>NC_135898.1:76711497-77435123 GCF_964194155.1 Cetorhinus maximus
GTATTTGTGGAGAGAAAAACAATTAATGTTTCAGGTCTGTGACCTTTCGTCAAAACTGAGTAAAGTTAAAAATATAATAGGTTTTCAGCAAGTGAACTAGGGGAGGAAGAAGATAGGGTGGTGGACAGGAGCAATTACATGATTAAAAACTTTCATGGTTCAAAAAGTCAAAGTCAGTGGTAATGGGTACATTAAGGAAACAAAAGATGTGTCGAGATGAGATGTGAACGTCTAGCAGTAAACAAAGTAAAGGGCTTAAGAAAAGAATGAGAGAAAACTGAACCAGCAATAAAATGGGACAAAGGTTATCATCTAAAATTGTTGAATCCAGAGGCTGTAGAGTCGATAGATAAGGTGCTATTCCTTGAGCTTCGTTGGAACACTGTAACAGGCCAAGGACAGAAAAGTTAGAGTTGGAGCAAAGTAGAGATTTGAAGTGACAAGTGACAGGAAGTTCACGGCTTCATTTGGAAGGAGTGTTTCGGGTCTTGCATGATGAGAAGGGAAAAGGTAAAAGGGTAGATGTTCCATCTCCTGTTCTTGCATGGAAAGTGGCTTGGGTTGGAGGTGCCTGAAGAGTGTACCAGGGTATTGCAGAGGGAATGTTTCCTTCTGCATACAGAAAGAGGGCAGGGGAAGATGTGTTTATGATGACATCATGCTGGAGGTGGAGGAAGTGTTGGAGGATGATCTGTTGAATAAAGAAGCTGGTGGGGTGGATGGTGAGAACCAAGGAACCCTATCATAATTCTGGTAGGAAGGAGAAGAGGTGAGAACAAAAGTGTGAGATATAGATCGGATACAGTGGAGGACCTTGTCAACCAAAGTGGGGGAGAATCCTCAGTTGAGGAAAAAGGAAGACCTATCAGAAGTGCAATCACTTTGTTTTTATTTCAGATTTCCAGCATCAGTACTTTGCTTTTGCACTATTCCTGATTAAGCTGTATTTGTGCTTCAAAAATTGTTTGAATTAAGTGAAGTAAATAAAGTGGGAGCTGAAGTTTTCTTTTCACATAAAGGTGCTCAATTCATATTATCTGGTAACTTAAAGTTAAGGGGTGACTCAGTGAGCCAAGGCCCCAAGGCTACGTGGTTTGGATTCTATGGTACTGAAGCAGCTAGTGAAGTTGAGTATGTTCTAGCAGGTATTTTTAAGGAATTCCTGGAAACTGAAGTGATAATTGTGCTTTTGGATGGGAGAAAGGGAAGTATCATAATCTATGAAAGGGCAATTAGAAACCTAGGAAACTAGCTGGTGAGTCTGGCACCATAGTAGGGTGAGCTGAGTAATGAATATTGAACCGCCTGAATAAATATATAACTCTGGAAAAGATGCTAAGTATAAAAACAGCCAGCATGGTTTACACGAGGAAGAAGGAGCATTTCTGGCAAGTTTATAGAGTCATAGAGGTCTACAGCACAGAAAAAGATCCTTCGATCCATCGAGTCTGCACCGGTCAAACAAGCACATAACTGTCCTAACCCCATTTTCCAGCACTAGGCCCGTAGCCTTGTATGCCATGGTATTGCAAGTGCACATCCAAATACTTCTTAAATGTAAAGAGAGTTTCTGCCTCCACCACCCTTTCAGGCAGTGAGTTCCAGATTCCCACCACCCTCTGGGTGAAAAAATTCTTCTTCAGATCCCCTCTAAACCTCCTGCCCCTTACCTTAAATCTATGCCCCCTGGTTATTGATCCCTCCACCAAGGGGAAAAGTTCCTTCCTGTCTACCCTATCGATGCCCCTCAATCATGTCCCCCATCAATCTCTTCTGCTCCAAGGAAAATAACTCCAGTCTACCCAATCTCTCCTCATAACTAAAACTCTCCAGCCCAGGCAACATCCTGGTAAATCTCCTCTGCACTCTCTCTACTGCAATCACATCCTTCCCATAATGCGGATTCCAGAACTGCACGCAATATTCTAGCTGTGGCCTAACCAGCGTTTTATACAGTTCCAGCATAACCTCCCATTTCTTATATTCTATGCCTCAGCTAATAAAGGCAAGTATCCAATACGCCTTAACCACCTTATCTACCTGTCCCGCTACCATAAGGGACTTGTGGACATGCACACCAAGGTCCCTCTGATCCTCAGTACTTCACAGGGTCCTACCATTTATCCTGTATTCCCGTGCATTGTTTGTCCTGTCCAAGTGCATCACCTCACGCTTATCCGGATTAAATTCCATTTGCCTCTGACCAGTACATCTATATCCTCCTGTAATCCTCCTCACTATTTACCCCCCCACCAATTTTCGTGTCATCCACGAACTTATTGATCAACCCTCCTACGTTCAAGTCTAAATCATTTATATATACTGCAAACAGCAGGGAACCCAACACCGATCCCTATGGAACCCCACTGGACACAGGCATCCGGTCACAAAAACACCCCTCGACTATCACCCTCTGCTTCCTGCCACTCAGCCAATTCTGGATCTAATTTGCCAAATTGCCTTGGATCCCATGGGCTCTTACCTTTGTTATCAGTCTCCCATGCGGGACCTTATCAAAAGCCTTGCTGACGTCCAAGTAGACTACGTCAAATGCATTGCCGTCATCTACACACCTGGTCACCTCTTCGAAGAATTCAATCAAATTGGTCAGGCACGATCTCCCCTTAACAAAACCATGCTGACTGTCCTTGATTAATCCCTGCCTCTCCAAGTGTAGATTAATTCTGTCCCTCAGAATTGCTTCCAATAGTTTGCCCACCACTGAGGTTAGACTGACTGGCCTGTAGGTCCCTGGTTTATCCCTTCCTCCCTTCTTGAACAACGGTACCACATTGGCTGTCCTCTGGCACTTCTCCTGTGGCCAGAGACATATTGGAAATTATTGCCAGTGCCCCTGCTATCTCCTCCCTTGCCTCACTCAACAGCCTGGGATACATTTCATCTGGGCCTGGAGATTTATCTACTTTTAAGCCTGCCAGACCACTTAGAACCCCTTCCCTTTCTATGCTAATTTATTTAATTATATCACAGTCCATCTGCCTGATTTCCATACCCACATTGTCCCTCTCACTTGTGAACACCGACACAAAGTACTCATTTAGATTGCTACCTATGTCTTACGGCTTCACACACACATTACCACTATGGTCCTTAATGGGCCCTACACTTTCCCTAGTCATCCTCTTACTCTTAATGTACTTGTAATAACTTTGGATTTTCCTTTATTTTACCTGCCAATGTTTTTTCATGCACCCTTTTTGCTCTCCTAATTTCCTTTTTTAAGTTCCCACTTACACATTCTATACTCATCTAGGGCTTCCACTATTTTGAGCCCTTGGTATCTGTCATAAATCTCCCTTTTTCTCTTTATCCAATCCTGTATATCCCTCAACATCCAGGGTTCCCTGGATTTTTTGGTCCCACCCTTTGTCTTTACAGGAATATGTTGGCCCTGTACTCTCCGTTTCCTTCTTGAATGAGTCCCACTGCTCTTACGCAGATTTACGTACAAGTAGCTGCTCCCAGTCCGCTCTGGCCAAAATCATATCTGATCTTATTAAAATCGGCCTTCCCCCAATTTAGAACTCTGATTTCTGGCCCATCATTGTCCTTTTCCATAACGACCTTGAATCTAATGGAGTTATGATCACTACCTGAGAATGCTCCCCCACCGATAACTCTACCACTTGCCCGGCTTCATTCCCTAAAATTAAGTCCAAACAATAGGGTAGACTGAACTGCAGTTATTTTGAGGACATAAACCTTTCGGGAGTTTGGGGGGGTGGTGGGGGGTGGCAGGGAAGGGTGGCTCATTTAGGTTAACGTTTGGGACCTCCCTTTCAATGACACAATGTGACTCTCCCTTTGATCTCTTAATTAAACTGTCAGACGGACTCTAGTCTAGGTCACATGATTCCTTTCATTTAACCTACATTTAAAGATACATTTCCAGATTAAAATAATTGTATAAACATAATCCTATGAACTTCACAGTTGTAACAATGTATCTTTGGAAAAATGGGTTAGCTGCAAATGCTAGGTTAGCCTTTTGGTGAAAGCACTAGTTTTTAAGTAACATGATTTGAGACAGCTGCAGGCCTGAAACCCTCACTGCTGCAGTGCAGACTCAACTTCGAAAGTATGTCCAAATAGCGCAATCTCGGCACAAGTTTCAGTTGAAAAGTGGAACTTGCGCCCTCTTGGCTGGAGCTAATTATGGATGCCTAATGGCTCTCTCTGTCCTTCTCTGTTACCTTAATAGGACCTTGCTTAGTGGTGAATGAGTAGTTTTTTCAGACTCTAATTTCAGATTATGGCTTTGGCTACAGAGGTATATATTTTTTTAAAAACCCTTCGGCTACAACCCCAGCCTTTAAGTCTACCCTATTGTTTGCCCCACAGAAGACCTTTTTTGACTTTTTTCAAAAAAAACTTTGTTCAAATTTGTGTAAACTGCACTAGTATTTTGAAAAGTATTTTGAAATTACCTGTATGTTGAATTGAAATGCTAAATAACCACTTTTTCTTTTCAATAGGCTTGATCGTCTCTTTATTTTACTGGATACTGGGACCACGCCAGTAACTAGAAAAGCAGCAGCTCAACAGTTGGGCGAAGTAGTTAAACTTCATCCTCATGAACTGCACAACCTGTTATCCAGAGTAAGATCAATTATTTTGGTCATATGTCTTCAGTTTTGGCGTTTCACTTTTTGTTTTACAGTTAAAATGTTTGGCTGACCTACAATGAATGCGAAGCGTGCTTGTACAAAAACTACCATATTATGAATTTACATACCATCCATTGTGCATTTTGCAGTAGTAGTATAAAGAATATTCTGCTGAATATTTTCTGTGTTTGTTTGACAGACTAGAGGGAAAGTGATAATTATGCAGTAGAAGGAAAAGAAGACCTGAGTTTCTGCTGCACAATTCCCTTCCTAGCTCCATCTTTTGTGAAATTTTTCAAGTTTTAAATCTAAAATTGCTTTTGCAGTCTTGATATTGTGCCAGTCCAAGTCAGCATTCATGGTAAAAGTAGGAGTCCATATAATATAAAATTAATATACTGTTTCGGAAATGGGTCCTTACATCATAAAGGATTTTAGTAGGGTGAAAATGTTTCAGATTACCCCTTTTTCAAAATGTTGAAAAATGACCTGACAACTATGGGTCACTGTAGCTTTGACCAGGATGTTGAGTAAGGGTAACTGAGAGTCTACCGGTGCTCACTATTATTAAGGGTTAAATTGGCCAGCACTTTCGGGCATTGGCACATCAGTAATTAAATGCTGTTCCACAAGCTTCACTACATTGAAATGTCACCAAGAGATTCGGCATTCAAACACATGAAAGGCGTGAAGTTGCAGTACTTCTAGATATCCACTAAACTGCCAGGAAAGGTTGGGGCTTGTCCATTGAAGTGAATTTTTAACATCCTAATCAGTGCTGAAGAACCTCCCTGGTAATATGTGAATTTAATCTTACAAGCATGGAGTGTTATTCCTTCAGAATTTTAATTATTCTTGGAGATAAAAGAAATTTCCTTTTGCAGCTCCTCAAGTGCAACACCTTCTCTGGTTTTATCATTGTACCATTTGAAATAAGCGAATGGCCATAAATTGGTACCTTTTCTTCTTTTCAAAGTCGATTCTCCGCCAGCTCCCGAGGATACCACGCTCTGTAGATGTAAATAATTCGGACAGGTGCCTCCCACCTTCCTGCTGCCCATTTTCTGCCCACCTCACCCAGAAGTGCTTTCCACGTGTTATCCAGAAATATAATGTTGCACTGCAGGGAAAAGTGACACACTGTGGGGCAAACTCTGACCACAGGCTCACTCAAATGGTGCTGTCTTTGGAGCAAAGCAACAGATATAGGGCACATGCATAAACCTAAATTCTTCAGTTCAAACTCATTCCGCTCCAGACTAAATCGGAAAGCTGAAAACTGGAACATTTGAATCATTTTGAGGAAATTGTCGGAACACCAGAGCATTTAATCAAAATGCAGGACTGTCTGGCAAAACTGTGATGTCTGGTCAACCTATCAGTGACGCGTGTGTGTTTTTCCATAATTTGCGTTAAGATATGTTACAGCAAAATGGAGGAAGCTTTGCTTTGCATCTGGTTTGTTTGTTGCATTCATGAAAGAATTACATAGAAATTCTAACACCTAATCAGGTTTGTTCAACTGAACTAGTCAGTTTGTGTGTATCCTCCACGTGAATAGGAGTCCAAATCCCATGTGCCTGCCCTGCTTCCACAGTTGTCCTTGAAAAGATGATGGTGAACTGTCTTACTGAACTGCTGCAGTCCTTGTGTTGTAGGTACACTCACAGTGCTGTTAGGGATGGAGTTACAGGAATATAAGCTAGTAACATTGAAGAAATGGTGATATATTTCCAGTTCAGAATGGGGTGTGTGCCTTGAAGAAGGACTCGCAGGTGGTGGTGTTCCCATGCGCCTGCTCCCCTTGTTCTTCAAGGTGGTAGAGGTTATGGGTTTGGAAGGTGCTGTTGAAGGAGTCTTGGCAATTTTCTGCAGTGCATCTGGTAGCTGCTACACATGGCTACCACTGTTGGTGGAGAGAGTGAATGTTTAAGGTGGTAGGTGGGGTGCTGAAAGTGGGGTGCTTTGTCATGAATTGTGTCGAACTTCTTGAGTGATATTGAAGCTGCACTGAGGTAAGTGAGAATATTATATCAAATTTCTGACTTGTGCCCTTTAGATGACAAACCAAGCTTTGGAGAGTCAGGTGAATAACTTGCTGCAGAGTTCCAAGTTTCTGACCTGCTTGTCTAGCCACAGTTTTTACATGGCTGGTCCAATTCAGTTTCTGGCCATTGGTAACCCCAAGAATGCTGGCGGGGGATTTGGCATGGTAATGCTGGTGGGGGATTTGGCATGGTAATGCTGTTCAATGTCAAGGGGAGATGATTAGATTCTTTTTCATTGGTCATTGCCTGGCACTTGTGTGGCATGGATGTTAGTCGCCACTTAGCCCAAGTTTGAATGTTGCCCGGGCCTTGCTGCACCTAGGCACAGACTGCTTCTTTATCTGAGGTGTTACAATGAAACTGATAGTGAACATCCCCACTTCTGTCCTTATGTTGGATGTTGTTGATGAAGCAGCTGAAGATGTTTGGGTCTCGGGCACTGCCCTGAGGAAATCCTGCAGTAAGGTTCTGGGGCCTGACTCCAACCAGTGGAGAGTTTATCCCCTGTTTTCCATTAACTTTAGTTTTACTAGGGCTTCTTGATGGTGCATTCTGTCAAATGCTGCTTTGATGTTAAGGCCAATCACTGTCACCTCACCTTTTGGAATTCGACCTTCCTGGCCATGTTTTTGAGCAAGGCTGTAATCTGGAACTGAGTGGTCCTGGCAGAACGCAAACTGAGCATCACTGAGCAGGTTATTGCTGAATGAACACTGTTTGATAGCCCTGTCGATGACACCTTCCATCACTTTGCTTATGATTGAGAGTAAACGGGCAGTAATTGACTGGATCGGATTTGTCCTTTTTGTGGACAGAGCATACTTGGGCAATTTCCTACATAGCCGATAGATGCCAGTACTGGACGTATACTGAGACAGCTTAGCTAGGGAAGTGGCTAGTTCTGGAGCACAAGTCTTCAGCACTACAGTCAGGATGTTGTCAGACCCATTGCCTTTGCTGTGGCCAGTGTAGTCAGCCACTTCTTGATATCACATGGAATTAATCGAATTGGCTAAAGACTGGCATTGGTGATGCTGGGGGCCTCAGCAGAAGGCCAGGATAGGTGTGCATTTGTCATAAATCGGATAGATCAATTGTTCGTTTTAAATCTGAGGAGCAAAGGTGAATGTATGAAGTTAGGTCACAGATCAGCCATGATCTCTTTGAATAGCAGAACAGGCTTAAGGGACAAAATGGCCTACCTTCTGTTCCTCCATCTAGCCCTAGAAATCCCATTATGAACCAGACATTCACATATTCCTGCTCTACTTGAGACAGGGTAAGCAGGTTTTTAAAAAATGAGTGCTGCAGCTGTACTTGATCCAGATACAATTGCACAGAACCTGCTGGAAAAGCACTTGGCGCTTGCATTTGTGCAAACGTATGACTGGTTCTTATGCACAGAACTTCTTTGTTAAGATGCAGTAATTGAAAACCATATATTTACTGTCTGTTTCATTATTGAATTTCTCTGGCAGCCACGTTTAAAACAGGTTGGGAGGAAAAATCACAACATGCATAACATGCCTCTGTGGGTATCATCACAAGAAGAATAACTGGATGTCCATGCTTTAAACTAAACAATCTGTGGTCCCTTAGCCTTGAAAGCCTGTCCTCAAAGCCCAATAAACTTCACCCTATTTTCACCTGTGTTTCTTATTTGTGTGTTCTAACTGAATTTTGTGTACTGAAGGCCTGGAAAATGATGTTCTTGATGCTGCGAATAAATCCTAGAAAGTGGATTTAAGCTAGTCTTCAGGGCTCCATGGTACACACCTAAATGACCTATGGAACACAGACCTGATGTCCTTTTCGTAGTATTGCAACATCAAAAACATCCCATTATGCTTCACAGAGGGATAATTTTAAAAATTTTAAAAATGCCAAGCCAAAGATGGTGACATCAGGATGGTTCACTCAAAATCTGGTTAGAGATCTACCCTAGAACAGTATTGGGAGATAAAGGTGGAGGGACTCGGGGTGGGAAACCTAGGTCCCTGGCAAGTAAAGGCACGCAGTAAAGAGTGGGATGAAAAAAGGAGTTCAAGAAATGGAGTTGGTGGCAGGTGGAGCAGGACCTGTAGGGCTGGATAAGACCACACAAATGGGGAGCAGTGAAGACTGAAGAGATTCAGACTTGAATATGAGAGCCCTAAGTTTGAACCAGAACAACAATGCCTGTATCAGTTTGTTTTGCACCCATAATTATCATTTATATTTTAAAATGAATTTCCTTAAATGCTATTGCATTTTTTTCTAAGCAGAATGTCTTTGTCTTTGAAATTACTGTGGTTACCACATATAATCTTTATTCGCTGATTCCAGCTCCTTTTTCAGATGTCTTGGTATTTGATGAGTACAAACCTCAATTTTCTAGCTGCTGTTTCAAAATGAGTGTCCTCTCTTTTTTTAAAAAAGAAGCGCTACACACTGCTTTACATATATGGAAATTAACACAATTGCCCTCTGGACATAGTTCATACTTGTATATCAGTAAAGGTTTCAGAATGCCTGTCAGGTCATTGTCTATTCTGGCAGAGGTCTTGGTGATTAGAAATAAAAACAGAAACAGCTGGAAAAACTCATCAGGTCTGGCAACATCTACGAAGAGAGAAACAGAGTTAACGTTTTAAGTTGAATGACTCTTCAGAGTTCCAGACCTACTGAGTTTTTCCAGCACTTTGTTTTTATTTCAGATTTCCAATGTCTGCATTATTTTGCTTTTATTTGGTTCTGCCTTGGTGATTAGGTCACTTTACAATCCCAGGAGCAGGTCATATTCCTATTATCCCATCTTCCCTATTGTGTGAGCTTGCTTTCTCTGTAGTGTTTGTCAATAGACCCTCACCCAAAGCAATCACCCACAATGAATGATAGTTTAAAAATCATTTGAGGTCTACTTACAGCTATATTAATTTAAAACAGAAGCTTAAAAACAATTCGGAATGGTTTGTCAACAGGTTTGCCTGTCTATTCCCTTCAAAATTGGGCTTAGTGTTAACAATCAAAGCAACATAAATAGCTCCAATAAGTGGGAATTTAGCACTTTTTTTTGACTTATTAGAAAAATTCAAATTATGGAACCTTTAAAATTATACCAACTCTTAACCAATATAGAGTTGGATGACTGAGGATTGATCTTGTGGAAAATGGTAAGTTTATTCACCTGACCTGTGACGGAACCATCAGTTATTAATAACTTAAATGAGCAATATTGTTTTTAAATTATTTGAATTATTTCTTTACCTGTGTGTTGAATAGAACAACAACCCTAGAGGGCTCAGCAGAACTTTTGCATACTTATTCAATTAGTTTGTACTAATTTCATTTAAAATATAGAAGAGAATGAAAAAGGGCAAGCTCTGTGACTCAAATGAAATATTGTGGGCGAATCCTTCTAAAAATATTCTTAAAATTCCAAATATCTTGGATTTTGCAGTCAGTAGTGAAGCAAGAACACTCACTGCTAATCTCTAAGAAAGCCTTGCTGAGATTTCTCACGATCTCTGTGCTGAGAATTTTGCTCCTTTTGCCATGCAATTGATCGTAGTGTCCTTTTTAATGGGGATTCCCAGTGTAGAACTGCAGTGATGTCATAAAGTTGTCCAAGGAGCCAATCACATTAAAGAATTCCCAAAGACAGCCAGCCAGGAAATGAAAAGCACTGAAATCAGATCACTTCTTAAATATTTATCACATCAGAATAAAGATTGGGACATACAAATAGGTTGAAAGGAGAAACTGACATGAGAATTTTTTTCAAATATCATGTTAAAAAAATTAGTTAAATCTAGTAATTATATTGGAGACATTTACCAACACTCTGCAAATATAAAATTATTTTTTCAGGGCACAGTTATACTCAGATTGTCATTGAAAACCCAGTTACATCTGATTGAAGAAGGTGTAATTTTTAATGGAATTTCTAACAGCCAGAGAACTGAAAAAAGGAAGTTCTCGCCACATCAACTAATTTCACTGATTGCTGGGTGGGGTGGTGGTGGTTGTGGTTCCACAGAGCAGCTTGTGATGGAGCAGTAAGTAATTGACTGCAACTTCAGGATTTTCACACTAATCTGTTCATTCGTTAAATCTTGAAGTTGCAGTCAGTTTCAGAGAGTAATGATGGCGAACACTGATAAAATCCTGGCCATAGTTTTAGGAAGTCAGAGACACAACTTTAGGTGCATTAGCTTTGTTACAATTTCCACTGCCAAACCCCACCCACCTATATTATCCTGTTTGCACTAACTTTTGTCAGAGTATAAATATTTTTCATTGCTGAGTTTGTCCAATAACTTGGCCACGTAACTGCTTTGAGATGTAAGCCTAATTTGAGTGTTAGAATCTGCTCAACTGTGGATAGCAGGTCAACACTCGCTAATTGAGGAATCAAACCTTAACCAGGAGTCTGTCTTCAGGAGAGGAAAGAAAATTGCTATAAAGATCAAATTTTTAAAAAGTTGCAAACAGATGAAGAGATGCAGAAAAATAACTTGCTGCTTTTCATGTCACCCAGATGCTACAAAGTTCTTTACTGCCAATGAAGAGCTTTTGAAGTGTAATCATTGTAACATGGCAAACATGGCAGCAAACTTGTGCACAGCAATGCTCCACAAATGGCATTAATTGTTTTCAACGTTAGGTGACCTCCCTTCAAATAGTTCAATGGAAACTTTAATGTCTACCCGGGTGGCCAGACTGGGCCTCTGCTTAATGTGCTCTATGAAAGGTGGCACCTCTTACGATGCTATAATCTTCCAGTATTGCACTGAAATGTCACTTAGATTATGTGCTCAGATTTCAAGGATGTAATGTGAAAAGAGTCATATTGGACTTGCAATGTAAATTCTGTTTCTCTCTCCACAGATGCTGCCAGACCTGCTGAGTTTTTACAACATTTCCTGTTTCTTTTCAGATTTCCAGCATCCATAGTATTTTGCTTTTATTTTGATTGCTTACTCTGCTTGACATCACTGTTGCTGAACATCTTGGTGATCTCCTTGACCAGGCATCAGATTGAAAGTAACACTGGGAATTGGGAAATCCACACCATTGAGATCACTAGGTCTTTATGTGCTGCTTTCTTCAAAGTCAGCAGATAGCACCTTTGCTTCATGTGGACTGAAATCTGGGTCAAGATATGACCTGAATTTCTAGTTGTGAAATTTGTTGGCCTCCATTTAGTTAAAACCCTTTCTGACATTGTATTAGGTGTTTTTATTTCCAAAATTGCATTCAGATGCAGAGTATTTTGAATCTTTAAAAAAAAAAGTTCGCAATGTGAATGGAAATCGGATTAATGATGTATGTAATACAATTTGCTCAGATCAAAGTGTATATTTTCCAGTTGGACGGGCTGCGTTTGTTGGGTGCAACCCAAAAGGGGATCATTTGTGAGACACAGTCCTTTGGAATACCAATGTGTATAGGAGAAATATGCAGACTTTTGATTTTTTTTTTCCTTTTTCATCTCTGCTGTGTTGGAGTTGTGCAGGAGGAAAGAGAGACTTTTGTACCTATGAGAAATAATTAATTTATGCTTATCTCATGAATTATATTAAAATACATTTTCAAATAGTCCTCATTTTCTTTGCTTTCTGCAAAAGATCGTTAATAGAGTTACCAACTTTGGATATATTCATGGAAGTTTCATCATGTGGCATTCAGTCATGTGACACTCTGCAGTTTCAGATGTTATTTGTACTTTCCTAAGAATAAGTCTCCTGTAATTGAATGTCTTTTTTTTCTTCTTGAACCAATATTTAAGTTGCCTTGCTGCTATCAACAATTCAGGACACTATTGACATAATTACAAAAATAATCACAATTACTGTTGCAAAATCTGAACATGTTCCTTGAAGTTTTATCATATGGTGTTCAATCACAGTTTACATTTACCTTTGTGTGTATCAGTATCACCAAGAATAAAACATTTCAATATTTTTGTTCAATAGAGTTTTAAAAATTCAGAAGATAAAGTACAAAATTTTAAAATAAAAGCTACAACACATTAAAAGGTATGACGATAAGTATTTTTAAATAAAAACTACTCATGTTTCAACAGTATTGACTGTAATGAGAAACACCAAGCAAATTCCACTGATTTGAACAATTCAAAGTTCAGGCTCAAATTTCTCTTTTTTTTTAAATAAAAGCAAGCAGCTCAGTAATGTGCATATATTGGTATTTTTGCATAAGATTACATAGGATATTGGGGCCAGTTAACGCAGTTGGTTAGTATGTGATTCAGAATTAAGCCAACATCACAGGCTGAATTCCTGTTCCAGCTGGGGTATACTTGGGACTGCCTCCTTACCCTGCCTCCAAGAGTGTAAGGCAATGGCAAACCACAACTGATGGAAGCTGCCAAGAAAAACAGTTGGGGATGAAGCATCAGCAGACAAGCCAAGGAGACCTGTCTTCTGGCAGAGCACTCATGGATTGAAACACAGGATATACAGCATAGAAACAGGCTATTCAGCTCAGCTAGTCCTTGCTAGTATTTAGGCTCCATCCGAGCCTCCTCCCAACTTTTCTCATCTAAATCTACCATTGAAACCATCTGTTCCCTTCTCCTTCAAATGCTTGTCTAGCTTCACCCACTTCCTGTGGTTCCACTTTCTTACCAGTCTTTGGGTTGTTTTTTATTCATTCATGGGATGTGGGCTAGGCCAGCATTTATTGCCCATCTCTAATTGCCTTCTAAGATGGTGGTGAGCTGCCTTCTTGAACCTCTGCAATCCATGTGGTGCAGGAACCCCCACAGTGCTGTTAGGGAGGGAGTTCCAGGATTTTGATTCAGTGACAGGGAAGGACAGTGATATATTTCCAAGAAAGGATGGTGAGTGGCTTGGAGGGGAACTTCCAAGCGGTGGTGTTCCCATGTGCCTGCTGCCCTTGTCCTCCTAGATGGTATTCAAAAAGGGAGACAGAAAGCAGGAAACTACAAGCCAGTTAACATTTGTCATAAGGAAAATGTTAGAAGCTGTTATTAAAGATGTTAAAGCAGGGTACTTAAAAAAATTCAAGACAATCAGGCAGAGTCAACATAGTTTTGTAAAAGGAAAGTCATATTTAACCAATTTATTGTAGTTCTTTGAAGGAGTCACATTTGCTGTGGATAAAGGGAAACTGGTGGATGTCCTATACTTAGATTTCCAGAAGGCATTTGATAAAGTGCCAGTTCAAAGGTTATTGCAGAAAATAAAAGCTTATGGTGTAGGGGTTAACATATTGGCATGGATAGAAGATTGGCTAGCTAACAGGAAGTAGAGAGTTGGCATAAATGGGTCTTTTTCTGGTTGGCAGGATATGATGAGTGGTGTGCCACAGGGACCAGTGCAGGGGCCTTTTTTTTTTTACAATTTTA
Organism: Cetorhinus maximus; assembly: GCF_964194155.1. Lineage (NCBI taxonomy): Eukaryota > Metazoa > Chordata > Chondrichthyes > Lamniformes > Cetorhinidae > Cetorhinus > Cetorhinus maximus. The sequence goes on from NC_135898.1 coordinate 76,725,546, forward strand.
CTACTTAACTGTATGAAGATAAACCCATTTGATATCCATTCATTTCTTTAACCTATTTCTTTTATTAAAATAAACTGTTGCTGATATCTGTGAAAAATTATGAATGAAATTGTGAAAAGCAGAGAACCAGTAGATATTTATTCTCTGGACTGGCTGTGTGCAGTGAATGGAGATGCTTTTCCCAACCTTTCAGGTAGTCGTAGAATCTTGGAAACTTGCAGGACAGATGGAGGACTTTCAGCCTGTTGGCTCTTTGAGCAATGTGCTTACTCCCACACCTTGCTTTTACCCATAACCCCCTAAGTTCTTCACCCTAAAATACCTGTCCAGCTCCTTTTTTTAAAATTCAAGTCCTTGCAATAATCTCTCTCTATGGATTTGTCATTTTGTATTCTAATTCCCCTTCTGAATCTCTGATGGTCTCTTTCCTTCCCCACTGCCCCAACTTTGCTGGAGGTCTGGTCAGCCATATTTCCCGTGGCTGACATGAGGACCTTCTAAAGGATGCCAGGGAATGCATGGCTTAAATCAAAGATAGCCAGGAATATATGTAGGTATGAACTGTGCATATGAGGAACTTTTCAGCTAGATCATCAGCTGCAGCATCTGGGAGAATTCTGAGCAAGCCAGGAGGGCAGTCCTTTTTAACCCTGAATTTCTTCGCCACTTGGGACATCATTGTGTTGTCATTGGCTAAAAAATTACAAAAATGTGCAACTAACACGTACTTCTATGCTGTTTATTGTGATAAATGCAAGCTTCCACATTTTTTTAAATAGAGCAAGCTATACACCCGTCAGGAATTATTTGCCTAGTTGCACTTTTCAAGTACACAAATTCCTGCTCTGGATACAAGCAAGTTTGCACCCAAAAAAAAAGTCTAACAGCTGACCCCATCACTTCAAACAAGTACAAATGAAAAGTTGGTGAACTGAAGACACCAACTTCACTTCCTGATTACAGGTTTCTGAGGAACTTTTTAAACCTGTTTCTTTCGTATTTTTTAATCGCTGACACCAGCACCTGACCTTTTATCCTTTCTATCGCTTCCAGAAAATATTCTGGGACCGCTGACTTCCCCCACCCCTAAATGCACTCACTCTGACTAGACAATGGGTGGCTTTCTCCATGAGCATGCTGCTCTATACCTTCATAACGCAGGAGGAATTGCAGCAGCATGTCCAGGTCAGGAGAGCTGGGCAACATAGCTATGGATAACAGCCCACCAGGTACCACCTTCTCCAACACATTTATGGACACATTATCCTTATGAGGGCCTCTTTGAGGAGATATGCATTGGTTACACCTCTCAAAGAATGTCATTGAGCATCTCTGTCAACTTCATCAAGATTTGCAAACTCACACCATTGTCAACCACTGAGTATGGCAGTTAAAGTAGCATTCAACTTTTATGGCTGCATATCCTTCTAGTCTACCATAGGATATCTGGACAACATTAGGCAGAGTGTTTGTGGTACAGGTGGTGGATGTCCCCTTTCATGGAGCAGCCTAATTCCGCAAATGGGATTTATTACCCCCATAGCAGTAGCACGGACACAAGGACTTATACAGAATAGCCACCTGGTATTTAAGACATCAATGAAACAGCCCTTGAACGTTTGTGAACAGTTGTGCTCCATTCTGCAAAGGCTCAGCTTGTCTATAATGCAAATCAAACAGTGCCTTCACTTGCTGTGGGGAACATCTGAGGGTGGTTTCTGCAGGTCACGTCATCCACTGATTGGTTGAAGCAGAATCTCAGGCTTGCCTCCTCTACTAGATTGCCTCAAAGGAGATTTCTTCAGACCAGTAGGACCTTACTAGAAATCCTCAACCATGTGCAAAAGTTTTGTTGATTTGCTCATAAATAGCAAATGAGACAAGTACCGAATTCTAAACTAAAAGTGGGTGTGTGCGTGTATAAGACTTATCAGTTAAGGAATCTGTAGTAATTGTGATGGATGAGGTGAAGAAGGACATGTGAGGATGTTGGAGCCGAGGAAGGTGTTTTGGGGTTGTACAAGGTAGTTTGTGTTCGTGGAGTTGTCGGTGCCTTTGCCCAGAGTGTCATGTGAAGGATTAATGGGGTCACTTTGAAGAGCATTTGTGCCCTTGCCTTCCCTTTTAACAGTTTTCACTCCCTTTTGAGCTGTTGATCAGTCCTGCATGTGAGCAGCAGTTGTATAATTGTCCTACGTCCAGCCAAAGCGCAAACAATGTAACTTTGCATCAGGGCTCAGTTCAGCACATGCACTTTATCATCAGTCATGCTACTTGATATATGCACCTGATTCATGAGTTCAATTGTAAAAGTAGGCTTATTTGCACTTGATCAGAAGTGGCATCGTCTCTTAATTTAAAAGGCAATCAAGTTTTACTTAAGCTGATTCCAAAGCTCTGCTTCAATTCTGACGTATGAAAAATATTGTCTTAAATTACCTATCTCTTTTAAGTGTCTAATCAGATTAGTCAATCTTTCACCAACTTAATTGATCAGCCTTCATAAATGGGAAGGAGTACAATATAATCTTTGGTGTCAATATCATAATGCATTGGCTGTGAATTGCTTTATCTATCTGGTCACTAATTAATACGTAAGGAATATGACTTCAATATTGTTGTAAACATTATTTGAGTGGTATTTTGTAAATGCACAAATAAATAGGATTTTTTTCTTTTCAAAAACACAGGTGTTAACATATTTACGCAGTCCTAATTGGGACACTCGCATTGCAGCTGGCCAAGCTGTAGAAGCTATTGTGAAAAATGTATCTGAATGGAACCCTACTCCAAAAATAAAGCAAGGTATTGCCATTCTATGCATTCATAAAGATAACTATTCATAACCAAGATAATTGTTTATAGTTATAAGGAACTTATGCAATAAGAAAATGGACGGAGATAAAAGCAAGCATAGAAGTCATTCCAAGTATGTTAAAACGCTATTTTGCTGCATATGGTGTTGCTCCTCGTGTGTAATAGCTAGATTGCCAAAGGCTTCTATGATCCTTCAATGTGCCTAATAACGAAACTAGATGAAGGAACAGCTATTTACCTTGTACTGTCCGCATAGAATTTTCAGATGTTCAATCAGTTGCTGCAGCACTCTGATTCTAATAATTTTTGATTCCTTCCCATGTCTAACGTGTTCGCTTTTGAAATAATGGCACCAGTATATAGTACACCACACCATGATGAATTACCATGGCATATTAGATTTAGTAATGAGCCTAATTTAGTTAACATCCTAATGGTGTGTGAACTTTTATTTAATAGCAATCATAATATGATGGAGTTTAACATAGCATTTGAAAGGGAGAAATATGAAACAACTACTAAGATTATAGATTTTGCTTGTTCATTTGAACGTTAGTCATCAACAATTCTTCCTAATAACTCATTCTCCCTACAGACTACTGACAGCTTAATTAATCAACCCTCTAACTTCCGAAAGTTTACACGCAATAAGTACTTTTAAACAAAGTAGTTTTACATTTTGTAAAACTTCATTAAAAAATAAACAATGAAACAATTTGAAATTTCCTCTTTTTAAAACAAAAAGTATCCTCAATTTCCACAGCCTGTAGGAAAATATGCAGCGACTGTCCCCAGAAAACTGGACAAACCTGTTGATAGGTGAAATGACAGGAGATCCGTGGCAGGTGTTTTTAAAAAACGCTGTGTTTGCTACCAACACTGCGTGCACAGTTGTAATGTTTTACTCCATGATGTCATTGTGAGTGATGGAGCAGGCAGCGACCAGGAACAGAGATACTTATCAAACAGCTGTTAAAGACAGTGATTTAAAAAAACTCACCTTCTCAGAGTCGATGGGGCAGTCCAGAATTCAGCAGATTTAAAATGACTTCAATGTTCAGACCTGTCTGGAGCTTATTTCTGACGCCTATTTATATTTGCTGTGTTAATTCCCCTGCCCTGAGTATTGTTTTTTTCTTGAATAGGCATTAACCAATTGATCTAATTCAAGTTTTGCATATTTTCCTACAGCTGTGGAAATCAAGGACATCTTTTTTTAAAGAGGAAATTTCAAATGGTTTAAATTTTAAATAACATTTTACTTTTACATATTGTATTTTGTTTAAAATTACTTATTTCAGAAGTCAGAGGTTTGATTTGTTAAGCTGTCTGTGGTCTGTAGGGAGAATGAGTTCTTAGGAAGAATTGTTGATGACTAACATTCAAATATACAAGGGCATTTTTCCCATATACTGTGTTTGCAGCTCCAGGGCTGCTTCTGGTTGGATCTTATTAGGATCTTGAAGCCGTTCACCCAGTTTCTGAGCCCCACGGCGGGCGGGCATTTGGGGTGTGGCCTCCCCGCAGTTTCTGAATCTCCCACTCCGGAGCTTCTTCCCCTTAACCTGGGCCTGGGAGGTCCTATGGAGGGTGTTTCAGAAGCCTCCCCTCCCTCTCCATCCCGATCCCCAGAAACCGTGGGGAGGCCATGCACCGACTGCCCACCCGCCATGGGGCTCAGAAACTGGTTGAAACTGGCTTCAGGATCCGAATAAGATTCAACCAGCACTTTGTCTCCTGCAAACAACGTCATTGGTTTTCTGCACGTGAGCAGACAAGTGCGGATGTGCAGACGGGTGGGCATCTTGCACGGCCACCTTGCGCTGGCAGGAGACAGTGCTTAAAAAAAGTTGTATTACAGAATCCAATGACGAAAGAGTTCTACCTGCCCAAAAAAAGACAGCCACAGACAACTGAAAAGGATAACGATAACATAAAACTAAAAGGAAAAGATTCCAACAATTGCAAAAGCAGCATAGATCCTACTGAGTGGGAAGCCTGCAAAGAATAGTTAAAAGGTTACAAATCAGGTAGTGAGAGCTATGGAAAGAGAGTATGAAAAGAAACTCACAAGGGATACCAAAGTTTGACTTGCATCCGTTCATCCATCTTCACACCACTTCTCCTGGTGAAGGTTGCCGTGGCAGTAAGCTGGGCTGACCAGACTCCCCTTTCCTCAATCACAGATTCCAGCCCCTCCTGTGGGATTCCCAGGCATTCCCAGGCCATCCTGTAATGGATGTAATCCCTCCAGCGTGTCCTGGGTCAGCCTCGAGGTCTCTGCCCAGTGGGCCATGCCCAGTACAGCTCCAGCGGGAGCCTACCAGGGGATATCCTTATCAGATGCCCGAACCACCTCAACTGGCATCCTCTCAATCAGGAAGAGCAGTGACTCTATTCCAAGGCTCTCCCGGATTGCCGAACTCCTCACCCTGACCCGGAGATTATGCCCAGCAACCCTGCAGAAAAACTTCATTTCCGTCGCTTGTATCCATAATCTTATCCTTTTGATCATTACTCACAGTTCATGACCATAGGTGAGAATGGGGACGTATATCGACCGGTAAACCGAGAGCTTCATCCTAAAACTTAGCTTCTGCTTCACCACCGATAGAGCGCTTGCAGAACTGCAGCTGCCGCATCGAACCGCTGGTCAATCACACGCTCCCCCCTGCCATCACTCGCGAACGAGATCCCGAGATACTTGAACTTCTCCACTAAGGGAAGCTGTTTTCCCTCCCATCACCTGGACAGAGCAACCCACTCTTTTCCGGGAGAGCACCATGACCTCAGATTTGGAGGTGCTGATCCGCATCCCAGCTGTGTCACACTTGGCAGCGAAACGTTTGATTGTGCACTGGAGATCACAGTCAGATGAGGCAAGAAGCACAACATCATCTGCAAACAGCAGAGATGCCACCCTCAAGCCCCCAAACTGGATACTCTCCATACCTCAGCTGCGCCTTCATATCCTGTCCATGAAAATCATGAACAGGAGTGGTGACAAGATGCACCCTGATCTCTGAGCAGGGCAGATCAAAGTCTGACTTTGTGCAATATTTACCTTAGAGGAAAAGATCAACATGTTATTTATATGGACTTCCAGAAGACATTTGATGATATAATGTCCCTCTTAAGAGACTATTAGCTAAAGTTGAAGCTGGTGGGATTGAAGGCAAATTATTGACCTAGTTAAGAAATTGGCTGAGAGGCAGGAGACAGAGGTTAGGGATAATGAGCAGCTACTCTAATTGGTAAAAATGTGACTATTTTGCCATGATCTGTGGGCCCCCAACTGTTCACTATATTTATTAACGACTTAAATGATGGGATAGAAAACCATATATCCAAATTTGCTGATGACAAAGTTGGGGGCACTTTAAGCAGTGTAGATGGAAGCTACATTGCAATGGGAGATTGATTGATTAAGTGAATCGACAAAACTGTGGCAAGTGGATTTCAATGTAGACAAACTTAAGACCTAAAAAGACGAGAACAGGGAGCTTTCTAAATGGTGAAAAGCTAGCAACAATGATAGTCCAAAGGTATATGGATCTTTTAAAATATGAACAGGTACTGAAAATAATCAAAACGGCTAATGGAATGCTGACCCTTACATCCAGAGGACTAGAATACAGGGGGTAGAAGTCATGCTTCAGCTGTACAAGGCCCTGGTTAGACCACTGCGAGCAGTTGTGTGCAACACACCTTAGGACGGATATATTGACCTTGGATGATGTGCAGCATAGATCTACCAGAATGATAATGACTCCAAGGGTTAAATTACAAGGAGCAATTATGCAACCTAGTGTTGTATTCCCTGAAATTTAGAAGTAATGGCGTGATTTGATTAAAGTTTTCAAGATATGAAGGGGAGTAGTAGAGAGAAACTATTTCCACTGTTTGGAAAGTCTAGGACTAGGGGGCATAATCTAAAACTTCATGCCAGACCTTTCAGGGGTCAAATTAGGAAAGACTTCTACACAAACAGAATGGTAGAAGTTTGGAACTTTCTTCTACAAATGGCACATGATACCAATTGTTAATTTTAGATCCAAGATTGGTAGATTTTTGTTATCCAAAGTATTAAGGAATATAGGGAAAAGGTGGGTTTATGGAATTGGGTCACACATCAGCCATGATCTCGGTGAATGGCAGAACATTCTAGAGGGGCTAAATGACCTACTGTTGCTCCTAAATTCATATCCAGTATCATATGGTGTCCTCACAGTTGGTGGGGTTGTTTATATGCCTAGAATGTTCCTTTGTACTACATCTATTCAGGGAGCTTTTAAGTTGATCTATAATATCTTTATCAGGAATGCTTGCTGCTTTTTAGCTTTAGAACTCTTCCAAGTCTACGAGTTAGAATCTGAACTACAGAAGGCCAGGGGAGTGGAGCTAACTAAGTAGCTTTTGCAGAGAGCTGACATGGACATGATGGACTGAATGACCACCTTCTGTAGTGCAAGCATTCCATGATTCTATGAGGCATAGTTGCGATTTGGGGTTAGCTTTTGAATCTGGTTGTACTCGCATCTATCTAATTTTAATACATTTCCAGAACTAGTTACAAGAAATGCAAATTTTTTGATTTAAGCTGAGCCAAGGGTGATGTAGATTGGTGGACTTGCAGTATTTTCTTTCCAAAGTTAAAACTTGCAAATCAGGAATGATTCTAGTATTTCTGGAGTGCTGTATTAGTTTCTGTAATTATGAATGATTTCTGCTCAATTTAATTTTAGAGCCTGTCTCAGAAATTTCAACAGATGAAACATCTTTGGATCGTTTGAGCTTTGATAGATTTGATATATCACGGCTTTTGAAACATGGAGCATCTCTTCTTGGCTCTGCTGGTGCAGAGTTTGAGATCCAACATGAGAAATCAGGTACATTTGATTTTTAAAATTACATGTATAGTAGCTGAAATAGTGGATTTATTTGAATTGTGATTTGAAGTTTATTCCATGATCCTAACAGCCATGGTTACTTTTGCCCCATCCTTGGATTTTGCTGCTCTTGATCAAATTCAGTCATTACCAATTAAAACTGAAGATGTTCCGTGCATTGGTTATAGAATTTGCCTGTGATTTAGCTCCTATTTGTTATTGAGGACAAATGTGGGAGCAGAGGAGAAGAAAGCAGCCAGATCAATTACATGTAACCCTCCTAAAACAAATGAGGCTCAAGTACTTTGTGGATGTGTCCCAATCTGATTTGATTTTTGGCTCCAGCCTGGAACTGGCAAAACACCAAGCAGTCTGTGGTCTATTTTTGGAGATTCACCTTAGCATCTTCTTTTCCTTACCACTGCCTCCCTCTCCATCCAAATATCTGATACAGAAAGGAGGCCAGCATCAGTATCCCACTTATTACCCTCTTCCCCTTCCAAAAACAAGGGGATTGTTAGCTGACAGTATCTCTCTCTTTCTGACCCAACTACGTTGGAGAAACAAGAACAAATTGCATAAACCTGCGTTACTTAGCACAAGCATGTGCCTAGTAACCGTAATGCATCAGTGTGACATTTGTAATGTGGTCAAAATGTTCAGTGATCTCAAAAATATGGATGTGAACTTAATTAAACAGATACTGTCAACTGCTTACTATACCTGAGATGAGCTCTAATAATGTGATTTTAATTTTAAAAACTGGAGTTTTGCTGAAAAAAGAGACATGCCGTCTAAACTTTTCATCTTGCACTCATCAGAACAGATTACCAACAGTAAAGGGAACAGCAGTTTATACTGCATGAGAAGAGAGTGCTGATTGGTTGGCAAGTGGACTCTGATTGGTAGAAGCGTTATCATGGAGAATGCAGCAGGGCACAGTTAACTGCCAAACTTTTGTTCAAATTCAAACCAGGCAGGCCAACTCTGGTCTAGGTATTTCCATGGGGAATAAACCAGAGAATGGCTGTCTCCAAGCTTTTGTTTAATTGAAAAAGGCAAATAAGCGTAGATTGGAGCTTAATTTACAGGAGAAATATTCCTATCAGAGTAGTATGCATGTGATTATTTGGACAAAATGGATCATCGTTCTATTCTATTAGTCTGGTTTACCACTGCAGGATATAGCTTGTCCCAAACTTATCCTAATCTGCTTCGAAGGAACAGTATGACTAGTATTTATAGGACTGATTCTAGTAACAGTGGTGCTATCTACAATCTGTTTAGTAGGGATATCCTATATATGGTAGACAAAAAACTTCAGCCCCTTTCTCAGGTTAATAAGGAAAAATGATTTAGTCTTCATTTTTAGCCACCTTAAAAGCTTAAGTAACTGCCTTTTAAATTAGTGCATTGTTAGCTCTTATTGTAGTGAAAAAAATTTGTTTTGTTCAGACAGTGACGAGGGTTTATGTTGAACTCCCTACAGTCTCTACTAGTTTTCTGGAAAATTTACTCAAAGGAATTGCAATGCAAATAGAACAAATTGGAGAAACAGCGAGAAGAACACAATATTTAAAGAGAATTTCCCAAACTTATTCTTCAGATAGTCTCATTGATTATGCTCAATCCATCAATTGTGAGGTTTCATAGTCTTTCATTCTCCTAGCTAGCCTTGAAGAAATGGGAGATGGTCCAGATTTTTCTAATATAGCTAGGAAGTATTCTCCTAACATCTAGCTCATGAGTTTTGAGAAATAGTGAGTTTCTTAGTATGTAAAATAAAAAAGTTTTTTTATTAAAAAAAAATTTAGTATTTTATTTCAGTATTTTAGATTTGGTTAGAAATCAAAAGTATCTGACTGTTGTGGAAAAAACCTTCATGGATTTCTCCTCCGCCTCCTATTTTCTGAAGAATTAACAAATACAGTCAGCTGTATGTATGAAACTAGTAATTTACTATTGACCATGTAAAATGTTTATTGCCTTCAAATATTCTGCCCCTGCAAACTATTGCCCCATTAGCAACTTCCCTTTCCCCACAAGTTTTCACATGTACCGCTACCTTCCAGTTCCATCTCAGAACTATATTAAATTCCTTCAGTTCAGTTTTTGTCCTTCTCACAGTGCTAAATGGGCCCTATTTAAAATCATGAATCATGTCTTTTGTGACTTTGACTGGGATTAATACTTGGATTCTCTGATTTTGGCCATTTTTGTGATTCTGTGCCCTCCCTTCCCTTCCATTTAGCCACATGGGTCCCACTTTCTGGAATGTTTTCTCTGAATCTCTTAGTTTTGCTGACACCCCAAACACCTCTATTTAAGAAAAACATTAAGAGCCCATCTTTCCCATCCAAGCTTCTTAATTTTCCTCATACCCATTAGTAAAGTGCCAAGATATGTTAATTTGTATAAAAGGCACCATCTAGATGTCATTGGTTATTTATGCTGCTTGATTATTGTGAACATAGAAATTGAGTAAGATGCCCCAAAATGTAAGTGCGATTTGGGATTTGTACTTCCCCTTGCAGTTATTAATCAACTGATTAAAGAACTCTATTATCTGAATTCTCTGTTCTAGGAGAAATTGATCCCAAGGAGAGAATAGCTCATCAGAGAAAACTGTTGCAAAAGAAATTGGGCCTCGACATGGGAGCAGCTCTAGGAATGAACACTGAAGAGCTCTTTAATGATGAAGACCTCATTTATAATCCCTCTCCAGCTCCAACAGTACTGAAACAACCTGTAGGTAGAACATCGGGTTGTTTGTCTTCAAGGAATCATGCAGTAGGTTTGGCTTCTTTTGTGCGTCTGGTAGCTTAAAATCTGCATGCATGTACCATGCATGTTATAGCTCAATTAACTGGTTTTCTTGCAAGTGTAAAAGCAGGTTGAGTCTCATGATTTGGAATTTATACAGATTAATCATATAGAGCTGGTCACGCGATAGCAAGCATTTGTAACTGGAAGGTTGTGAAAGGGACATGGTTATTCAGAAGATACTAATTGCTTACTAGTGCATTTAACGATTTCCATTTTAAACTTCAAATACTTTGATAATTTAAGGCAAGTATTTTTGATTTCACTGGGGAATGGATCACTATTCTATCCACCTTATGCCCCCAGTGTCATCTTCTAGCATGCCAGTCAGCTCCGCTGATTTAACTTGTTTTTAAACTGAGTTGAGACTCTTAAATCACTTTATATGGTTCCTTAATAACAAGCAAAGCAGAGACACCTTTCTATGGACTACATTTAAACTTGGGCCCAGAAGAAAAAAGGCCAGTGTAATAATGCAGTGTGCCACCTATTCCACAATACTAATATTAAGCTTCAATATATTAAGCTATATGTATTCACTTGTCCCTTTAAATAGATTTTTAAAAACATCTGTTTAAGTTTCTGCATTCTCGGTTCCTCTGCGCCATTTTTGGCTAAGAAGACAGACAAGCATACAATTCCCAGTCAACCTGTGTCAGTGCTGTGACCTAGAATATCCATGTTAACAATCTGTGGTGATTTTTTTTCTTGCTGATTTCCATTTCATCCCTTGTGGAAAAATGTTTGATCAACAAACTCTTCTCATCCACCCCGTGTAATTGAGTTTAGGAAGCTGCAAAGAATTGCAGTTCATAATTCAGGTATTGCTGTAGCCCTGTGTTACATTAAAACCTCTCCAACGACTTCACTGAATTAATTACTTTCAGTGCAGCAACTGTTACTTAGGCAAATATTAAGTTATAACAGTAGACAACATAAATTGAAGTTATAAGATTCTACTGAATTGGGGAAAAGCTCTATCAACGTGAAGCGTATGTATTATGACTAAGTCCAGAGGGGTGAATAAATTCCTCTCTCTTTCACCCCTGAGATTAACTATAACAAAGGGAGGCTGTGCCATAGTGACCTTGTCATTGGGCTAGTAATCCAGAGACCCAGGGTAATGCTCTGGGGACCTGTGTTCGGCGGGTGGTGAAATTTGAATTCAATAAAAAATCTTGAATTAAAAGTCTAATGATGACCACGAAACTATTGTCGTAAAAACCTATCTGGTTCAATGGTGTCCTTTAGGGAAGGAAATCTGCTGTCCTTACCTGTCTGGCCTGCATTTGACCCCAGACCCACAGCAATGTGGTTGACTCTTAAATGCCCTCCGAAATGGCCACTCAGATCTATAGGGCAATTAGGGGTGGGCAATAAATGTTGGTCTGGCCAGCGACACCCACATCCCATGAATGAATTTTTTAAAGTTTGAATTTTTAAAAAGTTGTGAATTTTCAATCAGTATGTACTTGACCGTATGCAAAGCTATATGAAGAAATAAGCCAGCCAGATCTCTTGAGTTAACAAGTAAGAAGTTGGTTTTCTTGTTTAAAAACTCACTCCTGTAAAAGTATAAGAATTAATTAAAAGGTAAAAACACATCCCAAATACATACACACGTGCCAGCATACAAACAGAACAAGTTGCATGGTGGAGGAGGTGGAATTGATAAAGAGTTAAAGTCTGTAAGAAAAAAATAAATATATGTTCCTTTTGTGGTCTTGAAATGCCAGGTGTTGTGGCTGATGCAAGCTGGTTGTTTTTCTGGAGACAGTCTCTTTTAAACAATAATCCGTCCTTCTCCAAAGTGGATGCTGTGACACTTGTTTAATTCTTTCAATTTAAAGTTCTCTCTCTGTGTTCCAAAAAATATAACAGAGATAGGGTCTGAACTTGAAAATGGCAGTGTGAGAGAGAGAGAGAGAGAGAGAGAGAGATGATGTTTACATTCTGCAGTGATCTTCTGGATTTTACAAAGTGCTTGTGCAGACTCCTTTTTTTGTTGAAACAAACGGACAAGCTTATAATCATAGCTTTTGACAAGTGAGGTTCTGCTCATGTGACAGCTGCTATTGGCACACAGTGGAGGACAATCCATAATTAATGAAGAAATTTCAATCTCCCATTGTCAAAGCTATCAAGATGCCATTGAAACAGATAGGGAGTCCTTGGCATTCCTTGCCTAATGGGTTTTGTTAGTCCTCCTCTATTTCTGGCATTTTCTGGAGTTATGAACTCTGGTGGCCTATTGTCTTTATGTTTAGCCGAGAGTTCAGACAATGACAGGTGTGAAATCCATCAGGGAACTGTCTTGACATGTCCCCAGTAATCCATGTTCAGAAGCTTGAAGAGGAAACTTGGCCAATTTGTAGGACAGGTGACTACTGCTGCTATTTTAAAGCAGTGCCTTTGCAGTTCTAGCTGTTTCTTTTTTTAAAAAAATAATCCAAGGCATTCATCAGCTGGTGAAACTAACAATATTTCACATTGTTTAATCAACATTGTGTTATATGCAATGGGTACTATTTAATGGAAGCAACGGGAGTCTTGCCTGATTGCTGGAGAGCTACCAAGAGCCCTCCATCACTTCTTTTGGGGAAGGCCCCTGAATTAAGTGCCACTTGAGCACTTAACTATACAATTGTGGGCCCTCCCCGGGATCAAGGACCCTGGCCCTTGGGGCAGAAGCCGAGAGCTGCTGGCCAGTCACGGGGGAAGTGGTGACTGTTGCTGGTACGACACCCGCCTGAAGCCTATGATTGTCGCTGTATCTCAGGCCACAGGTGAGTGATGGCGGGGTGTCATGGGGCAGTGATCACGGGGGGGTGGGAGCAGGGAGGGGGTGTCAACTGCAAGAGCAGGGCTCTCAGCAGGCTCCTCTTCCCGACACCAGATCCCATGATCAGGCCTTTTTCTGTGCTATAGACCTCTATTACTCTATTTTAATTGGTTCAAACAGAAAAATACAGCAGATCATGGAAATCTTAAAACAACACAGAAAATTCTGGAATCTGTCAACATGTTAGGCTGCAAAGTGGAGCCAACAGACAAGTCAGACCAAACAGACCAGATCCCATGATCAGGTACTGAGTGCTTTTGAACAAGGTGCCCCTGGAAGTCCACAAGCAACCCCATATGGATTTTCTTGTCATGTTCCCTGCTTGAGAGTCCCCTGCCTGCTACTTGGTTAATATGGGCTTAATTAGGATGGGGCCAGGAAGGTGGTTGGATCCTCATCCGCCACCCTGCTGCCTGTTTAAATGCCCCCCCCCCATCAACACCCCCGCCTCGGGGGCGGATATTAACGTCTGCCTAATAGCTCCTATTCAGAAACTAAATGAGTACTTCTAATCTGTCTCTTTCTGTACCTATATTTTGGCATTTGAACCAAATAAACCTAGGAAATCCCTTTGCAAGTGGTAAGTTTGAATCCACCTTCAAAATAAATATGCAGCTTTTGTCTTGAGTCAGGACTTGCGGGAGCCTCTGAATTACATGGGGAAACTCTTTCGAGTTACCAACAGTCACAGATTGCAACTTCTTTCGAGTACAATCACAGTTCTTGGTTTCCGGGAGTGGGACTTGAACCCACAACCCTCTGATTCAAAGGCGAGGGTGCTATGAACTGAGCCACAGCTGACACCTCAATTACATGGGGAAAATGTACTCCACATTTGAAAGTGTTTAATGACAAGTGTCCATCACATGATGGTTCAAATATTTGTAAATAGCAACAAATTGATGATTACCTCAGCTATTAGTAGCTGGCAGGTAAACTGCCAATGCAGATTCAACTAGTCGGTAAGAAAACTACCAATCGATAATTAGAAATTAAGAACCAGTAAACAAATTAGCAAGTAGAATAATGAGAGTCAATGTTTCAGGTGTCAACAGTTCATGAGCTTTGAAAAAAAGTCTACAGCAAAAAGATTGACTTGTCTGTTGGCTCCACTTTGCAGCCTAACATGTTGACAGATTCCAGAATTTTCTGTGTTGTTTTAAGATTTCCATAATCTGCTGTATTTTTCTGTTTGAGCCAATTAAAATAGAGTCGTAGAGGACTATCGAGTCTGTGCTGGTCAAACAAGTACCTAACTATTCTAATGCCATTTTCCAGCACTAGGCCCATAGCCTTGTATGCCATGGCATCACAAGTGCACATCCAAATACCTCTTAAATGTTATAAGGGTTTCTGCCTCTACCACCCTTTCAGGCTGTGAGTTCCAGATTCCTACCACCCTCTGGGTGAAAAAATTCTTCCTCACATCCCCTCTAAACCTCCTGCCCCTTACCTTAAATCTATGCCCCCTGTTTATTGATCCCTCCGCCAAAGGGAAAAGTTCCTTCCTGTCTACCCTATCTATGCCCCTCATAATTTTATACACCTCAATCATGTACCCCTTTAATCTCCTCTGCTCCAGGGAAAATAACCCCAGTGTATCCAATCTCTCCTCATAACTAAAACTCTCCAAACCAGTCAACATCCTGGTAAATCTCCTCTGCACTCTCTCTAATCCAATCACATCCTTCCTATAATGCAGATTCCAGAACTGCACGCAATACTCTAGCTGTGGCCTAACCAGCGTTTTATCCAGCTCCAGCATAACCTCCCTGCTCTTATATTCTGTGCCTCAGCTAATAAAGGCAAGTATCCAATATGCCTTCTTTAACTATCTTACCTACCTGTCCCGCTACCTTAAGGGACTTGTGGACATGCACACCAAGGTCCCTCTGATCCTCGGTACTTCCCAGGGTCCTACCATTCATCGTGTATTCCTGTGCCTTGTTTGTCCTGCCCAAGTACATCACCTCACACTTATCCGGGTTAAATTCCATTTGCCACTGATCAGCCTATCTGACCAATCCGTCTATATCCTCCTGTAATTGAAGGCTATCCTCCTCACTATTTAGCACCCCACCAATTTTCGTGTTATCCGCGAACTTACTGATCAACCCTCCTACATTCAAGTCTAAATCGTTTATATATACCACAAACAACAAGGGACCCAACACCGATCCCTGTGGGACCCCACTGGATATTGTAAATTGCTTTCAGCTGCCATCTTATTTTCTTAGTACCTGTAAGATATGGTAATGAAACTTCTACCAGAAATTGATATTACATAATTCACAACTAAATCAATTATTTTTAACAATACAGTTGCCCTAGCAGTGTTTAAAAATCAGGCTTGGCCCTTTCCAAAGTCTGAGATTTGCTGAGCCATGTTCTCTTCACCCCACCCCCTCCCCCCATTTAAGTTGGGAAGTCTTGCGAGTTTGTGGCCTTTGGACACACCCAACCTTTCTAACTTTTTTGTAGCGTGCAGCTGATTCATTTTAAGTGCTCGAGGCCCTTCAGGTTTTTTTTGTTTTACGCAGCTGCACGCACACAATCACAAAAAAAGGCCTGTGGGGTACATTCTGGTTACTGCACGGCCATGCAACTTAAAATGGAACCATCCAAGCTAGAGCAATCTTTTGATTTGTTTCTACCGTTTTTTGTTATTTGTGCTGTATTGAACTTCTTTAATTTCTGCTAATTTTATAGATACAATCCTACATTATGCAGTGGAAGCACCTGTCACCATAAGAACTATATATTCTGACTTGCTGTAAACACCATAAGTGATCTGATAATTTAAATGTTGCAAATTTGGATATTGCTGTACAATATTTTTATAAACTGCAGCATTATTGTAGACTCTGGTCTAGTTTTAGGAACTAGCACTGATCCTATGTGACTTCATACTTTGAGAACATTTTCTCCTTAGCTTTACATTGACTGCTGCACTTCTGATCAGATACCTAAATGACTCAACTTTCCATCTTCCTTGCTCAGCGTGGCAGCAACTGATCCTATTTGGTATGTTCTAAAACTAGCATGGAAAATTGAGAAAGCAAAATCAAATCGGTGTTCCACCACTGTGATAAAGGTTTATATTATGCAGCCTTCAGTTCTGCGCTGAAAAACACCATTGCAGCACTGTGCTTATTTCGTTCTTGTGAACCTTCTGAAAAATATTCTCCAAATGACTGAATTAGTTTCAAGGATTGATTAGATAGATTTGCATTTGCCTTTTTTTCCCCTTGTGCTAATTCCTTCAAGAATTGTTTACCCAAAGCTAGATGGTCAGAACTTAGCAGGTGTATCATTGATCCAATTGAACTATATTTTAGGTGGGCGTATTAGGCTATCTAGACATGGAGCAACAGTCAGTTTGTAACTTGATTGCTAAGATAAAATTGATTAAATTGTGACTACGTGCTAGATATTTTCAGTGCTTCAGCTGGAGTAGGTTTTATAAATGTTTCTGAAGCAATAAAAATCAGAAGTTTACTATTATAGTGTGTCCATTATCTGTCTTGCATTCATTCATTTAATTTATAGATTTGATATAAATGGGTAATTGCTCAAACTAACTTCTGTAATTGGTTCAAAAATAGAGAAATTTCCTTTTTGGGAAAGATAGGAAACTCTAGAAACATCAATGGCATTTTCAAACAAAAACAGAAAATGTTGGAAAAACTCAGCACATCTAGCAGCATCTGTGGAGAGAGAAACAGTTAACGTTCTGAGTCCATATGACCCTTCAGAGCTCTGAAGAAGGGTCATACGGACTCAGAACGTTAACTCTGTTTCTCTCTCCACAGATGCTGCTAGACCTACTGAGTTTTTCCAGCATTTTCTATTTTTGTTTCAGATTTCCAGCATCCGCAGTATTTTGCTTTTATCAATGATGTTTTCAACATTGTTTTTCCAACATAAACTGCATACTTGTAGATTAAGATTAAAATTCCTGGTGAATTAAGATTTTGGAACTTACTTTTCAATTAAAGTTGCTTTCAAATCACATGCTGTAGGAATAATGTGTATTGCATTTGTGACTTCTGCACCTAGAGTTTTCACAAAATGCTTGCTGATGACAGCAAACCCAATATTCCAAGTTGATCATTGTGCACATCCTCAGTCACAATGTTCAGTTTATCCTTTTAATGCTAGTGGAAGCCTCCATTTACAACCATTTCTGCAGGAGTTTTGGAAACTGTACCACATAACATAATTGATTTTGATTCAATATTAGTGCAACTGTGAATGCCCATCCTTTGACTATTTATTCTGCCATGAGACCAAAAAGCTTTGGTGCTATGAAGTACAAGAAAGAAAATCTTGCCTCTATGGGTGTCTCACACACTGTTTTAAATGGATTCTTGCCTTTTCACCTTCAATTATGAGACTCCCAGTGGGTTATATTTTTTAATTGAAAGTACTTTAGCATCAGCATTCAGGGTCTGTTAACTTCTTAGTTACAAATTATCCTTGAGTCATGGGACACCAGGTTAGAGAGAGGTATTTTTTTTACAAGAATGAAGATTATTTTTGTCCTTTATCAGACCAAGTACTAAGTTGTTCAAAATGTTTATCAGTGCTGCCATGATCTGTTGCAAGGAGATTGATATGGATAGTTGGGGCAACTCCTCCCCTTCCTGTGGAGAGAAGTACAGATTCTATATGATGTCCCTCAGTGGTCACTTTGAGATTGTCCTGAGGTACAAATATGTTTACCATTTGCCCAAAAATGCTTTGTGTATCATTCTATTTTGATGCCACGTTAAGTTGGGTTAATCTATTATTTTGGATATATCCTTCACATTGAACCATAATACTAATTGCCAGAAATTATATTATAGCTCTGTTTAGCCAAACCTGCTCTGCTCTACACAAATGTGTTGGAATTTGGATTCTGCAATTTTTGTAAGACCACTGCTGTAGGGAGTAAATCTGAACTAATATAAAATTGTCAAAACTGTCACTCGGTGGTGGAATTGAAGCTAAGTAAGTGGTCATTGCAAATTGGATTCACTATTGCAGCCACCTATATTTTTGAAGAAGCAAACTTTGAAAGTACCTAGAGGGCAAGCTGCATGAAATAATCTATACTGTATGCATTACTTAATGTTAGAGGCCTCTAAGGGTAAATAAATGCAAGTTGGCAATAACTTAAGTCTTTACTCTCATTTTGAGTTCTTTACTTACTCCTGGAGTGTAGTATTTTAGAAACTTGGTGGAAAAAATGCAAGTATAGAATACAGTATCATTATTCACCCATAGTAGCTGTTTATGAATTGAAACTTTGGGTCAAATTGCTATTCAGCTCTGGGAAAAGTAGCAGCTAGACCTGTTCCTATTCAACATCCATACTTGTACACTTTCCAGTCGGACTTATTGTTGCTGGGTAGCAGTCATGAACCGGGATGCCTGATTGACTTATTGCTTTTCTCCTTCACTCAATAATAGCCTATCTACCACTGCCCTAAACAAGAGAGGCCAACTTTACAATGGTCAAGATTAAAACTGGAAACTTCCTAGCTTAGTTGTGCATCAGACAGTGAGCTTTTAATTTCTGCAGCTGTTTCTGATCAACTAAAAATACAAATTTGTTAATTTTAAATCCAGACCTCCTTCATTTTATACAGCTTACTTCGCCCAATGGGGTAAAACAGATTGAATATTTAAAGATCATAATTTAACACTGTTATAACAATGTAATCGTATTGTTCTTTTTTTCCTTTATTTAAAAGACCTCAAGTTTACTATTATGAGATTATACCTGCGGTCTGCCAATCTTCAAAATCAGAGTTTTTTTTTATACAAAATAAAAGCCAATAAGCTTCTGAAGTATCTATTAAATATAGAGCTTGTTTGTAAGCTGTGCGTATTGTAACCATGACTTCAGCTGGTTAATATATATCATTTTTTTAAGCTTGTTCAGGCAGCTGATCTGATTGAAGCTGAATTTCAGCCTGGTATGAGCAGTCGGCAGAAGAATAAAGCAAAGAGGATGGCTAAGCTGTTCGCTAAACAGCGATCCAGAGACACAGTGGAAGGAAATGCAAACAATGAAAAATGGTATGAGCAATCTTCTGCTTGCTTCTATGTCCTAAATTGTGCTAAATTTCATTGAGTTAGAAACGAACAATGACGCCATAGACCCTGTTTTAGATCACTAATTATAGTTTCAGGTTTAAAGTTTATATCCTCTTCTGCTAACTGAATTCTATTTTAGAATTCTCAGTACTTAAGTTTTAGTAAAACACCATTTTTATATGCATTATAAAATTTGAATTAAATTTCAAATTGAGGTAAAATGCTGAAAAGGGAGGGCAAGGGACTGCGTTTGGTGTTTGCATCACATTGGAGCTGGCGAAAATAGCAAACCTGGTGTCAAGTCAAGGGGATCGCTAGGCATCCAGCAACAGTGATGTCATCAAACGGGGAAAGCAGCCAATCGCATTGAAATATTCTCTCAGACAACAAGCCAGGAAGTAAAAACCACTGATTATCCTTTACCTTTATCCATCTTTAATTTAAAATTTACCTGTAGCGATGAAATCCTTGGGACAAACTCATGGGATTAAGGTAGAAGCTAAAATATCATAAATTTAAAAATATCTTTAATGTAGATTTTTTATCATAATGGAGAAATTTTCATTCCACAAATGTAAAATTAGTCTTTCAGGGCCAGTGAAGCTGCTTGGTAGTAATTATGAATTTAGTTTGTCATTTAAAACATAGTTGTACCACATTCAACAAAATATAACTTTTTCAAGGGGCTTACAGTGAGACTTCTAGTGTAGAAGTGGAAGTTCTCATCACTTCAATGATTCCTACTTGATTGCAGTATGAGAGACTCAACAGTCCACCCTATGGAGAAGCATAGACTCATTGATAGCAGCTTCTGAATTCCTGAAATTAATTGTCCATATGTGGATTCCAAAAGTTGCTGTCAGTTTCAGAAGAGTAACGATGTTACTACCACAAAGCTCAGGTCAATTTATCTATAATTTTCAGAGATGGGCAACATGGCAACCACATACTTGATCCTTTTGCATAATTAAGAATAACTTGTTAGCTTTACATAACTCCCACACAGGATACTATGTTGCATTTCAGAATTCTGTTGAACAATTATGCAAGTAATATTTCCTTGGGCAGGATTTCCTGGACAGGGGGCGGGGCCCGCTCGCTGACATGTAAAATGGCCCGGGATGACGTCAGATGGAACTTCCGACGTCACCCCGCATCATTTCAATTTCAATCAGCCGAATCAGCTGTGCACCCACCGACCTGTCAATGGCCAAAGTAATTGATCTCGTTAAAGGACCTGCCCGTCCAACCTTAAGGTTGGCGGGCAGGCCGGGAGTCCTGGCGGGCTTCAGAGAAAGCATGAAACCTCATCCACGGGTGGGATGAAGTTTCATGTAGGTTTTTAAAAATTTAATGAAAGTTCAACTAAAAGTGATAGACATGTCCCAACTCATGTGACAGTGTCTCATGAGGGGACATGTCAGGGAAATTTTATTTTTCTGCTTTTAACATTTTTGAATTTGGCGCCGATCTCCCTGAGGCAGTACTTAGCCTGCGTAAAATGGCGGCTTGCCCCCAATTGGGGGTGCCGATCAGGGGCACGCCTCCACGCGCCCACTCCTGAACTCTTCTCCCCCCAACTAGGGGAAAATTCTGACCCTTGTCTTTAGCAGGCATGGTTTAATTATCAACCTAATCAGCCTCAAAATAGTTTTAGTGAAAATTATACCCACTCATTGAACGTTTCCATTTATTTTGTATTAAAAAGTAATTTCATGAATATATTTTCCAGCTGCTTTTGCTGTAGGATTTTTGTGTTGTTTTAGTTTAAAAATATGGCGAGGATAGCCCAGAGAAGAAAATACAGTTGCTTGCCTTAACTGAATTTAGCTTTAAATAAATAAATCCAAAACTAATGGTTCATGCCTAATTCATGAAATTGAGAGAATGTAGTTTTAAAAATGGCTTTGCTAATTTATGTCTTACAGCAATGATAATGTTGATGGGGAGCCAGAGGAAAAGCGCAGGAAACTTACGAATGTTGTAATTGAGCAGCCAGCAACTGAATCGAAGGTGTTGATTGACAACATACTTGACAGTTCTTCCTTGTTTGATGAGGTGAGGTGGATATTCTTACGTTCTTCAAAATTAAATGAGGTGATGTTAATATTTTTGCTGAACAGAGAATAACGTTTCCTACATTGTCTCTGATTTACAGTACCAGAAAAAAAGAGAATTTTAAAACCATCTATTAACTGATAGATAATAGTTATCTTCAAATATTGTGGTCATTAGATGGTAGATATGATATTCCACAAATTATTGCATTTAATAATTTGTTAGTCGTTATAGCATACAAAGGAAAATTCAGTGCTGTATATTAAACTATTTTTCCACTTAGTCAAATGAATGGCCATTGGAAAGCTTCTGCGAAGAACTTTGTAACGACCTTTTCAACCCTTCATGGGAGGTAAGAAGATTCTTGTTTATAAAGATATTATAAACATATTCATGAATATGATTTATAACCATATTCAGGCTAAATGCTGTGCTGCTACTATTACTTCCCAATCAAGATAGAACTATCGTTCAAATATAGGCCACCAAACACACAATTATAGTGAATCCTAGAGTGCTTTTTCTGTGGTGGTTATGGAAAGAGGTACCATGAGATTCGCAAGTAATAAATTCCCCGATGAAGCAGGTGCACCATGCTAAAATGGGTTGCAAAAAGTGCTGTTTACAAGTTATATACCTCCTGAGAAATCAAAATTATTGTGTAATGTCAGTAAAAGTACAGGTGCCCTTGTTTATACAATTAACACTGGAGCAGTATGTTGGGTTACCCTCTGACCATGTTTTGAAATTAAAATAGAAAAGGATTTAGTGGATTATGCGTTACATAATAAAATGAAAAGATTGTCTAATTTTGATGTCCAGGTTGTGTGTGTTTTTTTTTGAAGAATTTACTTGTGTAGTTATAAATTCTTGTTAACTTTCCGTCATTCCTCTCTCGTCACTTGTAACACCCATATGTCAATTTCATGTGAGAACTTAGATCAAAGGCTGAATTATCGTCTCCCAACGCTGAACAAACCCATGTCGGGAGGACGAAATGGGAAGCATGAGGGGAGCACCTTTAAATTTTCCCTCAGATTCCTAAGCTTCCAACTTCATTGTATAAAATGCACAGCTTTGAAGTTGAATGTTAGAACAATAGTATTAAAACCATGGAACTAAAATTTGAAATGCATGCTGTAGATTTGTATAAGTGCTATTGCATCTTCATGGAAGGGCATGCCAGTGACTGGAATATTCACATGTATCTGAGGAATAGTTGAATGTATTTTAGTAGATCTCTACTTACCTTTTCAATGGAGCCTAATACAACTTTTGAGTAGTTGCCCAGCTCAGTTTTGTCTCTTGTATTTCACCAACTTTGTGTAGTGATTTAATGGCTTGCAGGAACTAACATTCCAGTTCATTTGTGATTTCTGAAAAGCCAAAGTCACTGCCTTTTTCCATTTTGGGTGAAATTGAAGTGGATTTCAGAGAACAATTTGTGAATATTCACAAAACTATTTGGTTCCCAGTTAAATTTTAGTAACTTGTAGGTAATCTGTTCAAATAGCATTGCATCTGATCTATAATATGTTTTTAAATACAAAGTTTGATCATTTGTTACCTCTACATTTATTTTTGCTGTCAGGTTCGTCATGGTGCAGGAACTGGCCTAAGGGAGATATTGAAGGCTCATGGGAAAAGTGGAGGTAAAATTGGAGACAGCACTTTAGAAGAGGTAAAACATTGTAGCTATGACTTGTATACTCCTGTTAACATTTTTTGATGCACTATGATTTCATGATTTCTCAGTGTATTATATTATTATACAGCTGTTAAAGATTAGGTTGTGTCAAATGCCCTGCCTGCTTGTTCAGGTGGATGAAAAACAATCTCATGATATTATTTGAAGGAGTTATCTTGGCCGACATTTATTCCTCAAAATAAAACAAAATGCCACCGAAATAAATCAACTTGTCATTTTTCTCACTGGCTTTTCTTTTGGGGGTTCAGCGGGAGGGAGGTGGGGCGGTGGGGGGTGATTTTTGTGTGCAAAATTCCTATGGTACCTGCCCATGTAATAGTGACTGCACTCCAAAATCTAATTCATTAACTGTGAAGTTGTGAAGTGCTTTCTGAGGGGATATTAAAGGCACTATATAACCACAGGTTCATTTATTCTTGGGTTAGTATAGCGCAGCCTTCAGGTGACATCTCTTATTTAATGAATTTGGGTTACTATACTGTTGTATCTGTTGCTGAGGTCACTTAACACTAACTGTTAGTATCTATTTTCAGGTGTACTAAATTATCACTTAAAGATGTCAGAAAGATATGTTTGGCCATGCTGTGTGTAATAATGGATACAGAAAACAAATGTATGAAATACTTTTTGAAGCTTAATTCACTGTTGTAATGCAGGAAATGTGGCAGCCAGTTTGTGCATGGCAATAAACGACAAATGTGATGATCATCAGATAATGTTTTGCGACGTTGATTGGGAGAAGTATAGTTAAGGAAACGGGATAAATGCTCTTTTCTTCAAAATAGAGTCTTGGGATCTTTTATGCCCACCTGAGAGGGAAGAAGGGGCCTCAGTTTAACATCTCATCCAGAATACAAATCTCTGTCAATATGGCCTTGGTTTTTGTGCTCAAGTCCTGGAGCAGGACATGGGTTTGTATGTGTGCCTCTTCTCCCCACTGTTGCCATTTCTCTTGTTCTCTTCTGTACACCTGTGTTGCTTTTTTTATTGCTGTTGCTTTCTCTCTGCTCTTCTATCATTCTTTATTTCCAGGAGGGAGGTTTTGTTTGGAATTGCATGGTATGGAAGATACTTGTTATGTCTGTATTACTGGACTACAAACCCAGAGGCCTGCATTAACAATTCAACCACATTTGAGAATTTGAATTTAAGCTAGAAGCCCTAAACATATAAGAAAATATGCTTTCTGTAAAGTTTATACCCACCAGTTACTACCCACCAACAAAAACTTATATTTATAAAGTGCCTTTTAATGTCATAAAACATGCCAAGGCACTGCACATGAGCAATTTATAAGGCAAAGTTAGACACCGAGCCACAATAGGAGATATTAGAGAAGATGGCCAAAACTTTGGCAAAGAGGTAAGTTTTAAGGAGCATCTTAAAGGAAGAAAGAGAGGTCAAGCTTTAGAGGGGTTTTGGGAGGAAATTCCAGAGCTTAGGGCTAGGCAGCTGAAGGCACAGTCACCAGTGGTGGACCGATTAAAATTGGGGATGCTCAGGAGGTCAGAATTAGATGAGTGAAGATATCTCTCAAGAGTTGTGGGTCTGGAAGAGGTTACAGAGATGGTAAGGGGCAAGGCCATGGTGGGATTTGAAAACAAAGATGAGAATTTTAAAATCAAAGCATTGCTTGACCAGGAATCAACATAGGTCCTCAAGCACAGGGTGATAGTTGAACAGGTGCAAGTATGGACATAAGCAGCAGAGTTTTGAATGATCTCCAATTTTCAGAGGGCAGAATGTGGGAGGCAAGTCAGAAGTGCATTGGAATACTCAAGTCTAGAGGTATTAAAGGCATGGATGAGGAGATGAGGTAGGCATGAAATAGGGCATGGTACAGTGGTGGAAAAAGGCAGTCTTGGTGATGGTGCAGACATGTGATTGAAAGCTTATCTTGTTGTCAAATTGAAACCCATGGCCTGGTTTAGTCTCAGCCAGTTATCAGAGAAAGCTGGGGAACGGTGTTTGGAGCATGGGAGAAAAGCAATGGCTTCAGTCTTCACAATATTTAATCAGAGGAAATTTCTGCTCATCCAGTTTTAAAGCCGGCTGGTGAAGGATATAACTGAAACCAACCTTTACACACTTTTATAGGCATTTATTTATACAGTTACAGGTTACAGGCAAGCACCATCCATCCGCACAAGCACAGTTTAAGTCAGTGTCTATTATAGGGGCACAAGTGAATCCAGTTAATACCCACCGCCTGCCTATAATTAATCACATTTAATTTTCAATTGACAGATTCCCTTGTCTCTAAACTGAAATATTCTGCACTAAGCATTTCATTGTGAGATGCCCCTCCTCTAGAATCCCTAACGATTCCTTCGTACAAGCATTACCTTTTGTAAAACAATTAGACAGTTGATGACTTGCATCCACCCATGTATTTTTAGAGATTTATTTTCTCTCCAGCATTTATTTCAAGTCATCAAGGTCAATCTGTAATCTTTTCTCATTCGCCGTTTTCGTAGAGAGTACATTATCCCAAATGATTATCTGCATGACATTCAATGAGCATACTATCTTCATTACGTTCATTGTACAGAATATCACTTAACATATTTGCTATAGAATCCCATATCCACTGATCTACAAGAGCTAATGTTTCAGCAGCCAAAATAACATTGGGCAGAATTTTCCCTCCATCGGCAGGGTGGGGTGGGGGCTGTAGTTCAGGAGCGGGTGCGTGCAAGCGCGCCTCTGATCAGCGCCCCTGATTGGGGGCGCAATACCATTTTACGTGGGTGGGCCAATTACGGTGGCTAAAACAGCTAAAAAGATATTCAAGTTTACTTTTCCAGTTATGGGAAAGTCCTGTAGCACCCATATCACACTTGCTGTTCAAAACCTCAGCAACTAGCCTTGCTTTAGCCTAATAAGTCCCATTTCCAAGGACACTTTCAGTACAAATCCACCTATGTGACAAAACTGACCCTTCTTAGGTACCTCCGAATAAAGTCCGAACTCTCTCCAACTATCTAATTCCCTTGGTTTTTACTTTCTTATTAGTTTATGCCCAAGTTAACTGGCAGCCACCAAAACTTCATGGTCATGAAGAGGAGTTCTGCTTTTAGTACTGTTCTGAGGCCTTTATTTCATTGTCTAGGCCTATAATTACACTGTTATGTTATGTCTACTACTGCACAATCTCCCTCTTGCCTTATTGGGGCTTTTTCTCCAGCATATGATTGTTTTGTGATGCAAGAGTCACTTCTGATTGTCAGTACTTGCACTGCGCTTTCTTACTCTCCACCCCATTCTGCCACTCTGAGGATCTTGCTTCTTGGCCATCATCCCAAACAATCAACCAAAATTTAAACTTGGCAATAGTTTTTCCTGCACATCCCGCAATTGTCACATCCCTCCTTCACGTGATGCCTCTGGAGCACATGTTGTTATTATCCACTCTGGGCAATTGGCCTTTGGAAGTGATAGCACTGTCATGTGACGTGATCATTCACATTGCCACTATTCAACCTTTGATGTACCTTATTCTGTTCCTCAGGACCTTCATCACAAAACAATTGAGCATGTGAGGTATAAAGTGCCTCATTTACTTCTATCAGCTGTTCAGAGTCTGACATTTTGCGGTTCATAATAGTTGATTGTGAGGAATGAACCTTAACAGTTTCATTGCTATGTTTGGTAAGAACTGTCTTACTATCACAACTTATTACCTTACCAGGGCCTTTCCATTCCCTATGACACCATCTTTTTTATAAGTATACCAAATCTCCTGAATTAAATTCTGTATCAGATGGTCTTTTATGATGCCTCCGTGTTCTTTGAATTCCTCAGTTATGACAAAAACATGTCCCCCTGCATGTAATCCATTCAAATGTGCAGAAAAAATAGAAATAATTGTAGTATCAGGTGGACTATCACAGAGTACAGAAGGATTTTGCCCATAGACCAATTGATATGAGTGCCAACCATCATGAGTGAATTCTTTGCATGAACCACCCATGCCTCCCAGGACATTTGTGAAATTGCAGACTGGTTGATCAGATAAAAAAATTTATGCAACTTTTTGTTAATCACACTTCTCAATAATCCCTTCTATTAGCCTCATGCTCTTCTTCTTCCTTGGGCAGGATTTCTAACTTTTGACAAATAGGGTGAGCAAATTGTCTATGTAACTTTAAGACAATTTGCTTCTTTCTCTCATTCTTATCAACTGATGCGACTAATACTCATCTGACGCTCTGACAAGAAACATCAGGTTTTGTCAACATCCTGACTGAATAAACTTCAGATCCACTGACCTTCCAAAAATAATTGCCATATCCTCCATTTCAATTTTAATTTATGGCATTTTCATAGATAGTTTAGTGAGATAGACTACCTTTACTCTAGCTGTTTTACATGGAATTACGACTCTCTTTAGTGACCTCAATGTGTTGCCATCACTAAACCTAAAGCAAGTAGTCCTTTTATATTCCTTACGCTTGCATTGATCCTCACTACTTAGTGAATCAACATAACATTTTAATCAATCTGATCTGCATATTGTTGAAGTGCAAGTACTATCCAACGCTTCACAGGTAAGATTCTGCGACCAGCACATTCATCACAGGACTAAAACTACTTGTGACCAGTATAATTTGTTCGAATTCACCATCACCTTCATCCTCTTCCTCAGAATTCTGTTTAAATGTCATTTCGAGGTCCTTGCCTCTTTGCTTTGGGCAGTTCACTGCATAGTGGTACTTCAGATCGCACCTGATGCACCTATTAACTGCTCCTTGGACATTCCTGGGATTTATTTGCCGATTACTACTATTCCAATTCTGTATTCTGCTATAATAACCAGATCTTCTAAAAGCGCTGTCATCCTCATTCTGATTGTCTTTAATACTTCATTGTATTGACAACTATGTCTAGTATCTGTATCATTTTAAAACCTGGCAATGAAGGAATGTGCCATTTGTTCTATGAATGCTGAAGGAAAACTGTTTCTTCAGAAATTCTTTTGAGGCAATAGGCACCTGATCCAACAGGGTCTCCCGCTCTGGGAACCAAACACTAATCATAGAATATTACTTGTGACTTTGATATTTGTGTTATTTCAGTGTGGTACTGTGGCGGGGGACAGAAACATGATTGGGGGGTCCAAGCATGGAGTTCAGGGAAAGATGGGCATCGATTTGGGAAGCAATTCATTTAAGGACTTTGGAGAGGAAAAAGAAGTTGGAAATGCGGTAGTAATTTGCAAGGGCAGTAGGCTGATGGGTTGTTTTTTTGAGGAAAGGGGTGATGATGGCAGATTTAAAGGAGAGAGTGACAGCACTTATAGACTGAAGACCATGAAGCTGTCAGATGCCACAAGCATCTAACTATTTCACTATGGTCTTTAAGGGAGTGAAACTTGTTGACCTTATTCAGTCAGGCCTGTCTGTATCTCCGGCCCCACGCCAATATGGTTAACTCTTAGGTATCCCTGAAGTAGCCTAGTAAGCCATTCTGATGTATCGTCACCACCAGTGATTCAAGAGAAGGCTCACCCTGACCTTTCCAGAGGGCAAGGAATGAATAGTAAATGCCGCTTTACTAGTAATCGGCCTTCCCCCAATTTAGAACTCTGATTTCTGGCCCATCCTTGTCCTTTTCAATTACAACCTTGAATCTAACGGAATTATGATCACTATCTGCAAAATGCTCCCTCACTGATACCTCTACCACTTGCCCAGCTTCATTCCCTAAAATTAAGTCCAGGACTGCCCCCTCTCTTGTAGGACCTTCTACGTACTGGCTTAAAAAGCTCTCCTGGATACATTTTAAGAATTCCGCTCCCTCTAAACCTATCACACTATGACTAACCCAGTTAATGTTGGGGAAGTTGAAATCCCCTACTATTACTACCCTATTATTTTTACACTTCTCTGAAATTTGCCTACATATCTGCTCTTCTATTTCTCTCTGACTGTTTGGGGGCCTATAGTACTCCCGGCGATGTGATTGCTGCATTTTTGTTTTTCAGTTCTACCCATATGGCTTCATTTGAGGAGCCTTCTAAGATGTCATCCCTCCTTACTGCTGTAATTGATTCATTGATCAATATTGTGATACCCCTTCCTCTTTTACCTCCTTCCCAGTCTCGCCTGAAGACCCTGTATCCTGGAATATTGAGCTGCCAGTCCTGCCCCTCTCTCAACCAGGTCTCTGAGACAACAATGACATCATATTTCCATGTGTTAATTTGTGCCCTCAACTCATCTGCCTTATTCATCAGACTCCTTGCATTAAAATAAATCCCATCCAACCTTGCCAAGCTCCCTTGCGCCTTAACTGGCCTATAATTTCTGTGCCTTCCAGACTCACTTGCTCTCTCTTCTAATTTTGGCTGTGCTTCTCCCCCTGCTGAACCTTCTCTCAGGAGCACACCCCCCTGCCAAGTTAGTTTAAACCCTCCTCAACAGCACTAGCAAACCTCCCCACAAGGATGTCGGTCCCATTCTGGTTCAAGTGCAACCTGTCCGCCTTGTACAGGTCCCACCACCCCCAGAAACGGTCCCAATGTCCCAGAAATCTAAAGCCCTCCCTCCAGCACCATCTCTCCAGCCACGTATTCATTTGGACTAACCTATTTCTATACTCACTAGTGCATGGCACCGGAATTAATCCAGAGATTACTACCTTTGCAGTCCTGTTTTTTAAATCTGTTCCCTAGCTCCCTAAATTCTGCTTGCAGGACTTCATCCCTCTAACTATTTCATTGGTATCAATATGTAGCACAATCTCTGTTTGTTTGCCCTCCCCCTTTAGAATGCCTTGCAGCCGTTCAGTGAAATCCTTGACCCTGGCACCAGGGGGGCAACATACTATCCTGGAGTCACGTCTATGGCCGCAGAAACGCCCGTCTGTTCCCCTCATTATTGAGTCTCCCACCACTATTGCTCTTCCCCTCTCCCCCCCCTCTCTCTCTCTGTCTCTCTCTCTCTCCCCCCCCAACTACCACCAAGCTATTCATAGTGCCATGAGCGTGGCTGCACTCCCCAGAGGAACCATCACTCTCACCATTTTCCAAAACAGAAAAACGGTTCTTGAGCGAGATGCACCCTGGGGATTTCCTGACTACCTGCCTGACACCTTTCTTGTGACTGATGATCACCCATTCCCTCTCTGTCTGCACTTTCGTAAACTGTAGGGTGACCATGTCTAAAAACATGCTATGTACAAAACTCTCGGCCTCGCGGATGCACCTCAGTGCCTCCAGCTGCCGCTCAAGCTCCAAAACTCAGAGCTCAAGTGGCTGCAGCTGGTGGCACTTCCTATACATGTGGTCAGTCAGAGCGCAAGGAGTGTCTAGGACTTCCCACGTGTTGCAGGCGGTACATAACACGGGACTGAGCTGCCCTGCAATGCCTCTAGTTGAAAAAAAACCCTTACTTTAAGTTAAATGCAGTAAAAAAAAGCTACATTATTTATGTTTTTAAAATAAAAACTAGAACCCTTACCTTTCCTTAGCTTAATCTATTTTAAACTGGAGAATAAAACTGCAGAAAAAACTTACCCACTACTCACCAATCAACTCTCACCTTTGTGCTGACGTCACTTTTTGAAGCTTCCCCGCACTCGTGCTGATGCTGATCTCTCCACCGCTCTCTTGTGCTGTCTTGTGATGTCACTCTTGTTATTTTCAACAAGAACTGACTGCAGGACACTCTTCCCAGACTGCTTCACTGTGATGCTGACTGCAGGACACTCTTCCCAGACTGCTTCACTGTGATGCTGACTGCAGGACACTCTTCCCAGGCTGCTTCACTGTGATGCTGACTGCAGGAAGCTCTGCCCAGACTGCTTCACCGCGATGCTGACTGCAGGACACTCTTCCCAGACTGCATCACCGCGAAGCTGACTGCAAGACACTCATCCCAGACTGCTTCACCGCGATGCTGACTACAGGACACACTTCCCAGCAATTAACAAAGAACAAAAAAACAACCAGAGCAAAAAAAAAAATACCACTTGCCAGAGATACTATGGGTAAAGTTAAATTCAAACATTTTAACTGTACTAATTTAATTAAGATTTACATAAACACAACGAACATTCTACTAAAATAAAGCTGTGATTATACAGCAAACAGTGGGAGTACCTGAGCAAAATGCATACGAGCATGCAAAGAGACAAATTAGGAACAGGAGTAGGCCACTGAGCCCCTCAAGCCTGTTCCACTATTAGATAAGATCATGGCTGATCTTATTGTAGCCTCAACGCTACCTTCCTGTCTACCCTCTATCACCTTAGATTTTTGATTGACAAGAGAGTCTGTCTAACTCAGTCTTAAAAATATTCATTGACCCGCCTCCATTGCTCTTTGGGGAAGAGAATTCCACAGACTGAAAAACCAGTACAAGAAATAAACATGTAAAGTGCAATGTTCCCTCTGAGCTGCGTGGTCGCACATCAAATTGAAAGTTCCCATGCATAAGTTGGCTCCTTTCAGTTGCTATGTTTACTTTTTTTTAATCAAATTGCCTGTGCATTCCAAAGAAAGATTAGAGCATACACAAGTCAAGAGAATCTCTATTGAGAAAGAGTATGTAAATTTTCTGTATATACGTATACATAGAAATAAAATACTTGGAGAGGATATTGCAGGGAAATCACTACCCACATCCAGATAGTACATATCCCAGGACACTGAAAGATATTTGGGAGGAAAAGGCAAAGGCATAGACCACAACTTCTTAAAATATCTTTGAAAATTAAATTTGTCAAAGAGCTGGGCTTAGCAAATATTATATCTCTGTTGAAGAAAATGGAAAGTAAGGAGTCAAGAAATTATAGGCAAATTAGCCTTAACTTGATTTTGGCTAAACTTTGAGTCCTTAACAAGGGTTGAAATTAGAGTACATAGAAAAGCATGGCTTCATCACCCATCATAAACATGGAATTACAAAAGGGAAGTAACATTTCATTAACTAATTTTGGAGGAAATCAAATATATACATAAATAAAGGAAATTAGTTGATTGTTTAAATGTGGATTTTTCAGAAGGTGTTGAACATTATTCCTTAATCCATATATCTTAATTTTTTTTAAGGAGAAATTAAGTTACATTGAGAGCATTGGTTAGACACCAAAGAGCAAATAGTTAGGCCAAATTAATATTTTTTGGATTTGGGAGATGTGGGTAGTGATTTTCTTCAGGAATCTTTACTTGGACCGCTCTTGTTTTCCATCTAATAGAATAGAATCATAGAATAGTACAGCACAGAAGTGTGCTGCACTGTGTCTTTTGAAAAGCAATCCACATCCCTGCAATATCCTCTCCAAGTATTTTATTTCTATGTATACGTATATACAGAAAATTTACATATTCGGAAGCGGTGGCGTAGTTGCTGGAGACCCAGGGTAATCTTCTGGGGACCCCAGTTCAAATCCCGCCGCAGCAGATGGTGAGATTTGAATTCAATAAAAATCTGGAATTAAAGGTCTAATGATGACTATGAAACCAATGTTGATTGTCGTAAAAGCCTATTTGGTGCACTAATGTCCTTTAGGGAAGGAAATCTGCGGTCCTTACCTGGTCTGGCCTACATGTGACTCCAGACCCACAGCAAAGAATGTGCTCTTAAATGCCCTCACAGACTTGTTAAGCAACAGCCTGACATAGTCATACTCACGGAATCATACCTTACAGACAATGTCCCAGACACCACCATCCCTTGGTATGTCCTGTCCCACCGGCAGGACAGACCCAGTAGAGGTAGCAGCACAGTGGTATATAGTCAGGAATGAGTTGCCCTAGGAGTCCTCAACATCCCCTCCAAACCCCATGAAGTCTCATGGCACCAGGTCAAAAATGGGCAAGGAAATTTCCTGCTGATGATCCTGCAACAACCTTCAGCCTGCTGCAGATGCATCTGTCCACAACCGTATTGATAGGATACAATCCTTGTGGAGATGAAATCCCATCTTCACATTGAGGATGCCCTCAATCGTGTTGTGTGACACTAACACCGT
Organism: Cetorhinus maximus; assembly: GCF_964194155.1. Classification (NCBI taxonomy): domain Eukaryota; kingdom Metazoa; phylum Chordata; class Chondrichthyes; order Lamniformes; family Cetorhinidae; genus Cetorhinus; species Cetorhinus maximus. The sequence goes on from NC_135898.1 coordinate 76,758,748, forward strand.
GCTAAATGGGATAGAATTTGAACAGATCGAGCAACTCAAGACTGGGCAACCATGAGGCACCCTGGGCCATCAGCAGCAGCAGAATTACACTCAACCACAACCTGTAACCTCATGGCCTGGCATATTCCCCACTCTACCATTACCACCAAGCCACGGGATCAACCTTGGTTCAATGAGGAGTGCAGGAGGGCACGCCAGGAGCAGCACCAGGCAGACCTAACACTGAGGTGTCAACCTGATGAAGCTACAACACAGGACTACTTGCATGCCAATCAGCATAAGCAGCAAGTGATAGACAGAGCTAAACGATTTCACAACCAGCAGATCCAATCTAAGCTCTGCAGTCCTGCCACATTCAACCATGAATGGTGGTGGAAAATTAAACAACTCCCTGGAGGAGGAGGCTCCACAAATATCCCCATCCTCAATGATGGGGCAGGCCAGCATATCAGTGCAAAAGATGAGGCTGACCTCATGCTATAATCTTCAGCCAGAAGTGCCAAGTGGATGATCCATCTCGGCCTCCTCTGGAGGTCCCCAGCATCACAGAAGCCAGCCTTCAGCCAATTAGATTCACTCCACATGATATAACGAAACAGCTGAAGGCACTGAATACTGCAAAGGCTATGGGCCCTGACAATATTCCAGCAGTAGTACTGAATACTTTGAAGATGTGCTCCAGAACTTGCCCCTAGCCAAGCTGTTCCAGTACAGCTACAACACTGGCATCTACCCAGCAATGTGGTAAATTGTCCAGGTATGTCCTGTAGGCAAAAAGCAGGACAAATCCAACCCGGCCAATTACCGCATCATCAGTCTACTTTCAATCATCAGTAAAGTGATGGAAGGGGTCATCAACTGTGCTATCAAGCAGCACTTGCTTAGCAATAACCTGCTCACTGATGCTCAGTTTGGGCTGTGCCAGGGCCACTCAGCTCCTAACCACGTTACAGCCTTGGTTCAAACAAGGACAAAAGAGTTGAACTCCAGAGGTGAGGTGAGAGTGACTATCCTTGACATCAAGGTCGTATTTGACTGAGTGTGGCATCAAGGAGCCCTAGCAAAACTGGAGTCGATGGGAATCAGGAGGAAAACTCTGCTGGTTGGAGCCATACCTAGCACAAAGGAAGATGGTTGTGGTTGTTGGAGGTCAGTCATCTCAGTTTCAGGGCATCACTGCAGGAGTTCCTCAGGGTAGTGTCCTAGGCCCAACTATTTTCAGCTGCATCATCAATGACCTTCTCTCCATCATAAGGTCAGAAGTGGGGATGCTCAGTGGATGATTGCCCAATGTTCAGCACCATTCGCGACTCCTCGGATACTGAAACAGTCCATTTCCAAATGCAGCAAGACCTGGACAATGTCCAGCCTTGGGCTGATGAGCGGCAAGTAACATTCACGCCACACAAGTGCCAGGCAATGACCATCTCCAACAAGAGAGAATCTAACCATCGCCCCTTGACTTTCAGTGACATTACCATCGTTGGATCCCCCACTATCAACAACCTGGGGGTTACCATTGACCAGAAACTGAACTGAACTAGCCATATAAAATACTGTGGCTACAAGAGCAGGTCAGAGGCTAGGAATCCTATGGCGAGTAACTTGCCTCCTGACTCCTCAAAGCCTGTCCACCATCTACAAGGCACAAGTCAGGAGTGTGATGGAATATTCCCCACTTGCCTGGATGAGCGCTCCTTCAGCAACACTCAAGAAGCTCAACCCATTCAGGACAAAGAAGCCTGCCCTCACACCCCAGTGAAAGCACTGCAACAGCATCATTGGCAGGAGGGTATATCAACAACAAAACAAGCATACACAGTCAGTTTCCATTATGAATGTCAACAAAAGAATTTAGCTAAGAAATACAAAAATGAGAGCCAAATGTATGTCTTTATATCTACATGCAGATATCCAGTTATTTCCTGGCTTGTAATCTCAGTGCACCTAAAGACTGTACTTGGCCTTAACTCTCCATGTGCAATACCATGAATAATAAACTAATATCTAATTGTAAATAGAAAACACAAGTCGAACACCATAGTGAAAATATCTGCCCTCAGATCCACCCATGGCAAGTTAACACTGTAGCTTTTATGTTTTGATGAACTTGTCATTAAAAACAAGATCAAATAATTCTTAACTGTCATTTTAAACATTTTCTAATATGCATGAAGCATTCACTTGTAGAGCAAACTAGCTTCAGTGGAAATCGAGCTCCATTCCATCTTCTTTTGGTATAAAGATTTAGGTGACAGACACATTATAACATTTATGTAAATTGCTTGGCCACAAGAGAAATGATATTGAAGTTTGCTGATACTAAATTAATAGAAATGGTGGGCCGTAAAGAGAATTGCAGGAGGACGTTGGGAGCAGATGCAGTTTAGTGCGCAGAAATGTAATGTAGGAGGAATACAGATGTAGATCTTAAAGGTAAAAATGCAAGTAGATAAGATCATAAAATGAATACAAAAACAGGAGAGTGTTGTTTGAATTTTTAGAAGACATTGTTTAGACCACAGTTGCTGTTATATTTGCTATTGCCTGAATCTGGAACTGGAGGTGGAATGGAAGGATTGTTTATTAGGGAGATGTACTGTCTGAACCATTTAAAATATTTTAAAACAGATAGCAATTTTTAAATGTCCCGCTACAATCCCGTGATTATTAACTGCGCAGTATGTAGCTGGTAAGGCTCCTGTTGTATTGCCTGTCCTCTGCCAAGAGGGAGCTCTGCATTTGTGAGACAACAAGTCATGCTGCTAGATGGTAAAGTCTTTGAGTGGCTGAGCGAGAATGTGATCTTATCAAACCTTACTGCAAAAGTTTTATTTAATTTCCAGGAAGTTTCACTGCCTCAGCACTCTTTAAAAAGTGGTTTCACACTGCATAATAGTTGGACTGAAGCAGTGTGTGATGCTGACTCTGATGGGGAGGGGGTAGGGAATTCTCATTACTATATTTTAGAATCATGGGCTTGGCTCTGTTGTTATGTTATAGCTTTTGTGTTTGAGCACTGCCTCAGTTATCTGCCACTTAAGGTAACTCTTTTTATTTTTGAGAATTATGATTCAAATTCTTTTTATTCATTCATGGGACGTGGGCGTCGCTGGCTAGGCCAGCATTTATTGCCCAGAGTCAACCACATTCCTGTGGGCCTGGATCACATGTAGTCCAGACCAGGTGAGGACAGCAGATTTCCTTCCCTAAATCTCATAGAAACCTATAAAATTCTAACAGGACAAGACAGGGTAGATGCAGGAAGGATGTTCCCGATGGTGGGGGAGTCCAGAACCAGGGGTCACTGTCTGAGGATGCGGGGTAGACCATTTAGGACTGAGATGAGGAGAAATTCCTTCACCCAGAGAGTGGTGAGCCTGTGGAATTCGTTACCACAGAAAGTAGTTGAGGCCAAAACATTGTATGTTTTCAAGAAGGAGTTAGATATAGCTCTTGGGGCGAAAGGGATCAAAGGGTATGGGGAGAAAGCGGGAGCAGGCTATTGAGTTGGATGATCAGCCATGATCATAATGTATGGCGGAGCAGGCTCGAAGGGCCGAATGGCCTACTCCTGCCCCTATTTTCTACGTTTCAATTGGATGATCAGCCAATATCATAGTGAATGGTGGGGCAGGCTCGAAAGGCCAAATGGCCTATTCCTGCTCCTATTTTCTATGTTTCTAAAGGACATTTAGTGAACCAGATAGGTTTTTGCAACAATCGTTTTTACAACATGGTCATCATCAGACTTTAAATTCCAGATTTTTATTGAATTCAGATTTTACCATCTGCCATGGTGGCATTCGAACCTGGGTCCCCAGAGCATCACCCTGGGTCTCTGGAATATTAGTCCAGTGACGATATCACTATGCCACAGCCTCCCCTATTGTCTTATCCTACGAATTTAAAAATATTCTTACTTTTTTGGTTTGCACATAAGTACTTGTTTATCAGCCAAGAGAATGCAGTGAATCCCTACATATCTTAACAAACAAATTTGTTGCTTCCTGTCATTCTGCCAGGAGGTACAGGAAATGAAAGCGTAGATGTATCAGAAACATATGTAGGTTTATGCCCTTCTGCAAGCTAGTATGTATTCTACTAGCCTCAGACTAAAATTTAATGTAGTGTTAGTTCTCTCAGGGTTATCCTAGAGAAATTACATCCACCTTCCCATTAGTGATGAAGTCCTGTGCATCTTCCCTCATCTACTCCACTTCTGATAGCAGAGCCTTCAGCCCAAGGGAACTCCCTCCCTGTTTCTCTGCATGATTTAATCAAATGAATCCCACGTGACATAAGGTACACAGGGTATCAGAATCTTTAAATAAAGCTATAATTTGCAGATTTAAGCACTGGAACCCCCTAAAGAATGGTTTAGAGTAGATGCAGCAGAGATTTACAATTGCAGGTAGATTACTGGGTAAATGAGCATACAAAGCTCCAATTAGCTATCATTGAAGTTCTTGGACTCTCCAGAGCTTTGAAGGATTGGAATCATCATTACGCATTAAATCAACTAATTCAATTTTCTGTTCAGTAAAACCTATTGTTGCAATCTTGGCACATTTCTATTAAACTTTAATACTCACCATAATAACATCTATGAAGTGTACATTAGGTTTTAACTTTGTATTTTTCAGATTGAACAACAGCACCAGGAATGGCTAGAGGACTTGGCTATTCGTCTACTTTGTGTATTTGCACTGGACAGATTTGGAGATTTTGTGTCTGATGAAGTATGTGCTCTGTAATTTTTATGTGGGAGGAAAGGGCATATTCGTAAAAGCAGTAATGCCCACAACTGTTTTACAAGTGAATTTGTGAGAGACTTAAGCACTGCTAAATCTATAATTTTTAAAAGTAGTTGTTGAAGCAGTTTTTCTATTGGTTATTTCTGATGAAAATGCTACGTTGGATAGAATTGACAGTAGGGAGTCGCCTTACTTGACTCCCCTAGCAATTTTTATTGCAGAGGCCTTAGTTCTGTTTCCTTCGACCACTGTAGTGTTATCAGAATACGGATCTTCGACCAATGAAATGAAGTCTGTAGGTAAACTCATTCTGTGTAATGCTTTGACAAGTAATTTATGTTCGACAGAATCGAATGCTTTGGCGAGATCGACAAAGACACTGCAAGGCCCTTCCGATTGTTTTTAGCTCCTTTAATGATATGTAGATAGTTACTGCATGCTGAACGAAGTTCTGAATATTTGTGAAATACTATAAATCCCATACAGAAAGCTTTACATGCCAAATTGTATATTGTGTAAAATTGTTCCTTTCAAATTAATCCCGATTACTGGAATGTTTTAAATTTAGAAGATCACATTCATCTTCAATTTTAAATAATTTTAACTTCAATTTAAATGTATTTTCAAAAATAAGCATTAAAAATCCTGGTCATACTTTTAGTATGACTTGTTCAGAGCAAGAAAGGTAGTCCTATAACTATAATGGATTCCAGACTGCAAGACTAGTGCCCAGATCAGTTGTGCATTATACTTGGGCTTTAGAGATTGATTTCCTACACTTTGAAGAAAAATAAATCGTTCAGGGAGGATTCAATTCCCTTCCTGGTCAAACACATCATCTAGCAGATTGTCCAAGCCATAGCTTTAATCTCTGTGGAAATGTCGTTGGGCTCGACCATCTTACAATCTGTGTTAGTGAAGGTGATATAGCTATGTGGGCTTAAATGGATAGGGTGGCAAAAGAGAAATGTATAGAAATTTATTAATGTTTTTGCCTTAAAGGTTGTGGCACCTGTACGGGAAACTTGTGCTCAGACACTTGGGGTTGTATTGAAGCATATGAATGAAAGAGGGGTACATGGAACAGTGGTTGTTTTATTAAAATTGCTGGCACAGGAACAGTGGGAAGTGAGACATGGTGGACTTCTAGGAATAAAATACGCTTTGGCAGTTCGACAAGTAAGTTGCAACGTTTTTCTGACTTTACAAAATTTGTTGCCGTAATTTGGAAATAAATTTTAATAATTTTAAACATTTTATCTATACTTTTTGAACAAAGTTTGGTTTATGCGAAGTGATCAAAGCAAATAATTTGTATTTTGTTGTAGGACTTGATTGAGACATTGTTACCAAAAGTCCTTCCTACTATAATTGATGGCCTGCAGGACTTGGACGATGATGTCCGTGCAGTAGCAGCAGCTGCACTTGTACCAGTCGTGGAAAATCTTGTACGACTACAAGCATCTGAGGTTAGTTCAGAATCTTCCATCAGTGGTGGATATTCTTAAGGTAGGAGCAGGCCTCAAAAAAAAACCTGAGCTGAGTGACTTTTAAAAATGTTTTTAGACTATAAAGTCTTGCAGCATCTTATCTTGGGCTACGGTTCCTCAGGAGCTGCCAGACTTTGAACACTTTTATCAAGGCATTACTCTTCCCATGCAAGCTTTTGATTATGAGGACCTAGAATACTGACACCTTGGGTGCTACAAATAAGACATGATGCCATTCTGAGTGCAAGTGATTAATTCAACATAGATCAGAGATTGAATCTGAGACACTACTGGTCTGGTCTGTTGTTTCAGTATTGCAATCTTTATTGGCTGTGGGGTGAGGTGATGAGTGGTTGAAATTGCTATGAACACAGCAGAACAATCTTAATTCAGACTGATGTATGCATTCTTTTAGTATATCAGAACATTGCTGTAGGATTTCCTCATGGGAATATCCTTGGCCCAACCATCTTCAGCTGCTTCATCAATGACCTTCTTTCCATCCTAAGGTCAGAAGTGAGGATGTTTACTGATGATTGCACAATGTTCACCATTCATGACTCCTCAGATACTGAAGCAGTCCATTGCCCATATGCAGCAAGGCCTGGACAGCATTCTGGCTGGAGTTGATGTTTGGCCCGAATGTTACTTGCCACTTGAGTGCCAGACAGTGAGCATCTCCCGTTTACATTCAATGGTATTACCATTGCTAAATCCCCCACTATCCCAGATCCTGGGGATTACCATTGACCAGAAACTGGACTTGACCAGCTATATAAATACTGTGGCTACAAGAGCATGTCAGAGGCTGGGAATTCTGCAGAGAATAACTCACCACCTGACTCCCCAAAGCTTGTCAACCATCTACAAGGCACAAGTCAGAAGTGTGATAGAATACTCTCCCCTTGCATGGATGAGTTCAGCTCCAACAACACTAAGAAGTTCAACACCCTATCCGCCACCTTAAACATTTCACTCCCTCCACCACCGATGCACAGTGCCAACATTGTGTACTATCTACAAAATGCACTGTAGCAACTCACCAAAGCTCCTTCGACAGCACCTTCCCAACACATAATCTCTACCACCTAGAAGGACAAGTGCAGCAGATGCATGGGCACACCTCCACCTGCAAATTCCCTTACACTCCACACACCATCCTGACTTTGAACTATATCGCTATTCCTTCACTGTCACTGGATCAAAATCCCAAAATGCCCTTTCTAACAGCACTGCAGTTGTATCTGCACCACATAGACTGTAGCGGTTCAAAAAAAGTGGTTCACCAGCAATTTCTCAAGGGCAGTTAGGGATGGGAAATAAATGTTGGCCTAGTCAGTGATACCCACATCTCGTGAGCGAGTGAAAAAAAAAAATCTGTTGATATAATAGCTCACATCCCTTGTCTGCAGAACCTTACTCCCAGTTGTTCTGTTTAGTCAGGACTTTTCCTACTTTCAATTATGTGGAAGTAAAAAAATTAAAATGCTTCTGTAAATTTATCATGCTGTAATTCTATCCTACTGCCAGAGATGGTACTGTAGCTACTCGGTTTTGCATCGTCCAGTTCTGCAATTTATATTGCAGAGAAACTCCTTTGCTGCAGCCAACTCTGCTTCCCTGCTCCCCAAATTCCATATTTTGCTGTTTAACTATAAATAACATTCAAACAAGTCATCTAAAAGTAAGAACTGAATATATGAATGGCCTAATTTCTGCTCCTATGTCTTACGGTCTAAGGTGTTAACCATGAGAGAATCAGCCGATTAGTAGAGACTTTGTTTGTTTTCAAAACTGAACTGATAAAAATCTTAAACTCAGATGAGGAAAGACACGCATTCTCAGTTTAATACAATTTCTAATGTTTAGGACGTGTATATTTCAAAACCAACAAAAATTGTAACATTTATAAAATCTCTGCAGCACAGATTTCCCCCTTTTCATGTCAACCTCTCGTGGCTTTATATACAGGGAATTGAGACTACCTTACGTAGTCATTAATTGGCCACTTAAGGGACCTCAATTGGCAGGGGAGAAAGCAAGCCGGACCCTTGGGCCTTCCCACCCAGAACTTAATTCTGGTGGAGTTGGAAAGACAGCAGTGTTTAGGCACATCACCAGCCCACCTAATTACATGCCCTTTCCACCTCCAAGCTCGCCTCCAGTGAGAGCAGAAGATTCTACCCATGATGTTTGGGGATTTTGGGCGGGGGGTGGGGGGAAGGGGCACTCCACTATCATGAGAATAACCATGTCTCAACATGCTAGTGCTGTCTCGAGTAGTATTCAACCCCATAATCCCATAACTGAGGAATGCTACTAATGACCAGAGACTCACTTGTCCTGCATTACATAAAAAACTCTTAAATACTTTAATTATGTGACATACTCTGACCTGCCATGAGTTATATCCTACAGTTCGTTTGATCTTTGTGATTTAGTATTCCGTTCACCATTTCCCGTCTTCCCCACTCCTCCCCAAGTCCCCAACTTTCAGATTTGGAAAATTTTCACTTTCTGTGGAGAGCAGTTGGAGGCATTGAAGTTTAACTTGTAGATTTTTTTTTCTCTTCTTGCATTCCTACTGAATACTAAAATGTTTGATTCAGTCAGTTGGTCTCACAAACATTTTTTTTAGATCATGTGTCATACAACTTTGAAATAGCAAAGGCTCAGATTGACTTCCAGTGCAGTTCCTTTTAATTTGATGGACGCACATTGCTGATATTTTTCCTCTAATAAATACCTTCTGAATGTGTTCAGAAAACATTGCAGAAAGTTGATAATCAGCATGCTCTCAATTGTCTTTTTCCCCCTTGACACTTTGAGTGGAGGAAGTGGAGAGGAAGAGGGAAAGGCTCAAATTTCTAGTTACTGCTAAACTGGGATACCAATAGATAAGTGTTCAACCTTCCATGTTTCTCAGGATCTGAATAATCACATTTGGCCAATGTTGTCTTTTCCATTTCAGTATCCTGTTTGGTCAATATTTGTGTCATTAACATCAAAATATCTAAATTGCAACACCTTTTCTCTTTCAAGTTGCAAGTTCTCCCACCAAAATTCAATTGGAAATAATCTTAGGCGGTACATTGTTTGTCACCTCAGTCCCATCCAGATATATTCTGAATTTTGGCAACAAAGGTTGCATGTGGCCCTTCTACTTACAGTAGTATTGTTCAGTTCTGTTGAAATTTCCTAACATGTAAAATGTATTTGCTTCTCTCAACTTAGTCTTAGTAACTGTGTAGAACAGTTTTTACCAATGTTTTGCTAATTTTTTTTCTCATTCTCTTATTTCTAGGTGCCTTTTATTGTCAATACTTTATGGGATGCTCTTCTGGAGTTGGATGATCTTACAGCTTCTACTAACAGCATCATGACCCTGTTGTCCTCACTATTGACATATAGTCAAATCCGACAATACAGGTAACCATTTAAAGAGATCATAAATTATTTTAATGGTATAACCTTGAGATAACTTGTGAAAAGGAACTTTTGTGTTAGATATGCTTTCTGAAATTTATTTGATGCTTTTTAATTGTGATTTGTTTTCTCCTCCCTTATTTACCATCTAACTTCCCCATTTTTCTTTTGTGATACCCTGGCATCACTGAGTTTAACAGATCAGAATGAGACCATTCAACATGGTGCTTGTTCAAAGTGCCATTTACTCAGTCCCATTTTGCTACCCTTCTGCAGCACCATTTTATTTTTTTTTATTTTTCAAATATTCATTCACTTCCTGTTTAAGCGCCAATATGGATTCTGCTTATAACTGTCTTTGTTAAGGCATTCCATATTCTAACAACCTTCATGGAAAAGGAATCCTAAGTAAGGAGCGGGTGCAGAAGAGATTTGCAAAATCTCCTGCAGGGCTGAGAGCCTTTAGTTATGAGGAGAGAAGGAATAGAAACTGTGGCTTTTTTAATCACAGCAGATAGCATTCAGAGGTGTGATCGAAGTGCTCAAAGCAAATGAAAACCGATTTTCTTATTCTCCATTGAATAAACCCATGATGGTCAATACTGGGAACTTACCATGTGCTGAATTGTAAAAACAAGCCTGAATCCACCAGCATATTGCACGTTGGGATGCTGAATATTTGAGTTTTACAGCATTTGAGAATCTCTTGCGTAGTCCTATAAGTACAAATCCTGCCACAAACTTCACAATCTCTTAAATATGGTAAATATTGTCCCAATGAATGCAGCCTATATTGCACATAACGTTAAATGTTACTAGGTATCATACTGCATGAAACACTTCGTTTTTTTTCTCTTATAAAACTGCACTTTTTTTTAATTACCAGTATCCAGCAATCACTTACGGTTCTGGTCCCTCGGGTTTGGCCATTTTTACGTCACACTATTTCTTCTGTTCGGAAAGCAGCTTTGGAAACTTTATTCACTCTTCTATCTACACGAGATCAAGTATGTATTTTTATATTGAGGTGTAGAATGTGTAACTGGTTACCCCTTCTGCGTTGATTTTTGAATAACTATTTTAACACAAAATGTTTTTATCAATTATGCAGAACATTATTTCTATTTTTCAGAGCTGTGTAATGTGGCTGACTCCAATTCTACAAGATGTGTTGAGACATATATATCAATCATGTATTTTGGAAAGCAATCAAGAAATTTTGGAACTTATTCAAAAGGTGCCTTTTTCTTCAATTCGATGATGATTGTCAGCATAAGAATTGGCTAAATATTATGTAATTTTAAAAGATTAACAAGTTTTAGGTACTTTTGTTGATGGACACTTCTCTGTTAAATTAATTTTGTATGATTTCAGTTGTTTTTAATAGTGTAATTTATTTTTAGTGTATGGAAAATTGTTTAGGTGATTTATTTAGCAAGTTCCAAGGAACCAAGTGTTTGGTTATGCATTGATTACTCAAAAGAGTAATCTCGCCTATGGTGGCATTTGAATTTTGTGACTATTATGCAAGTTAAACTTAATGGAATGAAGTCAAATATTGATCCTCTTACTGTTCATATTTATATATAATAACTCGGGCTCAGAATCATTTTCTAACATATTTCTATTCTTGACCTAGACAGACTCCAAGGCTAATAGGTATTTGATACATCAACCTAATGTATTTTTTCTCTTCTATTTAGGTGTGGTTAGAGTTGTTGAATAAAGCCCCTGTCCAGTATGTTGTTGCTGCTGCTTGTCCTTGGATGGGAGCTTGGCTGTGTTTAATGATGCAACCATCTCATTTGCCAATTGATTCAAATATGTTACTGGAGATTAAATCCAAATCAAAGGTATTTTTTGTATAGTTAAGGGTCCATTCAGTCTTTGTCTTTTTATCTTATAATGGGGAAAACTCCTCTCCACGCCCCTTCACAAAAAACAAAGTGAATTGAGCATTCTCTCTAGAAAATAGTGTAGAGGGAATCCTGTAACTTGATCACTTCTAAATTTGATTCAGACAGCATCCAAAAAAGAATAGACTTGGTGCCACATGTTTCCAGTCCAAGTATAACTAATTGTACAGCATGTAAAAATATCAATTCATGTTACTGATGTGGGAAACACCTATGAATCTATTTTTAATTTTACCTAGATACTTTTGATAAGCATGTATTTAAAAGTGTTGAAATTTGCTAGAAACATGGTTGTAACTTATCCTGTCCAGCTGCTGTGTAAACATTTTCCTTTGTGATGTAGGAAAAATCTTGCAGCAAGCACCGAGTAGGGCAAGCACAAACCAAAGAGGTGAGACAGGAATATGTTGCTGGTTCAGATACCATTAATGAAGACCAAGCTACCAGAGATTATGTCGTAACTCGGACACGCTTAAAGGCAGCCAAGTAAGATAACTTTGATTCAGTCTTTAAAATAAGTCATAACTATTTCATTGGGGTTGATGTAATATTTCAAACTCTGTAGTAGTCTTGTCTCACAGCTATGTAATAAATGCAGTAGCGATATTGTGAATCACGATATTTAATTGTAAGAGAAAACTGAATGCAAGCAGACTCATTTGGTTTGTGTTCAGAAACCTGCTATCCCAACTCAATAATAACTGGAATACTGCTGGTAGAAACAACCGTTTTTGCCTTGGTAGAGATGGTAATTTAATTGTTATGCAGATTTGCTTTCCTGTTTGTCCTGTGCTGTTGCTCATGGAATACAGACTGATTTCACAATTTTATTTTACTCCTGTTTTTTCAAAAGAATTTCAAGCTAACAAGATTGGAAAGGTTTTCGTTTTAATTTTTAACCAAGTTAGGAGCTAAGCTAGGAAAGCAAATGAAATTAGTAGAAAATGTCTTGCAATTTGACAAAGTTATGCATCCCTCCATTATATTTCATCATCCATTTAGGTATCATGTTGGGAATTTATGCTTTTTAATAAAAAAATTGGCTTTTCTAAGTTATTATTGGCCCAGAAGTTCCATTCCCTGTGGGCCGTAACCCAGAGGTACCCCAGGAGATGCACTGGGGGACCCCCCCACAGAAGTCCCCAAGCAAGGACTGCACAGGAATTGCCCAGGAAGTTTAAACTTTTAAACTATTTAAATCAGAGACTTTGGATGGTTCAGACTCTGTTAGCAGAATAATTACCCAGGAAAAGTTAGAAGGATTAAAACCACTTTAACTCCTCAGTAAGTATGGTATTGACCCTTCCCGACCCCCTACTGGACCACCCTAACCTCTCACCCGCTTACCTTACATGCTTTTACACACTTGGCTTTTCTCCTGTCAAAGTGACTGGGACCTTTAAACTTATCGCTTTACCGTAAAAAGGGGGGGTGGCTTTACTTTCCCCCAACGCTGCTTCTCTGCACTGGAAGGACTCCGAAGCTGCTACACTACACATTTCTCACTCTGTCTGAATTGGAAGATCAGGCGCGAAATGTGCAGCTCCCAACCTGGGTAGGTAAAAAGGAGCGGAGTGGCAATCTGATGGTGATTGTCACTCCATGAGAGTTCGAGGCCAATGTGATGGTTGCATGTTTTAGTCATAAAAGATAAATCCTTCCGAAGCAAGGGCTCCTCTGTACAGTGATAATTTAGGATAGAGTATACTGTGACGCAGTTCCCTACCCTGCCTCTGGACCTAAAGTTCTGGGTTCAAGTCCAACTCAGGGACTTGGTGGCCATGGAAGGTGTGTCCGTAACATGGCCAAACAGGTTTATTATCAGCGAGTAAATCCTTCCAATACGCCTGATGGCAGGTGGCAAGAACAGCCATACTGCAGAAAGCAGCGACAAACCACTGGTACTTTGCCAAGCATAATCATGGACCAATCTAAGGAAGTCCATGGTCGCAACTCCCCTCTTAGGTACCTGAAGGAGGAGCATATATTTCAACTTCTTGAACACAATTTAACTATGGCATATAACACATTTTCATCTCCTTGTTCTAAAGGTTGCTAGGAGCCCTCTGTTGTTCCATGTGTGAGCCAAGTGTTAATTTCATCAGCCAGGAAGTGAAACCAGCTGAGTCCCTAGCTCAACTATTACTTTTCCATTTAAATTCTAAATCTGCTCTGCAGAGAATTACTGTTGCATTAGTTATTTCTGAATGGGCTACCCTGAGAAAGGTATGAAGTTTATTTGATCTATTAATATTTTAAATCTTTGTTTTTACTCTTTCAATTTGTTTTCTGAACAGTTTAAAACCGTTTTAGATTTTAACCACATTTGATAAATGCCTCCTGTTACAAGGTACCATATGCCTCCTCTCAGCAAGTTTCTAAGATCTGGTTGTCAATCTCCAAGTTTGAATTAGACTATGTGCTGTTAACATTATGCACTTGAAGTATGAATTTGTCATTTACGTTTGACAAAAATACAATGAACTTAACGGGGCTTTCTGTCATCAGACTCCTTTGTTTTCTCTATTGAACCTTGAAACTTTGTTTTCATGTCTTGATCTATAGCCCCTCACTTGGGCTTTGTTGTATTTTAATCAAGCATACCTTTTCTTTGTCTAACATTGGTTCTGTTTTATGTCTGACTACTAGTTTATAATCTGTTCAGAAAAACCTCTATACATTAGCAAAGATAAGCGTAATTTTAAGTAGACAGCAGTTAGTACAACAGACATGTTGGAACGAATACTGCATTTAGAAAATTTGAGCTTTTTAGCTTACATGAAAGTCTGGATACATGTAAATTCTTGTGATATTTGGACTAGTATTATTTCTACAGGCTTCCATTTCCAACTTTTTTTTTTGCATGTTGGAGTTTGTGAGCAATATTAACATTATGACTCTGATTAAACCTGAGTCTTGATTTAATTCTAGGATTGTGCTGTTGTATCCTGTGCAGTACAGCCACGATTGATGGCTATTTTGTCAGAACATCTTTATTATGATGAGATAGCTATTCCATTTACACGAATGCAAAATGAGTGTAAGCAGCTCATTGCATCACTGGTTGAAGCTAACTGCGATGTTGGGAGCAGCGTGAATAATAGTGTATTTACAATAGATCAAGCAAATGAACTGGTAAGTGAATCTTTTTAAACGTGGAAGGCAGAATGTTTAAGCATTGAAGAAAAACGTAAAAACTTCACTGAAAACATAATTGTCAACAAAAATATAATCATGGTGTGGATAAGTAACTATGGGCAGCATTTCCCCAGCGGGGGGCGGGGCCCGCTCACCGACCCGTAAAATGACGCGCAGTGTCGTCGGGCGTGCATCCCAAAGTCACCGCGCGTAATTTCGATTGTCGGTTCGGCAGGCGCGCAGCTGACTCAGCTACGTGCTTGCTGAACTGTCAAAGGCCTGTTTAAAAACTAATTAAAACAATTAAATGAGCTGCCCATCCAACCTTAAGGTTGGCAGGCAGGCGAAGAGCTCAGGCGACCTTTGCATATTTCATGGAACCTCATCCTTGGGCGGGACGAAGTTTCATGAAGTGCTTAAAAAATCAGTAAAATTTTTTCCAAAATTTTATTAACATGTCCCAGCTCATGTGCCACTGTCACATGAGGGGACATGTTTCAAAAGTTTAAAAATCCTTTATTTAAAAGCTTAACACTGAAATAAATCTCCCTGAGGCACCTCTATGCCTCAGGGAGATCTCTGCACTCTTTTGCGCACATATACGAAAGAGCGCAGGGAACCACTTGGAACCCCCCCCCACCCACACAGGGAGCGCACGGCGCTTCCGGGCGAGTGTCACGATGGGCAGGCCAATGTAAAATGGCGGCGCGGACCCGATTGGGGGTGCCAATCAGGTTCGTGCCCGCCCCCGTACAACCCCACCGATGGAAATTTCTGGCCTATATGTTGGATTGAAGGAATATTGAGCATGGTAGTTGACTTTTAGTTCCTTACACTAATTATCAATTTTTATTTTACACATCTGATGCAAGTGATACAAAAGAGTGTATTTTAAATTGTCTAAACTAATCTTTAAAAGTGATTATGGTGTGGGAATCATACACATTAAGATGATTAAAGATTTATTCTGATATAGTTTATTTCAGAATTTTAAAAGTAGTTTCCATATAACTTGCCTTTACAATCAGACTTCATATTTTATAAATTAAATAAAATTTGTAGCCCCTTAATGTATTCAGTACTGTTAGGTGGTTTTTATTTTTAAGTGTTGTAATAGTTTGCTTTCAAGTGGTCAATCCTACTTCTTACAGCCTTCATACCTCTTAAGTTAAGTACCTAACAGATCTTGCTTGCTTGGCTGACAAAATAAGGTAAACACAAAGAAAATTGTGTGAAAGCAGAGTGGTGAAGAAATTACTTTTGAGGATTGAAAAAGTTGGATAGTATTTGCTGAGAAGCTTTTTGTCAGAACTTCTATTAGAACTGAGAATCTACAAAGTCAATTTTAAAAACCCTAGGCTGGTAAGGGAGGAGTTGAAAAACTTCATTCAAAACATATTATTTTGGTATCATTACTAGTATGTTTAATATGTAATCTTTTAATGTTTTTAAAATTTCATTTTTAAATTCGAAGGTCACAACGATTTTCAATGAAGTGACATCAGCCTGTGCTTTTAAACCTAACGTGATTCAACAATTGGAGAGTAAGCGCCAACAGGTCCAAATGACTATAGCAGAGACAAATCAAGAATGGCAAACTCTTCATCTAAGGGTTCACATGTTTGCTGCTTGTGCAGTTGTTGACTTGCAGCAACTTCCAGAAAAACTGAATCCTGTCATAAAGCCCTTAATGGAAGGAGTGAAGAAGGAGGAAAATGTACTTGTGCAGAATTATGCAGCTTCTTGCATTGCTAAGCTGCTCCAGCAATGTACATCCAGATGTCCTTGTCCCAACCCCAAAATCGTGAAAAATCTTTGTAATTCGGTATGTGTGGACTCCACAGTAACTCCTTCTGCAACCTCCCCAGTACCCATGTCTAACAGTGTGGACAACTCTAAAGGTAATTGGGAGCGTGTGAATAAGGTCACTGTGTTAACATATAGAGAACTTCATCAAGCAGTGAATCCGTTAACCCTGTTAAAATGTATATATATTATATATTCAATGATACTATTCATTTTACCATTGAACTTAGTTTCACAATGCTTTGTGAATGAGCAGGAAAAAAATGAACCCCACAGCTTGTGTCTGAGTTAAGTATACTTGGTTTTTAGTCAATTTTGAAGTTAACATGCAGCTACAGCAAGCCATTAGGAATGCCAATGGTATGTTAACCTTTATTGCATGAGGATTTGAGTACAGGAGTGTTAAATTTCTGCTTCAATTGTACAGAACCTTGGTTAGACCACACCTGTAGTACTGTGCGTAGTTTTGGTCCGCTTACCTTAGGAAGGACGTTATTGCTATAGGAGTGCAACAAAGGTTCACCAGACTCGTTCCCGAGATGGTGGGACTGTCCTATGAAGAGAGAGTGGGGAAACTGTGCCTGGATTCTCTAGAGTTTTGAAGAATGAGAGGTGATCTCATTGAAACCTACAAAATAATTATAAGGATAGACAGGGGGAAGCCGCTTAAGACTGAGATGAGAAGAAATTTCTTTACTCAGAGGGCTGTGAATCTTTGAAATTCTCTATCCCAGAGGGCTGTGGAAGTTCTGTCATTGAGTATGTTTAAAGTAGAGATTGGTATTTAGAAATCTATCAATGAGATTAAGGGATATGGGGATAGTGTGGGGAAAAAGGCATTGAAATGGATGATCAGCCATGATCGTATTGAATGGCAGAGCAGGCTCGACAGGCTGAATGACCTACTGCTGTTCCTGTGTTCCTAAAACAGGTACACTATGACTTTTTATTCTTTTGCATAAAAGCACATTTAAATTTTGTGCTAAATGTGTTTAATTTTTAATTTGCCATTGAAAATTTGATGAAATCTCATAACAATTCAGGTTCTGCTTTATAATACAAAACTTTAAAAATGCATTCACGAAAACTAGTGCGTGTTTTTAAACCCTAAACAAATTAATATTATTTATGCTGATAATTTAGATTTAGCCTTTTAACCTATTTAAAATCTATTTCAGTACAAGGAATATTGACTAATCCATTGTATGGTTTCTTCTAAGGACCAAATTCTGAAAAAGATGGAATGCATCACACAGTAAATAAGACTAGGGGAATCATCACACTTTATAGGCATCAGCAAGCTGCTTTTGCTCTAACCAGTAGGCGGGGACCAACGCCTAAAGCACTCAAGGGTTCATCTGCAGACATTCCTCAGGGGAGTGCAGGGATTAGTTTGTGTGAGCATGATGAGGTAAGTACCTAATTACAGCAGAAATGTTATTACAGTTTAAACTAGTCAAGTATGTATTTGTTGCCTGATAAGATAATCATTTGCCCTGCTAGCATGCACTTGGATCTGTATTTATTAATTGATAGATAGTGAATAAGCTTCTCGACTACTATTTTTGCATTGCATGTCAGTGCTCTATACCATTGATGGCAGCTCCCATTGATGACTGTGATCGAGATTTTCCCCCCGTTGAAATTGAGTGGGTGGTAAAGTTTAATGCATTTATCCAGTGAGTCACTAAGCTTTATAAGATCAGAAAAGTCCTTGGTTCAATCTACAATTGTGCACTAAATTAATTTCAACTGGAGTAGCAGCACTACAATTGGCCAAGTTTAGAGTGGAAAAATCACCTTGCTTCTCTTGTGCTGTCATTTAAAATGTTAGTTTAATTTTATGGAATGAATAATTTTGAGTAAAAATAAAATTAGTATGTGGCGATTTTGTTTTCTCAATATTGAGGGACCAACTTTTAACTGTTTTGCAGACCCAGAAACCAAACTTAATTCAGAGAAGAGGAGCTGAATATGCACTTACTACTATAGGAAGACACTTTGGTGCTGAAATGGCTACAGCATTGCCTTATCTATGGGATTCAATGGTTGGACTGCTGAGAAGTCATGTAGATGTACAGAATTTCAGTATGTAGTTCATCCTGTATATTTTGCATTCTAATACAAATCTGTTTTTATATGAGAAATTGACTGATTTATATTTTTACAGATGGAAATGTGGTACTTGAAAAAGGAGATGTTGCTGCTCAGGAATTAGTAAACTCATTACAGGTACTCGAAATTACAGCAGCAGCAATGGGCTCTGATATCCATGCTCAGGTTTGTTAAAAGTTATTTATGCTGAAAGATAATGTAAACTGTTTTTTTTAATGTATTTACAAATAACTTATATCAAACTACCCTCAGTATATTCAAGTTTGTATGTTTAGAACTTAATTTTTGACAAAGATTGATTAAAGATGCATTTATGAAATAAATAATATACAAAGCACATTTGCTTGAAAAAGTAGCAGATGAGTTGCTTGTAGATCTGCTCGATAATTAATTCTTATGTTTCTTAATTTTGAAATTGATTTCCCATTGCCTAGATATGATTTTGGTACTGCAATACCTTTTACTTTTAAAGTAAATGCTTTTAAATTCTGAACTTAAAATATTGTGGACCAATTTAAACATTTTTTTTTTCCTTTTCAGCTATTGCAACATCTTCCACATCTTTGCACTTGTTTGAGACACCCATACACTGCAGTGAGGCACATGGCTGCTAGGTGTGTGGGTGTCATGAGCAAAATAGCTACAATGGAAACAATGAGCATTTTTCTGGAGAAAGTTCTTCCTTGGCTAGGAGCAATAGATGATAACACAAAGCAAGAAGGAGCAATTGAAGCATTGGCCTGTATCCTTAACAATTAAATAAGAATCCTGTATTATTGTAAAATGTACAGTACGTTCTTCCTTGATTATTCGGCTGTGCTTGCTGCCAATGCTGTGCATGGACAGTTGTATGCACGGCCACCATCTTTATAGGAGGGAATGTGCAGTAGGGTGCATGCACGGTAATACCCAGCCCTGAAATTGCAAATATTACAGCGCTGGCAGCAGAATCTCTCAGGGATCCCACAGTTTTCTTTATCCCCTTTGGTTTCCTTAACATTTATCTTGGGCAGAAGGTGGGCCCCACCGGCTCGGCGGCGGGCAGGCAGCCGAACTCTGCCGCCGAAACGGGCCCCGCCACCATTTTGACTGCCCGACAGGAAGCGCTATGCGCTTTCTGTGTTGGGGGGGGGAGGGATTCCCCAACTGTCAAAGTGACATGTTAATAAATATGACATAAAATTTATTAAAGATTTTTAAAACAGACATGAAACCTCATCCCGCCAGTGGATGAGATTTCATGTTTTTCTACTGCCCGCCGGGGCTCTCGGCCTGCCCGCTAGCCTTAAGGTTGGACGGGCAGGGCCTTTAATTGGGTTAATTGTCCTGTCAATGGCCTCAATTGGCCATTGACAGGTCGGCGGGCGGACAGCTGATTTCGCTGTCCACCCGCCTTCCTGAATATTTAAATGGGGCGGGATGACGTCGGGGGTTCCTCCCGACGTCATCCCGCGTCACTTTCCCCTCGGCGAGCGGGCCCCGCCCCCAAATCGCCAACAGAAAAATTCTGGCCCTTGTCTTTTTTCCCCATTCTTTTGGGAAGACACCTTTCTTCCAATAAACCCATCTTGTCAAAGTGGTATGGAAGGGATGGTGTGTAATTAAGCCTGTATTCCATCAGCTGCCTGCTCTGTGTGCTGTGCTGCAAACGGAATTCCGGCAGTCACTAGGTGGATCGGAAGCCTCCACTCCTGTCCCATCCCGATCCCCAGAAACTGCAGGGAGGCCATGCCCTGACTACCCACCCACCATGATGCTCAGAAACTGAGTGAACAGCTTCAGGGATCAGAAGCCTCCCAACCCTCCCATTCTGATTCCTGGATTCTGAAGTCTTCCCTGCGGGGAGGCTGTGCCACAACTGCCCATCTGTCACAGGGCTCAAACTGGGTGAAAGGCTTCCAATTGACACTATGTCTCCTGCAAATGACGATATAGGACTCTGCACTTGCGCGGCCAAGTGTGCGTGCACAGACTGGTATCGGTGGCCATCTTGCACGGCCATCTTGCGTTGGCAGGAGACGCAGCGTAATTATTCAGCCTCTACAAAGGGATCCTGTCTCTTTTATGATTAGCATCGTCATAGCCACAACAGCTTGTATTTGTATAGCGCCTTTACCATAATAAAGCATCCAAAGATGCTTCACAGGAGTCATACGGCAAAAATTAGACACTGAGCCACATAAGGTGATCTTAGGGAAGATGGCCAAAAGCTTAGTCAAAGAGATTGATCTTAAGGAATGCCTTAAAAGAAGAAAAAGAAGTAGAGAGTTGGAGATGGTTAGGGAGAAAATTCAAGAGCTTTAAAACCTAAGCAGCTGAAGGCATGGCCACCAAAGGTGGAGCAATTAAAATGAAGGATGCTCAAGTTATTACCATCATTAGATGAGTGCAAATTATCGCGGAGGGTTGCAGGGTTGGAGGAGGTTACAGCAAAAGGGAGGGGTGAGGCCACGGAGGGATTTGAAAACAAGGATGAGAATTTTAAAATCAAGGCGTTGCTTGACTGGGAGCCAATATAGGACACTGAACACAGGGATGATAGGTGAGCAGGACTTGGTGCGAGTTAAGACATGGGCTGAAGAGTTTGGGGTGACTCCAAGTATATGGAGGGCGGGAAATGTGGGATATCAGTCAAGCGTATGTTGAAATAGTCAAGTCTAGAGGTAACAAAGCATGGATGAGGATTTCAGCATGCGATGAGCTGAGACAGGGACGAAGTTGGGCAATGTTATGGACGTAGAATTAGGCGATCTTAGTGATGGCATAGATAAGTGGTTGAAAGTGCATATTTGGGTCAAATTTGACACAAAGGTTGCAAACAATTTTGTTTACTCTCGGATGCCAGGGAGAGGGATGGAGTTCGTAGCTACAGAATGGAGTTTTGAGCAGGACATTGGCTTCAGGCTGTCTAATAATTGGAGGAAATTTCTGCTCATATGGTACTGGATGATGGATAAACAGTTTGATAAATTAGCAACGGCTGAGGAGTCAAGAGAGGTGGATTGTGAGATAGAGCTGGATATCATCAGCATACATGTGAAAACTAATGCTGTGCTTTCAGATGATGTCACCAAGGGGCAGCATGTAGAAGAGAAATAGGAGGTGACCAAGGATAGATTCTTGGAGGACCCCCAGGATACCTGGAAGTGTATGTACCCATATGTTTATTGATGGCAGGACGAGTTGAGAAGGCGAGTTTTTTTTGTTAAATGAGATCCTTGGTTTTATTAATGGAGGAATTGAGTACAAAAGTAAGGAAGCTATGCTAAACCTCTAGAAACACTGGTTAGGACTCTGCTGGAGTATTATGTTTAATTCTGGGCACCCCATTATAGGAAGGATGCCGATGTCTTAGACAGGGTTGCAGAAGGAATTCACTGGAATGGTACCAGGGAAGAGGGATTTCAGTCATGTGGGGAGACTGGAGAAGCCAAAGTTGTTCTCTTTCAAGTAGAGATTATCAAGAGAAGATTTGAGAGAGGTGTTTGAAATATAGGATAAATAGTGCAGAAAGCAATTACATTTTCCTTTGTTTTCTGCTTTGTAAGTAAAACTTTGAGCATCATTTTCACATTGTAAGCAATGACAACCCAGACCTGCTAAAAAAGCAACATTTCTTTTGTGCCCTTTGCAGCATAAATTTAAGTACTGGCGTATCAAAACATCAAGTTGTTAGGATGAACATGAAATTCATGTTAAGCAGTTGCCACCTAGAGGGGAGGAAATCTTTTAGAAGATTTTACTAGGTATGTCCAAAATTCATAATAATGGCTTACATTAAAAATGAGTGTTTTCTGCAGGTCTCCTATTGTGGGTGTCAGAACCTATTTTGACTATCCATGCAGATATTGTATTTAAAAAAAAAATTCTTGAAGTCGACTTTTTAAAAAAAAAAAATTAACCTGATGCTTTAGGTGATGAAGAAAAAAACTTCCTTAACAACAATTTACAGGTATAATGGAGCAACTTGATGTAGATATCATTCCGTACATAGTCCTGCTAGTGGTACCTGTGCTGGGCAGGATGAGTGACCAAACAGATAGTGTCCGGTTTATGGCTACCCAGTGCTTTGCAACATTGATTAGGTTAATGCCACTTGAGGTAAGTTTTGAAAAGTTTTATTTTTGGCAGGTGCCAATACAAATTGCACGCAGCAAAGAGTAAAGGTGATCCCTTGGTGCAGTGTAGTCCATCTGTCCAGTGAATCTTGTTACCTAAAATAATTTAAGCTGTCCATTTGTAATTAATTTAAACAATTTTCTTTAAATTCAAATGAATTTATTTTGAGTTACGGTATATTACACAACATGCTTAGCGATTAAGCTATGCATGTGTGACATTTTACAAATGGGAGAAACAGAACTCTGAAAAAGAACTTCTGGAACGATACATCAGGAATATCAGCTTCTGTAAAGAGAAAGGGAGTTTTAAGTTTTGGGTGTAAGTGCATGCCTTTTTACAAGTGCAAACTGAGCCACTGTGCTTTTAATTCTTTCATAGGGCGTGGGCATCGCTGGCTAGGCAAGTATTTTTACTGCCCGCACTTAACTGCCCTTGAGAAGGTAGTGGTGAGCCACCTTCTTGAACCATTGCAGTCCATGTGGTGTAGGTACATCCACAGTGGTGTTAGGGAGGGAGCTCCAGGATTTTGACACAGCGACAGTGAAGGAACAGTGGTATATCTCCAAGTCAGGATAATGCGTGACTTGAAGGAGAACTTGTGAGTGTTGGTGGTGTTCCCATGCATCTGCTGCCCCTGCCTTTCTAGGTGGTAGAGGTCGTGGGTTTAGAAGGTGCTGTCGAAGGAACCTTGGTGAGTTGCTACAGTGCATCTTGTAGATGGTGCATACTGCTGCCACTGTTTGTCAGAGGTGGATGGCATGCCAATCAGGCAGGCTGCTTTGTCCTGAATGGGTTGAGCTTCTTGAGTGTTGTTGGAGCTGCACTCATCTGGGCAAGTGGAGAGTCAGGTGAGTTACTCTCTGCAGAGTTCCCAGCCTCTGACTTGCTCTCGGGGCCACATGATATAGCTAGTCCAGTTCAGTTTCTGGTCAATGCTAAGCCCCCCAGGATGTTGATAGTGGGGGATTCAGCGATGGTAATGCTATTGAGTGTTAAGAAGAGATGGTTGGATCCTCTCTTGTTGGAAATGGTCATTGTCCGGCACTTGTGTGGTGCGAATGTTACTTGCCATTTGTCAGCCCAAGCCTGAATGTTGTCCAGGTCTTGCTGCATATGGGCATGGACTGTTTCAGTATCTGAGGAGTCACTAATGTTGCTGAACATTGCGCAATCATCAGCAAACATCCCCACTTCTGACCTTATGATGGACGGAAGGTCATTGATGAAGCAGCTGAAGATGGCTGGGCCTAGGACACTACCCTGAGGAACTCCTGCAGTGATGTTCTGGGATTGAGATGATTGACCTCCAACAACCACAACCATCTTCCTTTGTGCGAGGTATGACCCGAACCAGTGAAGAGTTCCCCCCCATCCCCGGTCACCATTGACTCCAGTTTTGCTAGGGCTCCTTGATGCCACACTCATCAAATGCTGCCTTGAAGTCAAGGGCAGTCACTCTCACCTCACCTTAGGAATTCAGCTCTTTTGTCCATGTTTGAACCAAGGCTGTAATGGGGTCAGGAGCGGAGTGACCCTGGCAGAACCTAAACTGAGCAAAATTGAGCAGATGATTTCTGAATGTGTCGCTTGATAGCACTGTTGATGACCCATTCCATCATTTTGCTGGTCATTGAGAGTCCTGGCTGGGTTGGATTTGTCCTGCTCTTTGTGAACGGGACATGCCTGGGCAGTTTTCCACATTGCTGGGTAGATGCCAGTGTTGTACCTGTACTGGAACAGCTTGGCTAAGGACACAGCTATTTCTGGAGCACAAGTCTTCAGTACTATTACTGGAATGTTGTTAGCCCCATAGCATATGAGTATACGAATTAGGAGTAGGAGTAAGCCACCCAGCCCCTTTTGCCTGCTCCACCATTCAATAAGGTCATGGCTGATCTGATTGTAAACTCAACCCCACGTTCCTGCCTACCCCCAATATACTCCCAATTTCACCCCCTGGTTAATCATGAATCTATCTAGCTCTGCCTTAAAAATATTCAAAGACTTTGCTTCCATTGCCTTTTGAGGAAGAGAGTCCCAAAGACTCATGACACTGAGAGAATAAATTCCCCCTCATCTCTGTCTTGAACAGCGACCCCTTATTTTTAAACAGCGGTCACTAGTTCTAGATTCTCCCACAAGAGGAAACACCCTCTCCACGTCCACCCTGTCAAGACTCCTCAGGATCTTAAATGTTTCAATCAAGTCACCTCCTACTCTGCTAAACTCCAGTGGATACAAGCCTAACCTGTCCAAACTTCCCTCATAAGACAACGCGCCCATTCCTGGTATTAGTCTAGTAAGCCTTCTCTGAACTGCTTCTAACGCGTTTACATCTTTCCTTAAATAAGGAGACCAGTACTGTATACAATACTCCAGATGTGGTTTCACCAGTGCCCTGTACAACTGAAGCATAGCCTCCCTACTTTTGTAATCAATTCCCCTGACATTCTGTTAGCTTTCCTAGTTACTTGCTGTACCTGCATACTAGCCTTTTGTGATTCATGCACTAGGACACCCAGATCCCTCTGAATCTCAGAGCTCTGTAATCTCTCACCATTTAGATAATCTTCTTTTTTATTCTTCCTGCCAAAATGGACAATTTCACATTTGCCCACATTATACTCCATTTGCCAAACCTTTTCCCACTCACTTAACCTTTCTATGTCCCTTTGTAGCCTCATGTCCTGTTCACAGTTTACTTTCCTACTCATCTTTGTGTCATCAGCAAAGTTAGCAACCACTCCTTTGGTCCCTTCATCCAAGTCATTTATATAAATTGTAAAAAAAAAATTGAGGCCCCAGCACTGATCCCTGTGGCACACCACCCGTCACATCCTGCCAACCAGAAAAAGACCCATTTATGTCAACTCTCTGCTTCCTGTTAGCTAGCCAATCTTCTATCCATGCCAATATGTTAATCCTATACCATTAGATTTTACTTTCCACAGTAACCTTTGATGTGGCACTTTAGCAGATGCAATCTGGAAATCTGAGTACAGTACATCCACAGATTCCCCTTTATCCATAGCACATGTGACTCCTTCAAAGAACTCCAATAAGTTGATTAAACATGATTTCCTTTTCACAAAAACATGTTGACTCTGCCTGATTGCCTTGAATTTTTCTAAGTGCCCTACTATAACATCTTTAATAATAGCTTCTAACATTTTCCCTATGATAGATGTTAGGCTAACTGGTCTGTACTTTCCTGCTTTCTGTCTCCCTTTTTGAATAAAGGAGTTACATTTGCTATTTTGCAATCTAATGGAACCTTCCCCGAATCTAGGGAGTTTTAAAACCAATGCATCAACGATCACACTAACCACTTCTTTCAAGACCTTAGGGTGAAGTCCTTTGCAGTATCCAGTGCCTTTAGCCATTTCTTGATATCACATGGAGTAAATCAAATTGGCTGAAAAATGTCTGGTTGGGGACCTCAGGAGGAGGCCGAGATAAATCACCCACTCAACACTTCTGGCTAAAGATTGTTGCAAATGCTTCAGTGCTCCCCCATCATTGAGAATGAGGATATTTGTGGAGCCTGCTCCTCCAGTTAGTTGGTTTAACTGACCTCCACCATTCACGACTGGATGTGGCAAGACTGCAGAGCTTAGATCTGATCCATTGGATCTGTGGGATCGCTTGGCTTTGTCTATCACTTGCTGCTTTTCACTGCTTGGAATGCAAGTAGTCATGTGTTGTAGCTTCACCAGGTCCACAGCTGGGGTGGTTGGTTGAACATGGTTTGCAGAGTTTACTTTTTTTTTAAAGAAGTACCTACCTTGTCACAGATTGTTTTTGTAGTAGCAATCAGGCTTCCAAGATCTATCCATTAGGCCATGGCCACTATTAGAAATAAATGCAAGAATTTAAAAAGATCTTGCAGCTGTTAATATTCAGTCCAAGCTCCACAGCAGCAATTGCTGCCTTGGAGCTCGCAACCCAAAATTCTCGTCTCCTGTCCCTGCTGGGGTTTGTGACTCACAGTTTGGGAAGCCCTGCATTATATCAAAAGCTTTTACTATTGTGAACAGGATTTGCTGTCTTTTTGAAGCATTATGTGCTTTGCCGTATCTGCAAGCACAAAGTATGAAAATTCAGATCTAGAGGTCTTAACGAGTTTCGGAAGTTGCAGGCCTGAATCTTCAATCAAGGCCAGGGTCTGGATTGGAGACAGACGGACCTGCAATTTGGTGCTGCAGGCCGTTGTGCCAGTTCTCTGCCATGGTCCCAATTTCGAACCATTTTTAAAGAGGTCAGGTTGGAACAGCTGCCTACCAGCAAGTAGCAGGTAGCCAATTATCTGGGAATTAATTAATTAACAGGCTTATTAAGACCCTGTTCCCATGCCTACTGAGATTTCCTGTTGACAATGCGGGCAACCATATCCAAGCCAACATGGCAGGAAACAATGGGGCCCATGATTGCTCACACAAGGGGACCCCATGCCCCCCCCGCCCCCCCACCCCGCACACCACCATCCCCCAGCATAATGGCCACAAGGCAGCCGTGTCTGTTTTAAAAGTCAAAATAACTTACTTGGCCTTCTCCTTCTCTGTCTCCATCTTCAGATTGCAGCTCCCACCTCAGCTATTGGGGCTGATGATTGGGGAGTACTGGAGGGCCTCCCATTAACCCTCCATCAGGAGCCCGCCACTGTCCCTCATTGGACACTCCCTGGCCTTTAATTGACTCCCCATTTCAAAATAGTGGTGGGCATGCCTATAACACACTGCAGGGTCAGGACTCTGAACTAACCCCGAATGAAAATTCAGCGCATGGAGTTAGAAATGATCTAAAATTAATTGAGCTCTTTAAGAGCTTTTCAGAACAAGTTGAAAGGATG
The DNA here is from genome assembly GCF_964194155.1 of Cetorhinus maximus. Lineage (NCBI taxonomy): Eukaryota > Metazoa > Chordata > Chondrichthyes > Lamniformes > Cetorhinidae > Cetorhinus > Cetorhinus maximus. Next base: position 76,786,367 of record NC_135898.1, read on the forward strand.
CATTCAACTATTTCAGGCCATATTAAATCATGACACTAACTGGTATCAATAAAAATACCTTTATTTAAATTAATGGAATTTGAGTCAGTAACTACATTTTGTCACCAAACTTGCAATTTTGATTATCATATTAGGTAGCAGAGATGTGGTTGCAATTTACAGAACTCGCCTTATTTTTCAATATTCTCTAAATTATAGTGTAATCTTTCACTTTAATTTTCTCGTGTTTGCTCTGCTCTGAGTTAACATTTGCAAATACAAATGGCTACAATTTGAACCAAGAATTTGCTTTTCAAACACTTGTCAGCTGATGCTATTGAGGTTTTGCAATAAGGATTATCTTTTACTGAAGTAACATATAAAAAATATAAAAGCATAGAACAAAAATACCTGGAAAAACTCAGCGTGTCTGACAGCATCTGCGGAGAGGGATACAGTTGACGTTTCGAGTCCGTATGACCCTTCATCAGAACTAAGACATCTAGAAATGAGATGAAATATAAGCTGGTAGAAGGGGGTGGGACAGGAGAGCTCGATAGGGGGCCAGTGATAGGTGGAGACCAAGAAGAGACTGCCAAAGATGTCATGGACAAAAGGACAAAGGGGTGTTGACGGTGGTGATATTGTCTAAAGGATGTGCTAATGCACAATATATGCAAAAATATATCTGCAGTGACCAGAATTGAAAGGGGAAGGGGGAGGTAGAATGAATTGATGATCAAGCATCTTACATATACAACATGATATTTTGCAGTAAATTTAATTACATTTCCACTTCACTTCAGCTCTGAAGAAGGGGCATATAGGCTTGAAATGTTAACTTTGTTTTTCTCTCTCCACAGATGCTGTCAGACCTGCTGAGTTTTTCCAGCATTTTCTGTTTTTGTTTCATGATATTTTGCAGAATGGGGTAGACTTTAAATCATACAACGTGCAAGAATATGGAATAGAATATTTTTTCAATCTTAGACACCCAGTGCTAGTGCCACGTTCTCCAATTTCAGTCATAGTATGACTAGATTGAAAGTAAAATTCTGTTTGCGTTGAACCAACAAATATAAGTTAGCTATAACCCCAGTCTTGAGAGTACTACTTGATGTACCAATATGAATATTTCCATTTCTCACACCGGTCATTCTCATGGATCTCTTTTGCAAAATTGGTGGACCAGTTTTTTTACTTTGGGGTTATGCCCACTAGATACTGAGTTGGAACTGCTAAAACTCATTACATTCACAACCAGCAGAGATGCTGATCCATTGAGAGAGTGGTTTACACAGATTTCTTGGCAGTAACCATTTTCTAAAGTGTTTTGCAGCCTCGTAATGTTGCCCTTTCTAGAATGTTTTGTATAAAAGAGAATTAATCGTATTGCAACCCATTCTTTCCTACAAAACACCAGAATATCATTTGGAACATTTACTTATAGTATTTTGTTTGTGTGAAGACTATTTTCTTAAAGATTGCTTACAACATTCACTGTTACTTTTCAAATCAGTAGCTATAAGATGTCTATAAATGGCCCAAGGTAACTCATTCTGGGTTTTCGTGCCTTCCCACCTTATGAAGCCACCAATCATTGTATTACTCTGGCTGAGGAAAGTGGTGCAAACACCATCACAGTACCATGAGGACTCGCTCAAACTTTTAAGCCATATTGTAATTTGCATTATGCTAACCATATGAATTTTCTTCTATAAGGCAATTCCATAAAACATTATAGGTACAACAGAAAACATGCCTTTCATCCCAACCAGTCCATGGTGGTGTTTATGCTCTGCTTGCGCCTCATCCCATCCTTCTTGTCTGTATGACCCGCCAATCCTTTCTCCCTGATGGGCTTATGTAAATTCCTCTAAGCACCTATACTATTTGCCTCAACTACTCCCTGCGATAGTAAGTTCCACATTCTTGCCCTCTCTGCGTAAAGGAGTTCTTTTTTGATTTCTTATTTCTTGGTAGCTTGGAGGCTATATTGATGGCCTCTAGTTTTGCTCTTCCTCACAAGTGGAAACACACTCCTTCAAAATTATGAAAAATTTTGACAACCTCTTTTGGCCCCACCTCTGCCTTCACTTTTCAAGGGAAAAGGGACTCAGCCTGGTTCAATCCTTTCTGGATAGATGTAACCGCACAGTTATGATATCAGCCTTGTCAATCTTTTTTGTAACCTTTCAAGTGCCCCTATATCCTTTTTATAATAGGGCAACTGGAGCTGTACAAAGTACTTCAGATATGATGCAACCAAGATTAGATTTGAGTTTAACATAACTTCTCTCTATCTCCATTTTCCTAAAAATGCTTATTTTACGTTCATGAAATTTGCCTTTTGTTCTAGAGTTGGGAAGAGTAACGGAAGTGTCAAAAGTATTGAAATATGTGATGACCTTTAGGAATCTCAATTTGTGCACAGCAAGGTCCCACATCCAGCAATGAGATAATGATCTAGTGAGGTTGATTGAAGGATAAATATTAACCAGGACACCAGCAAGAACTTCTTTCAGTACTACTCTGAGGGATCAACCCAACAATATGTGCTATTGGGCAGGATTTTAAGGCCCTGTCGTGGCGGGATCCACCACAGGATATTCGGCGGCCCAGCCAAAAGTCCATTGACTTTCGATGGGACCGGACAATCCTGGCGGGGTGGGACTGGGAAATCCCACCCATTGTCTCTGGAATCCAAGTTCTTCTGACTCTGAAGCAAAAGTGATCCCACTGAACCGTGGTTGACAACTTGTTAGGATTGTTGCAGCTAACAGACATGAAGCTTCTATGTCATGAATTGATTGAGCTCTGATCCCAGAGATGAGAGTCAGAGTTTAACCCCGGGCACTGAATTTGCGCACAATTTGTTTCAAGATTCAACTCAGATAATTACAAGTTTAAATTCGTGGTTCCCCAAATGTATCATACATTACGCATAATGTACAAAGTAGAAATGCATTTGTATCATTTGTGCATTTTTAGTGTACGTGCTAATCTTTCCCATGACTTTTTATGGGTATTTACTGACCTTTTCTCGATGGGACTCTGAAGGAATGACATCTTTGCAACTTTAGTTCCATTATGGTATGCAAAATACTGATTCTAAACCACATTCAATTTTGTAGGCTGGCATTCCGGATCCTCCACATATGTCAGAAGAATTGATTAAACAGAAAGCAAGGGAGCGCCACTTTTTGGAACAGTTATTAGATGGGACAAAGTTGGAAAATTACAAAATTCCTGTTTCTATCAAAGCTGAACTTAGAAAATATCAGCAGGTAGGTAATCTCTATAATCATCAAATGATTATTCGTGAGAATGAAGTTCTTATGGGGTCGCTTTAAACAATTCACATAATATGTATTTCTAGAGGTAATGAAATTCTACAAACTTTGGATTTTGGGCTATGAACTTGTGTTATCTAATACCGTTTGAATGTTAAATTAGTAGAAATTATGAGCCAGAATATTTATTTGTATTTTATATAAATGTTTTGTCTTTGAAGGATGGTGTAAACTGGTTGGCATTTCTGAACAAATACAAGCTCCATGGTATACTGTGTGACGATATGGGACTGGGAAAAACTTTGCAATCTATATGCATTCTTGCAGGAGACCATTACCTCAGGTAATATTATGGAAATCATTCACTATATCTTTGGTAAAATCCTGTTGTTCACTTGATGAAAAACTAGTAGTGTGGTGACCAACTTCTGTATTTCCACAGGGCTCAGGAATATACAAAAACTCAGGCAGAACGCTGTTCACCTCTACCTTCTTTAGTTGTATGTCCTCCAACACTAACAGGCCATTGGATAGATGAAGTCGGGAAATTCTGTTCTAAAGAAATATTGCATCCATTGCACTATACAGGACCTCCCACTGAGAGGGCTAGGTAAGTTTTGAGTTTTTATGGTTCAAAACCTGAGCTGTAGTGATTATTAATCCATATAATGTCTTTGGAGTGACAAATTTGTTATCTATACAAAAATGCTAACCACAAATTTGCTATATTCCATTTAATTATGCATTCCAAATCCGATGTGAGCAAAGCAAAACTTATGATTTAGGTTTCATTCTGAGTTGAACACATGTTTGAATAAAGCAGTGGCAAGAACAATCTTCTGACACATTTCATCTTGCTTTAATTCACCACAACCGATGTTGAGAAGTTTTGCTGATTTCCTTATTCTGTATTTCTTCACCTTCTGATTTGCACGTGCATGATTTTTAAAAAAACATAGAGCTACCAGGATTGTAAGGGCGGAATTTTCCCAGAATTGCACTAATTGCGGTAGTGGGTGGGTAAAATGGAGTCCTACCCACCAACGAAAATGGCGGATTTTCACGCCGTATCTTCCTGAGCCCAGCTCATTATTTATGCATTCCCGGGAAACACGCCATTTCCATGGCAGATGGGCTCTCATTTCCCCGCTCGACATCACCTCGCTGTTGCATCATGCCGGCCGCCATCTTTACAGGCAGCCGCCAGCAAAGTACTCATCGCCACGAGCTCACCACTGGTGTCCGGGAGACATGGCCAGCAAAGGCAAAAAGACTGCAGCCCACCGCCTCAACAGTGGGTCCCTTGAGCAACTGCTGGATGCAGTGGAGGCCCAACGGGATTTGCTCTAACCCCGCTCTGGCCACAGGGTGGGTAGCAATGTCACCAACCCGGCCTGGGAGGCGGTGGCAGCGATGGCCAGCGCAAATGCCCTGCAGAAGAGGACAGCCACCCAAATGCCGCAAAAGGATGAATGATCTCCTCCATTCCGTCAGGGTAAGTCACTCTTTTCATCAGTCCCAACTCTCTCACTCTCAAAACCCATCATAAATCCAGAGGGCCCTCATTCACTGCCACTGCAAGGGACATCACCATTCACTCTTTCTCACACACACCGTCATTGTCCTCATCCGCCCATGGGACCACTCACCACCAACACAGGCCAGGCATACTTATCATCTGGCCCGGCAGGAGTCCTGATACACTCTCCCCATCTCTATCCATGCAGGACAAAATGGCTCACAACAGGAGGGAAAGGTCACAGACAGGTGGAGGGATGTCAGAAATCAAAGCTCTGACAGAATTCAAAAACAGAGCCATCCAGCTGGCCAGCGATGACCGGGACCGGTCCTGTGCTGGTGGTGAGGTTGGTGCTGCTCTACTAAATGAGGATCCAGCAGTGCAACATCCATCAGACAACCATGCCATTAGTGATGTCCTCTTTCACAGGCCACTGCCATGCAGTAAATATCTCCCCTTGCTTTCGCAGTCACATCTGCCAAACAGCTGACAGGGCCTCCAATCAAGCTCCAAAGAAACCTCTGAAGAGGAATCTGGAGGCACTCTCCCTGAAGTCCCATCACAGCGCTCACCCACACCCTCCACCAGCACAGAAATACACACCTCAGTGGGACCTAGCTTTAGAGTAGCCTTGGGATCACAATCTGGTGAGCACATTGCACTTTCTGATCCACAGCAGGTGGAAGCAGGGACTTCCCAGGTCCCTGGCACTCAGAGGATTGCTAGAGGCCAGAACGTTGCTAAGTCCAAGTCAGATGACCACCCTCTGGACTTGGTCATGTCACAGTTGCTGGAGCTGCAAAAGCAAGCTAGGCAACAACAGGAAGGGATGTCCGTTGCATTCCTTAGATTCAAGGCACGAGGTGATAGTGCTGGCATTGCAATGCACCAAGGTCAACACTGGCCGAATGGCGGCCGCCATGGAGACCTTGATCCAAGACCTCACTCCTGCACAGCTGCACGGGCTTAACTCCATCGCTGATGCCTTAGTTGGCCTCCAACAGTTTGTACGCGAGAGGGGTGCTGAGCAGCTCGATCTCACTCCAGCTACCCCTTCCGCTTACAGAGTCAGCCAGGGGCCCTTGGGCACCCATAGGGAGGAGGATGAGCAGGTGCATGCTCCGGGGCCATCCTATCAGGTGGCTCTGGGAGTGACTGGCCCATCCGAATCCTACCTTCCTGTCACCTCCACAGATCCAGCTTCACAGGCCGAGGAAGGTGCCACTGTCACATAGCAGGAACCAGAAAGCAGACTGGGGCCCTCCAAGTCTCGGCCCTCCAGAGGACGCCCACCAAAGTCATAGGGTGTCACAGTTAGCAGGCTGCCTCCACCTCTGCTGTGGATGTCTGGGGAGCACCAAGACGTAGCGACAGGGTTAGGAAAGTTAGGTAAAAGTAGTTGCACAGCCTGGCCATGGGTGTTGATCACTTGTACATACTGTTCACTATTGTCAATAAACTCCTAAGAATGTCACCCTGCCTGTGGCTCCTTGTTCTGATGGGCAGTGTTCTTGTCACTCAGATGTGAAACCTTTCTGCACAAGATAAAAGGCAGTTGTCTGAGTCCAGGGCCTCTTGCCTGTGCTCTGTGCAGCCTCACAATCCCTGGAAACATTACTGATGCCTGCATCTCAGCAATGCTGGTCATTGCTGCCAGAATGTAGTGGGCAGGTGCCAGAGAGTTCTCTCATACTCTCTGTGTGCTCTCCAGATCTTTAAGGTGGGGCCAGCCCCCATCACACCAGCATCTGTGACCAGTGATGCTGTGCACCACTCCTGAAGGGCTGAGGTGCTGAAGGTGGACTACATCAGATGCGGCTAAAGTTTCACGGCTGCGTCTCTGAGATGGCCCTGATGATGGAGCGCCCTGGCCATGGAGCGCAAGCGAGCTGTCCTCAGCCAGACAGGAGTCAGACATTCTCGGAGGCTATGTGAAGATCTATGGAGTGTCCTCACTGCATGTTGTCATCTTCCTCCTTCGATCAAACAACTATTAGGACCTCCACTGCATCTCCGTGACAGGAGCATTCTCACAGAGGGTATTGGCGCTGCGATAAGCCAGACTCGAGTCAAACGTTCACAACTGTGATGTGAGGATCTACAGGGACACCTCACTGAATGTCGTCATCATCCTCCACAAACCTGGCAGCAGTGAGGGCCTCCCAAGTGCACCTGCCTCAACTAGCCAGTGCGAGAGCCTCATTCTCATCGTCGTCACCACCAAGGACCCCTGCACCCTCGACGTCCTCCTCATTGGAGGAGACGTGTAGCTTCTCCATCTCGTCCTCAGCCAGCTCCTCTCCCTGTTGCAAAGCCAGCTGGTAAAGAGCATAGTAGATGACAACGATGCGTGACACCCTCTGCAGACTGTATTGCAGGGCTCCACCAGACCAGTCCAGACACCGGAACCGCATCTTTAGCATCCCGACGGCCTGCTCCACCAAGTTGCAAGCTGCTGCATGAGCCTCATTATAGCTCCACTCTGCTGCAGTCTGAAGCCACCGCACGGGTGTCATCAGCCACGGCCTCTGCGGGTAGCCCTTGCCCCCAAGGAGCCAACCCTGCAACCTCTGTGGACCCTGGAAGACTGCAGGGATCTGCGAGCGACTCAGGATGTAGGTGTCATGCACACTCCCTGGAAACCGTGTGCATACCTGCAGGATGTGTTTCTGGTGGTCGCATACCAGCTGCACAATCAGTGAATGGAAGCCCTTGTGGTTGATGAAGTCCACTGAGGGTAGCGACGGAGACCTGAGCACCACATGAGTGCAGTCAATTGCACTCTGCACCTGTGGGAATCATGAGATCAGAGCGAATCCAATGGCCCTTGCATCCTGGCTGTCCCGGTCCTGGGCGAAATGCACAAAGTTGTGTGCCATGGAGAAGATGGCATCTGTGACCTCATGGTTGCATTTGTGGGTGGCAGATTGTGAAATCCCACAGAGGTCACCTGTGGAGCCCTGAAAGGAGCCACTGGCATAGAAATCGAGCGCCGCGGTCACTTTCACAGCCACTGGCAGTGGATGCCTTCCATTTCACCTTGGCACCAAGTCCTGCAGAAAGTGGCAGATGTGAGCCACCAGGCGCCTAGATATGCACAGTCGTCGGCGACACTGGTCCTCAGTCACTTGCAGGAATGGCATTTGGCATCTATAGACCCTGGGTGTCGCTAGGTGCTGACCAGCCATGGCTCGCTGTTGCTCCTTGGCAGCGTGTGTGGGAGCCCATGCTGCCCCTTCTTCATGAGGTTGCTGCTCCTGCCTTTGCAAGGCCAGGTGCCTCAGTCACTCTCTCCTCCGTTTTCTACGGTCTCTGTAGGCCATCAGGCACACAGCAAGGTCACCAGGATCCATGATCCTGACGTGGTCCTCCTGCAGCATGAAAGAGAGAGAGGCGTGGTTATCATGGCTGTACTTAGCACCTTTCCTGGCCCTGTGTGACCGACCCTTAATGCTTCCCAGAGAGTGCTGGTCACCCCTCGGATGGCCAGAGATGAGTGCACTGCGTGGCTGCCTTGTCAACCTGTGTCATGGGGGACATTGGTCCAAACTGGGATGCTGAGATTGCAAGGGGCTGTGAGCTCCTCCAGCAGTGACTGCTATATGGCCAGCGTTGGCGAGGAGATTGTACAACGTGTGCAGTCCAACTGCTCCGCGGTCCAATAAAGTGGTGGCGGACTCAAAGCCTGTGCTGGGGGTGGTGGGGGGGGTATGGAATGGAGCACTTGGTGGCCCTTTGCTGCATCCACGTTGCTCGCATGGGCGGGCAGGCTAGGAGCCTGATCCCAATCATATCACTGTGGCTGCGTCAGATCCGTCTTAGTTGCAGAGGCCTGGTCAGTTTATACAGATGTCCCTAATGTGTGGCCACTCCCCTCACTTACTCTGTCCTCCACCTCAATTGCCTGTGCGCAGGATGCAGCGCCAGGGCAGCGCTTGACACCCCCCTTACCCCCCAGCAGTTCCCTCCGGGGTCAGGCATCAGTTGCCTCTGGCGCCTATAAACAGCGGGCGAGCTGTGGAGAGCGCTGTTGCCCACTCACCTCTGTTCCCCCAAAGTGAAGGCCGCCAAGTGCACGTCGCCTCTGTATACTGTTGTGAAACGTGACAGCGTGCTTTCCCACCGACATGGACGGACAATACGGCGAGGTTCCAAGAGCCTGGGTGGCCTTTGAATTATATGCTAATGTATTACAATTAGCTCCCTGCCGACCGATGGCAGGAACCGCAGCCCACTGTGGGCGGGCTGAGCGGACGATTGTGACCTGCCTTCACGCCGCCGTGAAGCAGGTCGCACTATATTTTCCACGTGCGCCATATTTTCCGCGCACATCGCTTATCATGCCTGCCACTGGCAGGCTCAGAAAATTCTGCCCTAAGTGACCAATTCTGTTTAATTCACCTTCATAGATTCAGTTGCTGAGGCAAGATTTTGGAATCGACTCTCAACGTAGATGAGGTTTAATGTCTTTTGTGGATTACTGAATACAATGACCGAGAATTTCATGTTTTCCTGCTCTAAGTGAACTAACATTGCATTGTGGTTCAAAGAATGCATTATACAACATGTGTTAATGTGTTTTGCATCGTATCTTGTGTTTCAGGCTGCAGCACCTTGTGAAAAAGCACAACCTTGTTGTCGCATCATATGACGTTGTTCGAAATGACATTGACTTTTTCAAGTAGGTGTATGCTTGTCCGTACTCTCAACAGCCAATATTATGTTTTACCTTCACGAAGTTGTGTGTTTGGCATATTTAGCTATTTAAAATTGGATTTGTTTTCATCAGCCTTTATTTCAGCAGAAATAAATACTTAGCATGAAGCATTGATTTTCCTTTGTTTTCAGAAATATCAAATGGAGCTATTGTATTCTTGATGAAGGTCATGTCATCAAAAACGGCAAGACAAAACTGTCAAAGGCAGTTAAACAGCTAACTGCAAGCTACAGGCTGATTCTGTCTGGGACACCAATACAGGTATTTATTGTTGTAGTTAAAGAATTTACTCCCTAATAATGGCACAATGAGTTGATATGGGGGAAGGAACAGAAATCATCAGGTGGTTGATGTGGAATGAGAAGGAATTTATTATCAGATGCATTGGTGAATGATGCAAATGCAATTGATGTACTGGCCAGGCAACATTAAATGGATGCACATAGGGTTATGGCATGTGAATTTGTGTAGATCAAGGCATTATTATGTGTATATTTAATGGAGCCTGAAAATTGGAGCATTCTGAAAATAAATCCACTTTCTGAAATGATATTGAAATTCCAGATGACCTGAAAAGCATTGTATCTGTGAAACAAGCATTCGTGTACACATGTCACTGCAAACTGCTTTTGGAAATGTCAACTTTTTGAGTAATGCTTCGGTCATAATGAGAAGCTATTGAGTCATACAAATCACATGTAAATATCACTGGTCTCAAGCTAAGTATATTTCTCACTACATGGAGCTCCCCCTTCATATTTTTTTAATAAAGGCTAGGCAGGAGTACTCTAGCTTTAGCTTGATGGCTACAATCCAAAGTAGTAACTTTCTCAAGAATAGGTGGTTATCACCAGGATAAAATGTGTGGCTATTGCATATCTCCACACAGTGATGCAGAAACTATTTATAAGGTGAAGTCATTTTAAATATTGTGCACAGTCTCTTTCAAATAGATAAAACAGGTTAGGTGAGTAATCTGCTAGAACACAAGAAATAGGAGCAGGAGTAGACCAGCCGTTAAGCCTGCTCCACCATTCAATACGCTCATGGCTGATCTTGTGCTTCAACTTCATTTTGCTGTCATTCCCCATATCCCTTGGTCCCTCAGGGAATTAAAAATCTGTCTATCCCAACCTTAAATGTATTCAACTATGGAGCATCTGCAGCCCTCTGGGGTAGAGAATTTCAAAGATCCACAACCCTTTGAGTTAAGTAAGTTCTCCTCATCTCAGTCCTAAATGATCAGCCGCTTATCCTGAGACTGTGCCCCTGTGTTTTAGCCTCCCTGACCAGCAGAAACAATCTCTCAGCATCCACTCTATCAAACCCCTTCAGAATTTTGTAGGTTTTAATGAGATCACCTCCCATTCTTCTAAATTCCAGAGAATATAAGCCCAGTTTACTTGACTTCTCACCATAGGACAACCCCCTCATCCCAGGGACCAATTTAGTGAATCTTCGTTGTACCACCTCCAGTGCACAAAACTGCACACAGTATTCCAGAGGTGGTCTCACCAAAACTCTGTACAATCGCAGCAACATTTCTTTATTCTTACTCCTGCCCCTATTTTCTATGTTTCTATTTTCTATGTTAATCCCGTTGCAATAAAGGCCAACATACCATTTGCCTTCCTAATTTCTTGTTGTACCTACATGCTAATTTTCTGCGTTCCTTGCACAAGTACACCCAAGTCTCTTTGAACGTCAACGCTTACAAGTTTCACGCTTATTAAAAAATATTCTACTTTTCTATTCTGATGACCAAAGTGAATAACTTCATAATTCCCTACATTATACTCCATCTGCCACTCACTTAACCTGTCTTAATTCTCTTTGCAGCCTTCTCACCTAGCTTGGTGTCATCATCAAACTTTGATACATTACTTGCTGTAGCTTTATCTAAGGCACTAATATAGATCGTAAGAAGCTGAGGCTCCAGTATTGATCCTTGCAGCAGTCCACTATTCACTGCCTGCCAACTTGGAAAAAGCCCCATTTATGCCCATTCTCTACTTTCTATCTGTTACCCAATCCTCTATCCTTGCTAAAATATTATCCCCAACTCCATGAGCCCTTATCTTGCCTATTAACCTTTTGTGTGTCACCTTATCGAAAGCCTTTTGGAAATCCAGGTGTACCACTGGTTCCCCTTTATCGTACTCTACTAGTTACATCCTCAAAAAACTCTAATAAATTTGTCAAACAGAATTTCCCTTTGGTAAAATCGTGTTGACTTGTTCTAATCATACTGTGCTTTCCTAAGTGCATTGTTAAGACTTCCTTAATAATAGATTCCAGCATTTTCCCAACACCTGATGTTTGGCTAACTGGTCTCTCCCTCCTTTCTTGAAAAGCGGTGTGACATTTGCCAACTTCCAATCTAATGGGACCTTTCCTGAATCTAAGAAATTTTGGAAAATCATAGCTAGCACATCCGCTACTTTTGCTGCTATCTCTTTTAGAGCCCTTGAGTGTAGTCCAACAGGTCTCAAGGATTAATTGGATTTTAGTCCCTTGAGTTTCTACAATACTTCTCTGCTGATATTATTTTCCTTAATTTTACCGCTCTTTTTAGTCCCTAGGTTACCTTCTATCTCTGGTATGAAACTTATGTCTTTACTATGAAGACAGACACAAAATATTTGTTCAGTGCCTCTGCGTTTTCCTCATTCCTCATGATAATTTCTTCTTCTACAAAGTAATATAGTAATCACTGAAGGTTCAAAGTTTCTAGCTGCTGTTTTTTAGACTATCCCAAAGAACTAATTAATTCCTGTTGGGATAAAATGTCTATTACATTTCAGGCTGTAAGATGGTGGCATAGTGGTAATGTCACTGAACTAGTATTCCAGAGGCCCAGACTAATGTTCTGGGGTCATGGGTTCAAATCCCACCGCAGCAGCTAGTGAAATTTAAATTCAATTAATAAATCTGGAAAATTAAGCTAAACTCAGCAACGGCGACCATGAAACTATCATCGATTGTCATAAACACCCATCTGATTCACTAATGTCCTTTTAGGGATGGAAATGTGCCGCTCTGGCCTATATGTGACTCCAGACCCGCAGAAATATGGTTGACTCTTAACTGCCCTCTGAAATGTTCAGTTCAAGGGAAATTAGGGATGAGCAACAAATTTAGGCTTTGCCAGCAATATCCGCCTCCCATGGAAGAATAAAGAAAAAAGCCTGGACAACACATCTATCAGTTAGAATATGTTATTTAGTCTCTTTAAATTATTGAATAAATTGGAAGTATATGCATAAGAAAAATTGAGCTGCTGAAAATTTTGTATAAGTACATGGAATATTCATTTTGAAAATCAATTTGTGTCAATGCAGAACAATGTCTTGGAACTATGGTCATTATTTGACTTCCTAATGCCAGGATTTTTGGGTACTGAGCGGCAGTTTGCAGCCCGTTATGGAAAGCCAATATTAGCTAGCAGAGATGCTAGGAGTTCTTCAAGGGAGCAGGAAGCAGGTAAGGTTACATTTTGAACCCAGTTAGCTGCATAATAGTGCATAATTCACATCTGATTCTATGTAAATTTAAGTATAGATAGAGGGTTTGTTTGGGTATTTTGTGATCTAAAATGCACTGCCTGAAAGCAGATTCAATAGAAACATTCAAAAGAGAATTGGTTAAATACTTGAAGGGAAAAATTTAGAGCTTTGAGGTAAAGGCAGGGAATTGAGATTAATTGGATAACTCTACCAAAGAACAGACACCAACAAAGACACTGAGCTGAATGTTGTCCTCCTGTGCTGTATCATTCTGTGATTATGGGGAGAATTTTCACGTCAGCGTGTGGGGATGAGCTCGGCACGCCGATGCGTAAAATGACGCGTGGTGACGTCGAACGTGCTTCTCAACGTCACTGTGCGTCATTCAGATCTTTCATTCGGCGGGCGCACGTCGGATGCAGCTGCACGCCCGCCGAACTGTCAAAGGCCTGTTAAGGCCATTAAGAAACCAATTAACATAATTAAGGCTGGCAGGCAGGCAAAGAGCCCAAGCAGCCTTCGCGTTTTTCAGGAAACCTTATCCACGGGCAGGATGAGGTTTCTTGAAGGTTTTATTAAATAAATAAATACATTTTTCACATTTAATAAACATGCCCCAGCTCATGTGACACTGTCACATGATGGGACATGTGTAAATAATTTTTATGTTTCTTTATTGAAAAATCTCAATATGTACTTGATCTCCTGAGGCAGCTCCATGCCTCAGGGAGACTTCTGTGCTCTTTCGCGCAGGCTCCGACTCTCCCTCTTCTCCCCGCCCGCACAAGTAGCGCTGAGCGCTACCGGTCGTGTGTCACGCTGGGTGGGCCTTAATTGGCCCGCTCACGTCAAATGGCGGCACGGAGCCGATCGCGGGCAGCGATCGGCCCTGCTCCCAACCAGCCTGTCTGACAGGGAGAAAGTTCTCCCTTATGATTTTGTTACTCATTTATCAAAATGCAGTATTACCATTTTTGGGTAATTTGCTGTTTTATCTTCTGGTAGCTCAGATATTGTGTAAAATATGTCAATACACTTACTTTAGACATGAAAATTCCTTTGGCAAGTTACCTTCCATGTTTTTACTCCTTGGAATGCTAGCAGATTCTATGTAATTTCTAAATTGCTGGGTCAAATGTTTTTGGAAGTTTCCAGATGACACTGAGACACTCAAGCATTAATGAGTAATATTAACTCTAAACTTGCGGAGTAAACACTTAAATACAATTTTAGGCTGTAATTCTTACCTTTTTCGCAATTTCCCCCATTCTCCATCTTTTCTTTTCCTTCAAATATTTACCCCATTCCCATGTGATGGCTACTCTTGAATATGTATTCATATGTTTCCATCACCCTATCAGACAGTGCATTCCAAATCCTAACCACTTGTGTCGCCTCTGACTCTTTTACCAATCAATCACCCTCTGGCTACCTGGCCTTCAACCATTGGAAGCAGTTTCTCTTTATCTACTCTATCTAAGCCCTTCATAATTTTAAACACCTATATCAGATGTCCTCTTGGTCTTCTGTGCTCTAAAATAGAACGGGGGTGTGGGGCTGACTAGATTGCTCTGTGGGGAGCCAGCATGGACTCAGTGGGCTGAATGACCTCCTTCTGTGCCGTAAATGACTCTGGCTCTAAAGTGAACATCTCCAGCTTCTCCAGTCCATCCGTGTGATTGTAATCCCTCATCCTTTGAACTATTCCTGTAAATGGATAATGAAGAAATAAGCTTCATACATGTACAATTTTCTAAGTCTCCATTGCTAATATGCTAATTTTCTGGAATGGACTGTCCTTGCTGACTATGGAAGATTTGTATGTACCATATTAGTTCAGATCATTGCTGGAGTTAGTTGTTTATCCCCAGAAAGTTGGAATGATACTGTGTCACTGGAGGCACTAGTACTGCTTCATCATTATTATTATTATTATTATAGTACTGCCCAGTTCTTCAGTAATTTTTGTTTAAAAGGAGCATTAAACTCTTCACTCTTCATGACAAAGAAAAGTAGCTAGTAATTGTCCTGTCAAGGAATTAACTAACAATTTGTATCTAAATTCAACTATGCAGCAGGAAATGCACAAAACCATCTTCTGTATCATGATATTTTGAATGTTACTGTACTTGAAATCCCATAAAGTGATTTACCTTTCATGTTACACAAAAAATGTTGTTCCTATAATTTGCAAGAAGTTAACAAAGCAATTTTATTTTTGGTTTTAAAAGTTTATCGGCAGAATTTTGCCCTTGGCATGCGGGATCAGTGCCTGTGCAGGGGGGTGGGGGGAGTGCTAGCCGGCTGAGCACAAACTTCACGCGTGTGCGTGAAAGAGCGCTGAATAATCTCGCTGAGGCACAGAGCTGCCTCGGGAAGATGAAGGATATATTGAAAAAGTTATTAAACATCAGAAAAATTTTATAAACCATCCCCGCGTGTGACCCTGTCACATGAGCAGGGACATGTTTTTAATTAAAAATTAAAGTTGTTATTTCATTTGTATTTGCTTTTGTAAACCTCATCCTGCCCGTGGATGAGGTTTCCAAAAAAATGCAAAGGCCACTTGGCCTTTTCGCCTACCTGTCAACCGTTAGGTTGAACGGGCAGTGAAAAATTAAGGACAGTTGATAATTTAATGGCCTTAATAGGCCTTTTAATTGTCGGCAGGCACGCTGCCAGCTCCGGCATGCACCCACCAACCGAACTATCGCACGACTGCGCATTGACATCAGCATGTTCAGCTGACGTTATTTCACGCTCGGTCGGGTTGGGCGCATGCCCGCCCACCAAGCTAAAAGTTCTGGCCTATATTTCTGAGTGCAATCCTTGTACCAGGTTGCTCTTGTTAATTGGCCTGCCATTTTTAATCTGGGTGGGCTGCATAGGTGTAATCCGGTCCTGCCATGTTCTGGACTTGTTTTCTGAATAATGAGGTATGAAATCAGATCTGATGGGCACACCATTGCCTGGTGCTTATATGACTCTTGCAAATGAGGTGTGGGAAGAGTAGGAGTTGCACCAGTGAAGTATTTTGAATTTTTTTAATGACAAAATGGTACATTTAAATGTAATGTTCAAATAAATTGGCATTCTTTTTTAAAACAAGTATGTAAAAATAATGAAGTGGTAAGTATAAGAGTATTTTACTTTATTTTAAATCTTGTCCATTAAGTAGAGTGCTTTGGTTGATATTTTGTAATTTTATTAATTCCATCTTATTCAAACTGTTGTAGAATGAGCCTGCAATTGTGCATCAATCTTTTTGTTGAAAAGATGCTAATCAATGTATTAAAGAGTAATTTGGTGTGATGAGATTTCAGTTTTGTATTTATGCATTAGTTAATCAGCAATTCAGAGTAAACATCATCCATTATGCAATACACATGCCATAGGTGTTCTTGCAATGGAAGCATTACATCGACAAGTGCTCCCATTCCTGCTACGTAGAATGAAAGAAGATGTTCTTCAGGATCTTCCACCCAAGATTATTCAAGACTATTACTGTAATCTCAGTGCTTTACAGGTATGTTGTCATATCACATAGCTCATGAAAAATGGTCCAATAAGACACTTAATTATTTTTAACCGATTTAATTATGACCTGAATTTCATTTTTTACTTTTGTAGAAAGCTTAAGAATTCCAGGAAAATTGTTTGGGAATCATGGTGATAAAATTTAGGACTATAAATAATTTAAGACTGTCAATAATTTCATAAATAGCGATTCTTGAAATGACCCTACCAAAATGGAGAATATTCTGTAGGATAAATGTTTGTTGGGCTAATAATACTTTCTTATTCCTTGCCACTTCATGTTCACTTTGACACCGTGTTCTTTTATTTATAGGTACAGCTGTATGAAGATTTTGCCAAATCCCGTGCTAAGTGTGATGTTGAAGAAACAATATCTACAGGTACACTCTCAGAAGAAAATGAAAAACCTAAATTGAAGGCTACTGGACATGTATTTCAGGTAAATATGTTTCTTGATTCTCCCAAAACAGAACTGTACTTGAGGCTAATGCTCGGATATTCTAGTTCTGCAAGAGTTATATTTAGCTTGCTATTTACTTTGGATCAATTCTGGATTATTAAAATACTGATGGAAGTAATAGATGCTTGTGTAAGGTTTGTCAACACAAATGAAAGCCTTTGTCTCCAAAAAAAAACTTAGCGATTTACAGTATTCTGTTCCTGCATTGAGATTCCATTGATTTGCATTGAATCATTTGAATTTCATTATTTAATTTTTAATAACAAATGCATCTTGTGTGTCTTTGCTCATGGGCAGACATGGATGCAAGGTAAGAAAAGGATCACATAGAGGGAAGCAGAATATTGAACAGGTATCAAGGTGTGGAGCAGTTTGGTGAAGTGGGTGTGATAGGGTGAAACATGAGGCCCAAAATGATTGACTAGGTTTAGTTTTGTTCCTTGACAAGAACATACCCACAGACTGAGACCAGAAGTGTTCATCTGTTCAAGGCGGATCAGACAACCTCCTAGAAGTGAGGCCAAATCAACAACATGTTACATTTAACTAATTTAAATACATTTTCAGTTATTTTCCTCTTTTATTTTTTTGTTCATGAGATATAGGCACATCCCACTCACTGACCTCGGTCTCGAGGTGAATCAGACTATGCGCTACCTCAGCACCCTATTCGTCTACAAGCTGAGTTTCTGATTCCATCCCTTCTCATTAGAAATACCACCTACTTCTACCTCTATTGTATCGGCCGTCTCCATCCCTGTCTCTGCTCATTGGCTACAAACAACCTCATCCATGCCTTTATCATCTCAACTATTCCAATGTGTTATTAGCTGGCCTCTCATCCCCCACTGTCTGTAAATATCAGCTCATCAAAATCTCTGCTGCACCCTATTCCACACTGTCGTGCTGACATCACCTGTGCTCTATGATTGGCCTACATTAGCTGATGCTCCTCCAGTCCGTCAAGTTTAAAATTTTCATATTTAAATCTTGATCCTCCATATCTTCTAACCCCCTTCAGCGTTCAAATCTTTTCCTCCCAAAGTCACTATACCTTTGAATCCAGCCTCTTGTACATTGCCCCACCTTTGCCAACCATGCTGTCAGCTGCTTATGCCCATTCCACTCCTTAAACCTCCCTGCCTCCCTACATTCCTTTCTGCCTCTTAAGACCCTCTTAAAGTCAGCTCTTTAACCAACCTTTGAGTCAACCCCCCTACTCGCATTCTATCTGTTTCCTTATGCAACTGTGAAACACCTAGGGCAGAATTTTACCCTTTGTCGTATGGGCCCGTGTGAAATAAAGCACGTTGACGTCGGATGACCAGCTGCTCACATTCCACCCTGGGCAGGTCTTAATTGGCCCGCCCGCATAAAATTGCGGTGCAGTACCAATCGTGGGCAGCAGTCGGCTTCCCGACCTCCCCACCGAGCACCTCTGCCGAGGGCAAAATTCTGCCCCTAAGAACATTTTTATATATTAATGTTTGTTGATAATAATGGAGAAGAGATGCACTCTGGTGAATTTGAGCACTGCATTATGAGGCCATGCAAATTAGGAAACTATGTAGATGCTGTATTTTGTTCTAAATAAACTCCACCAACATTGATACAGAGGTTAGATACTGTGCATCACTGTCTGTACCTGTCTTGTGCGCTCTTATTGTCTTGCTTGCACTTTCTTGCACTCTTCTTTCACCTCCCTAACGCTCCCTTTCTCATTCTCTCTCAGATTATTTACGTTTTCTAATTATCAACAAAACACAAGATGTTTTACTTGCTTTTGAAATTGAGTTTTTGTCTTTTGAAAGACTCAAATTGGGATTGGAAAAGGCACATTTTGCTCTTCAACTTGATATACTTTTTGAAGTTGAATATAATTCAAGAACTGCAACAGGGGTGTAGTCATTATAGCCTGTTTATGTTTATCTTTCTTGCACTATCCTATAGCATGTTCTGTCCTTTCTGCCCTTGTCCCTTCCATGCTGCTCTTCCCTTCCTGCCTTCTTTCCTTATTCCATCACCTCTGTCATTCCACCCCTGCTATCAAGTCTTCTGCCTGTTTCCCCTACTCTTCTAGGTTAGCTACACATTATAACACAAAATCTTTCAAAAACCAAATGGCCAGCAGCCCAGCTCACCAGTAAAATAGTGGCAAGAAGTTTATGGTGAGGAAGGGAAATGAGGCAGAAAGCACATTAACTGAGGCTTAAGATAGCGATGTGGGAAAGTAAACGGAATATAGTGTCATGTTGTCACTCAGCTTTAAGAGGACTGAAAGGAAAGTATTATGTAAAGTATACATACCATATACGTACTTTGCAGCTTAAAATTAGCTATAAATGTGGTGTTACCTTCCTGCAAGCACAGAAAATGTTAGCTGTGAATAAAATTTTAGAGAAATTATCAATGTAGAAGGCAAATGACTGCATAAATACTCTGATGCAACTTTTTGATTCTGTAAGCAATCATAGTAAAGAGCAAACCAGATAGCATATTTGAATTGATACTTTATTTCCAGGCCTTGCAGTACTTGAGGAAGCTCTGCAATCATCCAGCCTTGGTACTGACTTCCCAACATCCAGAATTCCAGCATATTATAGAGCAGCTTGCTGTTCAAAATTCATCTCTTCATGATATTCAACATGCTCCTAAACTCTCTGCTTTAAAACAGGTACTGTGTTAAATTGTGCTTGGGGATGATTATTCATCTAGACCAATTTGAAGAACTGTTATATTACACTAGCGGCCTTTAAGCAAGTTTTAAAATATCACAAACATTTTTATGTGCAGAAAGTTTTGAAAGCTGTATACCAAAGAGCTGCTCACAGGATTTTATTTTTTTCCTCTTTTAATTTCACTTATGCTCATCCACACTCACCCGCCCACACACCCATGCTTGCACTCATGTACATGTGCACACACTCACACAAAGAATAACATTGCCTCATTAATTTTAAAATGATTGCCAAAATTTGCTGGAGTGATTTGAAAAAATTGATTATTTTTCACCTTTGTCTGCCTTTACTTGTCGTCTCAAGCTACATTCCTGCAACCTACCCCACCTAAACAATTTGTTCTAGGATCAGGATTGTCTGCTGCCGATGTTATCTGACCATTTTGATTGGCCAATACCTTGAGACAATGTTCTAATTCAGTAAGCAATCATTGTAAAAGACAAACAAGATCGCATATTTGAATTGATAATTTTTGTTTCTAGGCTTTAAAGTGCTTGAGGAAACTGCATCATTCAGGTTCTTTCTGAGTAGCATTAAGCCTGCCAGTTTATCTTGTCAGCAAGTTTATTGAGAAAGACGTGCAAGTTTGATCTGAAGCTGGGGAGGGACTTTCAGAGCTTAGGGCGGAGGCAACTGAAGGCACGGCCACCAGTGGTGAAGCATTTAAAATCAGGAATGCTCAAAGGGTCAGAATTGGAAGAGTGCAGATATATGATACATTGGGATATATTGAGCAGAAGGAGATTACAGGGATAGGGAGAGATGAGGCCATGGAGAAATTTGCAGACAAGGATAAGAATTTTAAAATCAAGGCATTTCCTGACAAGGAGCCAATGTAGGCAATGATGGGCAAATGGAACTTGATGCTGGTAAGGACATCAAAAGCAGAGTTTTGAATGACTTCAAGTTTATAGAGAGTGGAATGTGGGAGGCCAGCCAGAAGTGTTGCAATAGTCAAGGTAGCAGGCATGGATGAGAGTTAACTGCAGCATATGAACTGAGGCAAGGGCGAAGCGGGACAATGTCTATTCTCAACTCCGTAACAATGTTAGTGATGGGGCACAAAGATTTCATTCGGCTAGTACTCATTGCATTATGCATTGCTGAGCATCTACATATCATGTGGAACATAAACAGTGGCATAGGACTTGTTGAGCTGAATGGTTTGTTTCTCTGTCATAAATTTTACATAATTTATGTAACCATGTAAACCTAACCAAGGAGCTGGACCAAAGAAATTTGTTTTATGATGGCAGATGAGTTTGAAAAACTAAAGGTTGGAAACACTAGAGCTCTAAGTCCTCAACATGTTACATGGCACCCTACTTTTTTTCCAATTTCTCACCTTGAATTCATGCTCTTTTGAAATTACACTCACTAAATTTTTTAAAAACTATGTTCTTCTTCTAGTTGCTGCTTGACTGTGGACTTGGCAATAGTGGAGCCTCAGAAAATGGTACTGAGTCTGTTGTAGCTCAACATAGAGTTCTCATTTTCTGTCAGCTGAAGAGCATGTTGGACATTGTAGAACATGATTTGCTTAAACCTCAGATGTCAAGTATTACTTACTTAAGATTGGATGGCAGTGTGCCTGCAGGCCAGAGACATTCCATTGTAGCAAGGTAAGTAAGATATCCAAGAACTGATAGATGCATTGTATAATACTTAGTGTAAGGTCTCCAATGGCCTAGTGGTTAATTGTAGTATGTCCTGCAATAGGCCACATAGACCAGACATTTCCAGTGTTCATCCCTGTACTTTGTTGACCTGGCCATGACAGCTTTTTCTTTCTGGATAAGGAAAGAGAAAGATCAGCAAGGATTCCCACTCCTATTATGTGGCTCCCATATGGAGAGTGAGTGAGGAGGAACTGAACTACCCTCTCTGGTTGAAAGATATGATACTGTCTAGTCTCATGCATAAAGAATGGCTACTTTTATACCAAAGGACTGCTACAGCCTGTAGAGCTATACATCATCAAACATCAGCACCTACAGGAGAAGAGGGGGAGACGAGCAGTGTGTTGACTGAGGAATACTGCAGAGAAACCAATAGCTTCTAGTACAGTTCACTATTCGCATCTAGCAACCTGCTAGAATTGCATTATCTAGGATGGCCCCCTTCTATACTTCTGAGCTATATCTTTTGCAGGTAATGGACAAAAGTACGTTATTTCATGCTAGAGATTACATGGGTTGCCCACCATGCACTTCTGAACTCCTTTGACTGGTAGAAAAACAGCACACTATCACTCAGCCTAAAACTATCAAATTCACACTAACTTATAGGCAGTCATTTGGTAGTAAAGAACTTGAGAATTGCTGAAAAAAGAGCGTTTTTTTTGTTAAAGCTTTTTTTCTTGCACTCATCAGGACAATTCGCAAGAAAATAACCAATGTCAGGGGAAACAACATGTTTATATTTTGGAGGAGTGTGCTGATAGGTTGGCAAGTAGACTCTGGTAGAGGGATTGCCATGGAGAAAGCACCAGTTGTTCACTTGCAACAATCAGCACTCTCTTCTCATAAAGTATAAATATGTTCTTTCCCCTGACATTGGTATTTTCTTGCAAATTGTCCTGATGAGTGCAAGACAAAAAGCTTTAAAAAAAAGCCTGTTTTTCAGCAAATCCATAACACAACAACCAATCTAAATATATTAAAAGCTTGGAGGAAAGGGAAAAAAATTCCTTGAATTATATAACAATGGTCAACCAATAACTTGTGTGTACTTAATAAGATTTTACTTCTGAACAAAATATTTTAAGCACAGAATGTGAATATAGCATGAAGTACGCCTTGTTGAATTATATACATTTATATTAATTAAACACTAATATATTTGTATTTTGTTAGGTTTAATAATGACCCTTCTATAGATGTCTTGCTGTTAACCACCCACGTGGGTGGGCTAGGTCTTAATCTCACTGGAGCAGATACCGTAGTGTTTGTAGAACATGATTGGAACCCAATGCGTGACCTGCAAGCAATGGATCGAGCTCATCGTATTGGACAGGTAATGTGCTCTTTAAATTATTTTAAAGCCATTAGGTTGTATTATAAAGCATTGAAGGTGATCAGATTTTTTGACAGTGTAATTGCTTGAAACAGTGCAGACATTTACTTAGAGGTTACTTTCTTTTGTTACCTAAAAGTGCAGTTTCTGTGAGGGAGATGGTGGCGTAGTGGTAATTTCACTGGACTAGTATTCCAGAGGCCCAGGCTAATGCTCTGGGATCAAGAGTTCAAATCAAATGTAATTACTTTTTTTTTAAAAGTCTGAAATTGAAAGATGGTCCGAATAATGGTGGCCATGAAATTGTCATCAATTGTCATAAAAACCTATCTGATTCACTAATGTCCTTTGGGGAAGGAAATCTGCCATCCTTGCCTGGTCTGGCCAACATGTGACTCCAGATCCACACAATGTGGTTGACGTTGAACTGTCCTCTGAAAGGGCCTAGGGAGCCACTCAGTTTAAGGGCATTTAGGGATGGGCAACAAATGCTGGCCTTATCAGCGATGTCCACTTCCCATGAAGGAATAAAAAGGCTCAGATTTTGCTGTGGCCATGTGGCAAAGTTGTCAGTACTTTCTGTTTTTGCTTCACTGAAATTGACAGCAACTTCAGGAGTTTAGTCAAGCCCAGAATAACATGGAAATCCAGAAGTTGCTCTGAGTGAGTGTACGCTCTTGCTAGCGTGCGCTGTAAGGCAATCTCCATGGCAAACATGAATTGACAAGAACTCCTACTTCTACATATTAATCTCACTCTATAACTATCTCAAGGGTTTTGCCCTGTTGAATAAGGTGTAGATGGGTTTTTAACCTCATGCTGCCTTCATAATTACTGCTAAACACTCCTACTGAACCTGAAAAGCTAATCTTATATTTGTGAAATGTCATTCCTTCACTGTCGCCGGGTCAAAATCCTGGAACTCCCTACCTAACAACACTGTGGGTGTACGTACACCACATGGACTGCAGCAGTTCAAGGCGGCAGCTCACCACCACCTTCTTGAGGGCACTTGAGGATGGACAATAAATGCTTTACTAGCCACATCCAGCCTCGATAAATGGAACTGAAGCCATTAGTGACAATGGAGAGTGCTTTTAATGCAAAAGTTTTTTTCTATTTCTTCCTGCTAAATAAACTACCACCAAGGTTACCTGTATGAAACTTTTTTTTTACAATTTAAAGCATAATTCTCAAGGAAGTTTCAGAAGTAATATTGCAGATTGGGAACAATTATTATATTTAATTTTCAGATACCTACAACATTTTTATTACAAAGCTTTATTAGTGTCACCTAACTCTGCTACATGAGTATTGTCACATGCTTGGCTGATTCTGACTGAGGAAGTGATTTGTTGGTTGTAACAGCTGTTTGTTTGAATATGCTGACTTTGGCCTGTCTTGACCAACTTTTCACTGAATATGAGTAAAATTGACAAAAAAAGAGTCCATAAACAAAAATGGAAAGCTCTCAAAACACTCAGGTCAATCAGTATCTGTGAGGGGAATAAGCAAGTTAACATTTCAGACCCTTCATCTATCTTGGAAGATATTGTAGATGAATAGCATTTAAAAGGAATATAACAAAGGGATGGGGTGGAAAGATAATGCAAACAATTGCACACACATGGGGCAGAATTTTCTGCCTTCCGGGTGGGCGGACCCAACCCAATCTCCAGCGGGCGGGAAGCCGATCTCCGCTGGAGAAGTGGGGCCCGCCGCCATTTTACATGGGCGGGCCAATTAAGGCCCACCCAGCGTGACGTCCGCTGGGAAGCGCTATGCGGGCGGCGGGGGGGATTCCCCAAAAGCGAGAGTGCGCTCTTTTGCGCGTGCGCACGAAAGAGCGCACATCTCCCTGAGGCTAAGTGCTGCCTCAGGGAGATCGCTGACAGTTTTAAAAACATTAAAAATAGAAAAAAAAACTCTTAACATAGCCCCCTCATGTGACAATATCACATGAGATGGGACATGTTCATAAATTACACTAAAACTTTATTAAACTTTTTAAATCCCTACATGAAACCTCATCCCGCCGGTGGATGAGGTTTCATGTTTTTTCTATTGCCCACCGGGGCTCCTGGCCTGCCCACCAACCAGCTGATTTTGCTGCAGGCCCGCCTTCCTGAAAATTTAAATGGGGAGGTATGACGTAGGGGGTTCCCCCTGACCTCATCCCGCGTCATTTTATGCGACAGCGAGCGGGCCCCACCCCCTGCTCGCCGATAGCAAAATTCAGCCCATGAGAAAAGTGCTTAAATGGAAAATGGGGATTGGTTGTTAATGGCTGAAGTGATAGAAGCATGAAATAATATCAAACAAATAAGGGAAATCAGACATTTACAAGACACAGAAGTTTTGAATATCAGAGTTGGGTGGGGGACAGGAGGGTGCAAAGCAAGTAGAAATACAAGCATGGAATTTGATAATTTGATGCAGACTCTAGCAGCCCAGGAACCTGGGTGAAAAGTCATTACTTTGAATATTTAAACATTTTTTTCTTTATCTTCCAGAAACGAGTTGTTAATGTTTATAGATTAATAACAAGAGGAACGTTGGAAGAAAAGATCATGGGATTACAGAAGTTTAAAATGAGTATTGCAAATACTGTCATTAGCCAAGAGAACGCAAGTTTCCAGAGCATGGGAACAGACCAGCTTTTGGATTTATTCACTCTTGACAAGGTGAAGTAGGAAAATTTTGAAACAAAAGCAAAATACTGTGGATGCTGGAAATCTGAAACATAAACAGAAAATGCTGGAAGTGCTCAGCAAGTCAGGCAGCATCTGTGAAGAAAGAAACCGAGTTAATGTTTCAGATTAACAACCTTTCATTAGAACTGGGAAAAAGTTAGAACTGTAACAGGTTTGAAGCAATTACAGAGGTAGGGAACAAAGTGGGATGGAGATATCATAAGGGAAGGTCTGTGTTTGGGTGGAAGGCAGGAGAGATTAAATGACAAAAGGGATCATATTGCAAAGCAAAATGAGATAGTAATGGTAAAGGAACAAAAGATGGATCTAGTGGAGATGAGTTGCTATTTTACCTGGAAGGAGTGTTTGGGGCCCTGGATGGTGGGAATGGAGGAGGTCAAAGAGCAAGTGTTGCATCTTCTACACCTGCGTGGGAAGGGGAAGGGGAGGGGGTGTTGGGGGTGATTGATGGATGGACCAGGATGTTGCAGAGGGAATGGCCCCTTTGGAATGCTAAATAGAGCGAATGTGTTTGGTAATGGTTTCACACATGAATTAATATAAATAGTGAAGAATGATCTGTTGAATGTGGGTGCTGATGTAGGGTTTAAGGTAAGGACAATGGGAACACTATTAAGATTCTGGCAGGGAAGGCAAGGGGTGAGAGCAGGAAATGGAATGGGCAAGGTTGAAGTAGAGGAGAATCCTTGGGTAAGAAAAAAGGAAGATATCTACATTTCCTTTGGCAACTGCAAAAAAACAAAGAGTATCTAGATCTTCCTTCCATTTTTTATGATGTGGTATAAGGAGGGAATAGAAATTGGATGATGATTCTACAAATCTTGCGTAATACCAGCAGAGAACATCCTGAGGTATACTCAGGACCTACATATGATGACAGTTGAGACTGATTTTTTTTGTGTGTGTTTTGACATTTTACCACCATATTCAACAAACCAAAGTAATAGTTTTTCTTAAATGTTGACTGACTAGGAGGATTAAAGCCATAGAGACGTTCAGTAAACCAGTATGATTTACATTAGACCCCAAATTGGCAGGAATGGAAATCTTTTAGTAATAGTTCACATTTAGATAAAGGATATTGGTTTATCATGAGAAATTTTGAGCTTTACTTGGCTTTAATATTTTTCTGTCACGAAGGGAAGGTCTTCAACATAAACATGACCTTATAGCATTTTCACCTTTCTTTTTGAGTCTTGCGAGAGCAGTGTTCTTACAGAGATCTATGCTCTGTACCACATTTACTGTAGATCCATTGGAGGCTGTGAGGCTGTTTCAGATGGGAATTGAAAATCATGTCACATCACAGTTGTATGTTGTGACACATGCTGGTCAGGGCTGGGAAATTGGAACGAGAAAGCAAGTAAAAAGGAAAGAAAATGTATTTCTAAATATACATAGGTCTGAATTAATGGCAGCGTGTCAACAAGCTCTTTTTTGAAACAGTCAAAATAGATCTGATCGATGGGCAGAAGAGTGACACCAGCAAATTTGCTCTTGCAGAGCCAACATGGAATCAAAAGGGCTGAATGTCCATCTTCTCCAGCTGTAACCATTATATGATTCCAATGCTGATTCATTGCTGTTCTATGAAACAGTGTGGTGCCAAGGCACAAAGTGATTTGTGCATTTAGGAAAACAAGGAAGCATTCAATATAATGGCAGAACCCAAAGCCCATGAACATTTCAAATAAAAACAGAAAATGCTGGAAAAACTCAGCAGGTCTGACAGCGTCTGTGAAGAGAAAAACAGAGTTAACATTTTGAGTCCATATGACTACTTCAGTTTGTAGCTTAGGGCATCCAAAGAACAGAACACATAAGTGTAAGCCCCCTCGATAGGAGATTGTGTCTGCAGTCAACAACGCTCCCTGAAGTTAAAACTGTTTTATGCTATGATTGAGGAAGTCCTGATCTTTTGCCATTTGATTTAAGAATTGGGCTACTTACTGGTTGTTGCTAATGATTGAGTTGCTATATGATTTGAGGAAGTATCTTCACTTTTCATTATACCTTTTTTTTTCTTTTTTTAAAGGATGGCCAGGAAGATAAGGGATCTAGTTCCACTGAGAAACCGTCTGTAAAAGCAATCTTGGAGAACCTTGGAGAACTTTGGGATCAGCAACAATATGACACAGAATATAACTTGGATAATTTCATGCATTCGCTGAAATAAAATGTACTTACGTAATTGCAGCTAAGCCATGCCACTGTCACAGGATTGTTCTGCTGATATTCAGCAAGTTTCAGCAATGTATAATGAAATGCTGATAATAATATGTAAATACAGTCATTTGAAAAGGGTGAGCATAAAATGGATATTTCTAAAACCATTGTTTCAGAAAAAAGTAGAGCAAATAGTCATCCTGGCTTAGTTATTTGCACTGTTTTATAATTTTACATGTAGACACTTATCCAGAGCAGATATACTTGAAGCAACATTCTTTGATGTCTTAGGAAACAAAGAACCTGTTCTTGAGGAAAAGATTTTCCTATAGTTAAGGAAATTTATGCCATTATGTGACATATGTATGATACAGTAACTTCTGTACTCGAGTGCACAATCTGAATTTGATTGAAAACACAGACCTCCTCCACTTTTTCCACAGTGGAAATTGATTCTTTGCTGCGTATTAGTGATAGCTTTCAATTTATTTGCAGATCTATGATAATTGTAGATGTTAAATAGAAATAACTTTGTACTTGGGTTTAAAAACAAAACTTCTGAAATTGAGTATTATAGTCCATGGCATTCCTTGGATTGAAAATAAAATTCAATTGAAAGATCTAATTGCATGAATTTTGAATGTGTTGATCTGCATCGTTCACATGGATTATTCCTAATTGAACAATGGAAGTACATTAGCAGCTGTACTTTATGGTACAGATATCTATTAAATAATTTAAAGGAACTATTGAAGAATCCACTTAAATTTGTAATAGTAAAATCAATCAATTGAGTCAGAAATATTACAACTCCGGTTTACTTTATGCTTTTCTCTAGTTCTTTGTTAAATCTATTGATATAGGAATTGAATTACATCTGTTCTTTGCCTGAAGACAATTGTAGATGTTAAATAGAGATTGCTTTGTACTTGGGTGTACTTAATACACTTGGTCTTGATTCCCTGTGTGCAACAGCATGAGTGATCAGCTAGCGTTGTCTCAAAATGTTGCACTGAAGCTTCATTCATGCCTTGTTCATTGTTTGTGTTGAGAATGGTGTAAACAATGAGCCAGTGTGCAAGTTGGATCTGGACTTAACTAGAGATTAACCAAAGGCCTTTAAACTTTCACAATAATGAGAAATGTACAGTATGTGAACTTGAGTGTTATGGTATATGTGTTTAGTGCAGTTGCTATAGCTGTTTCCAGTGTATTTTGGTCTCTGTTGAGAACAATCTTAATGTAACATTGCTTTCTTTGCATTTGGCAAAAGTGAGGGTGTCAATATGAAAACTTGGTAATTGTTTTGTAAATCATGTAAAAACAACTTGCAGATTTAATATGATAAATATTTTACATATCAGGACAAGCAGTAGGACAATTAGAATAAAATGGCAAATAAGGTCAATGATAGATTTTGAGGATAAAAACAAAAAACTGCGGATGCTGGAAATCCAAAACAAAAACAGAATTACCTGGAAAAACTCAGCAGGTCTGGCAGCATCGGCGGAGAAGAAAAGAGTTGACGTTTTGAGTCCTCATGACCCTTCAACAGAACTGGTTCTGTTGAAGGGTCATGAGGACTCGAAACGTCAACTCTTTTCTTCTCCGCCGATGCTGCCAGACCTGCTGAGTTTTTCCAGGTAATTCTGTTTTTGTTATAGATTTTGAGGAGGCTTTTATTAACTGGATGAGAAGTGGCAAAGCAGAGCCATTTAGGGAGGGAGCTCCAGAGAGTTGATATAAACAGCTGGAAGCTCTGCCAGCTAAGTGAGGAACATTGGAAATGGAGGACCATAGGACAGTCTTGGACATAGAGCTAGAGCACAGGAGGTTGCAGAGGTAGGGTGCGGAATGGTAATTAAGGGATTTCCTGACTAGAATAAAGGCTTTGAATTTGAATCAAGGGGGATGGAAGATGTAGGTACAATGAACAAATAAGATACAAGGCGGAATTTAATGCAGCCCCATGAGCCAATGTGCGAGTTGGATCTGGACTTAACTAGAGATTACCAGGAAACTGGGGGGGGCGTAGGCGGGTTGTTAGTGGTGGGGTTTCCGTAGAATAATGTGGGAAGTTCAATACCAGGAACTGGGCCAAGTTACATGGATGGTGGGGAAGTAGTAATGTCACATGGAAGCTGGGGAAGGCAATTGAGCTTGATAAAAAAGTAATTATGTCACATTTGCATGCCTCTGATTGGAATTAAATGTTACCTTCTGAATTAAACATACAGTGGAGGATAATCATGGGCCAACAGATCCCAAACCAAACAAAGATGGTTGTATCTAGGTGAGGCCTTAGACTCTGCAGGGAGGTCAGCCATTGTGGAGCTGCCTTCCATTGGAGTTGAAACTTTCGAAAGGGGAGAGGAAGCCAGCGAACTCAAAGCTGAGATGCAGCTCAGAGGAACAGAGGGCTAAAGCTGAGGGCCAGCTCAAAGGAGGAGAGGGATAAAGCTGAGGAACAGTTCAGTGGAGCAGAGGGGCAAAGCTGAAGTGCAATTCAGAGAAACAGAGTAGCCCTGGCTGCTGCAAAGCTGAGGGGCAGTTCAGAGGGATAAAGCTGAGGGGCAGTTCAAAGGAGCAGAGGGGCAAAGCTAAGGTGCAGCTCAGAGGAGCAGAGGGCTAAAGCTGCAAAGCAAAGGAGCAGTTCAGTGGAGCAGAGAGGCAAAGCTGAGTGGCAGAGGGGCAAAGCTAAGGTGCAGCTCAGAGGAGCAGAGGGCTAAAGCTAAGGGGCAGAGCTACAAAGCTGAATGGCTTTGGCAAGGCCTGGGGCTAACTGTGGGACATTCCCTTCAAGGGCAACAGCCAGTAAAGGAGGTAGTAAACAAGACATGGAACTCATCCATCCAGTCCTCCTGGACCCAGAGCAGTGGAGGAGCAGTAAAGAGGGAGGGTGGACTAGATGCCAGAGGCACCAATGCCAGCACAGCAGCAGCAAGAGGTGAAGCCGGTGCCTAGACAGGCTGCAGAAGGACACCGTTGGGAATGGCAGCAGAAGCGAGTCCAAAGATGGGTCGTGTCTGGACTTGCATGGACTGCCTCCAGATGTTGGTCGACCAGTTCCAGGGAAGACTGCGCCTGTCGAAGGAGTTCGTAACCAACCCTTGTGCGATGGTGCGGGATGACCAATAGGACTGTGGGTACCTAGTACCAGTAGCACTGAAAGTCACTGCAGCACTGAATTTCTGCACATCTGACTCCTTCCAGGGATCCACGGAGGACATGTGCAAAATATCACAGGCAACCACACACCGCTGCATTCAGGAGGTGACCAATGCCCTGTTTAAGTGAGCTGGACCGTTGCTACTGCATTGACCCTGATAGTTGGACAGAGAGGAGTGTTGGCTTTGGTGCCATTGCAGGCTTTCCACAGGCCCAGGGTGTAACTAGTTGCATCCATGTAGACATCAAAGCTCCCTCCCACCAGCCTGCAGTCTTCTTAAACAGGGAGGTTTCTACTTAACATTCAACTGAGATGTGACCACCAAAAGCCCATCCTGCAGGTGTGTCCACTTCCCAGGTAGCACTCGTGACACTGCTTTGGCACTCCCAGGTGCTGCAGTTGTTCCACGCACACCTCTAGGGATGGACCCTTGGTGACATTGGGTACCCTCTCAAGACATGGCTGCTGAAGCTGGTGAGGAGTTTCACACTGAAGCCGAGGGACAATCCCTGCCACAGGTCCACCCAGGACATAATCGAACATACAACCAGCCTACTTGAGATGTGATTCCATTGCCTCGACCGTTCTGGAGGAGTACTGTAATATGTCCCAGCAAGGGTTTCTAGAATCACGCTCTACACAGCCTAGTACAGCAGAGAGGTGGGGACTTGCATCCAGTGACTTGGTGGAGACTCACTCATCTTCTGATGAGGTGATGTGGAGGAGGGGGCAGAGCAGGCAGGACAGTTGGATAAGCTTCCTGCACCAGATGCAAGAGCCTTGGAGAGATGCACTGTGGAGTGCATCATGACAATTTAATTCATTGTCTATGCAGCAGGCCTGCTGGAAGTGACTATCAGACCACATCACCTCTATCTGTCATCACACTTGGTACTTACTTAGTACTTATTAGTCCATTGCCCAGCATCTCCAACAATCCAAGCCTTGCGTCTGATCCATTGAGATGGCCAGAATCTGCCCCCCTCCCCGGCACCTACAAACAGGCAGATGAGGGTCCATGGGCTTACAACGCCAATCAGAAGACAACAGTTAATGAATAAAGGACACAGGAATAAATGCACCAACACAATTTAATGATACGCAAAGACCAGTTAATAACATTCATGGTTTAAGCATCTGTGCTACCCGATGCATCTAGGTGCTTTTTCTAATGCACTTCCTAGTGCTCTGAGGTGCGACCCTGGCATCAGCAGCTGAGGTGAAGGCAAGCTGCTGATCATGATGCCCCGTCACCTCAGATGACCTTGGCAGCCGTCCTCTGGCTGCCCGAAGCCTGGAGGCTTGAGGATCTCCTGCGTATTATCCTCTGGGGTTGCAGGTACTGGAGGCAGTCAGATCACTGAGAACCACCTGGTCACCCTCAGAGTACCTTGAGTGGAGCCCCCAGATGCAGCAGGCTGCCTCTCCTCTTTGACCACCAGTGCACCTTCACACTGAAGCTGAGGAACAGTACAATCCCTGCCGCAGGTTCACCCAGGACATAATCGAACAGACAATCCGCCTACTTAAGATGGAGGTGCACCTGGAGGGAAGTCCAAGCGCTTACTCCTCCTCATGCCTGGCACTGCTGCATAGAGCTCATGGCTAAAGCGATGGTATGCAGGTCTGTGTGCATATCCGACAGCCATTGAGTGATCTGCTGGTGGAATTTAAAACACCAGTGGAGGTGGTGGCAGGTAGTGCATTGATAATGTCACTGGACTAGTAATCCAGAGGCCAAGACTAAGGCTTTGGGCACATAGTTTCAAATCCCACCATGGCAGCTGGTGGAATTTCAATTCGATTAATTAAAATCTGCAATTAAAAGCTAGTTAGTAATGATGGCCATGGAACCATTGTCAATTATCATAAAAAACCATCTGGTTCACTAATGCCCTTTAGAGGAGGAAATCTGCTGTCATTACTTAGTCTGGCCTACATGTGACTCCAAACCCACAACATTGTGGTTGACTCCTAACATTTAAGGCTGGGATAGACAGATTTTTGGTCTCTTAGGGAATTAAGGGATATGGGGAACAGGCAGGAAAATGGAATTGAAGCCCAAAATCATCCATGATCATATTGAATGGTGGAGCAGGCTCGGTTCTTATGTTCTTCTGTTCTTATCTGTCGGGTAAGTAAGAAGTGGTTGAGGTTGTTAGAAAACCAACTGTGAGCTGTTTTGACCCTGCATCCTTTTTTCTATCCAGGAATCCTGTTTCCCAACTTGTGAGCAACACATCAGGGTCACTGAGGCAAGTACACAGTGGGAGGAGCTTCTTCAGTAAAACTGACATGCTGGGAAGGCTTTGATTAATTACACTGGAAAAACTTCAGCCACGGCCATTGAGAGATTGCTTTTCAAAGCACTTTCTTTCAAATTGCTTTCACTGCTTGGCAGATGTTTGCCAACTTCTTGGAAGGCACTTCACCTGTCTTGTACTTCACTCACCTTCAGCTGCACTTCCCTGCTGCCAGCCTTCATCATTCCGTGGGAGCTGCTTATGCAATTCCAAATTCCACCTCTGCTGAGGGTCAAGGGCAAAGACAACATCACTGCCATCTACTCTCCAGGAGTAATACGAACAGGAACTCCAAATGGAAGGAGGCGAGACCCTCCTTGGGTTGACTTTTAGTCCCATTAATTTCTCCCACTTGTCATGAAAATACAATAATTCTCATAACGTTACTGGATTTATTGTAAGGGTAGGTTAATAGTGGGGTTTGGATAGTTTGTGTGTGGGATGTAATTGAATTGGAGACAGCTAGGGGCTTTGAGTCATCAGAAAGGAAGCTGGGTTTGAAATGCTAAATACGTAAACATGACTTCAAGTTTTAGAATGTGAAGTGTATGGAAAATTTGCATTTTTAGATAAATTAGGGTAGTTTGAATTTCAAAGAGATGGTAGGATGTTGCGCCTAGCTGGAAGAAGTTAAGCCATACAGTGTGTTTATTTTTCCCAAAAGATTACTGATAATAGAAATCTTTTCATAGTGTTCATATTATGAGAAAGGTAAAGTTCCAAAGACATGTTGAAACAATGGAATTTGCATTAAAAAGATGAGGTTGTGTGTCAGAGGGGAGAAAGCATTCTAAGATCTAACACAAGAGTAAAAAACGTCCAGCCCCTGTGCATCAAGTTGCTGTCTACAGGAACCGAAGCTGAGAAAACTCATTTTGAATTCTCCTATCCAGGGTATTGTGTTGCTTTGCCTGGGTCTGTTTAAATCTATTTGTTTTTACTGTTGCCTTAACGGGGGTGTGACCAGAAGCCAGATTAATTAGGAGTTATTATAGTAGTAATTTGTAGACCTATGTATGTGCTTGAAATCTTTTCTTTTGTTAATAAATATTTGATTTAGTTTTCTAAAAACCTCAAGTTGTGGTAGTCTTATTACTTCTGAATTCAGGGCACACATCTCAAAGTAAAATAAATTGCAGAACAGTTGTGACTGCATAATCAAGTTTCTCTCATCGATTTGATCCACCTAGCACACATCATCTGCCACTTCATAATAAAACTGAGGGCTCTTTGCGGGATATATTAGAAATTCTTTGATTGGTTTGGAGTTGGTGAATCTTAAGGTTACAAGTACGAGAAGCATTTTGAATTCAGGAGTTGGTGTGAGGTATTTTTAAAGTGGTAAGACTGCAAAAATGGCTGTATCCATGACTCAAACTTTTTTGGAGATAGAAGATATAATTCTGATTGGGTTACAAAAAGTATCTGAGGATAAGTTAATAGAGTTGGCGGATAAGCTGCTGTTGAGGTTACCTGTAGGGGCAAAGAAAGCAGACATAGTTGAAATGATAGCACAGCATTTAAACTTGGAAGGGATACCTGCCACTAGTGAGTCACAACTGGAGGAAGACAGATTAATTAGGAGTTTTAGGAGTTACTATAGTAGTAATTTGTAGACCTATGTATGTGCTTAAAATCTTTTCTTTTGTTAATGTTTAATTTAGTTTTCTAAAAACCTCAAGTCGTGGTAGTCTTATTAATTCTGAATTCAGGGCAGGCATCTCGAAATAAAATACAAAATGCAAAACAGTTGTGACCACATGATCAAGTTTCCCTCGTGGATTTGATCCGCCTGGCACACATCATCTGCCACGTCATAACACACTGCGCTTCCTTTATTAATTACTTTTGGGTTCCTCAATCTCATTGGACTCATGGGTCCCTGCTAATTCTGGCATTTTTTCGTCTTTACTGTGAAGACAGACACACATTCATTCAACACCTTAACCATTTCCTTATTCGCCAGTATAACTTCTCCTTTCTTGACCCACACTTACTTCTCCTATTCTCTTTTTTGCATATTTGTTGAAGTGTTTGCAATCTGTTTTTACATTTGCTAGTTTAGTCTCATTCTATTTTTTCCTCCTATCAATTTTTTAGTCATCCTTTTTTGGTTGGTTTCTAAAACTCATCCAATCCTCAGGCTTGCTATTGTTCTTGACATTATTATAATCTTCTTTCAATCTAACAGCCTCACAAAGCTTTTTAGTCAGCCATGGATGGATCAGTTTTCTCTTGCTATTTTTATTTCTCAATGGCATGCATATTCATTGTGTTATGATACTTGGCCAGACCCCCAAGTTATTAGTAAGATCCAGTTAGGAACCAATAATGTTTTGTTTAAAATAGCCAAAGTTTGAGATTTAAGACACTTGTTAATAGAATAAACCCACAAGATTCTATGGGTTTTGATCCAACAAAAATAAATTTTTCTATAAAGGTCAAGAAGCTACAACAATTTACAATACCTGTTTTATACTCTATAACATTCAGGGTTGATATGAGGTATATGTGAATTAACTGTGGTCGAACACACCACACTACACAATAAATGCAGATGCAACCAAGAAACAGTCCATGGATTTCTCAACAACCCACCCAGGCGTCAGTAACACTGAGTCAACCAATCGCACTGAAACACTCGCTTTCATGAGGGATTACAATCTGCGCCTTTGAAGATCTAACCTGAGAATTCACTCCAAAAGTTGCTCCAACTCTGATGGCATCAATGATGGCCCAACTCGCAGGGTTTCAATCTTGTCTCTCAAGATTTTGTTCCCCTGGATTCCTGAATATGTACTTAAGAATATCTTTGGCTGCGCCAAGCAGAACACTACTACTCCAAAGGATTACCTTTCTCCAACAGCCCACAGCACAGAGTCATCGGCTGCCTTCTTGGGTCTTCAGGGCTCCTCCTGAGACCTCTCCAATTGCCCAGGCTTCCCCTGAATCCCTTTCAGTTAAAGTCTGCTAACTTAGCCCTTTTCCTGTTTGGAGCCTATTTCTCTGGTCCTCCCTTCTTTTACCTTAACTTTAAAGGAACCTGTCTCTGTCCCCTACCTATGATTTCTTTTTGAGACTTCTCCCTGTCCCCTCTCCCTTTGGGACCTCTCTATCCACTCTCCCTGTCCCCTGCCTGAGACAAAAGTTTTCCATGGTACCCCACTCCTAGTCACCTGACCCAGGTTTTACACCTTTTTCCCTTTCTTTCTGCACAGGCACGCTGGGCCTCTCCTGAGCCTTAACAACTTAACACTACAGAGCTGCACGTGTGCAGCCAGCTGCTGGTCTGCGCATGTGCAAAAGCTCAGAGGTCCATCGAGAGCTGAAGTTCCCGACCTCCGCTCTCAACTCTGAGGTAAGTTGTAGTTCTCATAACAGTTGAGAATTATGAAATTTATTTTTAAATGACTACCATTGCTTAACCGCCATTATACCTTTTAATCTAATTTTCTAATCTGCCTTGGCTAACTGTTCCCTGTAGTATCTATTCATTGGCTTTATTAAAATTTAATAGTTTCATTTTGGACTTATGCACACAACTTTGGGACTTAATGTGAAATTATATTATCACTCTTCCCCAAACGATCCCTTATGATGAGATTACTAATTAACTCTGCCATTACTCAAGACAAGATATAAAATAGCCTCTTCCCAGATTGGTTCCACGGCGTATTCTCGGACTATATTCTAGGAAACTGTCTCCTCCTGCAAACTATTTATTACCAATTTGATTTGTCCAGTCTATATGAAAATTAAAGACTCCACGATTACTACATTGCATTTGTTACATGCTCCCCTTATTTTCTGATTAATACTCCATCCAACTGTGTAGCTACTGTTAGGGGGCCTATAAATTACTTGCACCAGTGTTTTTTGCTCCTTGTTATTTCATATCTTCACGCATACTGGTTCTGCTTCCTGCTGTTCTGAGCCTAGATCCTCCTTCACTTTGGTCCTTATTTCATCTTTTATTATCAGGGGGTCACCGAGGGCAGAGTCTTAAAAATGCTAAAGTGGGTGGGGGGTGAGATGTGGTGGAAATGGCAGAGGATGATCCATCTAATGCTAAAACTGGTGAAGTGGAAGAAGGACAAGGGTTAGGAGAAAGGGTAGAAGGGATGAGGGTGAAATTGTGGGAACTGGAACACACACAGTTAAGAGCTGCTACTGGGAGAATTCTTGGTTGAAGAAACAGAAGGAAATTTTGGAAGTTGTTGTATAGAAGGCGGTATTAGAGCTTAATGTATTTCTGAGCTTAGAACAATTCAAAAAGAAATGGTTTATATTCATTAAAACTTTATAGATCATTACTTAGTGATGTGCAAAAGTTTAATCTTTTGAAAAGTATCTACTTTAAAATTAAATATATCAAAGATTTCCTATACAGTTCTTAAATATTTAGAAGTTTTGCTACATCTCAATTTTCAAGTTCCTGCAACCTTGATATTTGGAGATTCAACTGTACTTCAGTTTATGTTGAAGTATTCAAACAAAATTAAAGGAAGGTAGCTTTGATCCTTTTGGATTCTTTGTCCTCATTTGTGAAGCATCCCTATGCTACACACTTTCCTCATTCTAGAGACTGGGTCTTAAGCTTTGATCAGTTTGTTGTGCCCAGTGGGATAAGTGGGCCCTGATCATCTTGGGGAGGGGAGATCAGCAAACCTAAGTTTAGTACATCATTCTAAAGTAACTGGGAACAGAGCGATGATTAGTAACTGCAACTCTATGTTCGAACATTCTGAGAAATGTCACCTGTAATTTTTCATGTTCAGAAGCAAACGTTCTAATATTTCCCTTAAATCAGTTAATTAATACTAAGAAACTATTTCTGGCTGTGCTTTTTAATAAAACTACATTATGTTGTCTAATAAACTGATGAAAGTTACTTTAATGTTATATTGTTTATCAAAACTGCAGTGGGTAAGATAACATTCTATTAAAGTGTATTTTTATCTGTCCTCTGGCTGTTGTCCTTGACACAGTCTGTAGTGCATTGAGGCAATGACATCTTCATCTAGTGTGAAAGAAAAGTCATCATTATTAATAATCTCATTCATGTGGATGGCCAATTTATATGTACTGTAGTTGTCCTTATTTTCTTTCTTTTCATTTTTTTTTGTAATGATAGGTATTTTTTCGGTCTCTATGAATTCTACACAAGTTTTGACCTCAGCAGGGTGCCATAGTGCTTTAACAAGGAAACTAGTTCTGATGGTTTGCTGAGAGACTTTATTTCATATTCTGTCTGCAGATTAGAGAACATAGTTTCAGGATAAGGACTCAGCCATTGAGGATTAAGGAGAAATTTCTTCAAAGTTGATGAATATGGGGAACGGACTGGAAAGTGGAGTTGAGGTTTGTCATGAAGTTATTAATGTATATAATATTATTGGAAAATATTATTCTTTTAAAATAGAGGTTTAGTCTGTGGGTGTGTCTTAATTGGATTAAAGCCAGCTAGTCTGGGTGCTTTGATGTGTACTAGTTTTGAGAAGTAAGAGAGGTAGAGTGTATTTGCATTTTTCGAATAGAGCATTCAAGAAGTGGGGTGAAATCTGGCACCTAGCTAGAAGAGACCAAGCAATATGTTTATATTACTAATAAAATTGGTACTATGAAAGGAGTTTTATTGTTAGAAGAGGTGGAGTTCAAAGTGGTTGGTGATTCAATGAGAATTTACATTCAATGAGATGTGCTGGATATAACCGATAGCAGTTTTTGTGTGTGCAGTGCAGAGGCAATGTAAGGTCAAAGCAGCTGTCCCCACTGGAACCAAAGTGAAAAGAACCTAATTTTGCATTCATAAGGTGAAAATGCTTTGCCTGGTGTCTGGTTAAGTCTATGGGTGGTGTTGCCTTAATGGAGATTAGTTTGGGAATTTGTTAAAAGTTATGATAGTAGTAATTTGTAGCCATGTGTATATATTTAACTTGTATAAATTAATAAAATGTTTCATTTAGTTTAGTATAAAACCTCTCTCAAGAACTGGTGGTCTGATTCCTGAATTTATAGTTGCATCTCAAACATACCACTTAAAAATATAAGTTGTAACAGTTGTTTAAAGTTTCCCTCTGGGATTTTTAAATAGCTCAATTTTACCAACTGCTGGGTCGTAACGAGTTTGAAGATCAGCCATAACCTTATTGAATCACAGACCATGTTAGAGGCTGTGTGGCCTACCCTTGCTCCTCTTTTTTAATGCTCTAATCTTTGCATTCCTAATATTTGAACTACCACATACACCAATACCATGTTTTAAATAGTTTTGAATAACATTGTTTCAGAATAGTTAAGTAGTTAACAAATTAATACCCACTTATTCGTTGTATGTACTAGGTACCTCAGTATGAAGTAATTGGGGACTGGGTGCAGAAGTCTTGGTGTAACAGTCTGCATAGTTACAGGCTGGATGAAACAATGAAAAGACGTTTCCCCATTCTCTGGAATTTTTGACTTAAGTTTTAGAACCCCCCATCCTTGGAACATGTCATCAGATGCTATCGCCCTTGCACTGTAACAATTTGTCCCTCCTTCCCTCCCCTGGCTCTTGGATTATTCCTCACCCCGAGCCCACGCTTGGCCTCTAGCCTTCGTTCCTCCTGTTGACAGCCAAGAATAAGTTCGACTGGATACATGCCTTGGGCTCTGCATGTTCCACAGCAACAGTAGAGCCAACGAAGGAGTGGTGGCCATCTCGGACATCTCGCATATCTCGGTCTTAGAGAGCAGGGTGCTATGAGGTTGACCAGGAGCCCGGATGAGTCATAGAGGTCTACAGCACAGAAAAGGTCCTTCAGCCCATTGAGTCTGCACCGGTCAAACAAGTACCTAACTATTCTAATCCCATTTCCCAGCACTAGGCCCATAGCCTTCTATGCCATGGCATCGCAAGTGCACATCCAAATACTTCTTAAATGTTATGAGGGTTTCTGTCTGTACCACCCTTTCAGGCAGTGAGTTCCAGATTCCCACCACCCTCTGGGTGAAAAACATCTTCCTCACATCCCCTCTAAACCTCCTACCCTTCACCTTAAATCTATGCCCCCTGGTTATTGATCCCTCCACCAACGGGAAAAGTTCCTCCCTGTCTACCCTATCTATGCCCCTCATAATTTTAGACATCTCAATCATTTCCCCCCTCAATGTCCTCTGCTCCAGGGAAAATAACCCCAGTCTATCCAATCTCTCCTCATAACTAAAACTCTCCAGCTCAGGCAACATCCTGGTAAATCTCCTCTCCACTCTTTCTAGTGCAATCACGTCCATCTTATAATACGGATTCCAGAACTACGTGCAATACTCTAGCTGTGGCCTAACCAGCATTTTATACAGTTCCAGCTTAAACTCCCTGCTCTTATATTCTATGCCTCAGCTAATAAAGGCAAGTATCCCATATGCCTTCTGAACCTTATCTACCTGTCCCACTACCTTAAGGGACCGGTGGACATGCACACCAAGGTTCCTCTGATCTTTGGTACTTCCCAGGGTCCTACCATTCATCGTGTATTCCCATGCCTTGTTTGTCCTGCCCAAGTGCATCACCTCACACTTATCCGGATTAAATTCCATTTTCCACTGATCAGCCCATCTCACCAACCCGTCTATATCCTCCTGTAATCTAAGGCTATCCTCCTCACTATTTACCATCCCGCCAATTTTCATGTCATCCGCGAACTTACTGATCAACCCTCCTACATTCAAGTCTAAATCGTTTATATACACCACAAACAGCAAGGGACCCAACACTGATCCCTGTGGAACCCCACTGGACACACGCATCCAGTCACAAAAACACCCCTCGACCATCACCCTCTGCTTCCTGCCACCCAGCCAATTCTGGATCCAATTTGCCAAATTGCCTTGAATCCCATGGGCTCTTACCTTCGTTATCAGTCTCCCGTGCGGGACCTTATCAAAAGCCTTGCTGAAGTCCAAGTAGACTATGTCAAATGCATTGCCCTCATCTACACACCTGGTCACTTCTGCGAAAAATTCAATCAAATTGGTCAGACATGACCTCCCCTTAACAAAACCATGCTGACTGTCCTTGATTAATTCCTGCCTCTCCAAGTGTAGATTAATTCTGTTTCTAACAGTTTCCCTACCGCTGAGGTTAGACTGACTGCCCTGTAGGTCCCTGGTTTATCCCTTCCTCCCTTCTTGAATAACGGTACCACATTGGCTGTCCTCCAGTCCTCTGGCGCCTCTTCTGTGGCCAGAGAGGTATTGAAAATTATTGCCAGTGCCCCTGCTATCTCTTCTCTTGCCTCACGCAACAGCCTAGGATACATTTCATCCGGGCCTGGAGATTTATCTACTTTTAAGCCTGCCAGACCACTTAGAACCTCCTCCTTTTCTATGCTAATTTCTTTAATTATATCATGTCGTCCCTCTCACTTGTGAACAACGACACAAAGTATTAATTTAGAACCCTACCTACGTCTTCCGGCTCCGCACACAAATCACCACTATGGCCCTTAATGGGCCCTACTCTTTCCCTAGTTATCCTCTTACTCTTAATGTACTTGTAAAATAACTTTGGATTTTCCTTTATTTTACTTGCCAATGTTTTTTCATGCCCCCTTTTTGCTCTCCTAATTTCCTTTTTAAGCTCCCCCCACACATTCTACACACCTCTAGAGCTTCTGCTGTTTTGAACCCTCGGTATCTGCCATAAGCCTCCCTTTTTCTCTTTATCCAATCCTGTATATCCTTCGACATCCAGGGTTCCCTGGATTTGTTAGTCCCACCCTTTGTCTTTACTGGAATATGTTGGCCCTGTACTCTCCTTATTTCCTTCTTGAATGAGTCCTACGGCTCTGACGCAGATTTACCTAAAGGTAGCTGCTCCCAGTCCACTCTGGCCAAATCAGATCTGATCTTATTAAAACAGGCCTTCTCCCAATATAGAACTTTGACTTCTGGCCCATCCTTGTCCTTTTCCATAACAATCTTGAATCTAACGG
Organism: Cetorhinus maximus; assembly: GCF_964194155.1. Taxonomy (NCBI): domain Eukaryota; kingdom Metazoa; phylum Chordata; class Chondrichthyes; order Lamniformes; family Cetorhinidae; genus Cetorhinus; species Cetorhinus maximus. Next base: position 76,828,455 of record NC_135898.1, read on the forward strand.
AGTTATGATCACTATCTGCAAAATGCTCCCCCACCAATATCTCTACTACTTGCCCGGCTTCATTCCCTTAAATTAAGTCCAGGACTGCCTGCTCTCTTGTAGGACGTTCTACATACTGGCTTACAAAGCTCTCCTGGATGCATTTTAAGAATTCCGCTCCCTCTAAACCTATCACACTATGACTAATCCAGTTAATGTTGGGGAAGTTGAAATCCCTATTATTTTTACACTTCTCTGAAATTTGACTACATATCTGCTCTTTTATTTCTCTCTGATTGTTTGGGGGCCTATAGTACACTCCCAGCAATATGATTGCTCTGTTTTTGTTTTTCAACCCCTGCTTGAACCCAGTTCTACCCATATGGCTTCATTTGAGGAGCCTTCTAAGATGTCATCCCTCCTTACTGCTGTAATTGATTCCTTGATCAATATTGCAATACCCCCTCCCCTTTTACCTCCTTCCCTGTCTCGCCTGAAGACCCTATATCCTGGAATATTGAGCTGCCAATCCTGCCCCTTTCTCAACCATGTCTCTGTGACAACAATGACATCATACTTCCATGTGTTAATTTGTGCCCTCAATTCATCTGCCTTATTCGTCAGACTCCTTGCATTAAAATAAATCCCATCCAACCTTGCCAAGCTCCCTTGCGCCTTAACTGGCCTATAATTCCTGTGCCTTCCAGACTCACTTGCTCTCCCTTCTAATTTTGGCTGTGCATCTCCCCCTGCTGAACCTCCTCTCAGGATCACATCCCCCTGCCAAGTTAGTTTAAACCCTCCCCAACAGCACTAGCAAACCTCCCCACAAGGATGTCGGTCCCATTCTGGTTCAAATGCAACCCGTCCACCTTGTACAGATCCCACCGCCCCCAGAAACGGTCCCAATGTCCCAGAAATATAAAGCCCTGCCTCCTGCAACATCTCTCCAGCCACGCATTCATCTGAACTAACCTTCTATTTCTATACTCACTAGTGCGCGGCACCGGAAGTAAACCAGAGATTACTACCTTTGAGGTCCTACTTTTTAATCTGTTTCCTAGCTCCCTAAATTCTGCTTGCAGGACCTCATCCCTCTTTCTACCGATGTCAATGGTACCAATATGTACCATGATCTCTGTCTGTTTGCTCTCCCCCTTTAAAATCCCTGCAGCCATTCAGTGACATCCTTGACCCAGTTTTCCAACACAGAGAAACGGTTCTCAAGCGAGATTAACCCTGGGGATTTCCTGACTACCTGCCTGACACCTTTCTTCTGACTGATGGTCACCCATTCCCTCTCTGTCTGCACTTCTGTAAACTGTGGGGTGACTACGCCTAAAAACATGCTATCCATGAAACTCTCAGCCTCGCGGATGTACCTCAGTGCCTCCAGCTGCCGCTCAAGCTCCGAAACTCTGAGCTCAAGTAGCTGCAGCTGGTGGCACTTCCTGCACACGTGGTCGGTCAGAGTGCAAGGAGCGTCTAAGGCTTCCCACATGTTTCAGGCGATACAGTGGTACATAACACGAGATTGAGCTGCCCTGTGATGCCTCTAGTTGAAAAAAAATCCTTACTTTAAGTTAAATACAGTAAAAAAAAAGTTAAATTATTTCTGTACTTTAAATAAAAACTAGAACCCTTACCCTTCCTTAGCTTAATCTATTTTAAACTGGAGAAAAACATTTACGCACTACTCACCAATCAGCTCTCACCTTTGCGCTGACGTCACTTTTTGAAGCTTCCCCGCACTCGTGTTGGTTCTGATCTTTCCTCTGCTGTCTCGCGCTGTATTGTGCTGTCACTCTTGTAATTTTCAACAAGAACTGACTGCAGGACACTCTTCCCAGACTGCTTCACTGCGGTGCTGACTGCAGGACGCTCTTCCCAGACTGCTTCACCACGATGCTGACTGCAGGACGCTCTTCCCAGACTGCTTCACCTCGATGCTGACTGCAGGACACTCTCTCAGACTGCTTCACCGCGATGCTGACCGCAGGACACTCTTCCCAGACTCCGACCCCAATCACTACCATTGCGTTCTGGATCTCATGGGGCCCAATGAAGTGTTACTCTCGATCATCAGTAAAGTAATGGAAGGGGTCATCAACAGTGTTATCCATTGGCACTTACTTAGCAGTAACCTGCTCACTGATGCCCAGTTTGAGTTCTGCCACCGCCACTCAGCTCCTGACCTCATTACAGCCTTGGTTCAAATATGGACAGCAACTTCGGGAGTCCTCACATGTTCAAAGTAATGTGGAAATCCAGAAATTGCTGTCAGTGATTCTATATGCGTCTCCAGAGGTAACAGTGTTAAGGCATCCCCAGACTGCAATAAATGAAAAATATATGTGAACTGTATTCCCTTCATCAACCTGCTCAGTTACTTCAGCAGAAAACCAATTATATTAGTCAACACAATCTGCTTTAAACAAATCAGTGCTGGCCTTCTTTAATTACTCAAACCTCTTCAAGTGCCTGTTGATTTTTTTTTCCTGATTATGGATTCCAAAACCTTACCCATCACTGATGTTAAACTAACTGGAACTCTCTGCCTGAAAGGGTGGTAGAGGCAGAAACCTTCATAACATTTAAGAAGTATTTGGATATGCACTTGCGAAGCCATGGCACACAAGGCTATGGGCCTAGTACTGGAAAATGGGATTAGAATGATTTAGTATGTGTTTGACCAGTGCAGACTCGATGGGCCGAAGGGCCTTTTTCTGTGCCATAGACCTCTATGACTGGCCTCTAGTTACTAGGACTGTCCTTTCTTGAATATGGGTGTCACGTTTGCTACTCTCCAATCCTCTGGGACCACCCACATTTATAGGGAAGATTGGAAGATGAAGGCAAGTCCTTCCACTGTCTCCATCCCCACTTCCTTTAGCCACCTGGGATGCAAGCCATCCGGACCAGGTGACTCATCTACCCTAAGCATAGCCAGCCTTTCCAGTAACTCTTCCTTTTCACTTTTCACACCATCCATTGCCTCTACCGATATTTTGTCAGATTCTTCTTCCTTAGTAAACACCAATACAAAGAACTCATTAAATATTTAAGTCCTTGTCCTGCATCTCAAAGCATACATCACCCTCTTTACTTTTAATAGGATCCACTCCACCTCTTATTATCCACTTACTATTTATATTCTGGTGGAAGATTTTAGGGTTCATTTTTAGGTTAGCTGCCATTCTATCCTCATATTCTGTCCTTCCCAGTTTTATTTTCCTCTTCACCTCCTCTCTCAACCTATTATTTGACCTGGTTTTCACTTGAAGAATTTACCTGACATGTATCATATGCCCTCCTTTATTGTTTCATCATAATCTCTATCTCCCTTATCATCCAAGGAGCCCTGCTTTTGACTCCCTTAACATTCACCCTTGTTGAAACATACCAAGCCTCTATTCCCTTCTTAAAGATCCCTTTGTTCCATTATGGCTTTTTCTGCCAGTCTCCAGTTCCATTTTCACCCTGGCTAGATCCCTTCTCATTGACTTGAGATTAACCATCTTCCAATTTAGAATTTCAATATTAATTTGTTCCTTGCTGTTCTCCATTACTAATCTAAACCTTCTGATACAATGATCAGTCTTACCCAAATGATCCTTCACAGACACTTGGTCCACTTGGCCCATCTCTTTTTCCAGCACCAGATCCAGCAATGCCTCCTTTCTTGTTGGGCCAGGAACATACCAATCAAGGAAGTTCTCTTGAACACATTTCAGAAATTCCTCTCCTTTCTTATCTTTTAGCATTATCCCAATCAATATTTGGATGAAGTATCTCAGTGTCACCACTCTACAGTTCTTGTACATCTCTGTGATTCTCCTGCAGATCTGTTCCTCAATCTCTCTGTCTCACTATTTGGAAGCCTAAAGAATACCCTGAGTTGTGTGATCTTACCTTTTTTGCTTCTCAACTCTAATCAAATGGACTCTGTTCTTGCTTCCTCAAGGATACTCCCCTCTTTCCAACTTTACAATGCCTTCCCTAATTTGTACTGCCACCCCACCACCCGTTTTTCCTTTATCTTTTCTGAACACTCTGTACCCTTACATATTAACCTTATGGCCCAGTCTTCACCATTTTTAAGCCATGTGTCCTTTATTGCCACTACATCATATTCCCCCATGGCTATTTGTGTTTGTAGATCATTAACATTTGCCACACTTTGTGTACATGCATTGTAATCATGTTTTTGTATTCCTCATAGTCTTTCTCAGTCCACTCCTATCTAATATGGTCCTACTTCCTTCTCTAGAACTGTCCTACACTCACTTTATGCACGTTATTTTTCTTCTCTACTTCCATATGTTGGTGCCCATCCCCCTGCCAATTTAGTTTAAACCCTCCCCAGCCACACAAGTAAACATCCCTGCCCGGATATTGCTCCCATTCTGTTGAGGTGCAACCTGTCCCTTTTGAATAGGTGCGTTCTGTCCCAGAACAGGTCCCAATGCCCAAGAATCTGAAGCCCTTTCTTTTGCACCATGGTTCAAGCCATGCATTGATCCATTCTATCTTCCTATTTCTACTCTGCCTAGCGTGTGGCACTGGGAGTAATCCAGAGATTACTACCCCCGAGGTCCTACTTTTTAACTTCCTCCCTAGTCTTTGAAAGCCTGACCGCAGGACCTCAATACCTGCTCTCTCTATGTTGTTAGTACCATTGTGTACCACAGCTTCTGGCTCACTCCCTTCCCCTTGTAGAATATTCGGCAACCGCTTCGCGATGTCCTTTGCCCTGGCTCCGGGGAGGAAACACACCATGCAGGACTCAAAAGGACAGTTACAGAATGCCTGTCTGCCATCCTAACTATGGAATCTCCTGTAATGACAGCATTTCTACATTTTGTTGCTCCCTCCTGTTCAGTCCCTAGCCCTTTGGTGCCAAGGTCCCGGCTGCACTCCTTCAGGGCAGCATCACTCGCAGCAGTGTTAAATAATGAGTATCTGTTTGAGATTGGCATGGACCCTGAAGACTCCTATACTACCTACCCCTTCCTCCTTTACCTGTAGGCCACCCTCCTACTATCCTGAACTTTCACTGTTGACCACCACCTGGACCGTACGTCCAGGAAACTCTCATCCTCCCTGATGTTCTGCAGTGACTTCGGATGCCTCTCAAATTTGGAAATCCTGAGTTCAAGCTAGAGCAGCCGGGGACAATTCCTACACACATTGCCACCCAAGACGAGTGAAGTGTCCTTAAGTTCCTACATGGCACAGGAATTGCAGGCAACAGGTCTCAGATATCCACCCATGATGTAAAAGAAAGTCTGTTCCTAGTTAGTACAGACTATTCATTTAAATGAACACCTCTAGAACTGCTCTGCACTTATTAATTTACTTAATGTCATGCTAACCCCGATTGAACATTTTTAATTTCGAAGCACTGGGTTTAAATGAATACCCTAGTTCAGAGAGAGAAAAGAGAAAAATACCAATTAATCACTTACCTACTTCTCTTTGATGTCACACTAAGATTTTTTTTTAACACGGCCAGTGGGTTTTGAACCCTCTCACCTCCCATCTAGTTTCACTCTGTTCTCTCTCTCACTGCTGCTGCCGCTCTTTTATCTCTCCACTGATCTCAATCTGTTCAGAGCACTTTTAACTTTCTGGTTTGTTGTGGTTGGCTGTTTACCTGCTTGCTGACATCACTATTGCTGCACACCAAGAGATTCCCTTGACTTGATGTCAGATTTAAACTTCCAGTGGGAGAGGAGAAAACCATTCCACACAGATTGCTGGATCTTGTGGGTAATTTTCTTCAAGGTCATTGTCGAGTGCTGTTGCTTTGTTGCTTACTGCAAGATCCAACCTACAGTATTGACTTGGCATGGGAATGGTTTTGTGGGCACTGGCTGCCCTCTGGCATCTCTCCCCACTGGACCACCTTGATGAGCAAGTGGTCACAGGCTGTTTAACTGGGGAGATATGTCAAGTTGAAGCTCAATCCTGGTTGTCTCTTCCACAGGTTGTAGCAGAAATTATTGGATAACAATCAAGAGCTGGAAGCTTGACTGACAATTCCCCAGCCATCCCAAACCCCTGTAGCCTAGAGGTGCTGGAGCAAATTGTAGCTGCCCTACTGTGGTGCTCAGTGAGATCTAACTCAATATGACCTGGGACATTCATGGTTTATTTTACAGTTCACCAGGTACTGTTTTTGCCCACAAATGGTTCAACCCTGTCTTTATGTAAATATCCTCATTCATACTTGTCCAAAGGTTCTATTTAAGTGCCAAAACAACTATTCAAAATAGCAAAAATTACAATTTAGGATTTGAGCAGCAATGCATAAAATGTCTAAACATTTGAATGGACACTGTTATCTCTGAAAAAGTCAATATCCACTGAAATAGAATGAACTATTCATAAATAGTAAATTAAGTGTTATAGTATGGGCAGAAGTTTCTGCTCCTCGGGCGGGCGCATGCCTGACCCGAATGAGCATAAAATGATGTGCGATGACGTTGGGCGAGCATCCCGATGTCATTGCACACTCGCACAATATTTTGATCGGCAGGCACACGCAGGAGTTGGCAATGTGTCCGCCGACAATTAAAATGGCCCTATTAAGGCCATTTACAATCTAATTGAATTAAATTTTTCACTGCCCGTCTAACCTTACGGTTGGCGGGCAGGCAAAAAGGGTTTGGCAACACCTCATCCATGAGGTTTCGATCTGTCAGTTAAAATAAAATTTCATATTAATTTCTAAGGAGTGGGGACATGATTTTTAGCATCTCAAAATGCTTTATTTTTAATTTTTTATATCTTCATCTCCCTGAGGCAGCTCTGTGCCTCAGGGAGCTTTTCCTGCGTGCACTTGCGTGCATGCGCGTACTTCCCCACTTGCTCTCCTCCCCCCTCCACACAGAAAGAGCTGAGCGCTGCAGCACGCGTTTCACATGGGTGGGACTTAATTGGCCCATCAGCGTGAAATCATGGTCAGGCTTCCTGACCGCCCCCGCTCGCCCTGCCGAGCCCAGCCAACGAGGTAAAAATTCTGGCCTATCTGCCTGTTTTACCTTGGGTGAAAAATTGTGTCCATGTAATTGTAACTTCACTCCTTCAAGCAAAAATTTATATTGACTTTTTTCTTCAGGTATGAGAATGAGTGCCTATGTGAAAGAAACAGAAAGAAACATTGTGGTAATCTGATGTGTAATATACCTTTAAGAAGATTGTTATAATGGAAAATCACATGATCTTGGTATCCAATAGCAGAGTAGCGCAGGCTACCTCTTTAGTTAGTAGTCTGTAGTCAGTAGTTAGTAGCAGCAGTAGTATAGAGACAGAGTTTGAAGTGTGAGCACATGTTTAGTTGCTGCTGAGTAGCTTTGTAAATAAGTAGTGTTTCTACCCATGAAATGTCTGCTGCTCAACTCTATCATTAGTACCAAATCGGCCACCCCTTACAACAAGCGTGCAAACAGGGTCCAACAAACTGGTGACTAGGATCCAACAAACTGGCGAAGGGATTAACCAAGTTAAATAGAAGCAAGCAAGAGAAGTGAAATCGGCACTATATCTCACACAGCAATTGTAAGTAGAAGTTCCATTAAAATCATCAAAGTAACTCCCTCAAAGCATGCTACAATTTGGAAGAATTGATCCTTTCGATCCAGAAACGGACGATTGGTCCCACTATATTGAGCATGTCTCACTCTTTTTCCAAGTAAATGAGATTACGAGGGAAGAGAAGAGGCGGGCGATCCTCTTAAGTACATGTGAGAATGAGACTTATGGCTTGATTCAAGGTTTGACACACCAAGTGCCCCAGAGTCGAGAAATTTGGATGAATTAATGGACCTGGTGAAGGGCCATGACCTACTGTAATCAGTAACAATGCAAAGGTTCAAGTTTAGTTCAAGCCTTAGAGCCCCGGAGGAGGCAGCTACAAACTATTTGGCAAGCTTGAAGCAATTAACGGAGCATTGTGATTTTGGTACATGCTTAAACAATATGCTTAGAGATCGTTTAGTGTGCGGTTTGAATGGGGACACGATTCAGAAGCAATAGTTACCTGAAACAAATTTGGATTTTAAGAAGGCGCTAGAGTTTGCACTGGCAATGGGAAGTGTAGTTAGAGATTCGAAAGCTATACAGGGCGCGCAAAATGGCGCCATCCTCCACTTCGGGCGGGAAGCCCAGCCAAAAGGGGTGTGAAAATGCAATACTCTACTGAGATGTGGGAAACAGGCCCCGCTAGCAGGAAAATAAAAAAAAAAACGACTCAGCAGCGAAAACAAGGAGTAATATCAATAGAGGTGGAAATAGACAATCTTTTAACGTTGGCGCTTTAAAAAAATAGAATGTTTTTATTGTCATAAAAACGGTCACATAATGAGACAGTGTAATGAAAGAGTCAAGCAGACTTTTAAACAAAAGAAAAAACCAGTGAGATCTACAATGTAGAAGAGCCTGAAGCAACAGATTCAGATATTTATTCATTGTATAACTTGAAGGTTGGAATAACAGAACCAATCTATGTAACGGTGAAAGTGAATGGTAGACCTGTTTGAATGGAAGTGGACACAGGCGCTTCCACGACAGTAGTTGGGGGACACACCTTCAAATATCTGAGTAATGCAGAACATCAATTAAATTTGGAAGAAACAACTGCCCAACTAAAAACAAACATGGGTGAAGACATCCAAGTCAAAGGCATAAGTAAAGTAACTGTTAATTATGGGAGCCAATCAGTAAAGCTACCAGTGTTGGTATTGAGAGGCAGAAGACCAAGTCTCCTACAGCAAAACTGCCTAAGAGAAATCAACCTTGAGGGACCACTGAGATTCCAAAAGGAAGCAGGAAGTATTTCTGCTTTGGAAAAGAAGTGTGTAAAGACTCAACAACCTGAAGAACTGCAGGCTGTTTTAATCCAAAACATGGAAGAACAGCAGAAGGAACTCGAAGAGACCATGCTTAAGGACAGAGTTTGGGACGAGGTGAGCAATCTCCAAAAGGAAAAAGAAAACTTGCTGAAAGGCCTTCACACATTACAAGATTCCCTCAACTCAAAGTTTGTGCCACTAGAAAAGCTTGAAGAGAATTGGAAAGAACTCAAAATGAAGGATGAGTTGGAAGAGAAGACACAACAATGCTTAATTTCCCAGGAAGCAGAAAACAAATACAAAAAAGGGATGGAAGAGCTGAAGAATCAGCTATGCGAAGCCAAAGAGGCTTTGGAGGCAAAAGTCGCAGAATTTTCTAAGAAGCAGACAGATGAGGAAATTCTGGGAGACTCAACCACTGAGTTCACTCAAGTCAAGCTTACATCTGAGATTAAGGTCAGTGCTAGAAAGAAGAAGGCACGTAGAAAGAAGACACAGAAACACAAATAAGGCTTTAATCCTGGCAGCATACGAGTATACTTTCATACATGGGCCTGGTAGTTAAATTGCAAACATCGACGCACTTAGTCGTTCGCCTTTACAAGAAAGGGATGTGGAAGTCCCAGTTCCACAAGAACTTATTTTGTTGTTACATTTCTTAGATACATCACTAGCATGCACTCGACAGATCAGAGACTGGACAAATAGTGACCCAGTCCTATCACAAGTACTTCATGGTTGGTCACAAGAACCTGTATCTGATGAAATGAAACCTTTAACAGAAGGCATGAAATAACCAACCAGGATGGTATCTTATTGTGGGAAGCACAAGTGATAGTACCTTCAAAGGGTAGAGAGCCATTCCTAATTGAACTACACAGCGCACATCCAGGACTATCCCGAATGAAGGCCATAGTGCGCAGCTACCTATGGTGACCTGGGATGGATGGTGAAATAGAGAGTTTAGTGAAGGATTATGTGCAATGTCAGCGTCTCCAAAAGTTACCTTCAACAGCTCCATTACAACCTTGGGAATGGCTAGGAAGACCATGGGTGCAGTTACACATCGACTATGTTGGACCTTTCATGGGAACAATATTTATGCTCATTGTTGATGCCCACTCAAAATGGAGGTGAAATATGTGAGGTGAAATCACCAATGTCTTCTGCTATAATTAAGAAGTTATATCAAAGTTTTGCCATTAATGAGCTACCAGAAGTAGTAGTTTCCGATAATGGCACAGCATTTACGAGTGCTGAGTTTCAGCAGTTTATCAGCCTCAATGGTATCGCTCATGTTAAAAACTTCATCGTACCACCTTCCTCAAATGGACTGGCCGAAAGGGCGGTTCAAAAATTCAAGGCTGGCATGAAGAAATTAACTGGAGATTCCTTAACAACCAAGCTAGCACACTTTCTTTTCCATTATAGGACCACCCCTCACACAACAACAGGTGTCACACCGGCGGAATTATTGATGAAGCAATGTCTCGGACAAGGTTGAGCTTAATAATGCCAAATTTAGGGGTGAAGGTGGAAAGGAGTCAGGGAAGTCAGAAAACTAGGCACGACTGGCATAGCCCTGAGAGGAAATTTACCCTGGGAGAGACAGTATATGTGAAGAATTTTGGAAGGACCAAAGTGGTTATCGGGTGAAATAAGTGCAGTGACCGGATCTCTATCTTACCACGTGGAGGTGGAAGGCCAAGTCATACGGAGACATGTGGATCATCTAAGGAAGGGAGAAACTATGCACCAAGAAATGATTCCACCAGTGTTCACAACCAGGTCAGCATTTCCTGTTGCTAGAACTCAACCCAGTAGTGACATATCCGATGTTCCTTCGAGAGTGGAGGATACAGAGCTGCAGGAGTCCACCGAAGCACCTGATGTCCAGACAATCCCGGAAAAGGAAGTTCTTGGCAAGGCATCTGAAGTTGTAGAGCTGAGACGCTCTACATGCATCAGGAAACCCCTAGAAAGACTGAATTTGTAAATTACTTATCAGTGTAAATATTTTGCTATTTTGAGAAAATTGTAATTGTAAATATAAAACGTATTTCTGAGTAAAGGGGGAGGGATGTGATAATCTGATGTGTAATATACCTTTAAGAAGAATGTTATAATGGAAGATCACATGATCTTAGTATCCAATAGCAGAATAGCACCTGCTACCTCTGAAGTTAGTAGTTAGTAGCAGTCGTAGTCTAGAGATAGAGTTTGAAGTGTTAGCACGTGTTTAGTTGCTGCTGAGTACCTTTGTTAATAAACACAGTTTCTGACTATGAAGTGTCTACTACTCAATTCTATTATTAGTACCAAATCGGCCACCCCTTACAACAAGCGTGCAAACAGGACCCAACAAACATAATACTGTGTAATTCTCCAGTTTGGAAACATCAGTTGTCTGGAAATTTTCTGAGCAGACCCAAGCAACTCTCGAACTCGCAACTAGACTGTTCTGGCACTGCAACAAATTGAGAAGGCATGGGCTCAGTAAAGATGATGAACATTTAACTTTATGGGACACAGTTATTTTTGGAAGTAAAGTTTTGGAGCAAGCAGAGCAGGAATCAATTACAGTATTAGCATTTTAAACATAACTCAAAAGTTGTGTTTGTATAATGTAAGACTTGTAATCCAGAGGAGTTTTTTTTGAAAAATATACTTTATTCATAAAATACCTGAAAGAATATTACAAAACATTTCTAAATCGCCATCACAAAAAGTGCAATCAGATTCAGCTTTTACACATGGTTCACAAGGTGCTTCAATACAATCAATGAATATTACAGTCATTTCAATATGGTCATTACAATTCAATACAATTATAATACATTTAGTATTCACGGCCTACATTCGCTGTACAGCCCGAGGTGTCTATACAATTCCCAGCCCCTCGGTGCACTATGGCAGAAAGGTCTTAGACAGTGACCTTTCCCCATTGGGCCTTTGCGGCGGCTGCCCCAAGCATTAGTGCGTCCCTCAGCATGTAGTCCTGGGCCTTGGAATGTGCCAGTCTGCAACACTCAGTCGGGGACAACTCTTTGCACTGGAAGACAAACAAGTTTCGGGCAGACCAAAGAGCGTCCTTCACCGAGCTGATGATCGTCCAGCTGCAGTTGATGTTTATCTCGGTGTGTGTCCCTGGGAACTGCCCGTAGAGCAGAGTCTTGTGTCATATCACTGCTCAGGTTGAACCTCGACAAAAACCACTGCGTCTCTCTCCAGACCTTCTTTGCAAAGGCACAATCTACAAGGAGGTGAACAACGATCTCTTCCCCCCACAGCCATGTCGAGGGCAACGTGCAGAGGGGGTGAGATTCCTCGCATGTGGGAAGGATCTGACAGGGAGGGCCTTTCTCACCACAAGCCAAGCTACATCTTGGTGTTTGTTGGAAACTTCTGGTGATGAGGCATTCTGCCAAATGACTTTGACAGTCTGCTCGGGGAACCAGCCGACAGGATCCACCCTCTCCTTTTCCTGCAGGGCCTCTAAGACGTTATGTGCCGACCACTGCCTGATGGACTTGTGGCCAAAGGTGTTTCTCTGCATAAATTTTTCCACGAGGGACAGGTGGTACGGCACGGTCCAACTACTTGAAGCGTTCCGCGGTAGCGTGGCCAGACCCATCCTTCGCCACATTGGGGACAGGTAGAACCTCAGCACGTAGTGACACTTGGTGTTTGCGTACTGAGGGTCTACGCACAGCTTGATGCAGCCGCACACAAAGGAGGCCATCAGGATGAGGGCGATGTTGGACACGTTTTTTCCCCCTTTATCTAGAGGCTTGTATATCACGTCCCTGCGGACACGATCCATTTTCAACCTCCAGATAAAGCAAAAGATGGCTCGGGTGATGGCCATCGCGCAGGAGTCTGGAATGGGCCAGACCTGCGCCAATTACAGCAACAGCGAGAGTGCCTCACACCGGATGACCAGGTTCTTACCCGCAATGGAGAGTGAGTGTTGCTCCCACATGCCCAGTTTTCTTTCCACCATAGATACCCACTCCCTCCAGTTTTTAACACATGCTCCGGTCCCTCCAAGCCATATCCCCAGCAACTTCAGGCTGTCTGACCTGACGGTGAAGGGGACAAAGGATCGGTTAGCCCAGTTCCCAAAGAACACAGCCTCGCTCTTGACACGATTTACCTTGGCTCCTGAGGCCAGTTCAAACTGGTCACAGATGTTGATCAGTCTGCGCACCGACAGCGGATCCGAGCAGAAGACGGCGACATCGTCCATGTACAGGGAGGCTTTGACCTGAGTGCCTCCACTGCCTGGGATCATCACTCCTCTTATGCCCGGATCCTTCCTGATGGACTCACCAAAGGGTTCTATGCCACAAACAAACAGGACAGGAGAGAGAGAGAGCAGCCCTGCCTGACTCTAGATTTAATTGGAAAGCTTTCTGATTCCAACCCATTGATTGAGACTGCACTACTGATGTTTGTGTAGGGCAGTTGGATCCAATTGCGAATTCCCTCCCCAAACCCCATATTGGAGAGCACATCCACCATATAGGTGTGAGATATTCTGTCAAAGGCCTTCTCCTGATCCAGGCTGATGAGTCAGGTATCCACACCCCTGTCCTGCACATAAGCAATCGAATCCCTGAGCAGCGCAAGGCTGCCAGAGATCTTCCTGCCAGGCACAGTGCAGGTCTGGTCAGGGTGGATCACCAATTCCAGAGCAGACTTGACCCAATTAGCGATGACTTTGCACAGAATCTTATAGTCCACATTCAACAGTGAAATGGGTCACCAATTTCTAATTTCCTCCCTTTCCCCCTTGTGCTTGTAGATAAAGGTGATGATGCCTTTCCTCATGGATTCTGACATGCTGCCGACCAGAAGCATACTCTCATACACTTCTAGCAGCTCTGGGCCGATCCAGTCCCACAGAGCCAAATAGAACTCCGCCGGCAAGCCATCGCTTCCGGGAGTTTTACTCTCCTCGAAGGACTCAAGGGCCTTAGTCAGTTCATCAGGAGTTACCGGTTTATCGAGGCTCTCCCGCGTACTGTTGTCTAAGACCTCTGTGATAGAGGACAGGAAGGACTGGGAGGCCGTGCTGTCTGTGGGCTTCACGTCATACAATCCGGCATAAAAGGATTTGCTGATCCTCAAGATATCAAACTGTGATGACTTTACTGAGCCGTCTTCTTCCTTCAGTCTGCTGATCACAGAGCTCTCTCTGTGTACCTTTTGGAAGAAGAACCGGAAGATGATCTCGGAGGCCTCCGAGGCAAAGAGTGAGGCTTACTGGCTCTTCACCTCTTGGAGTTCCTCCTTGACATTGACCCCCATCGACTGCAGCCGGAGCAGGTTCTGCATGTTTTTCTGGAGTCGGGGCATTTCCCTCTGTTCCTTTCTAGCTTTCTGGACGCCTTTGAGGATGAAAAACCTCTTGATGTTTTCTTTGATCGCTTCCCACCAGTGTGTCAGGGACTCAAAGAGGGGTTTCATGGTTCTCCAACCTTTGTAATCCCTCTTGAGTTCCTCAATGTTCTCTGGGGTCAGCAATTGCATGTTCAGTTTCCATGTCCCCTGCCAACTCTCTGGTCTTCCTGTAAGTGACAGTCAGCCTGTAGGAGGCAGTGGTCAGAGAAGAACACCGGCTTGACGTTGGTGGATCTGACTGCGAACACACGGGACACAAACAGGAAGTCCATCCTGGAATGGATGGACCTGTCTGGCCACTACCAGGTGTCTCTATGCTGTGCTCCGTCTGCAGGGTTGCTGAAGACGTCGTGCAGCTTGGCATCCTTTACTGTTTCCATCAGAGATCTGGACGTATCATCCAATCTGCTGTTGGCCCTGCCGGATCGTCCAGCTGCTTTGAGGTTGCAGTTGATGTCACCGCCCAGAATGACCGGCCTGGAGGTAGCCAGCAGCAGTGGGAGCTGCTGAAAGACTGCCAGCCGCTTGCTGTTTTGTGCCAGGGCGCACACGTTAATTAACCAGAGTGGAGCATTCCTGTACATTACGTCTGCTACGAGGAGGCGCCCGCCCACCACCTCCTTAACCTCGGAGACGGTGAAGTTGCCTCCCCGCAGCAGAATACCCAGGCCGGAGGAACGCGAGTCGTTTCCTCCCGACCAGATCGATGGCCCATGGGACCACCACCGTGACCATTGCCTGTAGGAACTGAGGTGCAGAATCGCACACTCCTGCAGAAACAACAGGTCAGCTTTGACCTTGGCAAGGTAATCCAGAGGAGTTAGTAACCCTAAACTGTTAAATGTTTTGTCAGACTGCTACATTTTAAACAACAGAAGTCCTGCAGCTTAACTATTTTTACCAAGTCAAGGTCAATATAACTGTAAATATTTGCCCTGACCCGTATAGCAGGTAAGATTGATGCAATCAATTTTTGACTTTCCCACAATCCTGCTGTTTACATGACCCCATTGTAAACCCCATGAACCCTAGATAGAAACAAATGTTCTTCCTTAAATGCAAGATTTTTGCCACTATTGGTAGGGCATGAAGGAAATACATATGCATTACTTTTGTGTGGGTGATTAAGTGAGTCTATGATAGTTAGATTGCAGCTGATCTACTGAAGCAAGGGGCTTTGTGAACGGGAGTGGCTTTTCTTATTCAGTACATTTTAACCTCGTTTTCTCACTACACAGTTGTGAAGTTAATGAAGGATGAGGAACTTAGCCTTTGGACAGATATGTATAGCAGACGAGACACGTGTTTTCTGGAGGTGTTTGCCACAACATGCTTGCTGGTGCACAGTTGCAAAGAGTCAAAAGAAAGCCTCAGCATTCTCACATAGCAAAGGCTGCTGGAACACATAAGTGGTTATTGGTTAGAAGTGCTAGGTTTCATGTTTTTACAGGGCTGAACATTATGCTACTACTTTATGAGGTCAACAAACGCCTGTGGGTCACGCAGTAGAGTACGTGTAACTGATTCCACAATCATTTTTGTTCCCAAGGCCCATGCACACTGTTGTAACATTGGGTTGGCTGCAAACTTCAAATTCTTTCAGACAATTGTTCAACTCACGCCCCTGTGGGGCAATTAGATGCTGACAAAAACAAAAAGCTAAAAGCTACTGCGGATGCTGGAAATCCAAAACAAAAACAGAATTACCTGGAAAAACTCAGCAGGTCTGGCAGCATCGGTGGAGAAGAAATCAGTTAACGTTTCGAGTCTTCATGACCCTTCAGCAGAACTGAGTATAGTTAGGAGAAAGGTGAAATATAAGCTGGTCTAAGGTGGGGGGGCGGGGGGAGAGAGAAGTTGAGGGTGTGGTGATTGTGGAGATAAGCAAGCAGTGATAGGAGCAGATAATCAAAAGATGTCACAGACAAAGATGCTGACAATATCATCCCTACATATTTACCTCCCCCAAACCCCTCAATTCATTCATTTATTTGTGCTCAGCCTGAAGGCATGACCTTGGCACATTGTCTGCTTCAGCCTGAGCCATTTTCTAGGCAGTTTTTGTCAGTTGTGGTTTTCCATTGCTTTCTACTCTCAGGGAGGGCAAGGAGGCTGGTCCCAAGACTACTTCAGCCAGAATTGGAATTGAATCCACATGCTGATATTATTCTGAACCAAAGACTAGCCATCTAGCTAAAGGAGCTAACCAGCCCCTAGCTCCAATTACATCTCTATATTCAGCCAATGGACTAGGGAGTTTATTAAAAACCAGTTAGATCAATTAAAAACCACTATAGACACAGTTTTTTTGTCGTCTTGTGAACAGCTGCAGTACTCGTGGTATCGATGCTTTTAAGAAAGTCTTCAGTATCAAAAATGCTATTTGGTGCCTGGCAAATGAATGGGACAGTGTCACTAGGGGAACCTTGCAAAATGCATGGCACAAGTTGTGCTCTGTAACTATGTTTAATGATGAGGATGCAGGAAAATCCTTGTGGGCTTTAAGTGAAGCCAAGGTGAAGGCAGCTGATGAATGCATTATGCCAAGCGAATGCAAAGTAATGGCATTGACTTAGATGGGGAGGATATTGTAGCATGGCTAAATTGTGACTATGATGCTCCAATGGTGCAACAAGTAATAGATTCAGAGACAATTGAGGCAGTTTTATATCCTAAGTCTGTGGATAATGACAACAGTGATGAAGAAAATAATAATCCAGGGGTAAAGATTACCATAGTGGAGGGGATAAATCTGGCCTCCTGATTCATTCACATTCTAGAGCAACAAAGTTTTATAAGCTAGCAAGATGTAATGCATGTGCACATGATCCAAAAGAAATTAATAAAGGAGTAGCCAAAATACATAAAACAAATGATGTTGCAGAAAATGTTTGATGAAGTTGGAAAATCCTGTGCATGCACACGATCACATCACCAAGCCCAAATCCATCAACCAGCATACTATATAAAACACAGAACCCAGAATTAACTGCTCTTACTGATGATGATCAATCACTTTCTTACACGCCCCTTCTAACTATTGGTGAAACAAAGCAGTGTACAGAATCACCTGTTCCCTTGACATCATCGGCATCATTTTAATGCAGTACTTTGGGAGTGGAAACATGGAAAATACAGCATTTGGATAAGTAAAGTAATTTTCATTACTGTTTTATAATGTTTTACCACTGTTTTATGTTTCAGGTAAATATTTATATCTACTGTGTTTTCTAGTTCACACACTTGTGGTTAGGATTTCTAACGTCATTCTATACTCTAGAAAATTCCAAGATCCAGAAATGGCTTGGTCCCAAGCATTCCGACTGTAGAGGTTACAGTGTAGTTTCTCTCCACCTGCTCTGTCAAAACCCCTCATCATCTTGAACATCTCTATCAAATCTCGTCTCAACCTCTCCTATCTTGAGGAGAATAACTCCAGCTTCTCCAATCTATCCTCGTAACTGAAGTCTCTCATCCCTGGAACCATGCTCATAAATCTTTTCTGCATCCTCTGTAAAGGTTTCGCATCCTTCCTAAATGTGGTCCCAAAATTTTCTACCAAATTCTATTTGAGGCTGAACCAGTGTTTTATAAAGGTTCATCATAACGTCCTTCTTTTTGTAGCCTGTGCCTCTCCTTATAAAGCTCGTTTATAAACCTTTCTGGTCTTCAGCCTGCAGAGAAACTCCTCTGCGCCATCAAATTTTACAGCTGGAATTTTACGTTCAAGAAATGGTTGGCATAATGGTTGGGAGGAGCAGAAAATCAGGCATCATGATGCCAGAACACAATAATATGGATGGGAAGCGGGGACCAAATTCACGACCCCACTCACCATCTAATGAAGGCCAATCAAATCCCAAATTGAGCCAATTAAATTGGAAATTGACAGCAATTTTACATGTCTTGTGCCATTTACGGCAAATGGCACACGGGGGGTGGGAGGGTGATGGTCAGACTCACGACAGCATTCGTTGAGTGCCAATTTACCATGATACAATAGAAAAAGAAGAGCTTGGCCTGAGGAGATGAAGACAACAGCTGTGAGAAGTGAGGGACTTTTTTATTGCTGAAATTTGGCCTCTTACTGAAGGGTTCCCTGTGAAAGGAGCACCTTGGAGGGTGAAAGGAGCAATTTGGGGCTAAGGGGGCCTGCAGCAATGGAGGATCCCTAACAGAGAGGGGTCAGACAGAGGACTGCTTGGATGCTAGGGCCCTGGGATTGTGCAATCCTCCAGTGAGGAGGAGAACTGGCAGAGGAGAGAGAAGAGGACAGGTGACCAGGGACTGCAGCACCCTGCTGGCCAGCTGCATGAGGGGCCTGCTGATGGTGAAGGGGCAGATGGCCACAGAGATCCCTGGCCGCAAGGATGCAGCAGGAGAAGAGGTTACCCAACAGGCAGGAACAATAGGCAGTGGTTTAACTACCTGCAGATGTCAGAGCACCAGAGTCTCCAGCAGCTTTGTCTCTCCCGAGAGACATTGAAATCTCTAAGTGAGATGCTGGCTGTGGAGATCAGCTCAAATTGCATGGATGGGCACTCAATGTCTGTGGCTCACAAGGTGACAATCACCTTGAACCTCTACGCCTCGGACTTGTTCCAAGGAGCAACTGGAGATCTGTGCGGCATATCCCAGGCATCTACCCATTACTGCAACAGCGTTGGGACTGATGCATTATTCAGGAGCTTGTCATCAGGAGCTCGTTAATGATGACATATGATTCACTGCAGATGAGGACAATCAAGCCAAGAGAGCCAGAAACTTCAGGGCCAAGATGGGTTTCCCCAAGTCCAAAGAGTAATTGACTGAACACATGTGGCCATCAAGGCTCCTGCAGGCCAGCCAGTAGTATTCACCAACTGCAAAGGTTTTCACATCCTCAACATACAATTCATCTGTGACCACCTCCACCTGATATTGTAGGTGTGCGTTTGTTACCCTGGGAGCTATTAGATGCATTATCCTCAGGTACTCCCAGGTGCCACCACTCCCACCCCTTGTCCTGGATACTCGGCAACAAGGTGCATCCACTGAAGAGATAAGATTTAGATGCCTGAACCACCCAGGTTCTGCTGATGACCAGCACAAGTTTTCTTGATCGTTGTTGTCTGCTGCACCGGCCAAACCTGGCGCCGCAGAGGGGGAAGACCCTGGCAGTAGAAGACATCCTTGATCATGAGACATCCTCAGATGAGGAAATAGATGTTAATTCTGAAGATGAGCAGCAGGATGCAGACCAGCATGCTGCACTATCTGAAAGGCCCCAGGGATTAATTACCAAGGAGTGCCGGAAGTCTCTAAATCTGAGGTGTCTCTTGAACTGGATCACGCTGGTCATCTGCCCCACCAGGGATCCTCATTCTAGCACACTACAACCTGCAAGTCCAGAACACCAAGGCCATCAGCCCACATCGCCTCAGTGATGGAGCCTTTGGTGGCTGTGAATACCATGGGCAACGCCAAGTGGCTGTGGGATCGTATGGTTAGACAATTTCATCTGGTGGTAAATCCCCTCACTGCAATGATACATTCATATTCAGTGGCTTGCATTTAACTAACATATAACATTGGTTCACAATCAACATGTGCACAAACTCCCACCTGTGAGTTCCAGTGCTGTTAGTGCGCTTACTTAAATCTTTTTCAGGTGCTGCGATGTGGTTCTCCCCCATCTTCATCCCTCCTGGTGGAAGTAGGCTGCTAACGTTGATATCCTGTTGCCTGATGCTGAGAGGGATGCCTGACCAGAGGCAGAAGGACTCCTCAGTTGCCACATTACCCAGAGGTGCTGAGGTCACTGGGAGCAGGAAGGGGGAGCTGATGTCAACATCAGTAGCACCTGTGAGGAGCCCCCAGAAGCAGACAGCCACTGCTTATCCACTGCTGTGAGGCACACGTACCTCCCTGCTCACCCGTGAAGGATAAGGACCTGGTGGAGAGTCCAGGCGCTCCCTTTCGCATCGACACTGCCTATTTGAGCTCCCGGAACATGTGGACAACCCTCAATGGAATACAGACTGAACATGTGGCCACCTGATGTATAAGTGGCACTTCAAAACTTCACCTGGCTGCAACTGCAGAAGCCCTGACAAAACCTTGGAGCTCATAATAACATCTTGACCCCGGCTCAAGTTTGAGGGTAACATTCTGGAGTTACACTTGCTCTCCAGCAAGGCATTGGACTGGTTAGGGAAATTGGCATTAAAACTGACAGCTTCTACTCCTAAAACCATATGGGAGAAGAAGAATTGATCCCTGGGCAGGTATCCTGGGTCTGGCTCTCCATGAGAATCACCAATCTCTCAATGGAGGAAGCCATGTGTGCAGATAAGATCACAGCGCCCACGGTCTGGGCAGACTCCTTCACTGCCCTTGCCAGGGCGTGCATACCCTCTGGAATCTCTGCCAGATCTTCACACACCTCACACAAAGTCCAACGTCTGCTGCCTTATAGATGGTGTCATTAGCCTGGGGCTCAGCATTTGCCAAGACTCCCAGAGTCCTCCAATTGTCAGTGGCATCAGCTGTGCAGTGCTTAAACCAGGTTGCGATCTTGAATCTGTCAATGTGCGCATATTCACTGAGATAAGAGTTTCAGAGCTGGTGTAAGGTGTGGGACGAGGATGGGAGGGTGTACCCTCTGAGGGCCCCTCCCCCTCTCAGAGGCCGATGGCCGTCAGCCATGGGGATGTTGGCGACTGGGGCCACTGACTGATCTGTTGGAAAAAAAACAGCAAGAACAGTACAGGGCAATACAACAAATGAATGCAAAATGAAAATCGTTGCATCTCAGACAGAGATCTGTACCGTGGTATGCAGGATGGTGAGTGATATCTTCCCTGCCCTACCCACCCCCCCACCCACCACCACCACCCCAGCCAAGCCAAGCCTGGAAACTCATTCTCTGCAGCACAAGTTCTGGCTTCTCCACAGCCAAAAGAGCGGCCCCCATGATGGCTGACTAGCTGCAGGACCAATTCTTCCAAGGCACTCATGAAGGCCATGGTTGCAATGCTCCAACCCGTCCGCACCCTTTCCTGGGCGTTGTTGGCCCTTTTCCGCAAAAACAGACATGTGGGACATCTGACTTCGGAGTTGGTCCCCATGGCACACTGGCTACATTCTCTGGGATTTGGGCCCTGTGTTGGTGATGTCCTTTCCCACCACCCCTCCATCAAGCCAGGCACTTACCGAGGCACCAAGTGTTCGCATCTTGGCAGCGCAGCATCCATTCCATCATTCGCCTGGCAATCACGTTCCACGCTCATCACCCACATAGCCACCTATCTGCATGTGCCCACACAGAGACAGCTGTTCGACACTCACCCTAGTAGAACAGAGAAGGTCATTCACCCACTTGCGGTACTACTGCCAGGTTCTCCAGACAACCCAGCAGCTGCTGACCTCCTCTGGTACCTCCAACCAGGCTTGCCTAGTCAGGAAGGGAGATCTTTTCCTTTCTATCCTATAGGAAAAGGGCCTCCTGCCTTTCCGTGGCAGCCTGGAGGATACACAAGGAATTGCAACTGAACAGTGAGGCCATCTGGAATCTAGTCTCAGCCGTTGCCACAGTAGGTTCCTTTGGCTTCCAGATGTTCCAAGAATGGAGTGTTGCAGATGGGTGGGGATCTCCTGGTGGAGTGGGGTGTCACTGAGGCTTTGGCTTCCTGCAGTTGGCGAGGAGGCTGACAGTGCCTACCTGGGTGGTCCAAACTACCAGCACAGGGTTCTGACAGGTCCCCTCTTGTTGCACTTCAGTCTGGCCTGTATTGAGATCTGATGGTTCGGAGGTACACCCTGCCCTTCCAATTGTAGCTGCCATTTAGGGTACTGGCAACCCTTTAAACTGGCGCCCTGAAGCTCATTCCATGTCAGGGACCTCCCAGGCAGGTTATTTTTTGGGGCACTAATGCCGGCTGGCCGCTAATTGCTAGCCGCTCATTTCTGCGTACGCAGTGGTGTTGCGTTGAAGTCCGGCCTACATCTCTACTTCCCACATTGCCGTAAGTACTGTTATTTAACTTTAAAAATCAAATACAGTAACAAGGAAAGGACAGGATGTTAATTACATCTGCCCGTTCTATTTATCCCCTGCTCGACAACCTCACCTGAAGATTACACGCAATCTTGACTCCACAAGTGGAAAGCCATGGAACAGCAATTCATTTACCTATAATCAAACAGGACAGAGGCTATTCAGTCCATTGTGGCTGTACCACCTCTCTGAAAGAGTTACCAATTAATTCCACCACCCTTTCAGGCAATGCATTCCAGAAGATAACTTGCTGAGAAAAAAAAAAATTCCCACTGGCTGTTTTTTTGTCAAGCCCCTTAAATCGATTTTTTTTCAGTTAAGACTCACCAGCCAGTGGAAAACATTTTTCCCTATCTACTCCCAATCAAAATCCCTCATTATTTAGAACATCTTCTATTAAATCTCCCATTCTCCAAGTAGTCTGAGCTCAGCTTCTCTGGTCACTCCACATAACTGAAATGTCTTATCCGTGATAGTCACTGCTACCTCCTCTCTGCACTGTCTCCAAGGCCTTAATGTCCTTTCCTCAAGTTTGGTGCCCAAAAATTGACACAATACTCTAGCTGAGGTCTAATCAGTGATTTAAGAGTTTAGTATTACTACTTTGCTTCTATACGTTATGCCTCTAATAATAAACCTAAAGACCCCATTTGCATTTTTAACCACTTTATCAATGTGTCACCTTCAAAGATAGATACAGTTTCATAAACTCAAGGTTTCAGGAAATGCAGTTATTAAAAGAAACTAAATGTTTCAGTTGTTCACTAGTGCTGGAAAGGTTAAGGGTGGCCTGATAAAGGCCATGATTATGAAGTATTAGAAGGTAGATTATTTCAGCAAAACCAGAGGGCACAAATTTAAGAGAATCAAAAAATGTAACGGAGGGTAGAATTTCTTTTTGACTATTGGGGGGGGGGGGCACGTGGAAGTTAAGAATGTGAAATTCTGTAGTTCTTTTCTTTTGTCGTGTTAAGGGAAAATCATGTTTAATTAATTTGCTTGAAGATTTTTTATGTTCTGGTAACAGAGGGTGTTGATCAGAGTAATGCAATTATGTGGTGGACATGTACTTCCAAAAGGCATTTGATAAAATATCACATAACAGGCCCATCAGCAAAGGTAGAGCCCAGGGAATGAGACACAGTAACACCATGGATACAGAGTGGCTGAGTGACAGGAGTACTCTCCAGGGGTCGATGTTAGGAACCCTGCTTTTCCTGACATGTTTGCACCTGAAGAGGGAAAAGGGTAGGGGAGTGGGACTAGGTGAGTTGTCCTTGCAGAGAGCCAGCATGGACATGAAAGGCTGAATGGTTTCTTGTGCCCATTCTATGATTCTACCCAAGAACATAAACAGGAGGAGTTAAATATTTTACTCCTCAAGCCTGCTTCCCCATTCAACAAGATCATGGCTGCTCTGATGTGGCTTTAATTCCACTTTCCGGCCTGCCCTCCAGAACCCTTGACCCCCTGAACCCTTGACCCCCTTTATAGACCAATAATCTGTCAAACTCAACCTTCAATATATTCAATGGCCCAGCCTCCACTGGAATCACTACCCCAGAGGGCAAAGATTTAAAATTCTTCCTTATCTCTGTCTTAAGTGGTGGATTCCTTATTTTGAAACTGTGACAGTGATTCTAAAAGGAGTGCAGGAAGAGAGACCAGGGGACATATGTCCACAAATCATTGAATGTGGCAGGGCAGGTTGAGAAAGCAGTTAATAAAGCACAGGGAATCCTAGGCTTTAGAAATAAGGCTATAAGAGTACAAAAGCAAGGAAGTTATGATGAACCTGCATAATACTTAGTGAAGGCCCAACCAGTGTTTTGTGTCCAGTTCTCAGCACCTCATTTTAGAAAGAATGTGAAGGCTTTAGAGAGTGTGCAGTGTTCCTTTGTCAGCACCTTCCAAACCTGCAACCTCTACTACCCAGAAGGACAAGGGCAGCAGACGCATGGGAACACCACCGCCTACAAGTTCCCCTCCAAACCACACACCATCCTGATTTGGAACTATATTGCCATTCCTTCTCTGTCACTGGGTAAATATCCTGGAACTCCCTCCCAAACAGCACTGTGGGTATCCCTACACCCCGTGGGCCGCAGCAGTTCAAGGTGGAGGATCACCACCAACACCTTCTCAAGGGCAATAAGGGATGGGCAATAAAAAGTGCCTATCCAGTGACACCTATGTCCTGCGAAGGAACAAAAAAGGATTCACAAAAATTGTTTCCCGGGATGAGGGGCTTCAGTAATGTGGATAGATAGGAAAAGCTGAGGCTGTTCTCCATGCAGAAGATTGAGGAGATTTGACAGAAGTGTTCAAAATCCATTTGTGTGATTTGCACAGGATAGGGATAAATTGTGCCCATCGGCAGAAGGTTCAAAAACCAGAGAGCACAGATTTAAGGTAATTGGCAACAGAAGCACAGCCTCATGAGAGTTTTTTTTTAGTGCAGCAAGTGGTTAGATCTGGAATGAGTTGCCTGAAAGTATGGTGGAAACCGTTTCAAATCAGGGCCTTCAAAACAGAATTGGATAAGCACCTAAAGAGCAAACATTTGCAGGGCTGTAGGGAAAAGGATTAGGTGAGTCACTCTTACAGAGACCATGGGCACGACAAGCTGAATGGCCTCCTTCTGTGCTGTAACCATTCTATGATTCTATAAGTACTGAATTGATGATGAGTGCGCATGTCAGATTATATTAGAAGCATTAAAACATCATAATTTTTCAATAATTTTAGTTATCGATTGTTCTGAGGCAGATGAAATTCAGAAGAGGGGCTGACCTGTGCATAGAGAAGATGATTGGTAAGATAACTGGGGTTAAGGGAAAAGTAAAAACCAACATTTTGTAGAAGAGCATAGAAAACAAACTGCTTTTTTAAAATTAAATAAAAAGTAGTTTTTGGGCTGTAAAGTCTGTTCAGCAGCTGGTGGGATGGCAGCCAACACTTCCAAGTTTTGATAATGTTGAACCCAAAACCACCATTATACCTGATGACCTCCATGATGGGGAAGTCACAGCTTCTTACATGTAACAAAAAGCAGCAAAATGTATATATATATATATATAAAACTGCAAAGATAACAATTATAAAATAACAATGTAATTATTAAAGATGGAATGGATGGTTCAAAATTTAATATTTATCTTAGCTTTGTATTAAGCATAGTCTGCTAATAATGATGGACAACTGATTAGAAGGTCAAAGGGAGTTTAAGATGAATTATTGACTGAAGGAAATGACCACAGCTCAAGTCCTTCAGTTGGGCTTTTATTATGAATGTCCCAATACAGTACAATTCAGTACAGGCAAAGTACATTTGTGCTATTTAATCACACCCAGTCAAAAATCAACTTTTAACATTCTTCTCATTTTCATTTACTATTGGAATTGCTTACTCAAAAGTGCTAGCCTTGGAATGAACTGTTTTGTACTGATGCTCAGAGCACAGTGTATTTTTTTGAAGTGGGGAAGAGCTTAAAGAGGAGGAAGAAGGAAGAAATATAATTGATCAAGCCTTGATTGGATATTTGTGTGGTCTCTGCACCATGCCCTCAGATCTAGCTCTATGTAATTCACATTATGGGTTAAATGAAGCCTTCACATTTGAAAGTCTTTGACCAATAAAAGTACTGCACATTTCAGTTTTATAACAAGTTAATGTGACGAAACAGAACAGTTTTAAATAAAGACAAAACACCAGGTTGTTTTGTTGCTTACTTATTGCTCAGTAGACTACTTTTAAAATGCTTTTTGGACATTAATGTAATATAACAGTACAGATATAAGTCAGTACAGTGTGATTTTTAAACAGTTATATTAACAGCTTCTATTCTGTAATGCGCAAACTTAATTGTTTAAGTTTTATCAATTATTTGCTACACATTAGTTCATAAATGCAAAGATAGTAGGGCATCCCAGGACTTGATGCAGAGGAATAGGATGATGCAGGGAATGGCCTTCAGGAAGGCATTGAATTTGAACAAATAAACCTTGCACAAGGGGAGAAAAATTGGCAGAGCCAATTAAACCACTGACATTTTATTGGAACTGGAAGCAACATTTTCTAGTAATATACTCAGTTTCTTCACTAGAAATTAGTATTTTTCCATTGCTTATGGTTTGTTATGTTGCAACAGATCATTAAATAATATTGTAGTGAACTGGCCAATTTTTAAGTTCAATATTCTGAGTAAATTCCAAATAAAATTTCTATAGATGAGTATTGCCTGCAGATGGTGCTGCTTTGCAAGTTCAAGTGTTCATGGACCCAAAATCTTTTGCTCATGAGTTTTCAGCCAATTAGACTGCAAGAGGCTTCTGCGATTTTATCAGCTGCAGATCATACCAACACTCGTCAATGATCATGCAAAATCATGACAAATGTTACTGCTTCATACAACTAAGTTTAATAAGATTTACTTGTTAGTACAGAAAAATTAAAGTCCAAACTACAAACTTAAGCATTGGTAAGCAGTAGCAGCATTGAGCTCCATGTTTAGTCACAGTACTGCAGTTCCGTACAAGCATTAGTCCAAGCCAAAATGTATATGCCGTGTAAGAGTACTAGCTAAACAATCTAGGAGAACAGTAAAAGATACATTTAAAATTAGTAGTTTGTTTAGAAACAAAGACATCCTAGCTTTGAACACTCTAAAAATGATGTTTTCCATTATTTAACAGCAAAGTTACAAATACTTGTACTGTATACCCCAATACAACTACATCCAGAAAAGTTTGGCTATATTATGTTTAATTAGTATTAGCACCTTAATGTTAAGTGAACTGACTCAATACTAAAAGTGGTGCATTAGCTATGAATTTTGTGCAAAAAAAATTTTTGCAGAATTTTCACATTTACCTATATATCCGGCTAGCTACCCTTTTGGGGTATATAGTAATTGCTTGCATTTATAAATACTTGGTGGCATATTTTCAACACTGTAGCAGCTAACTGAGTCTGAGAGGAAAAGTTTGGTTAGTAACTAGAAAGAAAGATCAAGTGGATGTACAAAGCAGTACAAAAACTGGTTGCTACAAACAATCCAGCCTTCACAAAAAAAAAGGCATTTCCCATCTCCAAAAATCCATGCTTTGTCATTCAGCAAGACAGATAGACTCCCCACATACAACAATGATTCTTTCCCCCCACAATAGCACAACATTTTGTCTGCTCCATTCTGATCATTTTATTGCCCATTCATTCAATTACATCAATCACTCTACATTGTCAGCCGTTTGTCATTACCACACTACTGTAAACCACTTCAGCAAGTTAATACATGAAGCTTTGCATTTCAAAACTAGACACTTTAGTAACAATATTACAAATGTTTCAGCTCCAAAAAAATAACAAAACTGAAAATAAACTTTAAAGAATTAGCATCATAAAATTAATTTATTCCAAGTAAAAATACAAAATAATATTGGACATTGACCAGATATGAAAGTCTCTCCCAGAAATGACTATTATGGTCAGAAAAGCAGTCTGTAAAGAAAAATAACTAAAATAAAAATGAAAAATATGTAAATATGTTTAAATCCTCTGGTTTTAGCAAAAATCTCTAAAAATAACAATGAATATTTGTATCAGTACAAAGGCTACATTGCTATTGAAAAAATACTAGCATGAAGAAAAGGTACACATTTGACAGTAGAAAAATGATTTAGTGAATCACGATGTCTAAAGTTTGCAATGAAAATAAATCTTCACTAAAGATTTATGCTTTTGATTTCTTTTTTTTACAAACAGTACAAACAGTATTGCACATTACAACAAAGAGTTGAGGTTAAGTTAGCCTTCAAAATTGACTAATTCAAGTCTCCAACATCAAGAGAAGGCCACATATGGACCTGATGCACCAAGGGGCTCTTAGTCAAGTTACAATTTGAACACCTTAGAAATAACATTCTCAATCTGAAGGACCTCATTTATATTCATTAACAAGTAAACAAATTGGGGCATGTTATAACTTAACATAAAAAAGATATTCATACAAAAATAACATGAACAGAAGAATTCTTTCACAATTCTGGTCAGTCAGTCTTAAAGGATTAATGATAAATACACAAATTAAGTGAAAAATATTTTAGTTTCACTTTCTACTAACAGCTTCCAGCACCAATGGAGATGTGTCTATCCCAAGCCGTTTCTTTTATTAACTATTTCTTTACATTCCAGCTTTTAAATTCATACATTAAACTATATAAGGGGAAAACGGTTTATAAATGTTCACTTTTCCACATTTAGGTAGATTCTTTTTAAAGTCTTGTACTGTAGCTAACTACAATTCTCCATATTAAAGTTATAAAGCTCTAGCTCCTTCAGTTTCCAAAAAAGCAAATAAGCATGAAAAAAATAAAATTACCCATCTGTTAAATCATTTCCTTGCAGAATTAAATTAATATATATTTTTAGAATAAACTTACTTAGAAAATATCAATTTCTTTCCTATATTTCAAAATTGAGGTATTGCAAAAGATCATGTCAGTCAGAAAGCACGCCTTAAAAAATCAGCTGACTGTTGAAAACTGTCCAGATACAAAAAGTAGTGCATAACAAATGTCTTATACAGATAATGAAAAAACATAGAAAAACATGCCTGGGCAAGAAAGCAATATCACAAAAAGCCCAGAAGTTAACCTCCAAAGGGATAATAAGCGATTTACCAGTAAAAAAGTAATTTCTTCTTCTTTTTCAAAAAAAATTCCATTTCAATGCCAATATTTGCAACTAAACACTGAAAAATAAACTAAAAAAAGAAAATAAAGACTTACTGGACATAAACAGGACATCACAACACACAAATGACTCAACAATTAGTATCAAATCTACTATGCGGTGTCATATCCAGTCAGATTGTCCCCAGAGCTGCTGAAGGTCACTGTGTACAAACCCCCAACTGTCGGTACACTTAGCCTGTGTTTGGTTGAAATCTGCAGCCCCACTGTACATGCTAAAAAATGTCCACTAATTAGCAGATCTTATTAGAATTCAAGCTTTGCAGGATATAACCAGGGATTTGGGGAGTTTATTCTGAACCAGAAAGCAGACATCTCCATTTTGACTTTGTGCAGACAGTTCTTTAGCATTAATTTCCTTTCCTAATGTGCCTACTTGTCAATCCGACAAATATATTGGTAGTGTATGAGCTCTTTGGTTTTCTGGACAAGGTCTGAAGCTATGTAAATGGTGCAAGCAGCAGAATTTTTTTTTTTTTTAAACTGAGCTCACTTTGTTTATACACTGGTTATGAAGCATCACTTACTTCTATGTCAGACATTACAACGGTTACTTTTATCACAGTACTATACATAATCACCTTAACTATATAAAAATTGCACAATAAGTGATCACCGCAGAGTACTTCACCTACCATCAACATAACTTCAAAATATCCTACATCTATAAGTATTTGTGATATCTGTAATGCTTTAATGGACACAGATTCAAACTCCATAAGCATTTACATTACTGAGGCATGCCTTCCTCCAGTTATTAGCCAATTCTCTCATATCGAAATATTTTTTTCTGTAGCCTACATAGTTTTTTTGTGCACTGGTGGGCAGGTTGTCAGCAGATATAAGAGACATGATACACAAAATTTATTGCATGCAGCAACCTGGTTAAGTAAACATGCAGTCAAATCTACTGACCTTCCTCTGGAGCTATCTCCATGCTATACTGCATTTTCCCAGCAGCATTATGCTCCACATTTATTTATAACCCTAGCCTGATAAAGTACTATGATATCTGCAATACCATTTATTTAGCAGCAAAAGCTATTGCAGCAAACATTTACATAACACTAAGAAAGACCTAACCAAAAAAACCCCAGCAAAATCAAATTGAGCTTATGAGGTATTATTCTTGCAAGTCAAAATGGAGAGCAAAAAAGGCTTATTTTTAGGGTAATGGTATCCTAAATGATCCAAAATGTATAACTGCTGAATATCTGAGAAAAATGTTTTGCTACATATGCCACCTACAGTGTGTTACCTTTGGTAAGTCTTCTAGGGGCAATTCTAAGTTTCTGAAAATAAGTGCATGCTCCTGTCATGGGAAACAGTTACGTGAGCTGATGGCATATCAGCTAAAACTCGTAAATCACAATGCAAAGTCCAATTTTAAACAAAAACAAAAAAAGGTACCAAGCAGATGTTTGAGAGTCAAAGTGCAGATTCAGTACAATTACTCTGAAATTTTATATACCAGACAATCTTGGATGAGTTCAGTAATGTGACTTCAAAAAAAAACACAAAAAAAAACATTCATTATCTGAGGAAGAATGCACCCATTTCAAGAACCCTCTCAGCCCTGAGGCAGCGCTCTCCACTCCAGTATGTGTTGGTAGACTGTAAGACTCTTCAGCTCCAGCGAAATGGGACGTGACGTGGGCGATCACCTCCTTCCTTCACAAGAGGCTTGTGGAATTCCCTGCCAGCACGTGAATGTATGCTTGCCCAGCAGTATTCACAGTAATACTGCAAACAGGTAACATTGGCACAGAAGAAAGGAGCAAACTTTCCACCACAACGGGCACCCTGGCATTCATCACACATCTGATCATCCAGGACATATGGCTTGACTTCCACCTGTAGTAGAAAGGTAGATCATAATTTTATCACACGCTAAATAATAAATATAGTAGGCTTATGAAATCTAAATGTGAACATGCCAGTACAGACACAATGGGCCAAATGGCCTCCTCCTGTGCCATTAAAATTCTGTGATTCATTTTATTTAATGCACAACTTGAGACTTTTAAGCCTACAATTAGAGATTACAATAGGGATCCCAGATTCTTTTGGGTTTGTGTTAGAGATAGAAGAACAGGGAAACAGTTTTCATTTGAAAAGCCCAAACTCATCATTGTTGAAAATCAGGTTTCCAAATGTGCTGCATGATATGTAACATCAATTTGTGCGCTGTAGGCTATATCTGCCATTCTTTCATGAATGTGATGTACGTGCAACTCTGGATCAACTTTCGGAGGTAAAGAAACAACCAGCTTCATTAGTATCAAGCCATTCATGGCATTAAACTCCACCACCTAAAGTACACTCTGCGCCCTTGCTTCGGCCAAGATGTGTTTAATGTAAAGGAGTAGTGATTTGTCCCAGAAACGTTCACACCAGGCTCTATATCATCTGATCCCCAACTCTTGTGAATCTATCCTGTCAGTGGAACAAAATAACAACAGGGATGCTGGCAGAAGAGTACATCCAAGATGTTGGATGATAGATGTAACGTCACGGCTTTGTCAGTTGTTCTTTGATTAATTTGTAGTACAGCTCCAAAGACATGGGAACCAGTCCCCAGATTTCACTTAGGACTAGACAGCTGTGGTGAAATTGCCCAAGTGCTGACATGATGGCTAGGTTGTTGTTGATAGGTTATCAACATTGGGGAAAAAAGACATTTGAATAATTTTTACAAAGATAGCATGTTTGCAAATTATGTGTGGACTTAACTCCTATAAAATATACAGAATGATCTACACAAGTAAAATCATTGTGTAAAGGATGTCTCATTCAGATTGGATGTATGACATAAGACTTGAGGATATTGACATTAATATGTAGGGTGTAGGCATACACCCACTCAGAGCTTCATATATTCAGTTTCATACAAGTCTGTCAAAGATTCAATTTAGTCAATGCCGTGAGGACAAAAACAATGAAAGCACATAGCTGTACTGTACCATCAACCTAGATGAATGGCTTCAATATATTGCATTAGATACAAGAGAAGGTGCCACCCAGTTAATGTAATTAATCAGATTTTTCAACAGCTTAATTACACCATTCAAACACCCACATCTTAAATCTGGAAATTTAAGTTTGCTTTAATTCTGAAACATTCAGAGATTGATTTGTTTAACCATGTTCAACACAATTAGTTCACTGATCAATTCAGAACTCTGTTTCTAATGAATTTGACAAGTCAAAAAACATGGAATAAATATCTGATTTGATTTAAGGCCAGTAGAAGTGATAGGTCAGGCACTGTCCTCTCAGGATGCTGTCAAATTCATCCACTCCAGCTGGGCACCCAAAAGCATTCCCAAAGATGGGAAGGTGCTGACAGCCACCGCATAGTTGGATGTAACTTTAGCAATTGCAGGGCCATCGCACAACCTTGTGGCCAGAGACTTTAGGCTAGTAACATCCTGATAGGGCTACAGTACCCAAGAGCCTGCTGCCACTCAGGAACTATTTAAATATAGTCTTATAAATGCAGTAAGACAAGTTCAGCTTACAAGATCACCAAGGTTAAATACACTCGTCTTAAATACAGATTTTTTTTTTTATTACTCCTTAGCGTGGACAATTATTTGTTGGAAAGATATCGAATGATTGTAGCCAAGCTTCAGTCAAAGTAACGTGTGGCCTGCTGTTATGGATTTTCAGAAAGCTTAGGAATGGATTCTTTGGCCAACAGCGAGCTAACTGTGTTCACTACTGACCTCAAAGAGAACTGCCCACAAACGCTTTTTAAAATTAACTTTACAGGATGTGGGGTTTGCTGGCTAGGCCAGCATTTATTGCCCATCCCTAATTACCCTTGAGAAGGTGGTGGTGGTGAGCTGCCTTCTTGAACCGCTGCAGTCCATGTGGTGCAGGAACCCACAGTACAGTTAGGGCAGGATTTTGACCCAGCAACAGTGAAGGAACAGCAATATATTTCCAACTCAGGATGGGGCTTGGAGGGGAACTTCCAGGTGATGGTGTTCCCCATGTATCTGCTGCCCTTATCATTCTAGATCTAGCCAGCTCTGTGGCATGGCTTTCCCCTTTCCCTATGTCTGACACTTTCAAGGAGACATCCAGCAGCAGTAACTAGATCAAGCAGGCTTAAAAGCCAAGCACATTGAGAATGTTCTCAGACAACAAACCAGGAATTAAAAACCACTGAATCCCTTCACTTAAGTATTAGAGAGAGCAAAACTGGGGAATATACATATGATCAAGGTAAAAGCTAAAAATATCAAAATTAACAAAAGAAAATTAAAAATGTGGTATTTATCATATTGGAGAAAACTGACATTCAATAAATGTAAAATTATTCTTTTGGGGCAATGAGGCTGCTTAACATTAAAAACCCAGTTATACCTCAAACAACGTGGTGTAACATTTTCAAGAGGTTTTGCGCTCTATATTGGTCTGTTGGAAGTTCTTGATAGTTCAATTATTTCTAATTGATAGCATTCTGGTAGAACCTCAACAGTGCACCCTCTGGAGAAATGTAGAATCATTGACAGCAGTTTCTGGATTTGTGTGTGTCACTGTGCGTGTGCAAACACGAGAAGTTGCTGTCAGCTTCAGAGGAATAATGATGGCAAATGCTAACAGTGTCATCATCCATTACTAACACAAAATCCAGGCCTTAGTTTTCCTGTGGCAGAATGCAATTACTGGAAATAGTACCCAATCAGAATGTTGCACCAATCTGCTAGCCTGTTTCCCAACTTCCTTCATCTCAAACCCTTCCACTTCCTCTTCCTGATGTGGCCTGCAGTTCATATAAATATTGGGAAGCAGGAAAGACCAGCTGGTTTATCAAGCCTAATCCACACATCATTTTGGCTGGAACACTATGTCTGGATACTCCTCGCCTTCAATGCCCTGTATTAAAATCTCCTGGGGAAAGAAAAAACAGGGCCTGCAGAGGAAAAAATACTCTGGAAGATTCCCTCCAACCCTTTCAGGTGATCAAAATCAGCCGAGGAGATCGCATGGACCAAGCTTTATCTAGAAAGATGCATACCATCTGTATGATGAAATCTCTGCCTCACTCAAGAAGGCTCAGCTCCCTCTTGAAGAGGCACAGCACCACTGCACCAGCCAGCAACGTATTCCAGAGGTTCACTACTCTAAGTAAAGAACTAATGGGCTTTATCTTTGTGCTGCATCCTCTGTTCTCTTTGGCTGGCAAAATTACTTGAAGCACAATGTGATGCTTTTGAAAGTTTTCACTATATAGTCTGTACAGCAGTGCACAGACAATGGAACTGTTGGTTTAGCAGCCCTTCACAGTACATCAGATGGTGGTATAAGCCTCATTCTATCTGTGCTTTGCTGTCATGTCGGAGTTTAAGTCAGGATCAGCTGCCATGTTTTCCAAAAGCCACTAATTCTCTCAGGATCTTCTAGAATCCAGTGATTTGTCACCTTATAATGGTTTTTCCATGGATTACTGATACTAAGGTGCAGAATCAAATCATTTGGTTAGATAAGTCTCGATACCTATTTAGGCTCAGTTCAGTGCAGAGCATTCTTGCTTCTGAGTTAGAAGCAGAGTTAATGTTTCAGGTCAGTGACCTTTTATTTGATGAAACCTCCTCCTGTAAGGAACATATATTTTTATTTCTGTTGCACTGGGGATTAAAATTACAATGGCTGCAGGTTGAAAGACATGTCCATTGGAACAGGATGAGAGGTATGTACAATGTGCAGTCCTGGACCAAGGGAACTGCCTGGCAACAATATTTTAATTGGTTCCTGACCAGGTGACCAGGTTTTGTGCGAGGAGCAATGCAGCAGAATAGCTCCTAGCCTAAAAGGAAAAAAGACCTAAAACCTCTCTCTCCTATGTGTGTAAGATTCCAGTAATTCTACAATAATAGCTAGCTGCCTCATCTTTATAACCTGCACCCCACCGCCGCCCCCCCCCACCCCCCCCCCCCCCGCCCCATGAGGAAATGCCTGTAAAAAGGAAAAGGGGAAAATCACTGTTAGAGAAATTGAAAAGCAAGTTCTCAATAAGTGAACTACATACTGAAAGTGCTGGAAAACCATCTTGTGCCATCAACAAGAACAGAAAGGAACTTGGAAGACATCGATCAAAACCAACCTATCAAATCCTGTACTCCGGAATTGGTGGTGTTGGACTGTTTTATCCCACCCTTAAAATCCATGTTTTTGTGTGTCTTATGTGTCTTGTATGTGTGTGTATATAGGGATTTAAGAAGGGGGAGAGTTTAGGTTATAGAGTTAGAAACTAGCAATTCATATTTCTTTCTTTTGCCACTGGTTAACGAGTTTGTTGAATAAACAGTTATTTACTTATTAAGTTTACAAACCTGGTGCTCGTATTCTGTTAACCTAAATAGTTAGGTAGAATTGAGGCAATCCGGTGATTTGATCAAACTTTTCACATTTGTTGCGGCTCGGGGAACAGTGGGGCTTGATATTACAGCGCACTATCCCCAGTGAGTCATGACAAAGTGAAATTTGGTATAATTTGAATAACCGTGAGATATAATGGAATAAATAGTTGTATTGTTACAATAATTAAATGAATAACTTGGTCTCTCGGGTATTCCTTCCAATTTCGAATGCTATGCCATCTCTTCGATTATCTCTGCCTTCCTAGCTTTGGCAACCAATCCTCAATTTACTTGCCAATTCGATTAACCTGGCTTTTGGGATCCCTTGTAAAATTGTCAGAGGCATCTCTTCCACTTGCAGGAAAGCTTTAGCAGTTTCCAGTGCCATCTTATTTTGACCATACAATCCACAGATGCTGCCTGACATGAGTATTTCCAGCAATTTCTGTTTTTATTTCAGATTTTCAGCGTCTGTAGTATTCTGCTTTTTGAATATGAAAAGACACTCTGGTTAACAAGAAAATAATTGTTGATTTTACGTGAATCAACTTAAACCATTTGGCTGGATCCAAAGTTACCCAGGAGATTCCATAACTTTTCAGTGGACTTACAGTCTTTGGTCATGGGAGGGGGCATTGAGCAGGAGACTGAAGCTGTGCCAAGATTGAATGCAATTCTTTCAAATAAAATTCTAACAGCTTCCTTGATCTAGCCCAGTCATCCACAGTAACGATATTTAGGCACCACATGACAATAAATCCCTAGATGTGGACAGCAAGTCTCTTTGAATATGAATAGTTATGGCGAAGAGGTTAAAGGTCCATTAAGTACCTTTACAATAACGTTCCTTACAAAACTTAGGAGTTTATAATCACACATTCTTGCTTTCCTCCAAACACAGGGGATACACACAGAAATATTTGTAAATGATTAGCCTGTCACGATCATAGCATGTGTGATGTACCTATGCTCTAAACCAGCGGCTCCCAAACTGGGGGGTCGCAGAAACAGAGAATGTGGTCGCGATAAATAAAACATGGCAATGAATTGCAAGGCGAAGCACAGGATGTGACAGCATACACACTACCTTCAGAGTTGGAATCAAGCCTCACCAATCAGTTCTGTGAGATATCTGTTACCAATACGTCACACCCCTCCTGGTCAATGTGTTGATTTCTGGGGATTGCAGTTTTTTTCTGGTTATGTCTGCAGTCAAATGAAGATAATTTCTACAATATGATTGAATGGTTTGCCATTCAAGCACAAGATGTTCAATTTGGCATGGTCAACGTGAGAATTCAAAGCAAGAGCATGTTTTCAAAAAGATAAAAACTAAAAAAAAAGGTAAAACCCAGAAGCGAGGTACGATAATTTGCTCCAAAGTGATTAAACAATGCAGGCGCGAGGCCCAGGTGGCATCCGGCCCTGCTTTCATCCTGCCCTCTCTCTCTCTCTCTCCAGGCCATGGGTTTCACTGAGTCTTGAAGCCCAGCCCAATCATGAACCCGATGCCGATGCCTCCACGGCTGAACTGTGGCTTTTCTGAGCCCAGCCCCATCACCCTGGCCCTGTGGAATGATCTGGGCTCCAAAATTAGCCGTTTCAAGACCCTCAACCTACAATTCTGCTGCTTCCTAACCTAGGTCCATAAGCTGGAGCAGCTCAGGTGATGAAGTAAAAACAAAATACTGCAGATGTCAGAAAGCTGAAGCTAAAACAGAAAATTCTGGAAAAACTCAGCAGTTCTGGCAGCAACTGGGTTCCGACGAGATTCATATTAGATTTGAAACGTTAACTCTGTCTTCCTCTCCGCAGATGCCGCCAGACTTGCTTATCTCAGATGACATAACGGATTGGTGAGTAGATAAAATAACAAAGTACTTTAAAACACAGATTTTCATATTTACATGTGTTTTATGTTGACCTATAGTATATAAACTTTAATAATCATATATGGAATGTTAACACATTGCTTTATTGCCATTTTGTTTTTGCTGGCACCTGGGGTCACAATTTACAAATGTTAAAATGGAATTGTATTGGAAAACAGCTTGAGAAGTGCCGCTGACTATCACTTCTGCTCACCTAAGGAGTCATCTTTTTCTACCTTTTCGAAAGTTACAGATAGTGACATCATGGGCAGTGACATTTAGCTGACTTAAAGAAAAATGGGAAATGCTAAAATAAAAGTGTGTTTGAGCACAATTTTAATGGTAACTAGACATCTTACATTATAACATTATGAAAAGTTGTCTAGCATTCAGTTATGGCTGCGGTTCCTCACAAATACTTCAAGTGAAATTAGCTTCTTCAAATTTGTCCATTATAATACATAAACATATTTGTATACAATAAGCTAGTTAGAATGAGGGGATTTTTAAAAAATGTATAGAATAGGAAATTATCCTTGTTCCCATCACTGTACAAATAACTGTATAATTTATTGTTCCTATTGCAACGTGCATCTGTCCCAGAAACTCAGGTGGACATTAAAAATATCACTATTCAAAAAAGATTTTTTTTTTTTAACTCCACCTTCCAAAGTAAAAGGACTATCCTTTTAGAATTAAGACTGTCAAGTCAAACACCAGAAGAAAAAAAATGAACTAATTAGGGAGGGGTGGGGGGGTGGGAAACTGAAAAAGATCTTCGAGTAAAGTAGAAATCATTAAAACGAACAGAATGCTGAACTACATTGTCAAAATCAACTCCAAGGTCATTAGTCACAATTATATAATGCCCTGTGTACTGGTAACATCTTGAATATCACGTTGATTTTTGACCACCAAGACGATGGAGAAATATCTTAGCAGCAATACAAAGAAGCCCACACGGTGCCACATAACTTGAGAAAGAAAAATTTAAATATCTGAATAAGTGATCTTAAGAATATGCAAGATACTGAGTGAAATGGAAAAGGCTAATTCTCAGCGCATGTCAAGTCATTGAGTGCAGCACAAAAGGAAGATGGGTACAAACTCAAAATCGATGGAACTGTGATTGATGCAAAAAGAAACTTTCCATCTAGAGAGTGGTTAATACTTAGTATGGTCTGTCAAGCTGGATAATGGAGCCAAAAGTGCACCAGAGGATAAGTGTTGTAATCAAGGTGTGCAAGGGATCAGCAGAGAAAGAAATTACACCTTGATGTACAAGATATACATGCATATGAAAACATAAAATGTACACACCTAATAAAAAATAATGTGTGCAGAAGAGAGATTCATGTCTCGATCCAAATACATAGTTAGGCAGCACAACATGGGCAAAACAAGTTACATGCAAGCAAAACCATTTCACTTGCATATTAAGAGCATAAAATACAAGTTATCACCAAATATATTTGTACAGCAGCAAAGGTTTAACAGAAAAATCATATACATCAGCCAAATTTCATTCCAATTTAGCTACTCTGCACTATATTGAATATTAGGCACCAGTGTAAGCCTGGCACTGACAGTTTTAACAGCTAAGGCAAATAAAGAAAAGCCTGGAATTCAAAATGCATCAAGAAAACAATCCTACATTTACTTAACACCACATGCTGAACCTAATTGCAGGAACATCGATGCGCATATAAGTAAATTCAGGAGCCAGGTTACCCCTGCTGCAAACACTGGACACTGAAAATCAGAAAACCACAGTATACATGGTACACATTTTTGAGGAGGAACTGGGTTTCTAATGAATGTGTGTACAATGCAAGAGAGAGAGTGTACAGCGAGTATAAGTGGACCGGCAGTGTAAGTGAAGAGGAATTATTATTTAATTCACCTCACTCTTGCAAACCAAATATAGCAACATAAGAGACATTCATGGCACTAGCCATTAATTGCTTTTGGAGTTGTATAAAACTAGGCGTTCATAATGGAGTTGCATGTAAACAGCACAAGAGCAGAGAGATAGCGTAAACTAAAAGTTTGGCTTTAGAACCTTGCATCTAAATGCCTATCAAATTTGATACATCTTATATTTCCAGATGATATTTAACTGATACTATAGGGGCAGAAACTATAGGCTGACAATTAAGATCAGCTGGAAGACTTAATTGTCATTGTCCTGCACCTTTTCTGCAGCCTTCCATTTTATCCTGCTCTTCTGAGCAAGTAGGATGAACATCCAGTGGAAAGCTTTTGTAAAAATCAGCCCAAGTTTGACTTCTACCTTAACTAGTGGCTTAAATGGAAAAGGAGTTGTGGCTTTCCCATGAGTCTAATGGAAGGAAGACTTGGCTGTAGCAGGCTACTTTCCTCAGAGGTCGAGAAGCCGGATGCACCTTTGAGGGGCGGGGGGGGGCCTCCTCAAAGAAAATTTAGGCGCCCTCCCCCCACTTCCCAATCATGAGGCTCTTCCAAAATAACCTCCCCCGTGACATGCCCAAGAACCGGGTTTCAGTCTCGCCTCCCAACATTGTGCTCCCATGTACTGGTCAGCTAACTGTTCTCTCTGGTTTTGAGTGAGCAACTGACCAGGGGCAAGTGGATGAGTCTCATCACACTGTCATGGTCAAGATGGTTTACGTCCTGCCTTGGCCCCAGCCAATTCCAACCCAGAGTTCAAATCAGGGCCCATGATTCAGCACAAGAACAGTAATCACGAGAATGGTCATTCTAAATTGCACTATTTTATTATTTTTGAAAGGACTCAATGCTGATAAAATGAGAAGTATTAAACAAATATTAAAGTTATTGAGCAGACAAACATTAATAAATTGAGGTGGATCGCTTCTGTTTCAGGCAACTTACTTTTCTTTTGGAAAGGGATTGGGCACAATGGAACATATGTAGAATTTCATGTGAATCTCTCCAAGGTTCCAAATTATCAAAAAAGTCGCATGGATTTCAGCAAGTCAGAACCACAAAGGAACTGATACCCTTCTCCACCATGTGTTTAGC
The DNA here is from genome assembly GCF_964194155.1 of Cetorhinus maximus. Lineage (NCBI taxonomy): Eukaryota > Metazoa > Chordata > Chondrichthyes > Lamniformes > Cetorhinidae > Cetorhinus > Cetorhinus maximus. Next base: position 76,868,752 of record NC_135898.1, read on the forward strand.
AACAAATTAAATTAGAAAGGATAAAGCTATTACTGAACTACATTAATTTTCCGATCTAGAGGAAATTTACAAATTTGTTTGAGGATTTGAAGATGTGACAGCAGCTGTATTGAACATATTCACTCAATTTGTTCTAGGTTTGAGAAAATACATCCTGACCTTAGGGAAGATTTACATTTATCTGGTGTAGTTAGACTTGCATCTGTCAATTTTAATTTTCAGATATATAATCCAGTTTAAACTGACCAAACAAAATCTACTCAGTGTAAAATCTAAAAAGAACTCAGTTAAACAAGTACCTGCAACTTCACTGAAATAGGCAGCCACTATACATATCAAAATTAAAACCTGGTACCTGAAAGAGCCCTTCTAACAGAGAATAGTGGAACGGGCTAAAGAGGCCTACTCCTGTTGCTATTTTCCTCTCATTCCTAAACCCTGACTTCAGTTTCTCCTGAACGGATGTATATCAGCAGTAAATTAAAACAGCAAATGCAAGAGTCAGCGAATGTATCTGTTGTTGGTGTCAGCCAAAGCTATTCCCACAAGCTCTCTGCTTGAAGAAGTACTGGGTACACGCAATCGCTGCAAGGACGATGGCGCTGCTGTTATACCTCATTACAAATAAATGAGCTGGGTTTGCTACGAATCTTCTACTTCAACATTTACTTCTTCAGTGAAACATAGAAACAAACAGATTTATGGCGCAGGAGGCCATTTGGCCTGTGCCAGTTGAAAAAAAATTAATCCAGTCTAATCCCACCTTCCAGCTCTTGTACCATTACCCTGTAGGTGAAAGCATCTCAAGTAAACTTGCAAGTGTGTTTTTTCCCCCCAAGATGTGATGAAGATTTCTGCCTATACCACCATTTCAGGCAGCGAGTTCCAGATCCTCACCATCCTCCGGATGAAATTATTACTCCTCTATTTCCCTCTAATTCTTCTACCAATTAATTTAAACCTAGGCCCCCTGGTTATTGACCTAACAGAAATAAGTCCTTCCTATCCACTCTATCTAGGCCCCTCATAATTTTGTACACCTAAATTAAATCTCCCTTCAGGCTCCTCCGTCCCAAAAAAACAACCCCAACCTTTCCAGTCTTTCCTCATAGCTAAAATTCTCTCTTCCTGGCAACATTCTCATAAATCTTGTCCATACCCTGTCTAATGCGATCACATTCTACCAATAATTCAATGAAGAGTGCTGTACACAGTAGCCCAGCTCCAGTTACAGTTCTAACATAATTTACCTGCTCTTATACTCTAGGCCTCAGTCATATGCCTTCTTAACCACCTCGTCCGATAACCTTCGGGTATCTGTGGCCATACACCCCAAGGTCCCTCTATTCCTCTATTGCAGTTCAACAAAACACGCTCTTACATTTCCTATCTTTGCCCCACACCTGTTACTTTAGTGGACAATGTTAAACAATACCTCAACTGTCTTCAAAAGTTATGTTTATAAGATGCAACTCCTTGGATGCTATTGTTAAGAGCCGAATGGTATACCTGCTGATAACAAAGTACATTAACATTGTGCAGATTTGTAAAAAAAAAAAATGAACACACTTGGAAATTGATAAAACAAAACAATAAAACAGAGCTCTAGCTGCCTTCTGCATACTTTGATTACAGCAAACTACATATAAACCTCCATAAAGGGATGGAAGGAACATTAGGGTACATGAAGAACAAGTAATGTTAAGGAAGTTGGTTTCTGACAATGTTGCATAACATTACACAGAGACTACAGCACAGAAACAGGCTATTCAACCAAATGGTCAATGTCAGTGCTTATGCTCCAAGCGAGCTTCTTCCCACCTTACTTCATTTAAGCATATTGGCATAACCTTCTATTCCTTTCTCTCTCTTGTACTTATCTAGCTTCCCTTTAACTTGCAAATAAACAGATGCATTTAAGATCTTGTAAACAAATTGATAAACACCAGTAGTTATTTCAGATCTCTTGACTATTTTTGCACAGAAAGGTTTCGAAATCAAATGCATTTAAAATACTTTGTCTTAAATTAGAGTGGGTTCATGCAGGCTTAAAATTCTCCTTACAGTCATATGTTGCAACCACTGAGACAAAGAGAAGTGTGTGTTAATGAGCCAGACACTGATGATGTGTTTCTACAAGGACCAGGGGAGATAATTAATTTGTTCTCACATCTCATCTAAATTTATTTAGTTTAGAGTTTGACAAAAGATCATTGACCTGAAATGTTAATTCTGTTTCTCTCTGCACAGAAGCTACTTGGCCTGCTAAGTATTTCCAGCATTTTCTGTTGATTATTGCTGTTACTTTCAAACAGGCTGCCTGTAAAATAAAAACAAAAAGCTAAAAGCTACTGCGGATGCTGGAAATCCAAAACAAAAACAGAATTACCTGGAAAAACTCAGCAGGTCTGGCAGCATCGGTGGAGAAGAAAACAGTTGACGTTTATGAGGACTCGAAACGTCAACTGTTTTCTTCTCCACCGATGCTGCCAGACCTGCTGAGTTTTTCCAGGTAATTCTGTTTTTGCCTGTAAAATAAAGCAGTTTCATGATGCATATCTAGTCTTGTCTCATTGAAGTGCTCACAGTCTGCGCACTGAAAGATCAGAGAAGCGGGCATGTAAACATCAGTTCGGGTCATGAGGATCCTTACATCCCTGGGTTATCTTATCGTTCAATTAGACATAGGACAGTATGAGCACACCCCTGTATGCAACGCAGGGAACTGGTTATGGGAATAAATTGAGCTGTTGAACAAGGAGAAAAGTTAAGCACTTGCCTGAATAACGTAATAACTAATATACCAAAGAATTATAATTTCAAGCTGCTTTAAAATTCAATTCAAACATGACTGTGAGAACTTGTGTTCATCAATACCATCATACTTGTTTAAATGTACGCTCAATAGCTCTGGCTGAAGGAAAATATTGAGAGAGACCTCAGAGGCAACTTTCCAGAATACAGAAAGATTCTGTTTTACAAACATATGTAATTTATTCAGCCAGTAGATAGTAGATCAGCTCCCAGCCATGGTCTCTGTTGTAATCATGGAACTTTCTGGAATACATGGAGTGTTTCTTCATTGGTGATGCCTTTGAAGGCGAGGAAATCTCTTAAGATAGATCTCCATATGGGTAAAAAAATTATTTTTATACTTATTTTAAATAAATACAGGGTAGTTTTTTGAATTTATCTATAAGCAATTTCAATGAAAAAGTCTACTGTGATAGATTAATTAAAAATTCTACTCCTGTAACATCAAATAAGCAGTAATGTTTATTTGAAAGGGAAAAATTAATTGGTGAATTATTGGTATTAAATTAAAATGAACTAGACTAAAGCCCTGTAGAATGTAAATGAAATACATAATCTCAATTCTGTAATAATCTTCACAAGCAAAAAAACCTACATACATTACATAATATGTATAAGTATTAATTTATTTTTCAGAAATCTCTGCTTTCAGATAGAATAGTCATTTTTCTATGAAGTTTTATCAACTAGAGAGTACTACCTGCATTAAGTGTGTATTCTTAAATGTAATTGAAAGACACCCTCAGCAGAACAGACAATCAATTGTTCGTATGCTTCAGCAATTTGAGACCTACATCTTACATCAACAAACAAATTTTGCTTTAGGTTGCATACAAAGATATCAGCTGTGGCCCAGTTGGTGGCACTCTTGCCTCTGAATCAGAAGGCTGTGGTTCAAATCCCACTCCAAAGACTTGAGCACATAATCTAGAATGACACATCAGTGGAGTACTGAGAGGGTACTACACTGTGCTTTGTCTTTTGGGTTAGATGTTAAACTAAAGCCAGGTCTTCCCCCTCAGGTAAATGCAAACAATCCCTTGGCATTGTTGAGGTTATTTTCAAGATAAACAGAGTCCTCCCTGATGTCCTGGTCAATAATCCCTCAACCAACATCACAAACAGTTGATCTGGTCATTTATTTCATTGCTGTTTGTGAGACATGGTTTGTGCTCAAATTGGTTGCCATGATTCCTACACTTCAAAAGCACTTCATTTACTCTAAATTGCTTTGGGACATCTGATGAGATGAATAAATGCAAATATTTATTTGTTTCTTTTCTTTTATGTATCTCTGTATCTATTAATGTGTTGACCATATATAATTCATTCTATACTGAAGGCAAACCCACTAATTTCCACTTCAATCAACCTGGTCTGGTTCTGTAAATAACTTTGCTACTGACCTTCATTATGAAAAGGATGGAGAGATTTTTTAACATTTGCTATTTAAAATAAAACTATAAAGTAAAATACAAAAGCTTTGCTTTTACCACAGAAACATTAATTAAGAGAAAATAAATTCATAGCATATTTTAGGAAAATATTGTATTGAAGAGTAATGAGTTTTGAAAGAACCTACAAAGACATGGGATGACAAATACAATTGGACACGAGGCTGGTTGAGGTGGAGTGTAGAGAACTTAATGTGCCAATGGTCTGCTCTAGCCCTGGATTTTTTTTTTCCTATGTAAACAAGAGATTTCATTTGAGATGAAATGGCCATCATTTGCGGGACAATTAATGTGTGTCATTCAATGGAAAATAAATAAGCTCGAAGACAGGACTTACTACGGAAAAAAGGTGCACTTGTGGTCTTGGAGACTGTCCTTGTATATTTTTCCATCTCAAATTTCCAAGCATTATAAATCATCGACATTTAATCAAAGTAGCAGCATCAGACCAGCTGCTGGTGCAAGTGGCAGAACAACAACATAAAGAAAACAACCTCAGCAAACCAACATAGTAATGAGGTTCTGACAGATTCTACCTAATATTATTTATTTATGAGGAGGAATTGATAAATCCATAAACCATTAATTAACTGAAGTGAAAACAAAAGCAGTAAAGTTAATTGTTGCTTCATTATACGATATGCCCGGCTGCACACAAATACAAACTCATTGTTCAAATGAAAGATGGCTGTGTTCATCACTTAAGGGTCTCTCACACTTGAGAAGAACCCAAACATTTCTCAACAACAATTTAGATTTATATAGTGCCTTTAATGTAATAAAACATCCCAAGGTGCTTCACTGGGGCATTATAAAACGAAATACAAGACCGAGTCACATAGGGAGATATTAATTCAGGAGACAACATTTGGCCAAAGAGGTAGGTTTTAATGAGTGTCTCAAAGGAAGAAAGCTTGGTAGAGAGGTTTAGGGAGGGTGGTGCAGAGTTTAGGTCCTGGGCAACCGAAGGCAGGGCCACTAATGGTAGAGCAATTATAAATCGGGAATGCACAAGAGGTCAGAATTAGAGGAGCGCATATATCTTAGAGGTTTGTGGGGCTGGAGGAGATTACAGAAATAGGGAGGGGCGAGACCATGGAAGGGTTTCAAAATAAGGATGAGGATTTAAAATCAAGGCATCGCTTGAGCAGGAGCCACAGTAGGTCAACGAGCACAGGGAGATAGGACTTGAGAGTTAAGACATGGGCAGCAGAGTTTTAAATGACCTCAAGTTCATGGAGCATAGAATGTGGGAGACCAGCCAAGAGCGTATTGAAATTGTTGAGCCTAGAGGTAATGAAGGTATGAAAAGGTTTCAGCAGCAGAGAAGCTAAGTCAGGTGATGCTACAGAGTTGGAAATAGGCGGTGTTAGCGATGCCACAAATATGCGGTCAGAAGCTCATCTCAGGTCAAATTTAGTATCAAGGTTACAGACAGTCTGGTTCAGCCTTAGACAGTTGCCAGTGAGGGATGGGGTCAGTGGCCAGGGAATATCATTTGTAACGGGGACCAAAGATAATGGCTTTTGTCTTCAAAGTAAAGAGCAAATTTTTGCTCATCTAGTACAGGATATCGAAATTAAAGAGAAAAATATAGACTGGATTAAGGAAGAGAGGGTAAAAGAAAAGACAAAAAAAAGTTGTTTGACAGTAATTAAGGCTCATCACACCTTTAAAATGAGTACTTAGACTGAAATAAAGCCCTAACTTTCTGTGGCGAGTTTAGTCCACATCTACAAACTATTCCAATACATGTTACAGCAAGATGCCATTGTCACACAGCTAATGGAGGAGCAGTGCATCTCAGACAACTTTCGGACTTGTGTGTTTAACAGCTCATCTGTGCGTGTCTGAAGTTGTCAGAATTCTGCATTAGTAAAGGTGAATGCTGTTACTCTCACTTGTTATTTTTTTTTTATACAGTAAATGCTGGTACAATGTTCCTGTGCTCATAAGAATGAGTCCTCTGTCTTACCATGATCCACAACACAGGAAATTAGTGTATAGATAAAAATATTAAGTCCTAGGTCTAAAATTATCAAGTTCGTCAGATGAGGAGCATATTTAGATTATTTTCGCAGGGCAATAAAACAGACATCCTTACCAGAAATCTCGCTAACAGATACCATTGCATTAAAAAAAATCAGCGGATCGCAATATTTACCAAGGTGACACTGATAACATTTACCTGCAGAAACGTGCAGTAATGTAACTCAATCGCTCCAGGTTTCCACTATTAAAGGCTTTGTTTAGAAATTCATCTCGAACTGATGCAAATTACAACAGACCCAAATCACCTTTCTGTCTACAGTGTTGTCCCTCAATCAGCTGACACTGCAACAACTCACTCACCCGTTTATCAATGTCTCCATGCTGGAGCTGTACAAAGCGAGCACTGATAGCAGCAATGTAGCTCTGCTGATTGGAGAAAGCCACTCTGCCAGCACCCTTTGGGTACTTCAGCTCAGGATCTGTATCAATGCCAGCGTAGCAGACCCCTCCATACAGCCGATCCATGATCATAGCCAATTCAACTGCAAGAAAAAACAAAATCCTAAGCTTACAAGACAATTTCACCATCTTTTCCCCATGATTTAATAATACTGTTCTCCTAATTCACAACTACTACAAAAGGATCTACAATTAAATTCATAATTATAATCCTCCCATTCCTTTAATACACCTAAGTACTTCCTTTCATTATACGTTTCCTTCAGATAGGTTATAATTGATGAACGTCTGCTAAAGTGAAATTGAAAACAAAATGCGATACAAAACCAAAATAGTCCTCAAAAAAAACCTTGCTTGTTCTTAAATAGTTTCGAGAAAGTGGCTGAGCATCCAAAAATTTACAGGTTTAAGTTCAAGGTACAGGGCTGCTTCACTCCATTTGGGACCATTTAGTCATGCCTCAACTGGGACACTGTCTGCAATACAACAAAAGTAACATCAACATCCTTCACATGAGGAGTCAAATTTTATTCTCAGTCTTGTTTGTTCTTTGCATTTGTCTTCCCTAGGGATGTGAGTTCTTCCAGTCTCAGCTGGGTGATGGAAATATAAAAAAAAGGTGAGTGGAAAAATATTTGGTTAGGAACTATGTCCCATTCTATCCAAACAAGTATCCTGAAAAATTGACGTAGTAGCAGATAAAGAGGATTCACGGAGATGGCTGCAGACTATACTATTTTCACTAGTTTCCTGAATGACTGCAACAACATGAGTATAGACATTAAATACAAGTGAAATTTAGGAAATGGGGGACAGAGGGAAAGAGAAGGGAGAATAAAAATAACTCCAGCTACCAATTACTTTCTTTTTGTAATCTAGATGGCATTTGGATTTTGCAAACTGCTCACCCTTCATTATAAAATTAAAAAAGTTATTCTAGTCTTATGAAACTGACAATATCTGTGTGCAATGCTTTGATTTTTGAATCAGTATTTGGGAAATCCAGATTTTAAAAAAAATCATGTCAAACCTGCTCAACAATTCAAAACAAAGCTCACTTAAATGTGGATTTTATACAACAGTTACATCTCTAAACCCAATATTGCCTTTATTAGGAAACACGGTATTTTCCTCTCTACATTTGTAAACATGTTTCTAAAACTAGCACTCCATTTACAAAGTGACAAATGCCTAGCACAGGGAAAATAGCTGGTTTGCCTTGTTGGGAATGGAAAACAAAAACAAGATTTTTATGTTCAGCATTACATAAAATGACTTGTTTACAATAGAATGACATACTTTTAGATTTGAATTGTGCGCTTCCACGAGTATAGACATATTTTAAGTAAACGTTGCTATTGCAGAATGTGTCATTCTCTATATTAAAAAAACTTTGAGAAACTAAAAGGTAAATATTCATTATTCCTGTGCAGAGGGCTATTTCAAATTTGGCATCCGCTTCCAATGGAGACTATTTTTTATCTCAAACTGTGAGGGAGCAGATCTGTCCTCGTGGTGTTGAGTAAGAAGCTGGGGCAGGGAGGGCAGCTGATATCAACACTTGATTGTTTTTCATCAGAGCAAATGCTGCTGGTCCCAGGACAGCACGGTAGCATTTCGCCCCACCCCTCTCTCCTCACCCCCCGGGACCAAAGTAATATTGGGCCAGTTCTTTCTTGTAAATGTGAATGGTGCTGTGGGGGCGAGATGATTCTGGATGCGTGCAGTAAAAAATTTCTCTTCGCAAATTACGATGAGGGCTGGCATTCAATTCCCAATGACACAAACTGGCCCCTGTAAAATTGTATTGAAGTTCTCGCAGCTTCTTTTATTTGCATGATATAAATACGCAACTCTTCCAGGAAACATTTTTAGGTTGAAAGCAGAGATATAACAGGCTACAAAATGCCATAAAATGCAAATATTGTGCCAAAATGTAAAGTTTTCATGGGTGATGCTGGTGAGGGTGAGGGAGGGAAACTGCCTTGTTCTCAGACTCCCTCACATCCCCCAGTCTCAAAATAAATATCATTGGCATTATTCTCCCCCTTTAATAATTTCTAAGTTCACCCCTACCTCAAACAGCGCTCGTGGATCTCCAGTTATTTTTCTTGCAATAAAAGTGATTGAATTTAAGAGTAATTTGTTTTAATCTTTGGCCTCCATTTACCTGTCACTATCTCTTACCCTTCCATTCCCCCTCTGTCACTATCCTTTCCACCCCCTCCCTTTCCCCCTCCATCGCTATTCCTTAATTCCCCCCTCTCACTCTATTCCCTCTGTCACTCTTCCTTCCCCTTACCATTCCCCCCTCAGTCTCTCTCTCCCCTATTCATCTCTGGAAAAAGAACTGTACAAACTAACCAAAAAAAAAACTGGTAAATAGGACCATAGAAAGGTTAAGGCCATTCAGTCCATTGTGTCTGCACTGGCCATAATGAGAGAAACAAAACACTAGCCGCTCATTTTTAATCCCATTCTAGCACCCAGTCTGTAGCCTTGCAGGTTACAGCACTTCAGATGCAGATCTAGGTAACTTGAGCGTTTCAACCTCAACCACCAATTTAGGCAGTGAATCTCAGGCGCCCACCGCCCTCTGGGTGAAAAAGTTTTTCCTGATGTTCCCTCTAATCCTTCTGCTAATCACCTTAAATCTATGCCCCCTGGTAATTGACCCCTTAGCTAGGGGAAACAGATCTTTCCTGTCCACCCTATCTAGGACCCTCAATTTTGTACACCTCAATTAGGTCACACCTCAGCCTCCTCTGTTCTAAGGAAAACAACCCTTGCCTATCCAATCTGTAAAATAAGGTTTGTAGGACATATACTGCAATCTGTATTTTGCCACTTAGACTTGGCTCTGGGATTTGCAATCACTCATATACTTATGGCTTATTAATGTAACCTCTCACAGCTCCTTTTGAATATTTATTGCTCAAAAATGAATGGTTCAGGCTATGATCCTGGTGACTGCCTCCACCATGGGTGCACAAAATTCATAATAGTTTTCAAAGTTGAAGAATACAACAGGAATATACAACTCAACCCAAGGAAAGATTACATTTATATCCAACATTAAAATTTGTACACCATTAAAATTCTAAATATGGGAATCTTAGTGTACTTAAGTAAAACTTTAACTCTGCAAGTGTGTTCCCATTTTATTTCCAAAATTTGGTAAGTGTCATGGCAGAAATTATCCAATAAATCCAAATAATATATTCACACCAGGGGCCATCCTCTCCATTTCAAAAGAGCGGCTGTAAGCTGTTTTGAAGAAAATAAACCTTTATACAAGACAATTATGACAGAAGGGTCCTTTGAGAAAATATTATGCATGTTGTATTGTAGCAGACTATATTCACAAAATCACAGAATCACACAGTGCAGAAGAGGCCCTTCGGCCCATCGAGTCTGCATCAACACGTGAGAAACACCTGACCTACCTACCTAATCCCATCTACCAGCAATTGGCCCATTGCCTTGAATGTTATGACGTGCCAAGTGCTCATCCAGATACTTTTTAAAGGATGTGAGGCAACCCGCCTCCACCACCCTCCCAGGCAGTGCATTTCAGACCGTCACCACCCTCTTTGTGAAAAAGCTTTTTACACTCATCCCCCCTAAATCTCCTGCCCCTCACCTTGAACTTGTGTCCCCTCGTGACTGACCCTTCAACTACAGGGAACAGCTACTCCCTATCCACTCTGTCCATGCCCCTCATAATCTTGTACACCTCGATCAGGTCACCCCTCAGTCTTCTCTGCTCCAATGAAAACAACCCAAGTCTATCCAACCTCTCTTCATAACTTAAATGTTTCATCCCAGGCAACATTCTTGTGAATTTCCTCTGCACCCCCTCCAGTGCAATCACATCCTTCCTATAATGTGGAGACCAGAACTGCCCACAGTACTCCAGCTGTGGCCTCACCAAGGTTCCATACAACTCCAACATGGCCTCCCTACTTTTGTAATCTATGCCTCAATTGATAAAGGCAAGTGTCCCATATGCCTTTTTCACCACCCCACTAACATGCCCTCCGCCTTCAGAGATCTATGGGCACACACGCCAAGGTCCCTTTGTTCCTCAGAACTTCCTAGTGTCATGCCGTTCATTGAATACTTCCTTTTCAAATTACTCCTTCCAAAGTGTATCACCTCACTTTTCAGGGTTAAATTCCATCTGCCACTTATCCGCCCATTTGACCATCCCGTCTATATCTTCCTGTAGCCCAAGACACTCAACCTCACTGTTAACCACCCATCCAATCTTTGTGTCATCCACAAACTTACTAATCCTACCCCCCACATAGTCATCTATGTCGTTTATATAAATGACCAATAATAGGGGACCCAGCACAGATCCCTGTGGTACGCCACTGGACACGGGCTTCCAGTCACTAAAGCAGCCTTCTGTCTTCACCCTCTGTCTCCTACAACTAAGCCAATTTTGAATCCACCTTATCAAATTACCCTGTATCCCATGTGCATTTGCCTTCTTTATAAATCTCCCATGTGGGACCTTGTCAAAGGCTTTGCTGAAATCCATATAAACTACATCAACTGCACTACCCTCAGCTACACACTTGGTCACCTCCTCAAAAAATTCAATCAAATTTGTTAGGCATGACCTCCCTCTGACAAAGCTATGCTGACTATCCCTGATCAAACCTTGCCTCTCCAAGTGGAGATAGATTCTCTCCTTCAGAATTTTGTCCAAGAGTTTCCCTACCACTGATGTGAGACTCACTGGTCTGTAGTTCCCTGGCTTATCTCTACAACCCTTCTTAAATAGCGGAACCAGATTAGCTGTTCTCCAGTCCTCTGGCACCTCCCCCGTGGCCAGAGAGAAATTAAAGATTTGGGTCAGAGCCCCTGCGATCTCCTCCCTTGCCTCCCTCAGCAGTATGGGACACAAATCATCCGGACCTGGAGATTTGTCCACTTTTAAGCCTTCCAAAACCTCCAATACCTTGTCACTCCCAATATCAATTTGCTCAAGAACCTCAGTCTCTCTCCCCGAGTGCCATACCTTCATCCTCATTCTCTTGGGTGAAGACGGATGTGAAGTATTCGTTCAACGCTCTACCGATGCCCTCTGGCTCCACCCATAGATTGCCTCCTTGGTCCCTAATGGGCCCTACTCTTTCCCTTGTTATCCTCTTCCCATTGATATACTCATAGAAAATCTTGGGATTTTCCCTACTTTTACCAGCCAGAGCTTTCTCATATCCCCTCTTTGCTCTCCTAATTGCTTTCTTAAGCTCCATCCTGCACTTTGTGTACTCTACTAATGCCTCCACTGATTTCCTCCCCTTGTACCTGCTAAAAGCCTCTCTTTTCCTTCTCATCGTATCCTGAATATCTTTGGTCATCCATGGTTCTCTGGGCTTATTACTCCTTCTTATCACCCAAGAGGTAACATGTTGAGCCTGTACCCTCCCCATTTTCTTTTTGAACACCCCCCCACTGCTCTTCTGCAGATTTCCCCACAAGTAACTGTTCCCAATCTACCTTGGCCAGATCCTGCCTTATTTTACTAAAATCCGCTCTCGCCCAATCCAAAACATTTTTTTGCAACTTGGTCTATTTCTTTGTCCATAACAAGCTTATATATTGTTTGGGAATAAGCACTAAATACAGCTTACACTGTAACTTAAACCTTTGTGCCTCAAGGCTGTATGCATCCAACAAAATATCAACATTACCATAGAACCATAGAAAAGTTACAGCACAGAAGGAGGCCATTCAGCCCATCCTGTCCATGCCAGCCGGAGGACACCCAGGTGCCCTTTCTAATCCCACCTTCCTGCACCCGGCAGCTTACAGCACTTTAGGTGCAGATCCAGGTACTTTTTAAAAGAGTTTAAAGTTTCTGCCTCTACCACCAACTTGGGCAGCGAATTCTAGACACCCACTACCCTCTGCATAAAAAGTTCTTCCTCATGTCCCCCCTACACCTTCTGCCACTTATCTTGAATCTATGTCCTCTGGTTCTAGAATTCTCCATCAAGGGAAACAATTTTATTCTGTCCACTCTATCTATTCCCCTCATAATTTTGTACACCTCAATCAAGACAACTCTCAGCCTTCTTTGTTCTAAGGAAAATAACCCCAACCTATCCAATCTCTCCTCTTGGCTACTCTTTTCTAACCCTGGCAACATTCTTGTAAACCTCCTCTGCACACTCTCCAAAGCTATTACATCCTTCCTGTAATGCAGTGACCAGAACTGCACACAATACTCCAGTTGTGGCCTCACCAGTGTTTTATACAATTCCAACATTATATCCTTACTTTTATATTCTATACCTCTGCCAATGAAGGAGAGCATTCCAATATGCCTTCTTTACAACCTTGTCTACTTGAACTGCCTTCAGGGACCTGTGTACTTGTACGCCAAGATCTCTCACTTCATCTACCCCTCTTAGTATATTCCTATTTATTTTGTAATCCCTGTAACTGTTTGACCTCCCTAAATGTATGACCTCACACTTCTCTATGTTAAAATCCACCTGCCACTTTACCGCCCACTCCACCAATCAATCCATCTATATCGTTTTGGAGATTATGGCTATCCTCTACACTATCCACTACTCGGACAATCTTTGTGTCATCTGCAAATTTCCCAATCGTGCCCCCCACGTTCACGTCTAAATAGTTAACATATAACACATTAGTATGTATATTATGTGCAATGAGCCTCAGAAATAAAACAGAATGCTGGAAATACTCAGCAGGTCAGGCAGCATCTGTGAAGAGAAAAAGTAGTCAATGTTTTAGGTCCTTGACCTTTCATCAGAACTCAGTCTCAGAAATAATTTACCCTGCCTATAAATCAGTCAAAATGCCTTCATATAGTTGAACTCAGCACTAGGAATTCCAGTCAGACAAACAAACCAGTTTTGGGATTTGGAATTATATTTTACATTCTCAACATGTCAGCAAAACCTGTTCACTGAGGACTCACTCCATTTTCACTCACCAGCTCGAAGAGGTCTGGGAACTCCTCCCACAAAGATAGTCTTCCTGGGATCCAGAGGTTGAGAACCATCCATCACAAAATCACTATCACTCAGGTTCCATGGTCGAATTTGCACCTTTAAAGAAACAAGATTTTGCTGAATGAATTTTGGAAGAAAGCATTTTTTTTTTTTTTAAAATAAAAAAGCCAAGCATCTTAAGCAAACATGGTTATGTTGTAGGAACAGGTTCCAATTTTAATTTATAGCATTTAATTTGTAAATGATGCAGTCAGTCAGTCAGTCAGCACAGGACAAAGTTTGCCTCATCATTTTTAAAAAATGAGCATAATACAATTATTTTCATGAGAACATACATGGACATTGTTTAAAATTGCTAGATTGGCTTTACTACAAAACTCCACAGGACAAAAATGTCACAAAACTGCTGGGTAGGACTGAAAATCAGCAATCATTGTGTACCTCCTTTTATTTTGCAGAAAGCCAGGGATTAGGACACAATTAGTCAACAAAAAAAAAAGCTGATACAGCGATCACCTACAGGGAACAAATACCAGGCTGCTTTATATTTGCTTATTGCTCTGAAAGCTACAAACAAAGACTTAATTATGCAGCTCGCCATTTATTAACTAATTTCCAAGACCCAATCTTTAGATTTTTTACTAAAAATAAAAGATCCATCAGTAAATAGATAATCAAAATGATACAGCATGTATTTGCATTCATCGAGGGTGGGGTAGAGTGGTGGTGGGGGGGGTGGGGGCATGGTGGGGAAGGAGCTGAAGCCAGCTGAATAATTCCCAGGTTAGGTGGCTCATGAAATGACAAAAGAGAACAGATGGCGAGCAGGAACAAGCTGGAGATCCATTTACCGGTTTGTCCTTGATAGTGGGGCTTGAAACACACAGGTATAGCTTTCCATCCTCTTCAATACACGCATCTATCAGAGCTTGCACAGAGCTTTCTTCTTGAAATAGAAGGAAGGCATAACCTGTGAGGAGGGTTAAAAAATTACAAGAGAAAAAAAATAAATCTGCTTCAGAAGGCAAGTAAAAATTGCAATAATTTACATTTATAAAATGTCTAACATAATATCTCATCCCAAGGTGCTTCAGAGAAATCCAAACTTGAGGGTTGCAGAATGAAGAAGGAGTCAGCTAATAGCACAATCCAACAGAACGGCTTTCAAATGACTTTCTAAATAACAGGAGAGTATCAGGGAAAAGAGGGCATAAAGAGGGTGGGACCAAAATAAAAAAAAAGCTTGCCCTCCAAGTCATGAATACCAGGAGGTGAGGAATGCACAAGAAGCTCGTGGAGGATATAGGTTAGGTTATAGGTTATGATGCAGAGCTGGTCAAATAAGGCAAGGCTGTAGACACATCTATAAATGAAGACAAGGGCAAAAAGCCAGTGAAGGTTAGCAAGGACAATATGATGGGTGAATTAGACACAAGTGTGGATGAGGCTAATCGGAATGGTATTTTAAATCATTAGAGTTTGTATAGAGAGGCAATCTAGAGGTGACTGCACAGAAGTCTAACCTAAGAAGTCCTGTCATTGCAAACAAAGGGCTAACCCACTGGGTGCATTCTCAATTATTTTAAATGTAAAGTTTGGATTCATAGGAATTAAACAGATGAACAGCTCTATAAATTTTAGTGGATGCTTGAAATTGTTTTAGAAGATCCTGTGAAAGAAGGTAAATTATTTAATTGAAAAATCAGTTTTCAAATCACACAAATATATATGAGACAGGACATCTAACTCATCGTTCCATGAATAAGTAAAGCAGTACAGCTAGTCAAGATTTGAATTGCCCTGAACTAAATTTTCAACTGCTAGACTATCAAAGGAAGGATTTATCTTTAATTAATTCTTTCATGGGATGTGGGTGTTACTGCCAAGGCCAGCATTTGTTGCCCATTCCTAATTGCCCTTGCTCAGCATTTCAGAAAGCAGTTAAGAGTCAATCACATTACTATGAGTCTGCAGTCATATATAGGCCAGACTGGGTAAGGACAGCAGAATTCCATCCCTCAAGGGTATTAGTGAACCAGATGGGTTTTTAATGATATCAATGATGGTTTCATGGTCACCATTATTAAAACTTGCTTTGAATTCCAGATTTATTAACTGAATTTAAATTCCACCAGCTGCTGTGGTGGGATTTGAATCTATGACCCCCTGAGCATTAGCCTGGATCCCTGGATTACAAGTCCAGTGACATTGCCATTATTGGGCTCGAACATTGGAGATGGAATATAATGTGAATAAGTGTGAAGTTATTCACTTTGGTAGAAAAAACAGGAAGGCAGAATATTTCTTAAATGGTGAGAGGTTGGGAAGTGCAGATCTCCAAAGGGACCTTGGTGTCCTTGTTCATGAGTCACTAAAAGTTAGCATGCAGGTGCAGCAAGCAGTTAGGAAGGCAAATGGTATGTATGTTGGCTTTCATCACTAGGGGATTTGAGTACAGACGTAAAGATGGCTTGCTGCAGTTGTATAGCGCCTTGGTGAGACCTCACCTGGAGTATTGTATACAGTTTTGGTCCCCTTCTCTAAGGAGGGATATACTTGCCATAGGAGGGAGTGTAATGGAGGTTCACCAGGTTAATCCCTGGAATGGCGTGATTGTTTTACGGAGAGAGATTAGGAAGATTGAGTCTGTATTTCCTAGAGTTTCGAAGAATGAGGGATGGCCTCATTGAAACTTAGAAAATTCTGACAGTGTGAGATAGGGTAGATGTAGATAATATGTTTCCCATGGTTGGGGGGTCTAAAACCAGGGGACAAAGTCTCAGAATAAGGGGTAGGCATTTTAAGACTGAGATGAGGAGGAATTTCTTCACTCAAGAGGGTGGTGAATCTTTGGAATTCTCTACCCCAGAGGGCTGTGGAAGCTCAATCATTGAACATGTTCAAAACAGAGTTCAATAGAATTCGGGAGACATTATGGATATGGAGAAAGCACAGGAATGTGGTGTTGAGGTAGATGATCAGCCATGATCTACTGAATGGTGGAGAAGTCTCAATGGGCCGAATGGCCTTCTCCTGTTCCGGTATCCTATTATACCACCATCTCCCCCCACCAACTGCAGAGCTCTATCTCATTCCATCAGCAAATATCAATAGATAATTCAATGAAACGCCAAGGGAGGCAGGGAGCTGGAAAGCAGAAAAATGTGGCTCTGTATCAGGTGTAGGTTCATTGTGGTAACACCGACTTTAGCTTTAGCAGCTGGGCCAACCTTTCTGCAAGCAAACTAGTGAACTTCATTCTTCTGCAAACGGCAACTTCCATGCTGGTTCCACAAACTTTTACCCTTGCTCATGCTTTAAATGAAACACAACAAGAAAAAGGAAAGGAGGCAGCAACAGAGGAGGATGTGTCCAGCCCTCAGCTACAGGTCATTGCCTCACCTATTCAATCATTTGCCATCGAGGGGGATAATGGAGCTGAGAATATAAGAAATAGGACCTGGAGTAGACCATGTGGGCCCTCGAGCCTGTTCGACCATTCAACAAGATCATTGCCGATCTTCTACCTCAAGTCCACCTTCCCATACAATACCTGTATCTCTTAATTCCCTTTTTACCCAAAAACCTATTGCCCTTTGTCTTGAATACAAGAATCCACACCGCTCTGGAATAGAGAATCTCAAGATTTACAATCCTTTGAGTGAAGAAATTTCTCATCTCAATCCTAAATGGTCAACTCCTTATTCTGAAACTATGACCCAGCGCTCCCCAGCCAGTGGCAACATTTCCTCAGCATCTATCCTGTTAAGCCCCAAGAATTTTATGTTTCAACAAGATCACCCTTCATTCTGAACTCTAGGGAAAATAGGCCTACTGAATCTCTCTTCATAGGACAATCTCCTCATTCCAGGCACCAGTCTACGAACCTTTGTTGCACTCCCTCTAGAGCAAGTACTTCCTTCCTTAGGCAAGGAGACCAAAGCTGCACACAGTGCTTCAGGTGTGGCCTATGTAACTGTAAGAAGATTTCTTTTGTGCTCCAGTCCCTTTGCAACAAAAGTGAACATACCATTTGCCTTCCTAATTGCTTGTTGCATCTGCATGTTAATTTTGTGAGTTACCTACAAGAACACATGAGTCCCTCTGAACACAGGACATATGAAATAGAAGCAGGAGCAGGCCTGAAGACAAACATTTTTCTGTACCTCACCATTCAAAAAATATCCTGTTTTATTTATTGTTCCTACCAAAGTGGATAACTTCACACTTTGTGACATTGGGCAGAATCTTCCTGTCGGGGTTTTGGGGGCAGGGCCCGCTCGCTGACGGGAAAACGATGCGGGAGGAACCCCCGACGTCATCCCTGTCCATTTAAATATTGAGGAAGGTGGGCGGACAGCGAAATCAGCTGTTTGCCCACCGACCAGTCAATGGTCAATTAAGGCCTTTGACAGGATAATTAAGCTCGTTAAATGCCCTGCCCGTCCAACCTTAAGGTTGGCGGGCAGGCCAGGAGCCCCAGTGGGCTTCTGATAATACACGAAACCTCATCTGCTGGCGGGATGATGTTTCATGTCCGTTTTTAAAAACTTCAATAAAGTTTGTGTGCTTCTTATTAACATGTCCCAATTTGTGTGACATTGTCACATGAGGGGAACATGTTAATAATTTTAATATTTTTCTATTTTTAAAGATTATTATACTGTCAGTAATCTCCCTGAGACAGCACTTAGTCTCAGGGAGATGTGCGCTCTTTCGCACGCATGTGCGAAAGAGCACACTTTGACAGATGGGGAATCTCCCCCCCCCTGCACAGGAAGCGCTTCCTGACGGGCAGGCCACTGGGCGGGCCTTAATTGGCCCGCCCACTCAAAATGGCGACGGGCCCTGTTTCGGCGGCGGAGTTTGGCTGCCCACCCACCGCCGAGCCGGTGGGGCCCGCCCGCCCATCAAGGTAAAAATTCTGGTCATTGTATTCCATCTGCCATGTTCTTGCATCCAACCTGTTTATATTCCTATGCAACCTCTTTGTACCCTCCTTACTGCCTACTTTCCTATCCTGCTTTGTACCAACAGCAAACTTGGATACTTTACACTCAATTTCCTAATCCTAGTCATTAGTATGGATTGTAAATAGCTGAGGCCCAACTAGCGGTACCCTGCTAGTTATAGCCTGCCAATCCGAAAATATCGCATTTATTCCTACTCTCTAATTTCTGTCCACTAACCAATTCTCAGTCCATGCAAATATATTAGCCATAATCCCACGAGTGCTAATTTTATGTAATAACCTCTTATGTGGCTTCTCAAATACTTTTGAAAATCTAGGGGAAGGCGCTGCATAAGAGACAACTGAACAGAAATTATTAATCATGAGAAAGGATGGGGGGTGGTGTGGGAGAAGGGGTTATAACCAGCTGCGTTCTGGCAAACTTTGGTGCAAGACCACACAAATGTTCCAGTTAGGAGCAAGAAAAAGCCATCAGCCTATAATCCCTCTTATACTTCAGTTTTCTGGGCTAGCACACAACTACATCTTCAGCACAGAATATATTACTCCACCACCTTGTGTAGCAAATTACTCCAAATAGTTGATCATTCCAAGTAAAGAAAGTTGAACTTAATTTTAAATTTACTTCAAGCTAATTTAATTTCTCAGTGCCAACTGCACAACTTATTTGGAATTAAAATTCTGCTTTACCTTAATTATATTATTAAATACTCTAACTATCTTGATCAGATCACTCTTGTCTGCTTATCACTAGACTGTAGAGCTTGAGCTACACAAATCTTCACAACTCATTTCCTTGAAATTATTCTTACTCTTTTCTTCCCTCAATGTATGAACATGTTCTTTGTAGTAGAGACCACACTATTTTAGAGTTTCCAGCTGTGATCTGACCTGTGTATTAGAAAGGTGGAACATTACTTCTACAGTTGTGTATTCCACAGCTTTGGCTATATATCAGCAATCAATCCATTTTTAATTTCTTTGCCACGTTATCTAAATACTTAAGAGTGCAAAATTTAGTTAGTGTCCAAGGGAAATATATAGAATAGATAGAATGTGGCACCAATCAAAGTGTAACATACCCATCAGCCTCCTTCTGAATGTTGCCCCAAAGCACTCATCTGTGTCCTCTGCAGTAGAACTCAGGTGTGATCTTGCCCTCCAGGAAACTGGCACCTACAGTACCCTGCACCCTGCCCTGGCTGCTCGTGCTTGGTGACTCATCATGTGCACATCCTGCCTCTAAAATGCCCTCTGAAGTTCACGCAGTGTCAATATCTGGTGGCTGAGAGTGCGAGATTGAGTGATGGAGTTTCTTCACCATCACTATCTTATCCTTTCACCAACTGCTAGCCAGGCTGCAGTTCTTGGGTATCTGAAGGGAGAAAGACACACAGGTAGGGGCGTGATGACGCAAAGTGGGGGGGAGTTGGGGTGAATGCAAGAGGTGCATACTTGCACCATCTGCAGCTTATAAATAGAAGAGATTGTGGGATGGGGGGAAGTGGGATGTGAGGAGGAGGATTAGTTATGAGGATACAATCATCCTTTATGGTTTCAGCCCAACCACTGGCCACAACCTCAGCAATGACTGCTCAAACAATGGTTAGTTTTTTCCACAGGATAAAGACATGCAGCGTGCCTGCCCTCTGCCAGTTAGCACCTGCTGCCTCCAATTGTGTGTCACATTGTCTTGCAAGAGAGGAAAGTGTGTCAGTGAGTCGACACAACCTGTTTGTGTGATGTGGCTGCTATTGTTGAATAGCTCTCAGCTAATTGTGAGAGGGCCAACTGAAGCTATGAATATTAAGAATATTGACAAGAAATTGTTGGTGGGCAAGTGATGGGAGTGAGGTGAGTCAGAGGGTCGTGAGTCATTACAACTCTTCCTCAAAAGACGGTGGAAGCAAAGTCTTTGAATATTTTTTAAGACAGAGCTAGATAGATTCTTGATAAGCAGGGGGGTGAAAGGTTATTTGGGGTAAGCAGGAATGTGGAGTTGAGGTTACAATCAGATCAGCCATGATCTTATTGAATGGCAGGGCAGGTTCGTGGAGCCGAGTGGCCGACTCCTGCTCCTAATTAGTGTGCACATTTGATTTAGGAGCGTCTGAGTCTAGCGATGCAGTTGGTGGGATGCGACGTGTAGACACATTAATTGACTTTGACCAATTGAGAGGCAATTGAACTTCTTGTGACATTACATCCAGGTCACTGGGCTTGAGCTCTGGCATTGGCAGCCATGCCTATCTGGTCCATCACCTTCTTAAGAATTTCTCTGGAGGGCTTCCTACCCCCATGGATAGGACACATCTCTCCTCTGCATCTCCTCAGCTGTAGGTCGGCTTCCAGCATCTGCTGCAGCCACAATGCACCACCCCTTTTTTCTATTAATTCTTGCGATGAGCACCATGCTGCCCATCCCTAATTTCCCTCAAGGAGGTGGTGAGCCGTAGTGTAGGTACACCAGTGTACAGTGAAGCAATAACGATATATTTCCAAGTTAGGGTGATGCGTGGTTTGGCGTGAGACTTTGGGTTATTTGTATAACCCAAAATGAGAGTCTCTTTTTGTATTTATATTTACCTTTACACTCACTTGCAATGGATTTTGTGTTTGTACTTCCAAGTATCTCTATACCTATACACCTTTCATTGAGTTTAAACTCAAATTTCATGTCGCACCCTTAAAGGCATTATCTCGCACTTCTCCCTATTAATTTGCATCTGTCACTCATCTGCCCAGGCTGCTTGCCAATCTCTGCCTTCCTGAAGTTTTTCTCCCCCCACCCACCACCAATCATTAAAAGAGCTGCAGATTGGTTGCAAGTCATGCAGACTAACTTTAACAGGTACTTGCTTCTTAATGTTGGGTCATCCGCCGAGACATGCAACTACTCAACAGCACAGTGAGTGCTGGTTACAATCATGGTAATGAGCAGGGAGCATTCTGTTTGTGAGCTGCCTGCATTGGAAGCAACGGGTGTAGGTGAATTGCACATTGCGATTTCAGCGCACAATTTTCGGGCGTTACTGACTGTCACAGCCAATTTGATCAACTTGATTGTTTCTGTATTCAGATCATTTAACAGATTAGGAACAAGAGCACAAGCATTAACCCCTGTGGAGCTCCAGTCAACACTTTGCTCTAGTGTGACATTACATAATTATATAAGCTCACATACAAGTTGTCTCATATTGTCATATTGTTTAATTTGGCGACCAGAAACATGGTAATCATTTACTCTGACCTGTCTTTAAGGCCACAACTCAAGCTCTCTATGGTGAAGTAGTCTAAATAGAATCTGAGGTCAGTTAAGTCCTAGTAATCATTGTCGAAAGCTGCTTAGCTCTTCTGGTCATCACAGTGACTTTCCAGGTCACCTGAAAGCCAGTAACAATAGCAGGAGATATATACACTTTGTTCTTGTTTTTTGGAGTGGGGGGGAGAACTGCACAAAAAGATATAACATTTTATAACAAATCATAAATCATAACTGAACTGAAACTTTCCAGGCTTATAATAAATGGTCAGATACACGAAAATAAAAGTTAGATTCAGTTTAAAGTGCATTCCTCCCCAAGTGAACAGAGAAAATCATCGCCAGTCATGGGCTAGTCTACACACACAGGATGGCATAGAATACTAATTGTACACTAGCTTGATAATACTTCAGCTGACTCTTCTGCTTTTCCCAGTTTTCAATTATATAAATGACATTTGCAGAGAGAGACACCCTCCATTTGGACTATAAATAGTTTGTTGCAGAGTATCCAAGAGAAAGGAGGCGGGGAGGGGAGGCAGAACACACATTTAAAAATTCTAAATGAAGTGAAATATGGAAGACATCTGGATTTAGTAAGAATTCCTTATCCAACATATACCTTCTGTTCAAGTTTCATTCATATTAAACCAAATTTGCTGTTGATATGCACTAAATTGTCCAATATTCCTGACTTTAGTCACTGTGCAAATCAGGATTAACAAACTCAACAGACACTTCTGCTGAGGCAGTATTAAGCCCAAGTAATCAATAGAGATTTCTGCCTCGGCAAAATTTTAATAAACTCAAAAACTGTTTCAATTGTCAGCTTAAATGAGACCTAGGATACAGCTACACTAAACATTCCATAAAGTTAGTTATAAAAGTGAGTTCTCCAACATTTAAATCAAAGAATTTCCATTCCCTCAACAATACACAATTATATAAAATTATCTACTTCAAAAAAAGTTTGTATCTACTCAAATTCCACTCCTTAAACAGCCAACATTAAATCCATCTGATTGGATTGAGTTAAAAGCACATTTTTTTCTTGTTCAGCTGATTGACAATGTGTCAGTCATTGCGATTTACCCTATCAACTTCTATCCTTCTAAAAACTATGGCAAGTACTCTTCATATTTAACTTTTAAAGATTTCCATCTTTATGAACAAAATATTCATAATATTAATTTCTCAAATACATTAAATATTGAAAAAGTTCATTGTAAAACACTGTCTTCCTAAACATGTATTTTTGCCATTTGTGATTCACTGATGAGCAATTTGCTCTTTAATTGACTTTTAAAAAATCGCCTTTGTCAGTTAATCGGTGCCATGCACCACCCTGCCACTAGATGACATATAACCAGCCCAATCAGATTTCTGTCAATGGAAATCCTTGGAATCATCACTGATCAGTTTCAAATGGGCAACTACATAAATGCCAAGCTGCTAGAGCACATCAGAGGCTGGTTATTTCTTTGGTGACTGGCTTACCTCCTGACTCTTCAAAATTTCTCTACCTAGGCATGTCTGAAGTGTGATGGAATACTCTTCACTCATCTGAATAGTGCAGCTGCAACACACGGTCGAGGATGAAATGGTCCGCTTGATCAGCGCAACACCACTAGCTTAAAAATTCATCCCCTCCAGTGATGTATTGTAGCTGCAGTGTGTACCATCTGTGGGATACAGCACAGAATAGCTTCTTCAGCAACGCCTTCTGACCAGCAAACCTACCACTTAGGAGGACAAGGGCAGCATCATCTACAAGGTCGCTAAGTCACACAACATTCTGACTTGGATATAAATTGTCTTTCCTTCATTGTCACTGGGCCAAAATCCTGGTACTCTTTAACTAGCAGCATTGTGGGATCTTCAACACATGGATTGTACACGATGAAGAAGGTGGCCTATTATTACCATCTCAAAAGCAACTAGTGATGGGGATTCTGATCTTGCCAGCAACACTCCTATCTCAAGGTTTTGTAAAACTCTCTAATTAGTAATTAGAGTTTGCCCTCTCTCCTTTTGGGGCATTACCTTGCCTCCACACCTCTCAGATGTCTGAGGGAGACAGAGAACTTGCCTTACGGGGAAAACACAAGTGTGCATTACTGACCTTTTCATTAACTGGTACTTCACACTAGTTCACTAAAGCATAACGATAAGGAATCAGGTTATTCCATATGTAAAATCTTGGATAAGTCTGGTTCCAAAGGCATTTCATTTCTTTCCTTCCCCCTTCTAATTCTGAAACATCTGACACAAATTAATTAGTCTGATTTAAGACATTTTTGAAATCACTAGTTTCAAATGTGAAGCAGTTCCTAATTAATTAATACAATTAAAAAAAAAAATTCATCCATAGGATGATAGCATCGCTGGCTTGGCCAGCATTTATTGCCCATCCCTAATTACCCTCAAGGTGGTGGTGGTGAGTTGCCTTTTTGAACTGCTGCAGTCCATGTGCCATAGGTACACCCATAGTGCTGTCAGGGAGGGAGTTCCAGAATTTTGGCCCAGCAACAGTGAAGGAACGTGTAATATTTCCAAGTCAGGGTGTTGAGTGGCTTGGAGGGAAACTTCCAGGTGGTGTTGTTACCATGTGGCTGCTGCTCTTGTCCCTTCTAGATGGTAGCGGTCATGGGTTTGGAAGGTGCTGTCTAAGGAGCCTTGGTGGTGAATTCCTGCAGTGTATCTTATTAATTTGACTAAAATCACATGGCCAACAAGATCAAAACTAAAAAGGTGAAACACAGAAGTAGATTTGACATTAAACTCTGACCTAGCTGTAGAAGTTTCCAAAAAGCAGATTTTATTGGAAAGTAATCACAGAAGTGGGTAAATAATGCAAAAGAAGGAAAGGTTCTTTTCCTGATCTTGTTCATAAATTGGCTGAAGAACTGATTCTAGAACAATGCACAGAGAACACAACCCAGCATATCCCAACTCAAACTGACAGATGCTAACCACACAATTCATCCATAGGGCAGAATATTCTGTTCAGTGTGTGGGGGCGGGCCCCGCACGCCAACGCGTAAAATGATGCATGGTGATACTGCGCATCATTCCGATCTTTAATTCGGCTGACGCGCACCAGAGTCGGCTGCGCGCTAAACTGTTAAAGGCCTGTTAAAGGCCATTAATAAACTAATTGTTGTCAGGGCTGCCCGTCCAACCTTAAGGTTGGCGGGCAGGCGAAGAGCCCAGGCGGCCTTCGCATTTTTAGGATTTATTAACGAAATAAAAATTGTCAAAATTCATTAACATGTCCCAGCTCATGTGACACTGTCACCTGAGGGGACATGTCTGAATAATTTTCTCTTTTTTTTCCAATGATTGATAATGAAATTAATCTCCAAGGCAGCTCTGTGCCTCAGGGAGATCTCTGCACTCTTTCCCGCGCATGCACGAAAGAGCACAGGCCATGACTCTCCCTCCTCCCCCTGCCGTCTTAATTGGCCCGCCCACGTAAAATGGCGGCATGCAGCCGATCGCGGGCGGCAATCAGCTTCGCACCTCCCCGCGCCCGCTCCCATCCGGCCCACCCGACGGGGAGAAAATTCGCCCCATAATTTTCCCACCCAAACCAGTGACTGTAGGAGAGGCAAATTTTGTTTAGTATGAAATCTTAATAGGTTTGACGGATGACTAAGCTTCCTAGAAAATGCTCACTAGTCATGTGTGTTTGACGTTTGTAAGTTTATGAAAAACAAAGATCTCCACCACATCATATCCAGTGTGTGTATAACTTCATGAATACTACTGGCCTTCCTTCATTAAAAGAAGTAAATCAACTAAACAGAGTGCTACTGGTGAAACCCATCTGTTCTTTGTAGCTTCAAAAAACTGACAGTTACGTCATGCTGAATAAAAGCACTTCAACATAATCTTACACAATTATTAAAGTGAAGAAACATGGCATCACTGCTCTGTCTCCACTGATTGCTAAGCTCACATTCTAACAGAAAACAAATATGCAGTTTGTCACAGCAGGCAACAGGGGTTCAGCAACTTCATCTGGAGACCTGCCCATCATGAAAACTTTTCCTTCACAGATAGTAGTCCTGCAAAGTATTTGTGCTTCACTGCCTGTGACTGAACAAGGATTTCAAGAAGGACATTAAAGTCATATGTATACAGGTGCATAAGGTATGCATACAAAAGCTGCCTCTGCCTGGCTAATTGCCATATCAACCTTCCATTGATATTATTATTGTTGCAAAACTTTTTTTTTAAAAGTGCAAAGTCTAAGGGCCTTCGAGTGGCTGGCTGTGTTTATCTAGCGAATAGCTGCATCACATACAGCAGGATGGTCAAAAGCAAAAAAAAAAACTACAATTGCTGGAACTCAAAGAAAAGCAGAAAATGCTGGAAACACTCAGCTGGTCAAGGAGTCAAAGCAGGGAAACAAGTCGACACTTCGGCTATGGATTCTTGCAGCCAATCTGCATCATGTCCATTTCTCTCCATAGATGTGTTCGGCCTGATGAGCAATTTCTAACTTTTGGGCCAAATCTTTACTCCAGAGTCGGGTAAATTTTCCCAACTTGGGAATGAAAAATTCCAAACTCTGCAAACCTGACTTGGGAGAAAGTGCCCAGAACAGGCAGATTTTCGTTCTGGAGAGGCAGATGCTCGCTGGAGTTGGGCCCGCCGATCCCGGAAACAGTGCGGAGGCAGCCACAGGGGCTGACAGGTGCCAAGACGGGCTGCTTAAAAGCCTACTTCAGTGCACTGGGACTTTGTCCCAATTATTAAAAAAAGCAATAAAAGAAAAAACAGTCCTCACACTCCCTATGCCCCATCCATGCCATCTCACATGTCCCCACCCAACCCCGCTGAGCCCTCATACCCTCCATGCTAAACTATGCCTCTCAAACCCTCCATGCCAACCTATCCCGCTCTACCCATCCCATGGACCTTTATAGCTCCAATGCCAACTTAGTGCCAACTCATGACTCCCACCCACCGCCCTTTACCCTTACACCCACAATGCCAACTCACCCAGTGTCCACCATGGGCAGACCACTGGAGTCATGTCGAGATGAAATAACGTTCAAAGTAACTATTACAGACCACTATATTTAAAAAAATCATTGATAAAAGCCTATTCAACACATTTAATTTCCTTGAAGTACTTAATTTCTTATAAAAACAAACATTTGTGCCCATAACCCCACAAAGACAGCTAACCACTTTATGACCACTTGGAGCTGTCAATCAAATTGCAAACTTACAGCCCCGCCACTGTGATGATACGTTGTGAAAGCAGTCACACAGCACTAATCCTATAATGATACTCCTTAGGTTTATGTCAACAACAAACAACTGAAATTTCAAGCAATGATTTTTTTCAAACTGCAGGCTGTTCAGCTCTTTAAATTTTGGCAAAAGAAAAGATTTAAATGACTTAACAGATCCACAGACCTTATCCACTTTTTACGCAAATTCATGTCTACTCTTAACAATTCCAAAGAGGCACCCAGGCCTCTCCCAAAGAACTCCAGCAGGTTTAGACCTTTTCCAGAAATGTCTAAAGCTCATGAGTTGTGTTTTGGAAATTCCAGTAATGAAAATTGCTTGTTTGAAGACAGCTGCATTTTTGAATGTGCTGCCACCTGCATGAACTGCAGATGTGTAAACAAACAGCCTGCCCCCTTTTCCCTCGGTGAAAATGGTGGGTGCCGGTTTCAGTGGCGTGACTTCCTGGTTCCAGGCTCTGGCACCATTTTTCCTAAGCTACGGAGCACTTTGATGCAGCAAAAATTCAGGCCACTGTTATGATCTCTATTCTGTTTTGATTTCAGCCAGTGTAGCAATAGGTTTACTACAAACAAGTTTCTGCACCATGGTGATCATGAAAGGAAATAAGAACAATTCATGGCAGTACAGCAACTCTTTCTGAAAATAAATGCAAGGAAGCGTTAAAATTTAGGTTCGAGCTAGGTTGCAGTGGTCAAATAGCCTCAACAATTTCGCCAGGGTTCAAACGTGAATAATGATAACATGAATAAGATGCAGAAGGATGCTTACATAATCATACTGTAGCAGCAAAGGAGGGAAAGGGAGAAAACTCAAACCAAACAAAAAGGGGCAACTCATGCCCCACTGCAAGTTTTATGTGGCAGAAAATGAGATATGAAAATAGGGCAATAAGAACCACGAGAGGGGAAGAAATAGAAATTCAAATTAGGCCATACATGTGCCCTCATACCACCTAGTTCAAAGGGTGGATTGACGAAATCCTGAGAGCATGTCAACTATAAACTCTGCTTCCAACACCTTCCCCACATGTGCAGTGAAAACAGTACATGGGGGAGAAAGGAACCTGAAAACAGGAATAGGGATTTCCTACTGCACTGTCCTTTGGCATTCCAATCGGAAATTTTATTTACGATAAGTCCTCCAAGGAAAAACATTTTAACAAAATACTTTTAGGTACAATTTTGTCTCGGTTCTTCATAAAATTCACGTTCCATATGAAAAGATTGTGTCCCTCTAGTAGTATGAATACACCACCTGACTGACAGCAAGAAATGTTCCATCCAATAATAATGGTTAGGTCATCCACAAAGGGTGCAATAAATATTTTTGTTGAAAGCATCAGGTGCTGTAACAGATTTGCTTCAATTGCTTGATGAGGATGTTGTTTAACATATCTGCTATTGGGTTTTTGCATCAATGTATAGAAAATGTGACAACAGTCTTTACAGAATTTTAAAATGTGTCAAGAAACCACATGATACAGCAGTTTTTGTCAGTAATCCAGGATTGGCCCAGCAGGATCCAAGGGAGCAGCCGGGCCTGAATGTTAATTAGTTGCCCTCATATTTGGCATAGTTCGCTGTTCCATCCTCATCGAAACCAACTCCAGAACTTCGTTTCAGATTCACTGAGATCACAACGTATATCTGAACTAAATTATCCCATTTTTACGGCCATGGTCATGGTCATTTCAGTACTTGAACTGACCAGACTTCCATGTGGTAGTCAGGTACAACTAACCAGTACCAAGCACACAGATCAAATTTCTGTTTTGGTTATCGCCGTTTGTTCTCCATCTTCCATTATCAACAATTTTTTTTAAAAAAAATAGAACTCAACCAGATCAACCTAGAAAAATGAGAAAAAGCTCCAAAAAAACTCTCAGCTCCATCAAACTAATAAAGAACATAGAAAGGTGCAAGACCAGAAAAGACCACTGTAGTCTCGGAAATAAAACAAGCCATAATTTCCCTCAATCCTGTACTCAATTTTTCTCTGGATCCATGTCCAACTCCTCGAATATACTGCTACAGTCAGCCTGTACTGCCAAGTCATACACCATTGTGACTTGGAACGATACTGCCCTCCCTTTGAAGTGGCTAGTTCAAGATCCTGGAACTCCCTCCCTAACAGCACTGTGGGTGTACCTATGCCACATGGACTGCAGCGGTTAAAGAAGGTAGCTCACCACCATCTTCTCAAGGGCAATTAGGGATGGGTAATGAACATTGGCCTTACCAGCATCCACATGCAATGAAAAGCGTCATTCTGTGCAGTTGTCACCATCTGCATTTAGTTAAATTTATACCATCTTTTCACCTCCCTGCATTTGATTTTGAGGCTATGTCCTCTTGTAGAATTAATGACTATACTAAGCACTTTGGTGTTTGTCTAGAATACTTTTATTGGCTTATTCCTGAGCTTTCCCTTTTCCAATGTAAACGTTCCCAGGGGTTGCAGCCTTTCATCATAAATAGGGTGCTTAATCTGACTGCCAAGATATAACAGCGAGGGAGACAGAAAGCAGGAAACTACAGGCCAGTTAGCTTAATATCTGTCATAGGGAAAATGCTAGAATCTATTAGTAAGGAGGTTATAGCAGGGCACTTAGAAAATGTGAATGCAATCAGGCAGAGTCAGCATGGTTTTGTGAAAGGGAAATTGTGTTCGACCAATTTGTCAGATTTCTTGGAGGAGGTAACAAGCAACATGAATTAGGGGACACTGTTTAAAAATGAGGTCTTCCGTTTGTCAGTCAGTGGAATTCTCTTCCCCAGAGAGTATTGGAGGCAGGTTCATTGAATATTTTTATGGCTGAGTTAGATTGACTCCCTTGTCAATCAAGAATCTAAGGTTATAGGGGTAGACAGGAAAGTAGAGTTGCGGCTGCAGTCTAACCAGCCATGATCTTGTCAAATGGCGGAGCAGGCTTGAGGGGCTGAATGGCCTACTTCTGCTTCTAATTCTTATGTTGGTACGTAAAACCGAGGGATTCGAGCAACATTATAAGCATACATTTCAATCTTTCACTTGTACTAATGGACAAAGACATTAGTACATAACAGCAAGAAGAATCTGTTTGTTTCAACGTTTAATCTGAATTTTTACACTGAAATTCTGCTCAAGTTTTAGCAATTTTACACCTCATAATTGGGATATCTTTTAATTGGAGGAAATAAACCAAAAAAAATGATAATGACATTGGGGTTTTCAACAGTTTAGCAAAAAAAATCTCAAATCGCTCCACCAAATCCAAGCCCACCAACCCCATTCACAAAACCACTTGAAACTCTTTTACTGTAGTTCCTGAGGACAAAATATCCTATCCAAATTCCCTTTCACAGCAACACTCTCTTCTCCTTCAAACCCCTCAGTTCATATTGGCAGTCCATTCCCCAAATTCAACTTAACGTTCTTATCCTTCCCAATGTGCCCTCAGGAAATGCTGGTACTATTCTCCATTTCCTACCCTAAAGCACTGTTCTTAGCTTCTGCCCACCTTTCTGGTCCTGAAAACTAATTTCAGAACTGTGGAGCCTCATTCCCTCAAGAGGATTTAAAATTTGCATGGCTCAAAAAAAGGGGGGATTTAGCTTTTCCCTTAATCCTATGTATACACCCTCATGTTTACTTTGTTTTCTACACAATCACTAAAAAGTTAATTATGTCCCATGTTTTTTACTTCCTGCTTTGCTGTCTGAGAGAATTCTTTAATCTGTTTGGTTGATAAGCCTGCCTGGTGCCTGTTCTCTTCCTGAGCAGAAATGCTGTTTTCTAACTATGATGTTGTGCGCTGTCAAAAATTCTGTTACTCCTGATTGAACAGAGATTAACATTTTCATTAGTTTTACAGCAAGAATAATGAACAAAAAGTTGACATTCATGTCAAATCAGTGATTTTGTTGATTTATATTTGCAAAGGCTGCGTGACCTGTGGAGAAGCAGCGTACTACTACTACTAGCAACTTCTGGGTTTCCACATCTAACTTACATGTGCAAATGCCAGAGGTTTCAGGCAGTTCTACACGTAATGCCGATGAGCACTGACCATTTTGCCGTCATTACAATCACAAAGGATTCTTGCTGACCAGGGAATTTCACAGATTAGAATCTGCTTGTCAGTTTCAGGCTGGAAGCAAGCGCTCTGTGTTTTAACCTTGTGCTGTTCCTATAAGAAATGTCTTCATCTAACAATTAGAGACCGTGAACATAAACTTTGAGACTTCAGTGAGCCGTTGGTTGGTAGTAAGGAATGGAGATCTGCACAGAACCTGCTTGTGGTAAAGGCCATAATTAAAATATCTTCTATTTGATGCTGTGGCGTACAACAATCTTTTATTTCAATCAGAGATAGCCTTGTCCAGCGTACCCACTATTGGCTGACAATTCAGTTTTTTGATAAATCAATTATATTAAAATAATTGGTGGCACTGATCATTGCGGTGTCTGCTTCAGAGACACAGTCAGATTCAACACCACCTGAATGGAAATCTGGGACAATGTGATAGATCTACTGGGTCAAATAATGAAATTCTTACACATGCCAACTGCGTCAATGACTTGGGGGCTTTGTAATGTTTGTTCTTTTTTCTAAGTCCCATTTACCCAAGTCTGGTTGCAGTTGCACCGAGTCCCTCCTCCTCTTGGCTTCATTCCCAGTGCTAATAACAGGATTTGGCTTCTACATAATGTAGGTGGGCAGGTGTGTTCCTGCTACTTGTGAGAATTCTTCACGCTGTTTGGCTAATCGGCCTGCCTGGTGCCTGCTCTGCTCCTGGATGCCATAGATCCTTTGTAAATGGTATTAAATTCAAAGTGCCACTGGAATAGTGGAAGTCTCCCCAGTCACCTGATTTGAGGCTCTTAAGGCATTATCCAATTGGTCTCTCCCCAGACCCAAACCCTGCCTCACAACTTTGCCTTTCACTTGAATTCCTTCTACATATTTCCACCACTTGGAAGCTCTGTTATTTCATTAAAGCACTTGGTGAATTTTACCATTCTTGCTGACATGCAAAGTACTGGAAACATTTTAATCAATTGGCAGTCTGTTTCAACTCAGTGCCAGGAATCCAGCTTTTAAATATTTTAACTATGATTGAGGGGTAAAGGAATGGGATAATAAAGGCCTGCAGCCTCCATTCTATTATATTCCCCCTACTCAAATTTATCAGATTCCTCTCCATGCCAGGAGCAGCACCAGACATAGCTAGAGTTTTGATACCAAACTGGGTTCCAACACAGGGCTCCAAACATGCTAAACAGTAGAAGAACTATAGACACAGCTAAACGATTCCACAACCAATAGACCAGATCAAAAAACTCTGCAGTACTGCCACATTCAGTCCTGAATGTTGGTGAACAAATGAATAACTACGCAGAGGCAGCTCCAGGAACAACCCTATTCTGAATAATGGGGGAGCCCAGCACATTAGTGAAAAAGGCAAGGCTGAAACATTTGTAACTATCTTCAACCAGAAGTGCCAAATTGATGATCCATTCTGGCCTCCTTCCG
The DNA here is from genome assembly GCF_964194155.1 of Cetorhinus maximus. Lineage (NCBI taxonomy): Eukaryota > Metazoa > Chordata > Chondrichthyes > Lamniformes > Cetorhinidae > Cetorhinus > Cetorhinus maximus. The sequence continues at coordinate 76,901,495 of NC_135898.1, forward strand.
AGGTCCCAACATCATAGAAGCCAACCGTCAGCTAATTTGGTTCCCATCATGCATCAAGAAGCTGCTGAGGGCATTGGATACAGCAAAGGCTATTGACCCTGACAACACCTCAGCTGCAGTGCTGAAGATCTATGCTCCAGAACTAGCTGCACCCATGGTCAACGTGTTCCAGTACAGCTTTTATTCATTTGTGGGATGTGGGCTTCGCTGGCTGGGCCAGCAGTTGTTGCCCATCCCTAGTTGCTCTTGAGATGCGGTGGTGAGCTGCCTTCTTGAACCGCTGCAGTCCCCGTGGTATAGGTACACCCACTGTGCTGTTCGGAAGTGAGTTCCAAGATTTTGACCCAGCAGCACTGAAGAAATGGCGATATATTTCCAAGTCAGGATGGTGAGTGACTTGGAGAGCAACCTCCAGGTGGTGGTGGTGTTCCCATCTATCTGCTGCCCTTGTCCTTCTAGATGGTAGTGGTATGGATTTGGAAGGTACTGTCTAAGGAGCCTTCGTGAATTCCAGCAGTGCAACTTGCAGATGGTCACTGCTGCACGTTGGTGGTGGAGGGAGTGAATGTTTGTGCATGTGGTGCCAATCAAGTGGGCTGTTTTGCCCTGGACGGTGTCAAGCTTCCCGATTGTTGTGGAAGCTGCACTCATCCAGGCAAGTGGGGAGTATTCCAACACACTCCTGACTTATGCCTTGTTGATGGTGGACAGGCTTTGGGGAGTCAGGAGGTGGGTTACTCATTGCACGATTCCTAGCCTCTGACCACAGTACTTACATGGCTAGTCCAGTTCTGTTTCTGGTCAATGGTAACCCCCAGGATGTTGATAGTGTGGGATTCAGTGATGGTAATGCCATTGAACATCAAGGGGCGATGGTTGGATTCTCTCCTGTTGGAGATGGTCATTGCCTGGCACTTGTGTGGCACGATTGTTACGTGCCACTTGTCAGGCCAAGCCTGGATATTGTCCAGGTCTTGCTGCATTTGGACATGGACAGCTTTAGTATCTGAGGAGTCACAAATGGTGAACATCGTGCAATCAGTGAACTTACCCACTTCTGACCTTATGATGGAAGGAAGGTGAAGTTGATGAAGCAGCTGAAGTTGGTTGGGCTGAGGACACTACCCTGAGGAACTCCTGCAGTGAGGTCCTGGAGCGGAGATGACTGACCTCCAAGAACCACAACCATCTTCCTTCATGCTAGGTATGACTCCGACCAGTGGAGAGCTTTTCCCGATTCCCATTGACTCCAGTATGGCTAGGGCTCCTTGATGCCACACTCAGTCAAATGCTGCCTTGATGTCAAGGGCAGTCACTCTCACCTCACCTCAGGAATTCAGCTCTTTTGTCCATGTTTGAACCAAGGCTGTAACGAGGTCTGGAGCTGAGTGGCCTTGGCGGAATCCAAACTGGGCGTCAGTGAGCAGGTTATTGCTAAGCAAGTGCCGCCTGATAGCACTGTTGATGACCTTCCATTATTTTACTGATGAGGCAGAGTAGACTGATGGGGCAGTAATTGGCAGGGTTGGATTTGCCCTGCTTTTTCTATACAGGACATACCTGGGCAATTTTCCACATAGCCAGGTAGATGCCAGTGTTGTAGCTGTACTGGAACAGCTTGGCTAGGGGCGCGGCAAATTCTGGTGCACAAGTCTTCAGTCCTATTGCCGGAATATTGTCAGGGCCCATAACCTTTGGAGCATCCAGTGCCTTCAGCTGTTTCTTCATATCATGTGGAGTGAGTCGAATTGGCTGAAGACTGGCATCTATGATGCTGGGGACCTCTGGAGGAGGCCGAGATGGATCATCCACTCGGCACTTCTGGCTGAAGATTGTGGCAAACGTTTCAGCCTTATCTTTTGCACTGATGTGCTGGGCTCCTCCATCATTGAGGATGGAGATATTTGTGAAGCCTCTTCCTCCAGTGAGTTGTCTAATTGTCCACCACCATTCGCTACTGGATGTGGCAGGACTGCAGAGCTTAGATCTGATCTGTTGGCTGTGGGATCACTTAGCTCTGTCTATCACTTGCTGCTTATGCTGTTTGGCATGCAAGTCGTCCTGTGTTGTAGCTTCACCAGGTTGACACCTCATTTTTAGGTATGCCTGGTGCAGCTCTTGACATGCCCTCCTGCACTCTTCATTGAACCAGGGTTGATCCCTAGGCTTGATGGTAATGGTAGAGTGGGGGATATGCCAGGCCAGAGGGTTACAGATTGTGTTTGAGTATAATTCTGCTGCTGATGGCCCACAGTGCCTCATGGATGCCCAGTCTTGAGTTGCTCGATCTGTTCAAAATCTATCTCATTTAGCACAGTGGTAGTGCCACACAACACGGTGGAGGGTATCCTCAATGTGAAGGCAAGACTTCGTCTCCACAATGACTGTGTGGTGGTCACTCCTACTGATACTATCATGGACAGATGCATCTGTGGCAGGCAAGTATGTTTTTCCCCCTCATTGGTTCCCTCATCACCTGCTGCAGACCCAGTCTAGCAGTTATGTCATTTAGGACCTGGCTGGTATTAGCACTACTGAGCCACTCAATGGACATTGAAATCCCCCACCCAGAGAACATTTTGCACCCTTGCCACCTTCTGTGCTTCTTCCAAGTGGTGTTCAACATGGAGGAGCACTGATTCATCAGCATGGTAAATGTATCCTAGGGATGGTGATGGTGGTGTCTCGGGCATTAACTGCAAGGTAAGATTCCATGAGGATGACTAGTCTGTGAGACAGCTCTCCCAATTTTGGCACTAGCCCCCAGATGTTAGTAAGGAGGACTTAGCAGGGTTGACAGGGCTGAGATTGTTGTTGTTGTTGTTTCCAGTGCCTAGATCGATTTGGTTTCTGGTTTCATTCCTTTTTTGTGATTTTGTAGTGGTCTGTTACAACTGGGTGGCTTGCTATTCTATTTCAGAGGGCATTTGTCCCAACAAAGGTGAAGGAATGGCAATACAATTCCAAGTCAGGATGTGTCTGGCTTGGGGTGGATTGGAGTAGGGGGATCTTGCAGGTCATGGCATTCCCATGTACATGCTATCCTTGCCCTTCTACTTCCTACTTGCCTGAATAAGTGCTGCCCCACATCATCCACCTTAAACATTAAATCTTTCCACCACCAGTGCACCAGGCTGCGGTATGTACCATCTACAAGAGGTACTGCAGCAATTCAACAAGATTCCGTCGACAGCGCCTACAACCTCTACCACCTAGTATAGCTTTTTCTTTTACGCCGTGTGTGGTTAAGTTTTGGAATACACTGCCTGAGAGTGTGGTGGAGGCAGATTCATTCATGGCTTTCAAAAGGAAATTGGATATTTAACTAAAGGTAAAAGAATTGCAGGGCTATGAGAAAAGGGCAGGGGAGTGCGACTAGTTGAGTTGATCTTGCAGAGAGAGCCTGCATGGACACGATGGGCCGAGTGGCCTCCTTCTGTGCTGTAACTACTCTTATGATTTTATGACTTGATGCCATCCAATTTTGTGAATAATGCATGGGAGATCTATAACAAAATCTCACTCAACAGTATATCTAGAGCACATTTTCTTCCTGTCACACTTCAACATCCTGTATCACACTTCAAAGAAAATGATGAACAAACTGCCCAACATGAAATACTGAAGGCAGGATGGTGGCAGCCTCTTAATTGACATATTGATGCACTGAACCAGTGTTAAAAACAGACCCCTTTAATTGTCATATTACCTTAGTGTTTATTCAAAAGCCTTAAAAGCATACAACTACATTTTACATGCTATGTATGTTCCTGCCCTTGTAACATTGCACATCTTTTGACTTACTGTGAACAGCACCACAGGAGGAGATTTCATTTAATCTTTTAAAAGGATTCATTTAATCTTTTAAAAGGACACATTTTCCTGATAAGAGTTCTATTATCACATAGTTTACAGCTTCTTAAAAATGATCTAGGTTGTACAATTGTTAAGTTTTTCATGTGGCTGGAAAAGACAATAATGGCCTGATCAGATCATCTCTGATAAACCTGACCCTCTTGCTTGGAAATTTACAGCACGCAGGGCGGCCATTTAGCCACTTGTGTCTGTGCCCTGCTCTTCATTAGAGCTTCCAAGGCCCATTACCCTGCTCTCCCAAAGTCTATATAAGAATATGTGATGAATGGCCTGCAGCACAAGCATCAAATGGACAGACTTCAATTTTCTTCAGAATGACTTGCAATAGCTAGAATTACAGAAGTAATATTTAATTCCTGCTAAAAACAAACTTGGATGGGTTCCATTTTAAAATGTGAGCAAAACCAGCAAGCAAGCTACATATATATTACGGAATAATAAAGCCAGCCAGTAACTTCAGAAGGTCAGTGAAAATATCAGTTCCAAACAGACCCTGCTGCTAACACAGCATTACCCTTTACAACCAGCAAGGCAAAACCTTATACATTTGCAGATTCATGGAGCCAATTAGGAATCATGTGGTCTTCTTCATTGGTCACATGACCATCTATTTACACATCGATTTCTTGGTGTGCGACATCATCCAAGGGTCCAGTTTTCAAGTTTTATTAAAATTTCCCAACCATTTGGCAAAGTATTTAATCTCTGGGCTGGTAACATGGGTGTCTCCACTGCAAATTGCAAGAATGTGATGGAACAGAAGCTTCAAAGTTTGAGAGCCCTTTAGGCATCTGTGTATCAGATGTGGTTGGAAGCATGCAAGCAATGCTGCACTCTACAGTCATATCGAAATCCTATAAATAGTTTGTTCTCGGCCACAAATAACCTGAGGCAGTAATATAACACCACATCAGCAGTACAGTCATATTAGTGAAAAATCAATGACATGAATTTTGTGCACACTTAGCACAAACTTCATTTCAATACCAGACTCAGTTAGAGCTGTTCATGAGATCTGTAACCTGGCAGTGATTCACCAAATGCAAGTCCACAATAAACAAATTAGTTGGCATCAGATAGATAAACTGATGTTTTTAAGAAAAGATTACTGGTCAGATTTGGAGGGAGACTCCTTAAATTACTGCTGTCAGCAACGTTAAAACCACCCCCCCCCGCCACAATTGTCATGTACTGGAAATACTGCTCAGATAAATATTGACGTTTATTATTTTGTAGCTGGTCATTAGTTTTTAAAATATTACTCTTGATCAATGAGCTTTCTGAATGAATGTGTGCAAGTGTGATAACAAACACTGAAAGCAGAGAGTTGAATCTTCTAATGGACCCTAATAGCAAATGAACCGAGTTATAAATAAACCAGATCATATACGACGGTCTATTCATACCACCGATTTTAAATTAGCAGTACTACCGACTGATAACTGTGGTGGAATTGCTTTGCACATCACATTCATCACCAGATTAGAACACCACGGTGTAATTCAACCTCTGATTTCTACATGCGAATCATCATTCAAAGCTGTCTAAAGTCCAATAATGTTTTGCAAATAAATTGAAATTATCTACTCTAAATATCCATCCAGCAGAGTGTGTTATTTTGCCCTATTGCCAAATGATTTCCATCCAATTAAAGAACACACGGGGCAGGACAACAAAATAAACGGTACATTCCAGCCTCAGACATTTGACAGGTCAGGTTTAAAAATGGGTTTCCGATGAGCTCCTGAGCAGGCTACCAATTTAAAAATGGGAACGTTCATCATCAAAAACTAACAAATGTCAACCAAATCTTGCAACTGTACTTCCTGCCTTACACCTCTCATCCAATCCAAGGCTTATGCTGGGATATGTGGCGACGAGTTCCACCAGCTGGTAACTCATCAACTCAGAGACTGGGGTGGGGGGGAGGGGGGAGGAGGTGCGCGCAGGCAGGACCAGAGAGGGCGAGATTAGTAAGGAGGGAAAAATTAGAATATGAGAGAAAGCTAGGTAGAAATATAAAGATAGTAAGAGTTTCTGTAGATATTTAAAAATGAAAATAGTTAAAGTGAGCGTTGGCTTATAAAAAGAGAGTCCAAGGAATTTATTTTGGAAAATGAGATAGCAGATGACTTGAAGGGGTATTTTGCATTGGTCTTCACTTTAAAAGATACAAGTAATGTCCCAGCAATAGCTGTAAATCATAAAATGGATGGCAGGGAGGAACTTGGGAACATTACAATCATCAGGGAAGTGATACTGAGCAAATTGTTGGAGTGGTGGGCTGACAAATCCCCAGGTCCTGATGGACTTTATCCTAGGGTCTTAAAAGAAGTGACCAGTGAGATAGTTGATGGATTGGTTTTAATTTTCCAAAATTCCCTAGATTCATGGAAGGTTCCATTAGATTGGAAAATAGTGAATGTAACTCCTTTATTCAAAAAAAAAGACAGAAAGCAGGAAACTACAGGTTTAACATCCGTCATAGAGAAAATGTTAGAAGCTATTATTAAAGACATTAGAGCAGGGCACTTGGATAAGTTCAAGGCTATCAGGCAGTGCCAACATGGTTTTATGAAAGAGAATTCATGTTTAACCAACTTGTTGGAGTTCTTTAAAGAAGTAACGTGCTGTGGATAAAAGGGAACCGGTGGGTGTACTACACTTGGATTTCCAGAAGACATTTGATAAGGTACCACATCAAAGGTTATTGTAGAAAATAAAAGCTCATGGCACAGGGGTAACATATTGGCACGGATAGAAGATTGGCTAGCTAACAGGAAGTAGAGAGTTGGTATAAATGGATCTTTTTCTGGTTGGCAGGATGTGACGAGTGGTGTGCTACAGGGATCATTGCTGGGGCCTCAACCTTTTACAATTTATATAAATGACTTGGATGAAGGGACCAAATAAATGGTTGCTAAATTTGTTGATGACACAAAGATAGGTAGGAAACTAAGTTGTGAAGATGACATAAGGAGGCTACAAAAGGATATATATAGGTTAAGTGAGTGGGCGAAGAACTGGCAAATGGAGTATAGTGTGGGAAAATGTGAAATTGAAATTGTCCATTTTGGAGGGAAGAATAAAAAAGCATATTATCTAAACGGTGAGAGATTGCAGAGCCCGGAGATGCAGGGGGATCTGGGTGTTCTGGTGCATGAATCACAAAAAGTTAGTAAGCAGGTACAGCAAGTAATTAACAAAGCTAATAGTATGTTATCATTTATTGTGAGGGGAATTGAATACAAAAATAGGGAGGTTATGCTTCATTTATACAGGGCACTGGTGAGACCACATCTGGAGTACTGTGTACAATATTGGTCTCCTTATTTAAGGGAGAATGTAAATGCATTGGAAGCAATTCAGAGAACGTTTACTAGACTATTACTAGTCTTAAGAGGAAAAGTTGGACAGGCTAGGCTCATATCCACTGGAGTTTAGGAGAATAAAGGGTGACTTGATTGAAACATGAATGTGGAAAGGATGTTTCCTCTTGTGGGAGAATCTAGAACTAGTGGTCACTGATTCAAAATAAGGGGTCGCCCATTTAAGACAGAAGTGAGGAGAAAGTTTCTCTCTCAGAGGGTTAGGAGTCTTTGGAACTCTTCCTCAAAAGACAGTGGAAGCAGAGTCTTTGAATATTTTTAACGCCGAGGTAGATAGATTCTTGATTAACAAGGGGTGAAAGGTTATCAGGAATAGATGGGAATGTGGATTTGAGGTCACAATCAAATCAGCCATGATCTTATTGAATGGAGGAACCAAGTGGCTTACTCCAGCTCCTAATTTGTATGTTCGTATGTTTGAGAGCAAGACGAGGTGGGGGTGCAGATGGGAAGGGAGTTTGGGGGTGGTGGGGAGATACAGGGATTGCTGGGGGTGGGGGGGGGAGAGAAGAAACAGAGTAGGGGAGGGGGGTGTAGAAAAGGACACCCAGAGTGGGTGGGTGGGTTGTGTGGGGGGGGGGGGGGGGGGGGGGAGAGAGAGAACCAAGAGTGGGTTGGGAAAAACAAATTTGTGGGGTGTGTGGTGTGGGTGAACAGAGAGGGTGCACAAGACCAACATACAGATGGACACAGTCACAGCAAACATATGTTCCACACTTTAATTTCCAGCAAGGATCATCTATAATGGTTGACATAATTTAATAACACAGAGCAGGGGTCAAACTTGGTGCCTTTAGAGAACAAAAGCACACAATATAATATATTCCATCCTATAAATTTTGACTAACTTACAACATTATAACATGGCCAAAGGTCCTTGTCACCTAGTTAATTTTAACTGTTTGTGAAATTGTTTAGTCAATTATATTAAAGCATAGAGGATATAAAGGTTTTAAATGTAAATCTGCTTCAGGAATTTTATTAGTTGATTACCTTTAGGTGGGAAATATGATTTGCTTTCAGCTTTGTGAGGCCAATCCACCACCAGAGGTCCAAATCGACGAAAGCTAGCTGTGATTTCATCTACAGGAGATATCACACCAGGGATTTATTAAAAGTTAAATCTGTCAAAAATACTTCCACAATACACTGATTGGAGAATAGTGTTAACAGTCAAAAAGAACCCAAGCATTTTGACATGTTTAGTGGTCTGAACAAATCTTGCAAATGTACCTTCATCAATGTCTGGAGGTAGGCCTCCCACAAAGACCTTTCGTGAATAACGTTCCACCCTTTCACCATTCTGACAGCGGGTTGGAGAGTTTAAACCTGATGTCAGAGACTGGTCACCATGACCATCATCAAGGAAACCATCTTCAATAGGAAAAAGCGAAGAACGACCTGGAAAACAGTTTACACTTCCATCTAGTGAAAAAGAACCTGAACATTACTCTTGACGCTTCAATAGATATATTGTAAAACTCTCCCACAGAGCAAAACTCTGTGCTGTTACCAATTTGCTGCAACTCAGCACGAAGATGTAATTGTCAGAATATATTAATTTTAAGTATTTAATATCTTTAACAAAAAAACTTACAGAATGAGTACTTTAAAAAGATGATTACATTTTGGTTTTCTAATATTTGATAATTGATATGGGTAACGTAAAGTTCATGAGTGGGCTAACATTTCCTTCAAAATGTTTTTTCAAAAAATTTGGGCTTGTCTGATCAGGTAAAATAAGGAAGCAAAGTCTAAATTAAGATACATGCAAATTGTTAGTTGAAGGATGCATAAGCACTAATGATTCACTAGAAAATTTGGGATTCAACAGCCTGGTTAAAGTCAAAGGGTCAATTTAATTCAAGTTATTTCATGATTAATACTGCAGACAATTCAGTGATCATTCAGGGATTGTTGCCTTTAAAACAACTTTGCCTTGAAGGAAAAAAAAACAGCACTTTTTAAAAAAACATATATATGTCTCTTTCCTGGCATCAACACACATTATACAAGGTTTCTCAATTCCAGCTAGCCCATGGAATATCATTTTAAAACATACAAATATATAAAGATGATCATTAGATATTACACTAGTGTACATCTAAACTGTAAACAATATTGCATACAGCCAATATAAATGTTTTGGATCTGTGCTTGTAAAATTGTTCAGAAACTACAAAATAAAAGCTACATTCTCTGCTGTTAAACAAACTACTGTGGCATTCCTATAAACCAATGGGGGAAACAACTATAAACTACAATCAATTCCACTTCCATATTTTCTTCCTTTTTAATTCCAGTAACTGCATGTAATTTTAGAAGCTACGTTGAAGAATTTGCTCCTAAATTTCTTGCATTAACTTGGGAAAATTGAGTAAGAATTAGTGATCAGTTAAGAGTGGAAAATGTATTTCTTCAATTTTCTGACTTTACACCATCACAAATGAAAGTGGCAAATCATAGCAAAACAAGGGTTTCACAAGCTGCAGTTGTTACCTCTCCAGCATCTCATTCAATACGTGCAAGTTACGTTCACAAGTGTTTATAAATTAGAGATTGCTGGCAGTCCCTGACTCCTATCCTATCCAGATTTATGTGGTACAGTGAAAAACCACTAAACCCATTGAGCCACAGGTAGAAGGGGAGGGCTGTGAAATTTAATTTGGACAACTCTTTCACAATTAAGCATTTGGAATTAATTATCCACCTTCTTTAGAGAATTTACATGTCACCAAGAGCATTGGTTTGCATGCAACAAGAAATTAGTCACCTTGAAGCAGCTGAGCATTTAAAAGCAAAGAAGCATCTCAGCAAGATGGCTAAGACCAACACTCACGAGTGGCTGTTTTGTGGAGCATTTTCATGAACAAAGTATTCCATTTCATCCAGAGAGGGAAAACTTCATCCTGAAGATTCAAATATACACCGTCCGCCACCCCCCCACCCCCCCAAACGAGTAACTTGTCACACCATACTGACAAGGAGAGGCTACAGTTAGGTGCCTTGCCATCTCAAGTCAAATTAAACTAAGCATGTTACAGACCCATGGGCTATGTTAGGGGTTTTGGTGCCCACTCTAACAAAAGAAAATTACTTGCTTTTAATAAATTCTTTATAGTAAGCGACATCATTAAATATGGTAAAAAAAAATCTTCATAATAGAATGAACTTATTAAACCTGATGTTTTGAAATGTAGGTCAGTATACCATCCTACAAGCAAATGTTAATACATCTCATTTTTAATAGTGCAGTTGACTTGAAGGACACGAACTGAAACCATTAAAATACTGTGATCATTGGATAAAATATACTGTCCTTTCAAAAATGTAGTTTTTACTGTGATAATTAGCAGAGTCCCATCCACAGATTCTTGACACAAGGGAATTTGTCTTATTTATTCTACATTGAAGTCTGGCTCTTAAAAGAGCATTTAAATTCTGCAACTATATTTTTACATTTTTAGTAGATTAAATATAACTTCAATTTAAATGGATGGGACTAAAACTAAAAAAAAATAAAGATTTTCTGATGCATGAAAGTAACTTAAATCACCAGGCTAGCAGTATTAAAAAATGCTGGAGGGTCAACAACTATGTAGCTTGTTCCAAATAAACTATAGGCCACTTAAAAAAAAAAAGACTTGCATTTATATAGCTCTTTCATGCTCGGATATCTCAAAGCGCTTTACAGCTAATGAAGTACTTTTTGAAGTGCAACTATTATTGTAATGTAGGGAACATGGCAGCCAATGCACACACAGCAAACTCCCACAAACAGCAATGTGATAACGACCAGATAATCTACTTGGGTGATCTTGATTGAGGTATAAATCTTGGCCAGGACACTGGGGATAGCTCCTCTACTATTCCTCAAAATAGTGCCACAGGATCTTTTCCATCCACCAGAGCAGGCAGATGGAGGCCAGAGTTCAACATCTTGTCCAAAAGATGGCATTTCAGACAGTGCAGCACTCTCATTGGAGCGTGAGTCTTGATTTTTGGGCTCAAGATGTGGAGTGGGACCTGAACCAGGAACCTTCTGACTCAGAAGCAAGAGTACTACCAACTGAGCCATGGCTGACCCCCTGACATACGACAGTACACATATGTAAATCAGTAATTGTGAGAACAGAGGGAGAACATGTGCCCCTCATGGCTGACCTTTGAAAAGTGGTGGCCATGGCAACTGAAGTGCATCTCCGAGACCATCAGCCCACACGGCTGAATGTGATCCAAAGGAAAAATAACTCAAGGAGAAATACTTAGAAAAATGCATTTTATACCCTCCCATATAACAGTAAATTAAAACATTTTCTTCATGGTCTCCCTTATCCACTCAAAGGCCAGATGGCGAGGCAAATAAAACCTCCGGTAGCCTAGGGTGATTCTACCACAGATTCTTGTTTGTCCTCTGTGGGGAAACACCTGGTTTGCACTCAGAACCTCTCTCTGGGTACCATGAGCGGATCTAAAAATAACAGTGCGTTAAGAAACAAAAACAAATCCATTTACTTCAAATAAATAAAACACCAAGCTCAAAGGAAATCTCAAAAATGTGTTTCTATAGCTGTTGCTTAAGAATTATTATTTCTTCAGCCACAATTAAAAACAGGCCATTTGATGCCATAATTTCACAGATTTAAAAAGAAACAACCACTTTTGTCAAGATTTATAAAGAAGTTTCAAAGCAACAAACTGCAAGCTTCTAATTTAGAACCATTAGATGCTCTCTATTGCATTTGGAATAATCACAAAAAGGGCACCAAAAAAATTGCCAATCAGCCAAAAGATTTATACAAGCATCTGAAAATTGTTAATCACTCCAGTATAGCATTGAAATAGTCGACAAGCAAACACTGAGTATTAAAAATGTATTTACCTCTTCGTCGGCCAAATGTCCTTGCTGCATGTAAACAGAGAAAATAGTGGGTAGGCCTGTAACCGTCTATTAAAAATTGCAATGATAGGCACACATGATTCAGATGACATGGCTCAGTTCATTGTCAAAAAACTTCACCTGTTGTTCCATACTGACTTAAGTTTTAGAAGTGTTCTGTTACCACACACAAAGATTCATTTATAAAATTAGTTTCATCCTCTCCTCCCCACAAATCATTCTTGGAAGCCTTTTGCTTCCACTTCATCCCCCTATCGCGCTTATCGTGAAATGCAGTCAACAAGTTTCTACTGCACTATGCTAGGTAGCACGAGGCTCCCAACAGCAATGTGGATGAATTGGATTTCAACTTTTCCCCTCCGAGTGAATTGCTTAAATTTTCACTCGCGCTTCTCCCAGGTTGCTCAAAGGAGCTAAATTCTAACAGAATAGCATTTCCTTGACTTGTGTGCCATCAACAATCGAACTGAAGAACTAAATTTTAAAACAGCTGGTTTTATTTGGAAAAAGAACAGTTTGCCTTGCTTCTGCTGCTGTATGAAAAGATACAGAAGGAAAGTCAACATCGATCAAAACGGCTTTCTAACATCGTTTATAAAAGCAATTTGTGCTTCTTCGGAAGGACCCAACTGCCACAGAACTGAGAGTCTGTCATTTAAAAAAAAATACAACTAGTTTCATCATCAAAAGTATACCACAGATAAGGCTTTTCCAAAAACAAGCATATTGAAGGTTAACCATTATGTTACTAATAATGCAATCACATTTGGCAAAAGCTTAGATTCTACCATGATTGCTTGCTTGCAGATTGGCAAGGCAGGTAACTTTAGAGAATGAGCGATTGCAGTTATTTTCTGTGAAATGAACCACATTACTGTCAACGGAAACTGCAGGAAGAAACGCATTCCAGCTAATTTGTAATTTGAAAACACACACACACACGTTAAATATTAACAGAGACGAACACAGCACTCCAGCTCAATATGAGTAGCTGCTTATCTTGGGAAAAAAAAACTTTGGAGGTAGTTTTCATTTTGTGAATACTGTTGTCAAACCATTAATGCAATCTAGAAAACGTTCTATACGCTGGAAGGGTTTCAACTGCTAGAAAAGATGTTAACTTATATAGAAAGAGCTGTAATCCTGCATAATTTATCAGGCAAACAGATGAGCAATTTACGAAATAAGCACCTTGCAACACATCACTTGTATTCAAGTGTAATCCATCACAATAATACTAATTAGTTAATAAATCAAACATAAGTCATGGGTAAAGAAATAGTAAACTAATAAACTTTTTGATTATTTCAATCACCAAATTTGCAGTACATTCATAAGTAAACTTACACATTATGAAATATTTGAAATGTAATTATAGACTTAAAATTCTAAAAGAAATAGCTCAAATAGCAGTACTGTATGGAAAGAGTAATACCCTGAAACAGATTTTCCCTTGGTGGTTTCTGTATTACGCCAAGTGCTGCTAAATTAAATCTCTCACTCATTAGGTTGGATTTCATCAAGCTATGAACATAGTCTTGATTTATTTCCCATACTTAAAATGAAAACAAAATTGCCTCACCAAGAAATTGTTTTATCAGTTTGAACAGCTGCTATAATAAATGAATACAGGTGCATTAGAGCAACTGGAGACCAATTATTATGAAGAAAACTGAAGGAGTATTTTTCTAGTTGGAATGCAAAGATGATCAGTCGACATGAAAGCCAAGCAGAGGATTGCAACTCAAATACAGTATGGATTTCTGTCCAGTGCTGTAAGAGGATCAATTTTTTTCTATGTAGAATAAGTCAATTAATATATGTGTAATTGGTACAGGTCACAAATACAGTTGGGAAAGGGGTGGGTGGGTGGAAGCATATCTTAGGTTTATTTGCAAAGACTGAATACATACTGCAATTATGTGATAAATTTCAGATTAAAAAAATGAACAGAAGACACTTTGATGCTGCCGCATTTCCTACTTTACAACAGTGACTACACTTCAAAAGTACTTAACTGGCTGTAAAGCACTTCGATATATCTAGTGGTCATGAAAAGTGCTACCACAATGCAAGTTTTCTTCTCAATAGCTGCTAACAGAGACCCTTAAATGTAGTCTGCACGATTATTCTGATCCATTCCCACTGAAGCAGTGCGAGAAAAGTTCAGTTTACCTTGACCTAATGAAGGTTTCTTTCTTGTCACTTGATTCATTGAATAATGATGGGATGGATCATGGTGTTTTGCTTAATGATTTGGTCTCTGGATGTAGGAACTGTGGAGGGGTGAATTGAAATTATGTGAAATAATCAGATTTCGTATATATCTAGTATTAATTGAACCTTTGGGCTGGTACTTGGGGAAATCAGCCACATAATGAAAAATAGGAATTTTAGCTGTAGATCATTATTTTTGCAGTAAATTGGACTAACTTGCTTCCATTGATTATGTGGTGCTAAGAGCACACTTATTGCTTATTTTTATTTCACTAACATCACCTTGTATTCTACCGTACTTTTTTTGGATTTTGTTTTACAAGGTGATGAAATGACCATCAAAATATCACCTTCGTGCCTCGATTTTTCCTGGACTTGCACGTGGTTTAAAAAGAAGCCTGTTTTTGCTTGCGAGTTTTCATTTTTCTGCTTACTAAAGCGAATGAGCAAGGGACCATGGAGCCGTGAATGCAGATCGAAAATATTTACCCCATTCCCCCCCCCACTAAAAGGAATTCATTCAATTTTTTTCTAAAAGCTCGTGTTTTCCAAAAACATATCAATATTAAAATTCAGACACGGAAAAACAGTGCAAGCTCTTATGCAAATATGGCCACAAGTTGTTCAAGGTTTTCCATCCATTATGTTAATGAAGTTGTGCCGAACTCTCAACAAGAGCTCTGTCCCATTATGCTCTTAACATCTGGGCATTGAAGAAACCTGTTTTTTTTTGAGAAGCATCAAAGTGTCTTCTGTTCATTTTTGCAGACAGGAAACTCCAAACAGCAATGTGAAAATGATCAGGTCATCTTGTTATGAATGAGAGATTTTATAAGATGATTACATTTTGAGGCTGTCTCTTTATTGCAAAGTAAAATGGAAGAATGAAGAGGGTCATGTGATCTGCTTCAAATTCTGCCTGACAAGAAGCCTGAGAGGCTTGGTTACCATGGGGACAGGAGTGCCCAGGTTGAGGCTTACTGGGAACAAGGTGCTGTATTTCACACCTGGAAACAAAAACGAAGGCAGCTGGGATAACTATGGACAGACTTTGGGCAGCAGAGAGAGAGGGCTCACAGAAACAAAAGACTGCAAAGCAGAAAGAGAGAAGGCTGCATGTACTTGGTAGGAGGGAGGACAGGACGGTCTCTGGTCGAAAAAATGCATCCCGTGGCAATCTAACTACTCTGAAAGATCTACTTTGCCCAAGCCGGGAGAAGATATCGCTGGAGTGGGCCTTACCGCTGGTAGTCATCTTGGAAATTCTCCGTAAACTGAGGGAAGCGCCTTTTGATAGCCACTTATGTTACGACTCACTGAATCAGGGAGATGTGTACCCATTGGAAGCTGTGGATGACTTCCTAGAAAGACTGTAACCCTGTGGAGATTGTATTATAATGTATATGTATGTGACTTGGGGTTATTGGTTGTATTAAAGCATTTAACAAGGGTCATTTTTTCACTGCAGTTTACAGTATTAGTTGTCTACTAAATAATGTTTAGTCAATGTTGCTTTTAATTTGTTTGGTACAGTAAAAGTCTTAAAATTTGCAATCCTGTGTGATTCCTTTAAGTTGATCACTTGGAATTCAAATATCTTCTTAAACATTAGCAGTTTCTAAAGGGATCTGTTTTATGTGATGTTGATTGAGGGATAGATATTGGCCAGGACACCAGGGATAACTCCCCTGCTCTTCTTCGAAATAATGCCAGGAGACCTTTAACATCCACCCGAGCAAGCGGATGGGGCATTGGTTTAATGTCTCACCTAAAAGACAGCACATCGAACAGTTCAGCGCGACCTCAGCCTTGATCTTTGCGCCCAAACCCTGGAGCGGGATTTGAACCTAGAGCCTGCGATTCAAAGGCAAGCGAGGACGACCAATTGCCTATGGCTGACACCTGCTATTGCTATCCAAAATACTGCAGAGAAAAATATATTGGTGATATTTTAACTCCCCTACAGCAGGCTTCCAATAAATGGATTTTGCCTACACAAATCTCGTCTGGATTGGTCACAATCCAGAAAAAAAGACCCCAACTTTCTTCACATTCAGGACTATGATATAATTTTGTATCTGAGCAAACTTGTCGATGATCGGATGCTGCCTCCGGAATGGGTATTTACATAAAATAGACAATAATGTGCTGCATTGATATAATATCTTTTAACACAGAAAAAAATCTTCCCAAACTGCTTCAGAGAAGAAAAAGACACTAATCCTTTTGGGGTAGATGTGGAAAGATGACAAAATTCTGATTGAAGGAGATTCTTTAAAAAGGATGGAGGTAAAGAGGAAAAGGGGGCCGGGAAAAGACTTTCCAGTGTAGAGTTACGGTGGATGAAAGCTTTGCCACCAAAGGTAGAACAGGAGGAGAGATGATGCCCAAGGAGTCAGATTTAATGGCCAGCAAATGCAAGGAGGGCACAAGGCTACTCTAGGTTGCAAAAGCAAGGCACGGGGATACTGAAGAGATTTGTAGTTGAGAGCAAGGACTTCATAATTACATCCATTGGGATGTGGGAAATCAAGGTATGTGAACTAACACAGGGGTGATGGACTAGGCACCAGTTTGGATGATTTGCAGTTGGAGTTGAAGGAGATTTAGTCAGACACTAGAAAAGAAAGTGTCAAGACAAGAAGGCAGATGAGGATTTCAACAGACGGATAGGAAAAGGGAAGCAGGAAATGTCACGCAAATGGAAGTAAACTGTATTGGTGGTGGATAGGATATTATAATTGACATTCAGCTGAAATTTTATGGATTTTGGGTCAACTTGAGTAAGCAGCTAGGGAAAGGAATAGACCAGAAGCCCACAACTTGCATTTCTTTAAGGAGCATGTACAGCTCCCAACCTAGATTGATTGAAAGCATTTTTCAACCTGTCCAGCTATTGAACAACTGTTCAAAGAAATCCAACAGCAGAAATCGTTTTAATGCAAGTCATTTTTTCCATTTTCTTTTTTTTGCTTCCATCTTATTTATTCCAATGTAAATATGTCCATCTCCCATCTCTGCCTTGTTTTCCATTATTCCATTATTATTGGTGATGTGGGAGTTGGAGGATATGCCATTTCCTGAACTGTGTTGGCTTCATGTGACAGGTAGGAGTGGACCATGGAAAGAAAGTGAAGGAAGAGGCACATAGCATGATTGGCTGTGTTGAATACAGCAGAAACGTAAAATAGTAGTGGATCATCCACTCGGCACTTCTGGTTGAAGATTACTGCAAATGCTTCAGCCTTACCTTTTGCACTGATGTGCTGGGCTCCCACATCATTGAGGATGAGGATATTTGTGGAGCCTCCTCCTTTAGTGAGAGTTGTTTAATTGTCCACCACCATTCGTGACTGGATGTGGCAGAACTCCAGAGCTTAGATCTGATCCGTTGCTTGTGGAATTGCTTAGCTTTGTCTATTGCTTGTTGCTTATGCTGTTTGGCAAGAAAGTAGTCCTGAGTTTCAGCTTCAGCAGGTTGATACCTCATTTTTAGGAATGCCTGGTGCTGTTCCTGGCATGCCCTCCTGCACCCTTCATCGAACCAGGGTTCATCCTCCGGCTGGGTGGTAATGGTAGAGGGGTATATGCCGGGCTATGATTACAAATTGCGGCCAAGTACAATTCTGCTGCTGCTGATGGCGGCCCACAGCACCTCATGGCTGCCCAGTTGCTAGGTCTGTTTGAAATCTATCCCATTTAGTACAGTGGTAGTGCTGCACAACACGGCGGAGGGTATCCTCAATGTGAAGATGGGACTTCGTCTCCACAAGGATTTTGTGACTCCTACCAATACTGTCATGGACAGATGCATCTACGACAGGTAGGCCAGTGAGGATGAGGTCAAGTATGTTTTTCCCCCTTGTTGGTTCCCTCACCACCTGTTGCGGACCCAGTCTAGCAGCTATGTTCTTTAGGACTCATTCAGCTCGGTCTGTAGTGGTGCTACCGAGCCATTCTTGGTGATGGACATTGAAGTCCCTCATCCAGAGTATGCTCTGTGCCCTTGCCACACTCAGTACTTCCTCCAAGTGGTGTTCAACACGGAGGAGGACTGATTCATCAGCTGAGGTACGTGACAATCAGGAGGTTTCCTTGCCCGTGTTTGATCTGGTGCCATGAGACTTCATGGGGTCTGGAATCGATGTTGAGTAATTGCAGTACTGAGTCAACATTGAGGACTCGCAAGGCGACTCCCTCCCAACTGTATATTATTGTGCCGCTACCCCTGCTGGGGGGGACAGGGATGGTGATGTGGTGTCTAGGACAAAATCTGTAAGGTATGATTCTGAGTGCGCGATATGTGAGGCTGTTGCTTGACTAGTCTGCGAGACATCTCTCCCAATTTTGGCACTAGCCCCCAGATGTTAATAAGTAGGACTTCGCAGGGTCAAAAGGGCTGAGCTTGCTGTTGTTTCCAGTGCCGAGGTTAATACCGGGTGGTCTGTCCGGTTTCATTACTTATCAGTTTGATACAACTCGGTTGCTAGATAGGCCATTTCCGAGGAAGTTTAAAGAGTCTTGAATCACATGTAAGCCAGATATCCTTCCCTAAAGGGCATCAATGAACCAAGTGGGTTGTTATGACAATCGACTATGGTTTCATGGTCATTATTAGTTTCAATTACATACTTTTCATTGAATTCAAATTCCACCATCTGCCATGGTGGGATTCAAACCCGGGTTCCTGGGTCATTACCCTTGGTCTCTGGATTACTAGTCCACTGACAATGCCACAACGCTACCCCCTCCCGATATTCCATACCACTGACGTCAACTAACTGGCCTACAGTTGCCTATTTCTCTTTCCCTCTTTTCTTGAGTAACAGGGGTTATGTTTGCTACCTTCCAATCCACAAGGAATTCCGGAAGTTTAGAACCAATGCATTCATTATTCTCTACTTTTAAAACCCGAGGATGTAAGCCATCAGGGATTCTTCAGCTTTTAGTCCCATGAATTTTGCCTACAGAATTTCTTTACTAATAATTTCTTGAAGTTCCTAATTCTTAACAGTCCTTGGGTCACCACAGTTTTCAGGTCCTCAGGCTTACTCCTCTTTATGACAACATTATAAGCCTTTGACCTTCACATAATACCTGTCTTCTTCTCGTCAACCATGTTGGATCAATTGTCCTGTGGTGCTCTTATTCCTTAGGGGAATATATATTCATGGCAAATTATACCTTCAATTATTTGCCATTGTTTACTACCATCTTTTAATCTAGTTTCCCAATCTATTTTAGCCAACTTGTCCCTCATACCTATTTAGTTTGTTTTTTTCCAGATTTCAAACCATAGTTCTCTACTAAGCATAAGTCACACTCAAGTTCAATATGAAGATATATTGTTACGATCTCAGTAGAGACCAGCACTTTAAGAAATCCAAACTCTCAGTTATTAACTGAAGGAATTACCCCACAAGATTTCACGCTTTAATAAAACCTTTATAATGCAAGAGAAACAAAACAAGCACGACCAACTGTATATTTCATAAACACATTCTTTAAACCCAAAATTCCAACAGGACACTCCCTGTTCTACTTCTATTTCCACCCAAGAGTTCCCTGATACCTTACAGAATCTTGATGGTTTCTTCACTTCTCCTGGGACCAAACCACAGGCTTCAGGGATTTGCTTATTCCTCCTCAGTGTTCCCACTATTCTCCAAGGTCTGAGATTCCTTGGAGTTCTTCCACTAGCATCCAGTTAGGCAACCCTCCATCACTCCTTAAGCACCTCACAATTGTGGACACCCCAGCTGAAGGATGGGCCTCAATGCTTTCTTGTTCAGTGACTTGAAAATCAGAAAAAAAACGCTTGGTTTCGGATAGCCATCTGCTACTGGTCTACAGCCCTGGTAGATTTTCTTTCTGTACTTAACTCAAAGCTGCTTCCAGGCTCCAACTGACCACCTCTGAGAAATTGCATACAGGTAAACACAAAGCAAAAAAAACCCTTCCTGCAATCTATCCCTACTGCAACATGGCACACCTGGGATGTCCCAAATAGAGTCAAACTAATTATCTCCAATTCCCTTCCCAAACCTGTCCTTAGATCTGAAAAGTATATGGATACTTTTAAGACCTTACATTTGTTTTAACCTGTTGCTTCCAAACCTTTTTTTGGTCTGAGAAAATTACATAAATACTTTATATCTCTAATGGGACAATTGTGATCCTACCAGACTCACTGGGTCCATCATGAAGCCCAGATAGGGGGCATCCATTGTTTAGCATTTTCGTACTTCCAACTCTGACCTTATCAACTAAATATGGGACTTTGAATTGCAAATACTTCAGCTTTGTTTACCAGCTTCTCACCTGGAGTTTTCATTTATCTTGTATTGAAAAACTTCAATCCCCACACCTGAAGTTTATTCCAAAGACATATGAATCATGAAATTACCTATGTGTAAAACTATTGTTTTAACAGTATTTCCAAAGGCTCCTTTCCTGCAAAGTTATCAATTAACCTATCTTATTGCACAATACTAGATACAAATAGCCTGATTCCATGACACGCTGTACGAGAAAACTATCTTGAATGTACATCATGAACCCATCCACCGCGTTACTACTGCAAAGTTATTTTGCTCATGAAGATTAAAGTCTCCCATGATTACTGTATTACCCTCATATATGCACATTAAATTTTCACATTTATACTATCTGATACTGACTCCCACCAATGTTTTCTGCCCCTTGTTAATTATTAGTTCCATCCAAACTGTTTCTGCATTTTGATTTTCTGAGCCAAGATCCTCTCTCTCTCTCTCTATACTGTCTTTATCCTATCCTTTATTATCAGGGCTAACACACCACTACATGCCACCTTCTTCTTCTAAAAGTCAAGTATCCTGGAATATTTAGTTCCCAATTTTGGTCACCCTGCAGTCTTGTCTACATAGTCACTATTAGATCAAATCTGTTTATTTCTCTTGTTATTAATTCATCTATTTTGTGAATGCTTCATGCATTCAAATATAGTGCCTTCAGCTTCAACTTTTTTCTAATTTTCCCTGATGTACTCTTAGTCATTAAAGTCCTATTACCTCTGTTAATCACTTTCACTTCCTGGCCCACTCTGCTTACATTTAACTAAATTGCGACTCTGCTCAATTGCCTTAAAATTTCACCAACTGCTTTTGGATTTATCCTTTCCCGATTCTTCCCAGACCCCCTTCATTTATTTTTAAAGTCTATATACCAGCCTGGTTATTTGATTCACCAAGCAATTGGCCCTAACATGATTTATGTGGAGCCATATCAATAGAATAGCTCCCTTTTTCCTTCCAGAGTGCTGGTGCCAATGCTGCATGAATTTCAAACCCTGCCTCCCACATCATTCTTTCAGCCATGCATTTAGCCGTCTCATCTATGTGTCGCAATGCCAATTTGCATCTGGCTCAGCTAACAATCCAGAGATTATTACACAAGATTCTGCATTTAAATTTGGACCCAAGCTTCTCAAACTCTCTCAACAGAATCTCATTCCCAGTTCTACCTATGGTCGTTGGTTTCTAGGTGAACTTCCACAATCCACTGTTCCCCCTTCCACTCCAAGGTCCTCACGAGCCAGAAAAAGAGTCCCGACCCTCAGCATTAAGGGATGCAACACAACCTCAGAATGCCCAATCATGGCTGTATAGAACAGTATCTATTCCCCTGCCTATACTGTCCCTACTATTACATTCCTTTTCGCTTCCCCCATTTAAATGGCGCCGTGCAGCACAGTGCCACAATCCGTTTGCTCATTCATTCTGCAGATTTTGTTTTCACTCACACGGGTAGCAAGAACCTGTTGGATAATGGCAAAGTCAGGGGTTTCTTTAGCACTGCACCTGGGGTCCCATTTCCTGCCTGGCTCACAGTCACACCTTCCTGTCCCTGACCAGACCTGTACCACTCTCTAACCTAAGTAGATCAACAGCCCCTCCAAATATTTTTCATTGTGCATGACCCATTAGTTTCAGTGTGCAGTACCTTTAAATTATTTTTGAGTGATGCCTTCAAGGGTATAGCTTGTAAGCAGCCCAAGCAATACCTTCTGGGTTAGTTACAAGGAACATGGGGTGTGGCTGCCTCCTGTATCAAAGTGCCCAGGTAATTTCTGCTCTCCCCTCTCCCCCCACCCCGATGCCCTGCAATGTC
Source organism: Cetorhinus maximus (assembly GCF_964194155.1). Lineage (NCBI taxonomy): Eukaryota > Metazoa > Chordata > Chondrichthyes > Lamniformes > Cetorhinidae > Cetorhinus > Cetorhinus maximus. The sequence goes on from NC_135898.1 coordinate 76,924,028, forward strand.
TGCATCTTGGATTCTAGTTCAACAATTCAGAGTTGAAGCTTCTCAACATGCAGATACTTGCAACACCATCACAAACTCCCACACGCTCCAGTTGCATAACATCACTTCACTGCAATCCCCATCTAACATTTTGTTTCATTTATTTAATTAACTGAAGTTTGACTACTTCATCAACTTAGCTTATATATTAAAGCTAATTACTTGATCAAGTTAAATGTATTATATTTAATATTTACCTGTAACTTAGCACCATTACCACTCTTTGTGCCATGACGACACTTCTGTTTTGTCCTCCTTTGCCTCACCCTTTTCAGAGAGATCGCAAGTTCTTCTCATCTAATGAGATCTGGCAGTTACAGGGAAATTTGACCATGGGAATCCAAGTGCAGTAATGACCACAAAGGGGGAAGTTACTGTGAACCAGCTGCATTCAGGTCCATATTCCTTAGAATTAAGCAAGTAAACATGGGGCCTTTGCAATTGTGAATGACTTGATAGGGACAAAAGCAGAGGGAGCAGTAAGAGTGCTGTTCAGCAAGTAAGCAAAGATAATAGTGTCTTAATGAACGGAGAACGAGAGAAGGCAGAAGCCAGAGCAATGTACAGAGCTGAAACACAACTGTGGTCCATCTGGTCAATCCAAGTGTCTACAAAATATCATATTCCAATGAAACTTCTCAAACCACTATCACATTTTACCAAATATTTGAACTTGTTGATAAGGAATAAAGGCTTGCATTTATAAAGCTTCTTTTATAATCACATGACGGTCCCAAAGCACTTTGCAGCCAATGAAGCACTTATGAATTGGAGTCACTGCTGTAATGAATGAAACACAGCAACTCAATTCGCACACAAGTTCCCTCAAACAGCAATGCGATAATGAGCAGTGTTTTTGTTGTTCGAGGGATGAATATTGGTCGGACTCTGGGGGGGGGGGGGGGAGTCCCTTGCTCTTCAAAATAGTGCCGGGTGGGGGGGGAGTCCCTTGCTCTTCAAAATAGTGCCATGGAATCTTTTAATGTCCACCTAAGGGGGCAGATGAGAACTCTGTTTAATATCTCATCTGAAAGACCGTATGATGGAGATATTAATTTAATATTTTAAATTGATTTTTAACCAACGATGGTGGAAGTGAAAACATAGGTCTACTAGATAAGAATATGGAATAATTGATGGAGACTATTGCAGAGAAGGTGTTGGTTTTGAAGAACTCGCAGCAGATAGGTCACTGGGTCTTGATGGCATGCGCCCTAGTTTAATGAAAGATGTAAAGATGAGATAGGAGGAGGTCACAATTTTTCAATCCTTAGACATGAAAATAATGCACCTTTATTCAACAGGGGAGAAAAAGGTTATATAAGTCCGGTAACTACAGACCAGTTAGGGTAACATTAATTGCAGACAAACTCAAGAGCATAAAATTCAAGTTAAAATCAGTAAGCATTTAGAAACGAGCATGGAATAAAGGTACGTCATGCGCAACACATTTCAAGATATTTTGAATAAAAAGGATAGGCAAAAGGGAATACAAAATGTGAAGCTGCTTCATAAGAGTCTCCCTAGAAAAAAATGGGTATATCGTAATACAGGAAATGTTGCAGCTGAATAAAAATTGGTTGACAGATGCGGAACAAAGTTGGGTAAATGGGTTTTGTTTGAACTGGGGTCAGTACTGGGCCCACTTTTGCACTGCCTTTAAATTATTCACAGAACTTGTGTAAATTTAACATTGCTACTTGATCCTGGTATTTAATGCCCCTAGTTATAAAAACCATACAAGCTACTTAGAATAACTTTAGCTACCTGCACTTGTACTCAGGGATTATATATTTAAATCACTAGGTTCATGCACAGACCCTTCCACATTTCTGCATTGAGCATACATTTTTATTCCACTTTTTTTCTCCCAAGATGCATTCCTTCATGCTCCTCCGCATTAAATTGCATCCGTCACCCATCTGTGCATTCTGTGAACCAAACCTGCCTCAGTTACTCAAATCTCCTATTGTTGTGTTTTGATACTCTTCCCACTAAAGCCCACACACTTCTCTTCAAAAGGGATCCCAAATATCAAGCACCAGAAAGATCTTAAAGGAAAAAAAAAATCAGTATCCTATTTATCTTAAAACCGGGACTAGTTGGGCTGAATGACCAGTTACTGTGCTGTACATTCTATGCAAACTGGTAAAGCTTTACCTGTAGCATATTAATAAATTGAGGCTGAGTAAATAGTTTGTATATAGTGCCCGTAATCTGCGCTTAAGGAGGTCTTTGCATAAAATGTTATTGTATAAACAAATTAGTACACCTAAGTGTGCAAGTTCTTGGGCATGTCTAATCTAATGATGCAAATGTATAATCATTGATGCCTATCATTTAATCATTTCCATCCTTCACTCCTCAGGCTTATTGTGATACAAGTCCATTTGCTACTTATGCAAAGTAAAGCATTTATTCCCACAAAATGGAGGACTCAGGAAGAAACTGGACATTGCATACGCTAGTACATTTCAGTGGAAATGCATGCAAACTTTTCACTGGCGTAGCATAAAGATAACTTACGACAACAAATTAACACTTGATTTTTTTTCTGGCAGCACCAATGTCACTTAGTCCAAGAATCAAATTATGGGTCACTTCTGTTCGGCTTGGCAGCATCACACTATGATGGGGTGCACAGCACCAAGGTTTTTTTAATTTCTATTGTAGACAGCACCTTTCATGAACTAAATGATGGCCAGGAGTTTACTCAAGTTCATTACCGTTTGCATTTATTTACATTCTACTGAAAATTATTCTTCACCTTTAATTTTCTAGATAAAATTTAACAATAATAATTTTTGCACCATTGTTATACAGACACATTAAATATGTGCATTTTTAAACCTTCCTAATTGCCAATTGTTTTAAAAAGTCATTTGAAAATGTAAGGAAATTGAAGGATATCATCAACAGTTTATAAGCAGGCCTGGCAAACAATAACACATTAATGAGAAGTTGCTGAATTATTCATCACTCATTCTTTCTTCATTACTTATGATTCAAGGATCACATACATTCAATTCCCTGCTTTATCCACTGGAGCAATTTTTTTTGTCTGAAATAGCTCCCTTTAGGTTTAATTTCCAAGGTTTTCAGTTCACTGGATATGAGCTAATAGTTTGTTTTAGATTTCAGTATTACTGTACCCTCCAAAATGGCAAGTCCGTTCAAAAACCTCAACATAGGTGAAAGATGATTAGTGACTACCAAATTAAGAAAGCAGGGACATGGTTGCAGCTCACCACTGCATCAAATGAAATAAGTGACACTATGCATAGTGTGTGATGCAATTGTTATTAATGATAACAAAACAAAAAACAATTCAAGGACTGCCTTATTAATGCAACAACAGAAATAATAGAAACAGGAATGAGCCATTCAGCCCTTCAAGTCTGCTTCACCATTCAAGAAGAACATGGCTGATATTTTACCCCAAGTCCACATTCCTACACTATGGCTAAGTTGTATTCTATCCCCAAGGTTTAAAATAGAACATAAATTGGTGGCAAAATTAATGAAATATATAAAAAGTAAGTAAGTGATTAATATAATTAAGTAATTATTTAAAACACATTAAGGATGGCAAGGACACGTGATGTGTCAAGGCTGCAGCATGTGGGAGCTCCTGGATAATATTGTGATCCAGGGCACACACACTGCAGTGGCTTGAGAAACTTTGCTCACAGTTATTGAGCTGGAGGCTGAGCTGCAGACTCTATGTCACATCAGGGAGGGGGAAAGTCACTAGGATGCTTTGTACCAGGAGGCAGTCACACCACTTAGGATAGGGTCTTCTGATCTGGTCAGTGATCAAGGACAGGAGGGCATGAGTGTGAGTGAGGGCAAGCAAGAGGACCCAGGGGGCAGGAGTGTGAGCCTCTGCAGTTATCCAATAGGTTTGAGGTTCTCTCAGCTTGTTTGGATGAGAGCAGGAGCTGCATGGAGGATGAGCAAACTGACCATGGCACTGTGGTACAGGAAGCCATTCAAGTTTGGGGGGGGGGGAAGCAAAAAGGAATGTAGTGGTAGTAGGGGACATTTAGTGAGGGGGACTGTTCTCTGTAGCAAAGTGTGTTGCCGCCTGGTGCCAGGGTTTGGGACATCTGCTCAGGGCTGGAGAGGAGCTTGCAATGGGAGGGGGAGGATCCAGTTGTCATGGTCCATGTAGGTAGCAATGACATAAGTAGAACTAGGAAAGAGGTTCTGCATAGAGAGCATGAGGAGCTAGGCACTAAATTGAAAAGCAGAACCTCGAAAGGTTATAATCTCTGGATTGTTACCTGAGCTGCATGAAAATTGGCATAAGGTACATAAAATTAGAGATGAATACGTGGCTCAAAGGCTGGTGTGGGAGAACTGGGTTCCGGTTTGTGGGGCACAGGCACCAGTATTGAGGAAAGTGGGGGCTTTACAGTTGGGACAGTCTACACCTGAACCGGGATGGGACCAGTGTTCTTGCGAACCACGTAACTAGGGAAGTAGAGAGGGTTTTAAACTAAATAATCAGGGTAAGGGATCAAATATGGAAAGACGTGGTATATCAAAGAACAGAGACAAGGTAAGAGAGGAACTTAGTAATATGGGAAATGATCGGAGATTGGCAGGAAAGGACATAGAAAAAACCTAAGAACGCACAAAGAATCAAGACTACATGTCACAAAGATGACAAAAAGACTAAACTAAAAGCTCTGTATTTGAATGTGTGTAGCATTCATAAAGTAAACAAATTGATAGCGCACATTGAAATAAATATGATCTGATAGCCTTTACTGGCTACAAGATGACAAGGATTGGGTCCTGAATATTGAAGGGTATATGACCTTCAAGAAGAATAGGAATCTAGGTAAAGGTGGAGGGGTAGCACAGTTAATCAAAGGGGGCATTAGTTAGAAATGACCTTGGTTCAGGAGATCAGGATGTAGAATCGGTTTGGATGGAGATGAGGAATTGTACAGCGAGAGAAACAGCATGGTCATTTACAGCGACAGTGAGAGAGAAACAGCGGGCAAGTGCGAGAGGAGGGCCTTTAATAGTGAGAGAAATGTGAGAGACCATTAAAGAGCGCGAGAGGGAAAAGAGTGCTGATTGGAGAGGAGGATTGGTGAGTGTTTTTCATCTTTAAAGTAAAAGTAAGGTCTATAGTTTGTGTTTAGATCTCATCTTTTTCTCTTTTTCTTAAAGATAACTTGTTAAGTATAAGATCGATACTGGTGTGTATAAAAAAATTATAATATTGTAAAGAGTGGGGATACTAGAGTAATTAATTAATAAATTGAATAAAATACGACAGTGATGGCAGGACGGGTGATGTGTTGCTGCTGCAGTATGTGGGAACTGCTGGACACCAAGGTGATCTAGAGCGAACACATCTGTACCAAGTGCTTGCAGCTCGAGGAACTGCAGAACCGAGTTAAGTCTGAGCTGTAGATATTGCACCACATCAGGGAGGGGGAAAGCTACTTGGTCGCTTTGCTCCAGGAGGCGGTCACACCCCTCAGATTAGCTCATTCAAATTTGGACAGTGATCAGGGACAGGAGGGTGTGACTGCCGGTGAAGCAGGTATAGGGACCCAGGGGGTAGTGTTTGAGGAGCCTCAGCCCCTGCAAATGTCCAACAGTTACAAGGTTCTTGCAAGCTGTGTGGATGAGAGCAGGGACTGCAGGGAGGATGAACGAACTGACCACGGCACCATGGTACAGGGAGCCATTCAAGTTGGGGGAGGAAATGGGAGCGTAGTAGTGGTAGGGGACAGTACAATCAGGGGGATGGATACTGTTCTTTGCAGCCGTGAGCATGAGTCCCAAAGGCTGTGTTGCCTTCCCGGTGCCAGGGTTAAGGACATCTCCTCAGGGCTGGAGGGGAACTTTGGAGTGGGTGGGGTGAGATCCAGTGGTCCACGTTGGTGCCAATGGTGTTAATAAGACTAGAAAGGAGGTTATGCTGAAAGAATTCGAACAGATGGGAACTAAATTAAAAAGCAGAACCTCCAAGGTAATAATCTCAGGATTGCTACCTGAACCATGTGCAAACTGGCATAGGGTAAATAAAGTTAAGGAGTTAAGTGCTTGGCTCAGAGATTGGTGTGGGAGGAATGGTTTCAGTTCATGAGGCACTGGCACCGGTACTGAGGTAGAAGGGAGCTGTTCTGGTGGGACGGGCTTCACTTGAGCCGTGCTGGGACCAGTTTCCTGGCGAACCAAATAACTAAGGCTGTAGAGAGGGCTTTAAAACTAAATAGCGGTTTTGGTGGGGGGGGGGGGGTTTGGAAAGGGGATACATAGGCTTACAAAGCAAAAGGATTTGGCAGCATTGCAGGTCGTTATTTGGGTATTGATACTCAGTGTGACAGGGACAGGGTGTACAAACAAAAAAAAAAGCAGCAAACACGGTCAAGGGGGGGTGGGGAGAATAGTAAAAAGGCTAAATTAATGGCCCTTCACTTAAATGCACATACTATTTCAGAACAAAATAAGTGAATTAACAGCACAAATAGAGGTTAATGGGTATGATCTTATAGCCATTACAGAAACGTGGTTACAATGAGATCACAGCTGGGAACTAAACTCAGGGTTATGTGACTTTTTGAAAGGACAGGCAGGAAGAAAAGGATGGTGGGGTAGCTTTGATAGTATGAGATGGAATAAGTGCGATAGCAAGAAAGGACCTTGGATCAGAAGATGTAGAATCCATATGGGTGGAGGTAAGAAATAACAAGGGGAAGACAATGCTTGTGGGACTAGTCTATAGGCCCCCTGACAGTAGCTATACTGTAGGATAGAGAATAAATCAGGAGATAATGAGAGCATGTAAAAAGGCAGTACAATAATCATGGGTGACTTTAATCTTCATGTAGCTTGGGAAAATCAAATTGACAGAGGTCGACACGAGCAAGAATTCATAGTGTTTTTGGGACAGTTTCTTAGAACAATATGTTGTGAATCCAACCAGGGATCAGGCTATTTTAGATCTGGTAACGTGTAATGAGGCAGGTTTAATAAATGATCTCAGAGTAAAGGATCTACTAGGAAACAGTAACCATAGTATGGTAGAATTTAGCATTCAGTTTGAGTGAGAGAAACTTGGGTCGGAAACAACTGTGCTAAACTTAAATAAGGATAATTACAATGGGAATGAGGGCAGAGTTGACTGAAGTGGACTGGGAAAGCAGTTTAGCAGAGAAGGCGGTTGACAAACAATGGCAGATGTTTGAGAAAATTGTCCATGACTTTCAACAAAGATATATCCCAGTGAGGAACAAAGGGTTCAAGGAAGGGGATAAGCCAACCATGGTTAACCAAGGAAGTTAAGGACAGTATCACATTGAAAGAGTAAACACACACAATGTGGCAAAGGTTAGGTGGTAAGCCAGAGGTTTGGGAAAATTTTAAAAACAAGTAAAATATGACCAAAAAATTAATAAAGAGGGAGAAAATAAACTTTGAGGGTAAACTAGCAAGTAATATAAAAATGGACAGTAAGAGCTTCTTTAAATATATAAAAAGGAAGGCTAAAGTGAACATAGGTCCCTTAGAGAATGAGGCTGGGGAAATAATAATGGGGAACCAGGAAACGGCAGAGGAGCTGAATAAATACTTTGCACCAGTCTTCACGGCAGAAGATACTAACAGCATTCCAAAAATACTAAATAATCAAGGGGCAAAAGAGGGGGTGGGAGAGGAAGTAAATACAATAACTATCACTAGAGAATAAGTACGACGGAAACAAATGGGGCTAAAGGCAGATAGGTCCCCGGACCTGATGGGTTGCATCCTAGGATATTAAAGGAAGTAGCCACAGAGATAGTGGATGCACTGGTAGTAATCTTCCAAGAATCCTTAGATTCTGGAGAAGTCCCAGAGGATTGGAGAATGGCCAATATAACACCCTTATTCAAAAAAGGGAGGGGGACAAAAAACAGTCAACTATCGGCCAGTTAGCTTAACATTGGTCATTGGGGAAATGTTGGAGTCTATTATAAATGATGTAATAGCAGAGCATTTAGAAATACATAATCTAATCAAGCAGAGTCAGCATGGCTTCATGAAGGGGAAATCATGCCTGACAAATTTATTAGAATACTTTTGAGGAGGTAACGAGCAGGATAGATAAAGGGGAACCAGTATATGTAATATATTTGGATTTCCAAAAGGCATTTGATAAGGTACCATACGTAAGGCTACTTAATAAGATAAGAGCCCATGGTGTTGGGGGTAGTATATTAGCATGGATAGAGGATTTGGCTAACTAATAGAAGACAGAGAGTTGGGATAAGGGGGGCATTTTCAGGATGGCAACCACTAACTAGTAGAGTGCCACAGGTATCAGAGCAGGGGCCACAATTATTTACAATGTATATTAATGACTTGGATTAGGGAAGTGAATGAAGTATCACCAAGTTTTCAGGTGACACAATTAGGTGGGAAGGCAAGTGGTGAGGATGACACAAGGAGTCTACAGAGGGATATAGACAGGTTAAGTGAGTGGGCAAAAACATGGGCAGATGGAATATAATGTGGGAAAATGTGAGGTTATGTGCTTTGGCAGGAAGAATAGAGGAGTTGAATATTATTTAAATGGAGAAAGACTGCAGAAGGCTGCAGCACAGAGGGATTTGGGAGTCCTTGTGCATGAATCCCAAAAAAGCTAACATACAAGTTCAACAGGTAATAGGGAAGGCAAGTGGAATATTGGCATTTATTTCAAAAGGAATGGAGTACAAAAATAAAGAAGTCTTGCTAAAACTATACAAGGCATGAGTTAGACCGAACCTAGAATACCGTGAACAATTTTGGTCCCATTATCTAAGGAAAGATATACTGATTGGAGGCAGTCAAGAGAAGATTCTAGGTTGATCCCTGGCATGGAGGGATTTTCTTATGAGGAGAGGTTGAGTAGGTTGGGCCTGTACTCATTGGAGTTTAGAAGAATGAGAGGCAACCTTATTGAAACATATAAGATTCTTAGGGGGCTTGACAGGGTAGATGCTGAGGGGTTGTTTCCCCTTGTGGGAGAGCCTAAGACCAGAGGGCATAACCTCAGAGTAAGAGGGCTCCCATTTAAAACAGAGATGAAGAAGAATTTCTTCTCTCAAAGGGTAGTTAATCTGTGGAATTCTTTACCACAGAGGGCTGTGGAGGTTGGGTCATTAAGTATATTCAAGGCGGAAAGAGGCAGATTTTTAATCAGCAGGGAATCAAGTGTTATGGGGAAAAGGCAGGAAAGTGGAGTTGAGGATTATCAGATCAGTCATGATCTCAATGAATGGCAGAGCAGACTCGATGGGCCGAATGGCCTACTTCGGCTCCTACATCTTATGGTCTTATAGTAGGGGAAGGAAGTCACTAGTGGGAATGGCCTACAGGCTCCCTAACAGTAAATGCAATGGAGGACAAAGTACACGAGAAGAAATATTGGGTGCTTGTGATAAAGGGATGACAATAATCATGGGTGACGTTAATCTACACAAACTGGAAAAGTCAGATTGGCAGTAGTACCCTGGATGAGGAGTTCATAGAATGCTTTCAAGATAGTTTCTTAGTGCAGCACATTCTCGAACCAACCAGAGAGCAGGTTATATTCGATTTGGTATTGTGTAATGTGACAGGTTAATTAATGACCTCAGAATAAAGGCACCCCTAGGTTGCAGTGACCACAATATAACTGAATTTTACATCTAGTTTGAAAGGGAGAAGAGTGGGTCGAAGTCTAGTATTTTAAACTTAAATAAGGGAAACTTTAAACAGGAAAAGAGTAGGTAAATTGAGTGTTAGTCCTCTAGAGTGTGAGAGTGGGGAGTTAATAGATAATAAGGAAATGGCAGATAAAATGAACAAGTATTTTGCTTCTGTCTTCACTATAGAGGATATAAAAAAAATTCCTGTAATAGCTGTAAATTGGGAGGTGGAGGGGAGAGAGGAACTTGGTGAAATTACAATCAATTGGGGAAACAGTACTGAGCAAACTGATGGAGCTATGGGCCGACAAATCTCCAGGTCTAGAAGGACTTCATCCTAGGATCTTAAAGAGGTAGCTAATGAAGTAGTAAATGCGCTTGTGTTAATGTTCCAAAATTCTCTAGTTCTGGAAAGGTCCTGGAGGGGGGCAAAAAACAGGAATCTATAGGTTAGTTAGCATGACGTCTGTCATGGGGAAGGTATTAAGAGTTGATCATTAAAGAGGTTATAGTTGGGCACTTAGAAAATCTCAAGGTAATGGAGAAGAGTCAGCATGGTTTTATGAAAGTCAAATCATGTTTTACTAATTTCTTAGAATACTTTGCATGACTAACATGTACGGTGGATAGAACAGAGCCTGTGGACACACTGTACTTGGATTTCCAGAAAGTATTTGATAAGGTGCCAGATCAAAGGTTATTGCAGAAAATAAAACCTCATGGTGTAGGGGGTAACATGTTTGTCTGAATAGGAGACTGGCTGGCTGGCAGAAAACAGAGTGTGCACAAATGGGTATTTGTCTGATTGGCAGGATGTGATGAGTGGAGTCCCACAGGGATCTGTGCTGGGGCGTCAACTTTTTACAATTTACATCAATGACTTAGATGAGGGGAGCAAAGGCACGTTAACTAAATTTGCAGACGACACAAAGATAGGTAGGAAAGCATGTTATGAAGAAGACATGAGGAAGTTGCACACGGATATAGATAAGTTGAGTGAGTGGGCAAAATCGTGGCAGATGGGGTCTAATGTGGGAAATTGTAAAGTTGTTCACTTTGGCAGGATGAATAAAAAAAGCAGAGTATTACTTAAAAGGAAAGCAACTACAGAATTCTGAGGTGCAGAGGTATCTAGGTGTTCTAATGCATGAGTCACAAAAAAAGTTAGTATGCAGGTACAGCATGTAATCAAGGAGGCTAGTGGAATGCTATCCTTTATTACGAGAGGAATTGAACATAAAAGTAAGGATGTTATGCTTCAGTTATACAGGGCATTGGTGAGACCACATCTCGAATAGTGTGCGCAGTTTTGGTCTCCTTATTTAAGGAAGGATGTCAATGCACTGGAGGCAGTTCAGAGGTGGTTTACTAGATTGATACCTGGAATGAGCAAGTTGTCTAATGAGGATGGGTTGGACAGGCTGGGCTTGTTTCCACTGGAGTTTGGAAGAGTGAGGGGTGGCTTGATTGAAGGATACAAGATCTTGAATGGTCTCAGCAAGGTCGACATGAAAAGGATGTTTCCTCTTGTGGGCAAGTCCAGAACTAGGGGGCACTGTTTTAAAATTAGGGTCACCCTTATAGGACAGAGATTAGGAGAAAATTTTTCCTACAAAGGATTGTGCGACTTTGGGACTCTGCCTCAGAAGGCGGTGGAGGTGGGGGTCACTGAATATTTTTAAAGCAGAGGAATCTAAGGTTATTAGGGGTAAATGGGAATATGGGACTTGAAGTACAAACCAATCAGCCATGATTTTATTGAATGGCAGAGCAGGTTCGAGGGGCTGAATGACTTATTTCTGCTTCTATTTCCTATGTTCATATATCACTCAATTCCCTTTTTATCAAGACATCTGCTGATTTGTGTCAGGAATATACTCAATGATGCAGCATCCACTTCTCTCTGGGTACAGAACTGCGAATACTTGTGACACTGAGTTAAAAAAAATCTCTCAACTCATCCTAAATGGCCAACCCTTTATTCTGAGACAGTGGCCTCTGATTCTATACTCCACAGAGAGGGAAACATCTTCCCAAAATGGACCCTGTCAAGCCCCTTAATTTTATGTTTCAGTACGATTACCTCTCATTATTCTAAATTCTGCTGAGAAATGATGTAGGCTGAGAAATGGTAGATTGCCTCACACTAATTAAGTTATCCTCATTCCTTTGAAAGTGCCATCTCCATGTACAAATTGTTAGTCATTCAAAACTGAAAAGGGGAAAATGAAGCGTTGCAGGGGAGGGCAGGGGGCAGGAGAAGACAAATAAAGCAAATGGACAGAAAGCGAGTGCAAGAGAATGTACAATCCAGAGAGAGCGCGCGTGCGAGAGTGCGAGAGCGCGAGAGAGCACGCGAGAGAGCAACTCCATTAATTGGCCCTTGAAGATTTAGTCACAGTCCCTGCATTGTGACCATCATGTACTCTCCCTCTATTAAGCTATATACAAGTACTGTCTTCTGGATGTATACTTCAGCTTATCTGAAAGGAGGTACCAACAACACAAAAACATTTATTCAAGTGAAGTCAAAACACACACATGGAATGCGCAAGATTACAAAACGTCTATAAGGCAACCAAAGTGATATATGAGAACACTTAAGTATTCAACTCTCATGAGGAAGGTCATACCTGTAGGTAGGTAATCAATATTCTTCGTTTGTTCAACTTCCAGATACAAAGGCAGAACAAGGAATAAAAAGTAATTTTCTTCATTCCTAAGTTTACAGGCAGTACAAAATACCATAGAGCTAAAATGGTTATCTTAATATATTAAAGGCAGTAGTACGTCACAATTGCTTACATATTATTCCATCTAAATCTTTGCAAATGGTGTCAAGGAGAAACCTCTTGCACACTCACCACCACTAGCCACAATATAAATAAAATGAACAGTCGGTGTTCACCACTGGCTAGGGAATTTCCAGCTGCAATATATTCTAAAGCTATTCAGCCACAGACAGTTTTAAAAGTAAATTAATTCATCTGTTCTTGTACCAAAATTTATAAATGTCTAAATTTGCAAATATTGTTGTTTCTATCCACATGGAATATGACCCAATAATGTACTGATTTCTTTCCAGGGTATGTTGTAGAATACAAGCTTCAGCACTGCAATATTCTGTCACAAACAGAACTCAATTTTAACAACAAATTTCTGGCCTGGAATACAGATCATGTATCTGGTAAACTAAGTTTGCTCAAGTGGTCACATTCAGTCTCCGCTGAAGCTATTCTGTGTAGCTAAGGTATTGAGCAAAAAAGATATGTTTCATCAGCACAAAGATCAATGGCATGACTTCAAGAAAGACAAAAGTTAGGAGAAAAACCTTCATGATGATGATTTTGTCTGGCCGGATTCTCACTGACTGCTCTCGAACATAAAGCTGGGCTAGTCATATTACTTGGAGCTCAAGACTACTTGTGTACTAAAATGCAAATGCGTATGTTCCCTAAATTAGACATCTAATTTGGTTAATAAAGCAATGTCACAAGAATTTTGTCTGCACACCAACAATTACTTTCATCTTCTGCAATAATGAAGCTCTCTCTGGAAACAAGATCAGGGAAGGTTTAATTGGAGTGGTCCCATGAAAAGACCCAGTTCATGCACCATGAGCAACATTTCCTGATGGCAACCCCAGAATCCTCAAGCAGAATTGCAGCTGAATCTTGCTTCTCTCAACTTTAGGAAAAAAAAACATTTAAGGTGCTTCATCTTGAAGTGAAGTAAACTGAATGTAGGGAGGCTGCGCCCAAATTTATTTGGCATCTTACAAATGGCTGAATTTTATGGGCATTTCCTCAATTCGATGAATCCTAACTTCCCTGCTGAGGTGCAGCAGTGGTTTTTGTCAATGTTCATCCTGAATAGCTCTGTAACGCAGGACTCTGTGTTCCACGGAATGTTTCCAAGGACACACACAGAGGCCAACATCAACTGCAGCTGGGGGCTCATCAACTCTGTGTAAGGCGTTCTTTGGTCTGCCCGAAACTCACTGATCTTCCAGTGCAAAGAGTTGTCCTTGATGGAGTGTTGTAGATTGGCACATTCCAAGGTCCAGGACTACATTGCTCAGGGACGCACTAAAGCTTGGGGCAGCTGCCACAGAGGCACAATGGAGAAGGGTTGCTATCTAAGGCCTTTCAGCCATAGTACACCAAGGGGCTGGAAAATTTGTAGAACCCCTCGGGCTGTATGCCAAACATTGAATATGAATAGAAAAGTATTGAAATTGTATTGAGACATCTCAGAGAGGGACATGCTGTATGAAGGAAAGTTGAATTCAATTGCACTTTTTATAATTTTTCAATTTGAAATGATTTTCCCCCCCGGGTGTATGCTTGACATGGAATGTATATTGAAAATATGAAAAGAATTACAATTGTATAGAGGCACCCGAGAGCAGAACACACTGTATAGAGGCAAGTTGAGTTTTATGGCATATTTTATCATTTTCAAGTTGAAATGTTTTGTAATGTACTTTCACAAATGTAATGAATAAAATATATTTCGAGAAAAAAAGCACGCTGCATTTATTCCACATCAAAATAAAACTCAATTTTGACTGAAACCAACCTGATTTATCACCTGTCCCGTGATGCAGCAATTGCACAAGTTAAAACAAATCCATGGGCTAAACACGACAGCAGCTACCTTTGCCCACCATGAATAAAACACTTAGTGCCAAGGTGATTATGTCTTGTACTGCTTATTTTGTTTTATACTTTCAAGCAAACTTAAATAAAAACTGTTGGGTGCCTCAAATCAGTGAAAACTTTTCAAACATACAAAAATTACATGAAATAACAGTACTTACTATTATTTAGTGCCACAAGGTTATCTGTTCCTGGATGAGGGAAATTAAGGCCCAAGCGTCCTGCAAAATAAAATAGTTACTGAAAAGGTTGTTAGTATATTTCTGACCTATATTTCCAAACTCAAGTAATTTAAACTGTAATCTGCTTCACTATGCAACACAAAAAGGTTAATCCAAGTCTATTGGAAAAATGGATCATCTTGAAGCACATTCCATGAAGTAATTGCTACATTTTACCTAAAGTGAAAAATAGGTAGACACTTAGTTATGATTCAAAGGATGAAACAGCTTTCCTTTCCTCCCGCCATAAAATCTGTACCATAATCATGTTACCTGCCCTAAAAAAGCCAATTCATTATCTTAAACACCCATTACAAGTACTGTTTTAACAAATTAAAATGTAGCTAGAATGAGGAGAGGCATTATCTTAAATTATATACTGTCGCACCAACATATTGAAACGATTAGATAAAGTATTTCCATCTACAGAATGTGTCACTTAATTTAGGATGCAACATATTGGTCACTCATCTAAAATCACTTTTTTAAAAATGTCAAAGCTAAACAGAATTGCCATAAACCCCAAAACCTCAAAAATCAAGAAGATGCATCTAACAAATTAGAAGTCAAAAACGTCTAGAATATCACAAAGTAGTAAAAACAAATATCAAATCTTTCAACTGTGAATCATTTACAACAGGGTCAGTTATAAAATTTATGCCAGAATGAGACAGCAGTTTTTATTCTCCCTGCACTAAACAGGGATTTAAAAAAAAAATATTGTTAGATATCTTAAGCATAATTTAAACCAAGCTTCAGATAACTGTAGTTGAAATAGTTCCCTTGTTTCTATCATAGGAATGGCCAATACACAGAACAGTTGAAATACATCCTGTTTCAACAAGAAATGGATAACCTTTGTTGTCAGCGTCACTATTGACCTTCAAACTGGTTAGGCCAAAGTGTACTTGGTAGTATATTTTGTAGTCAAAAACATTATGTTTAGTGGATAAACATTGAGTATTTTGTTCTAAAGGGATTCAGATTGTTCATTGTTTAAAAGCATTGGCATACAGTATGATAGAACTGGAAGATTGTCCTATTCCAGATAGCCTGGCAGTGAAGGATAGAACCAGTGCCTAATCTTTACACACTGTACGTTTTTATTTAGAGATGTGCTCTACAAACATGCACCTCCAAACTCAACAACCACAGTTTCAGTCTACTCCTATATACACAGTAACACAAAATGAAGCCCCAGTTAATGCCAACAAACCAAGTACAATAAAGCATTCAATTAATATATAGTTAACTAATATGCAGTTTTAATTGTTGGGTATCAAAAACTGATGGCCAGAAGACTGCTGTTTACACCATATCCACTTAGGTGTTAAGTGATTAATATTTCAACTGCTTGACCACTGGAAATAATTTGTTTGACTATCCAAAGAGCCTACTTTAACAGAAAACTGGCAAGCTGTGTTAGGATCTCCTGTTTGTTTCTTTGAAATGCTACCACACAGGAGTGCTATCTCCACTGTAATGATCTACCAGAAATTTAAAAACCGCTAAAATGCAGTGCAAAGATTTTGTGCATCAACTAATAACACTAGTTTCTTGCCATGCATTTCTCATTCTGTACATTATCCAACTTGTAAATAAAACTGATCATTAGTGTTAGCCTGAAGGCAATGGTCTGAAAGCATACTATTGTACATTATACCTTAATTGAGGACCATTGGTATACAATTCCACTCACAGTACACAGAAATGTGCAGGTTTAAGTCCACAGGAGAGTCAGTCCATTTAAAAAAATTGATTCTCAGCCACTAAGTAAAAGTCATGGAAGAAAGCCTGAAGCGCCATAACATTTAAAGTCACAAGTAGTTATTAATGAATCAACAAGGATCAACAGATGAAATTCTTGCATGCACAATAGATTAAAATCCAATTTCATCATGTTCAGCAGACCAATTTAACAAATGTATAGTGCTTGAAGACATGACACTTCAGTTTTATTAAAGCCTAGTGAACATAGCAGGCATTTTAAATTAAATTAATAAACATAGTAAAAGACAAAGTTCCATCAAAAATAAAAATGCTGGAAACAGGTCTGCAGGACAGACAGCATCTGTGGAGGAAGAAACAGAGTTCCATGTTTCAGGTTGATGGCCTTTCATCATCAGATCCAGAAAGATCTCTCAATCCTCACTCATTTTGGTTTGAAAACATCAGTTATTTTACGCATCTCATATAGCTTCATGGGTTTGCGCTCTAAATCAGGAGTTTGTGACCTTTTTGCTACTGTCCCCTATATTTTAATAAATCCCATGGAGCCATTTAACACAAGTTCCTTTCTGTATAAAGATTAGTTATACTATCCAATTTTCATATTTATTATTATTTTTGTTTCACTTGAGGTGAAGCTTGTTACTGGCTCCATCACATCATAAGAATCAACAGCAAATTGGCACAAAGAATATCAGCTGGAATATCACATGCGACATGCAGCCAAGCTCTAGGCTCAAAGCAAAATGGTGTACCTTATAAACAAAGCCAACTTTCATGGCTGTTTACCATGTGTGCACATTGAAATTTCCAAATACATGGACTAAATCGCTTTAGTACTGAAGCTCTCAAACCTATGAATATAAAATGACTTGTAAAACCTCATCAGGAAATGGGATTTCTCTGAAAAGCACTGCGAGCAAATTAGTGAAGGGAATATCACAAGTCCTTAAAAGCTTTTCTGTAAAGCCCATAGTTTTTGTTGTCTATGGTTTAATGATGCAGATTTTTATGGGGTGTGGGGGCAGGGAAGCAGGGGCGGGAATGCAAAGTGGGAAGAGGCAGCAAGAAAGTTTTAATGTAAATCGGTTTCTTAACTGCACTATGTGGCTTTTGTTTGCTTTCCCAGCTGGAATTTCAGTTTTTCAAAAGAGAAAGACTAGCAGTTCAAACTATAATGCTGCACACATGACCTCAGCTGACTGGACACTAGCTCGCTCTGATTTCATTACAAACATTTGCCAACTTGCCTTACTTCTCTGTTCTTTGCCACCGTCATTTTAGATGGATTAGCATGTATGCTGCCAATTTAATTTTAAAATATAGTGACTTGCGCTTAATTATGTACACTGCCCAATTGTTCAGAAGGTTAGTTCAGTAAAGCTACATTTTGTGCCATGTAATTAGCATTCAGCTATCCTTTCATTACACCAGTGTTGGCCTCTGCCCTACTTTCTGGAATTCTCTCCCCAAATCCCTCTTGCTTCTCCACCTTTGGAAAACAAAAACACTCCTCAAAGCCTAATGGAAAAGCATTATTGTGTGGATGCTGGAAAGCTGAAGTACAAACAGAAAATGCTTGAAATACTCAGCAGGTTGTGGCAGCATCTGTGGAGAGAAAGGGAGTTAAAGCTTCAAGTCTGTGACCTTTCATCTGAACTGGGAAAAGTTAGAGATTTAATAGGTTTCAATGATGGGGTGGCCGGGACAAGAAATCAAGGAAGGCCTGTGCTAGGGTGGAAGACTAGAGAGATTAAACGACAGGAGAGTTAGTCTTCCATGGGCAAAGGGAATGGTGATGGGGCAAGAAAAGAAACAAAAAGAAGAAGATGTGCTAGAGCCGGTCTTCTGAAAAAACAAAACAAGCCAACAGAAAGGAAACAAAATAGAGCACAGTTTACAGTCTAAAATTGTTGACTCAATGCTGAGTCCAGAAGGCTATAAAGTGCCTAATCACCATAGTTGACCTCCCAGAACCACAATAGGGTACCCCTTCTCTTCACCTTCCATTCCACCAGCCTCCGTTTTCAATGGATCATTTTCCACCATTTCTGCCACCTCCAGCAGATGTCACGATCAAATACATCTCCCCCTCCCTTTCAGCATTCCGAAGGGACTGTTCCTTCTGTGAAGCCCTCATTCATTCCTCAGTCACCTCCAACACCGAATTTATTCAGAATTTATTGCCCATCCTTAACCGCCCACGAGAAGATGGGTGGTGAGCTGCCTTCTTGTACCGCTGCAGGCCATATGGATTAGGTACACTCACAGTGCTGAGAGGAATCGAGTTTCAGCTGACTTGGCGCAATCTACGTCTATTTGCACAACTAACCAATCCAGTTCAAGCAGATAGTTTTGGAGTTGGAGGAGGAAAGTGGAATGAGGTGGGTGGTACTGTGGAAAGTATTATGACATGGTGCCAAAAAGAAATTGACAAAGGATTTAATACTCAAAAGGTCCAACCAATGCAGGGCAAAAGAAGCGGATTGACTGTCAAACAATATAACCCAGGCTAGTAGAATACAAGTCGGATGAAGTCATTCTTTAACTGTACAGTGCCCAGGTCAATCCACACCTTGAATACATTGTCAATTTTTGGTAACTGAGATACGTGGGATATATTCAAAAGAGACAGTGCAGAAGACTCAGAAAGTTGATACATAGTATCAGGGCTCTGAGGATACACTGCGGAAATGTGGGTTTTTCAGGCTTGAAAGGAGATTTTAATTAAGACGGTGATTTTAATGACAGACAGCAAATGGTAAGAAAAAGGTAGATCAAAAAAACACAAGTTATTCTACATATTTGCAAGCACAGCAAAAAACTTCAAGTTAGATTACAGTATAATTTTCAGCACAAGTTGCAAGTGCAAACATGTTGAAGAGCATGGTATATACTATCTGGTATACTATATGCTATCTGGTAGATATTGCATAGGGAGAGTTCTGCATTCCTTTTGTTTTCGGGGAAAAATAGTTTTCCATGGTTTTATCATCAAGTTTACCCTACTATCGAGCTCAACTCTTGGACTTGCCAGTGCTTTAATTTCTTACCCAATGACAAAATTATTGTTTGGGTTGTAATGTTAGCAAACCGTGGGCATTCACTGTCATTAATCTGAAATGGGCACCAACTTCTGGCAATCATAACTGACAATTAAACGCGGAAATTCCGAGGCTCGTGAGTGATAACCCCACTCCTCCAGAGGGGCGTCTGCTGAAATCCTCGCAGGTGGAAATCAGTTACAAATCAAGAATTAATGTGAGCTTACGCTGATTGTACTATTATTCTCGCTTGTAAAATCCTTAAAAGTTGTGCCTTGCTGAATAAGGTGTATCACGTTTTCTTTTAAATTTGTACATGATGTATGGGGCATCGCTGGCATTATTAACCATCTCGAACTGCCCATTGGAAAGTGGTGGTGAGTGTACCAAGTCAAAATTACTCAAAATCTCTGGCCTGAGAAACTAATGTTACATTTTGGGCGCTGGTGAGGGTGGGGGTGGGAGAGAATGCCAAATTCATTCCATGATTAAAAACAAAAATCTATGGAATTTTTAAGTTTATATTTCAGCATCTACCTTAATCCCATGTGTATATACCAATCCATATTTCACTTTCTGCAAAATTAAAAAGTGAATGATAAAACATGCTTGTTATTTCCTGGTTTGTTGCCTATGAGAATTCTTCAATGTGCTGTTACATCACTATTGCTGGACACCAGGGATTCCCTACAGCTGGTGCCAGAATGAAATTAACATCGGGAGAGGTGAAATTCATGCCAAAGAGCTTGCTAGATCTTTGTGAGCAGCCACCTTAAAAAAGGTCAGGAGTGAATGCCACCACTCTGTCGCTGACTCCAAAGTTCTGACTGAAGGAACGCAGGTTCAAACCCTACCCTCTGGCCCTCATCAGTTAAGTCACTATGAGATTGTACCAAAGGCCAACCAAAAAGGATCAATGCTCAGTCGGAGCACTCTGGCTTCAATGAGAAAAATGTTGGTTCAAGTCCCACACCAGCGACTCGAGTGCATAATCTAGGTTGACAATTTAGTGCAGTTCTGAGGGAGTGTTGCATGGTTGGAGGTGTAATTCTTTCAGATAGAAGCTAAATCAAGGCCCACTCTACCCTTTCAGGTGGATGGAAAAGATCTCATTACACTATTCAAAGAAATCCCCATCTGTGCCCTGGCCAATATTCATCCTTCAACCAACATCACCAAAACAAATGACCCAGTCATTATCTCATTGCAGTTCATGGACCTTGCTGTGTCTAAATTGGCTGCCAGATTTTCCTCCATTACAACAGCAACTACACTTGAAAAGTACTCAGGTTAACAGTCAATAGCTGTAAAGCTCTTTTGGAATATCCTGAGGTTGTGAAAGTCACGATATAAATGCATGTATTTTTTTCCCCCCTTCCTGAGGATGTAAGGGTGTGACAGCTGAACAATCAATTACCAATGATGGAACACAGGAAATAGGAGGAGTAAGTTATTCCACCTCTCAAACCTGAACTAAATCATGGCCGATCATCTACCTCAATGCTATTTTCCCACACTATCCCCAAATCCCTAGATGTCTTTAATATCTAGAAATCCATCGATCTTTGGCTCGAATATACTCGATGACTGAGCTTTCACAGCTCTCTGGGGTAAAGAATTCCAAAGATTCACCACCCTCCGAGTCAAGAAATTCCTCCTCATTTGTGTCCTAAACGTCCTGCCTCTTATTTTGAGACTGTCCTCCCCCCCACCCCACCCCACCCCCCGGGTTTCAGAAACCCCAGCAAGGGTAAACATCCTTCCTGAATCTACCCTGTCGAGCCCTGCAAGAATTTTGTATGCTTCAATGAGATCACCTTGCATTCTTCTAAACCCTGGAGAATACAGGCCCAGTCTCCTCCTCCATCTCTCCTCATTGGACAATCCTGCCAACCCAGGAATCAGTCTGGTGTACCTTTGTTGCACTCCTCAATGGCAAGGAATACCTTCCTGAATTACGATTCCGCACTCCAAGGCTCTACATAATTGCAGCAAGATTTCTTTACTCCTGTACTCAAATCCTCTTGCAATAAAGGACAACACACCACTTGCTGCAGATTTTTTTCTTTATTCATGCATGGGATGGGGGCATCGCTGGCTCAGCCAGCACTTATTGCCCATCCATAATTGCCCTTGAGAACGAAGTGGCTTGTTCGACCATTTCAGAGGGCATTTAAGAGTCAACCACACTGCTGTGGGCCTGGAGTCACATGCAGGCCAGACTAAAAGGACATTAGTGAGCCAGATGTGTTTTTACATTGGTTTTGTGGTCATCATTAGACTTTTCATTCCAATTTTTTTTTCATTGAATTCAAATTTCACCATCATTCATGGTGGTATTTGAACACAGGTCCCCAGAGCATTACCCTGGGTCTCTGGATTACTAATCCAGTAACAATGCCACTACACCACTACCTCCCCTAATATATGTCAGCTTTCAGTGGCTTATGAACAAGGACATTTAGGTCTCTTTGGACATCAACACTTATCACTCACTCACCATTTGAGAAATAGTCTGCATTTCTTACGTGCTTACCAAAGTGGATAACTTCACAATTTTCCACATTGTACTCCATCTGCCATGTCCTTGCCAACTCCCTTAGCACATTCAAATCCCCTGAAACCTCTTGGCATCCTACTCACAACTCACATTCCCACCTAGTTTTGGGTCGTCAGCAAAATTGGAAATACTACATTTGGTCCCCACATCCAACGCATTGATATAAATTGTTGATGGGCTCCGGCTATCAACAATTTATATCAATGCGTTGGATGTGGGGACCAAATGTAGTATTTCCAATTTTGCTGACGACCCAAAACTAGGTGGGAATGTGAGTTGTGAGTAGGATGCCAAGAGGTTTCAGGGGATTTGAATGTGCTAAGGGAGTTGGCAAGGACATGGCAGATGGAGTACAATGTGGAAAATTGTGAAGTTATCCACTTTGGTAAGCATGTAAGAAATGCAGACCAAGCACTGATTCTTGCAGTACCCCACTCGTCACAGCCTGCCAACCTCAGAATTACCCATTTGTTCCTTCTCTTTTTTGGTCCAATAATCAATTCTCAATCCATGCCCAAATATTACTCCCATGCCATGTGGGGCGAAGGAATAAATGCTCAACAGGCCAGATTGTGGGTAGTGGAGTTAAATGAATTGGTTTCATGTCATGTGGAATTCAAGTGGCCACTAAGGACATGGTTGGAAAAGTCAATACTAGAGGTGACACAGGCATAGACAAAAACTTTTTCCCCTGCAAAACATCCAGCTGAAAACGATTTAAGATTTCTTTTAACTAACAGATCAAGAAGTTTCTTCAAATCTGTATTATTTCAACGACCAAATCCTTTTCTAATCATTTCAAGCTCCTCCTAAATATTTGTGTGGCCTCAAGAACGTGATTCCAACACAGAACATCACATTCAATTGACTCAATTAAACAGAATTCCCGAATCAGACATAAATACTGCAATTTATTACTCCAATTTCAGGAATTACAATCAAGGTTGTGATATTTTAAGCCACACAATTCGACACATTGTCACAGTGCAATGAATGATGGAGGATACAACTAAAGCAAACCATATACCATTAGTTGCACTTTCCCTAGAAAAGCAATGCTTTACTTCTATTCAGTGCTCCACATAGTAGCCCACTTGACAACTAGCAATATTTAGCACAGAACTGTCATTGGATCTTAACCTCATTGATAATATCAGGAATCACTTGGTCAAGGGAGGGGGAAGAGTTACAACTGTTCTACACAATTCTTACCGTAATATTGTTAATCTAGATTAATTCACTTATTCTATCTTAATCCTTTTAACCGCTAGCAGTATTGTATCCAATCATTTGTCCCCTCCAGAGTTCTACCTTCAGCAATGCTCAACTGATCCGGAAACAGCCTTGCAAAAACACGTGACTATTTGCTATACTTAAAGCACTCGGTATATTGTTTCTTATTCAATTTTTTTTTAAACTGGACTGAAAACAATTCACAATTTCTAGTTTTTATATCTGCTTTAAGCACATTCCTTTATGCAGCGAAGTTCTCCATGGTTTTTATATTTAAACACTTGCAGTTTGGGCAAGAGACCAACTCCACTAGTAGAATAGATATGATAGTAAGGTGACTAATTATTGCACAGTACATAAATCCTTAAGCTGTACTAATAGCCAAGTCAAATTAAAAGCCATCTGTTGTGAATATGGCATGTCACAAATCAATTAAATTTAGGAGGAAACGCAAAAGCTCATCTTCTACAATACCAGTTCAACTGCAAAAATGGGGGGGGGCAGAATTTTACAGCCCCATCACAGCAGTGGCGGGGCCAGAAAGTGCGGCGAGTCATTCAAAAGTCCATTGACTTCAATGGGACTGGAAAATCCTGCCGGCTGCAGGGGCTGTAAAACTCCACCTGGGGTTTCCTTAAATCTCTTCACCAAAATCTCAGTCCTTAGTCAAATAAAAATCACTGGGTTTGGAACTTGCATACCGCAAACTTACGCATAGAAAAAAATGTTGGTATAAATAAACTTATAACAAAACATGGCAAGAAAGTTAATAAGCTCTCCCCGAGAGGAGAAAAAGCTGCACTTATATATTGCCTTTCATGATCTCAGGAAGTCCGAAAACATGTCACAGCCAAAGTATATTCACTGCTCTAATGCAGGGAAAAAATTTTGTAGTTTTCAAAAGCCAAGAAACTATTAATAAGAATGTGAAGCAAAGAAAAATCTCAGAAAATTCAAAATGTAAGCTAGAAGCAATACAAATATGATACTAGTATTCTTAATTTTTTTTTAAAAAAAGATAGTCCTAGAAACAAAACGGGTTTAAGAGTTTGAAGCATTGTAAAGAAAACAAAATGGACGTCCATTCATGTCTTTCCTTTCTCACCTGATCAAATGAACCAAAATCCTACAAGTAAGTGCGCGAGGAGGATAAAAAGTCCTGCAAAAGTTTTAACAGCCCAATAATATTTCTATAAAAATTAAAATAATAAAACTTAGTGGAATTTCACACAGTTGCTTTCGAGCAAAAACATCCATTTAATAAGGAATGCATATGTGGGCCAGTTTCTTTAAAATGAATCAACAGTCATGGACATTTTCTTAAAAGCCATCTGCAAAGTCTTTTGTCATTAGAAACATGCAAGCTTTTGTAAGTGAAACACCATAAATCATTGACTAAATTTATATTCATAATCAACCAAAAATATACATGATATAAAATTCAAGTGAAGCTTCAATTTTGTATTTTTTTTTTAAAAAGAGTCTATACCAAGTATATTAGGGATGTAGGAATATTCCTAACCTGCAAAGTGATTCCTCCACATTATATCGGCAATAGTCATTGGTGGGCCACTGGGAGGGTAGTGTTTACCTTTGAGAGGCTCATGGTCACTCCTCATAATATCCATTAAAGAATTCTCCAAAGAGTGCAAGTTAAATGCGTCATAGGGCCGATTCCGGTCCTGTAAGAGAAGGAGGAGACTGTTGGAGGCACTTGCCGATCTTGCGTAATTCTCAATATATCACAATGAAGTATTAAAATCCATATAAACTCACTGTGATAAATATGAAAGGTTGAAAAGCATCAATCAGCATAATATTTCAACAGATTCAAGTTTCAGAGTTACTTACAACATTGTTAACAATTTCTAAGCTTCTCAATGTCAGACAAAAATGTTTTTATTTAGCTAGGACTTAGCTTGGCAAAGGGTTTCTTCAATATTCATGGTCCAAAAAGAGATAACGAACCCAGCTTTACTTGTGAAGAATGTTCTTTTTGATTTTGATAGTACTGTTGCTGAATCAGTTATTGCATACATGCTCAAGCAAGGACCCAGCAACTCTAAACAAAATGGATATCCTGCTCGATTTAATCAAATGTATTTCATAGGATACTAATTAAATTTATTTTGGTCATCTTTGGAAGGTACTTATTAGCCTGTCTTTCGGCTAGGTCAGAGCCTAACTGCCATTTTCATAGAATTCCAATATACTGAGAAAATAAGGAGAACTATTATTATGCAACAAAATAATATACATTATAGACTATCAGAGGAACTATTAAGCAATTATTTGTTTGGTCAAGCTTAGCCATGTGTTTTTACTGCTTTCATTGCATTATATACTTGGTATATTTGGTTGACAGCTAAAATCCAAGTCAAAATCTAGTGTCATCCTGCCACCTTCCAAAAACAACGAGGAGGATGTTTGAGCACAAGATAAAGCCAGTGGCTGAAGTAAACTGAAGAGGATTCCCAAAGCACATGATTTCTTTATCCACTTATCTGAGAACGAAAATATTCTCCATGAATAGCGAACATGGGCACACTCACAAAAATAGCCCAAATTTCAGGAATAGAGAATTAAAGAGCAATGAAATCCTAAAAAGATAACGGCCCTGATCTCAGTCAACTCCTGTACAAACAAACATAAAGCCAATGTTTAAAATGGCCTTAAAATCTCATTAAGTATACAGAAAAAGTAAACTAAGTGTTTATAAGACCAATAATGATTGCCTCCCTTACAAAAGCTACACAAATGCTAACTACTGTGAATTTCACAAGGTAGGTTATGCTGACAAGGTTAAAACAATCCTGTATTTGTATCTCAGAAGCTAAAAGTATCTAATGTTCAACATATTATCTGTTCATTATAAATAACTTCAGCATTTCCATGTTTACTTCTGTCTCCCATAACTTTACATGACATTGATTTCATAAGGACAGGAAGATTATATGATGTAATGAACAATTATTCTGTAGCTAAACCGTCCCAAATGGCAGGATTCTTAATTTTATAAACCTCAATGTCAGGATGCAATCTCAGTTTGGAGGACAGAATTTGGCAGAAAGAAGAGTGCTTGTAAATGTCGTGCTTGATCCAACTGAAAAGTACACAGCATTTGGTGTCTGCAGTTTAACATCTGAATGCAGTACCATGCCATTGCTAGGAGATCTGCCATGGCATTGCTCACTTAATCAGAGGATGTTTTATTGCTGTTAAGCAATAATCAATGTAATGTTCAATGTAGCAAGGCTACTAATTTACAGCAACTGAAATAGACAAAATGCATTTTATTGCATGGAATAATGGGAGTTATAGATCAAAAACCATGTTTCCATTTAAACCATAAAAGAATGGCCTGCATTATACTATCTTCTTTATCCATACCATATTTGTTTATAAAATAGCTTATG
The DNA here is from genome assembly GCF_964194155.1 of Cetorhinus maximus. NCBI lineage: Eukaryota > Metazoa > Chordata > Chondrichthyes > Lamniformes > Cetorhinidae > Cetorhinus > Cetorhinus maximus. The sequence continues at coordinate 76,950,610 of NC_135898.1, forward strand.
ATACACAGGAAGACGACAAACATGCAATAGAATTGAAGCTGATATGTGAGGTTTAGCAATAATGGGGAAGAATCATTGTGCAGTGTGGCACGCAGTTGGGAGATACGCATTGGAGAGTGATCCTGAGATATGGGAGTAAAACAGAGTAGGAAAGGGAGGTGGAAAGCAGCATATGTTTTACTGGATAATTCCTTGGGTTTAACAGCATGCTGAATGGTCACTGAACAACAATGGAAATAGTGCATCAAAAAGACAAGAACCTAAATTAGGCTGAGGAAAGACAGTATCACTCTTGTTTTTATAGCTGGATGGCTAACTATCTTCATCATATGCTGTCTGAAGAGCTCATGTAAAAAAATCGATATTAAGCTGGTTTTCAATTTGAAAATCTCAAAAATCCATCTGATACCATGGAAAATACACCCCCCCAATTGTGAATCAACCTTTCATTCCAGCACACAGGTACCTGCTGATGAACAAGGTGAAATTCTATAAATGCTCAGACTGCACCATTATTTTCAAAACCTAGCAGTATTAGCTCTGGATTAAACAATCATCCTCCAGCCAAGCTTTTGAGAAGGGCTCTGGGTTTCATGTAAAAACATTATTGAAGCAACTTAACACAAGGGATGCTTTTTATAGACAGGAGTAATCATGTGATTGTTAAATATGTAATATATCTTTACAAAGTGCATTAGAAATTCTAGTTTAGAAAAATATGGCTAAAATAGTTGTTTTTTTTTGAGTTATTTGATGGTTTTAAATTCTACTATGCTTTATTGGTAGATTTTGGTTGCTGGACATTCTCGATTTATCGCTACTTCATTAGCAGAGTTTTGATTTGTTGCTGTTTGAAGAATAGGAAATTTAAGTAACTCAATGATTTTGGGGTCTTTCATGCTGTTTTAACATAATATGGACCTATTTTTTAAAAAGATGTATTTTTGAAGATAGTTGAACATGCAACTTCAATTGCCCATTGACAATTTTCTAATGTCATAAAATGTGAAATATCTACTGTAGATTTGTCTACCACAGCAGTGGTGGCTTGGGCTACATTTAGCACCACTGATGATTCAAAAATTTAGCATTAACTCACAAATACTACTGCACGTCATTTAAAATGTATTGGAACATCAGGGTAACCACGATATTCACCAAGAAAAAAATGGTGTTGCAAACCAGTCCAAATGAGGCAAGGAATTGCTGGAAAGATCCACAATATTGATCATGGTTATAAACAGCCATATAAAAATTACTACCATATTTGAGAATTAATGTTCCCCTTCCAGTCCTTCTGGTTCTAGGCATTCTTGCATCAGGCACTATATTTAGTCTATGCCTTGCCAAAGTCACAGAAGAGATGAGGCATTTTTACTTTCAGTGCTAATTTGTACACTCTGCATTCTGTTTCATTTATTACATTCCTTCTTTTCACAATTCTCTCCCTCTCAATTAAGCTCAGTGTGATTAAAATGATTTTTAACTGCCAAAGTGACTTTGTCAAGTTCACCACACTATGAAGATTGAACAAAGAATCAAAAAGGCATTTTAACAGCAAAACAAAATTAACATTGTTTGTTTCCATACTTTCTTTGCATTGAGGTAATATGTTCTGAATGAACGAAATACAAAAGGTAATATGTACCAGAAATGATCATACTCGGGTTTGTATCTTCAAAAAAAAAAAATCAGATAAACAGACTGACTTATTCGGCTTCTCAGTGGGTTTTTATACAGATAAAAAAGATATCCCAAATTCAAGAAAATATTAAACTGACAGCTCTCCTTCAACATTGCTACCCAGGGTCTCTTGGGACCAAGGGGCTCCTGTTCATGCACTAAATGTAGGTCTTTTCATAGATTCCTTCTTCCTTATTTGAACGGTAGCATAGTGCTTCCAGGATTTTCCTCTTTCTCTGTGAGTGTTTGGGGTTCTCTCATAAATTAATATATTGAGCCACTTCAATCATTTTAAACATAAACAATGCATTTTTTTTAATGCAAAGTTTCGCTTATCACACCAGTTTGGCTGTTATCTGTCCTGCAGAAACATGAATATAATGTTAGCCATTTATTGTATTACTAGCACATTACACAATTAACGTACTTGCTCAACAAGTAACTGGTACCCATTATGCCATAGTTATGATTGCACCATGTAGTTTCACTATAGATGGGAATAAAGTTTAAAAAACTTAAATATAGTCCATTCATTACAGCAGCAGACGAGCCCCATTTCATGAGTGCACAAATCTCATGACTGATGCAGGAATGTGGTGACATTAGCAAACTCCAAAACTGATCACTCATACCTCCTTCGAAGCAGACAGCTTAAACTATTAAGAGATTCCTAGCTATGCATCTGAGGTGAATTACGATAATTTGAACAGATCAAAACAGTAGAATAGTACAAATATATACTGACCAAAATCATATTCAAGATTCTCTTTTCCTTCCCCAGTCACACTCATGTTTCTGCTGAATGATCAGGCACCTTAATTATTTTATTTTTTTTAAAGAAAGGCTTAGCTTATAACACTACATAATGAGTGGGAACACCAAGATAAATTAATTTAATTAAAAGTTTTGTAATCCAAATTGATGAAATAGATATGGTCACAAATACCAGACTAATAAAACTTTCTTCAGACGATAAATGATTATATAGACATGTTACAAACAATTGTTAATTTTAGTTCATCAAGTGCCTTGTGAAACAATGGGCTGAAATATTTCAGAGTAACAATATATTTTAGTGTTAAAAATATTTGCTTCTCAAGAGGCTTGGGTTACAACGCAAATTTAAAAAGGTTCAAGTTTTGCTAACTTTGACTCCCTGAAATTGAAGTTAAACTTAAAAATAATCACTTTTTCCATGTGTTAATTATTTTGGATGTTTTTTTGAAAACATGAGATTTTTTTCAATGCAATCCAAAATATTAGGTGAGAATTTTTCAATGAAATCCAGAATATTAGGTGAGATTTTTTTTAAATTAAATCCAGAATATTAGGTGAGATTTTTAAAAAAAATTAAATCCAGAATATTAGGTGTCCTTCACTATCTAACTAGTAACATTTCAGTGATTTTATGATTAAACAGCAAGCAATCAGACCTTAGTAAAAACTGTGCACAAGGCCAATAAATATTTTAACATTTTTACCTGGCACTATATATTCCACACATTTGAAGTGTACTTAATGCATGTTATTAGGATCTATTGTCAAATTATTATGCACTGTAAATTGTACACTCTTCTGGTTTAACATATGAACAATACAAAAGTGACACAATGTATTAGAAGTGCATTAGAGTTTGTGTTACTTCATCAGTAACTCAACTTCTCAGCTCTTAAGCCATTATAAACAGAATGGTGTATTCTCATTTGGAGCAAAAATTTAATGTCAATTTATTGGCAGTTAAGAGGTTAATGATGCACTTGTGTGAAGAGTTAAACCACAAATCACAAGGATTTTTTTAAAATGTAAATTTCTATTTAGTAGATCTCCTGCTCATGGACAGTGGTTAAGATATAGAAGTGATACACAGAATTACTGAAAGATTTGGAAAGTTTGAGAGGTGTGCTTATCAAAAATAAACTTTTCTTTTGAGCGTCGCCAATCAATTAGGATGGCTTGTGGAACAGGTAATTACTTTGCGATTAGATGCAAGTACAGTCAAAAATACCCTGCAAAAGGCGATATCTGCAACATATACAGTTTTGAGCATTGATGCTAAAGACTCCTGGTTTCCTAAAATGGAATCAGCCAGTGTACACAGCAATGAGTCAGAGTGTTGCAACGTTCAAATTGTGTTTTGCAAATCTATATATCTAGACACCGCTGGAGGTCTTGTGAGGCACTGGGTAGCGTCCCTGCCACTAAGCCAGAAACTCTAGGTTCAAGTCTCACCCCTGGACTTGATTACCAAGGAATGCAGCCAACCTGGCAGAGTATAGATCTGCAGATCCTTCCAACACATGTCAACAACAGGTCCTAAGAGCCGGAAAGATTCCTGGTCAGCCATGGAATGGAAAGAATATTGGAGCCTCTACCAACACTATCCATAGCTCCAGACGACAACACACATGTAAAGCTGCATGTTGCCACAGCAACTCACTTCTTGGGTGAACTGTAACACACCACCGCATCTAGACGCAGCAAGGTGTCAGTGTAGACACAGAATGGAATATCAACTTTAGACTATTTCCATAAAAATGAAAGAGCTAAGCAATTCATGCACGTTTCCCATTTTCTGACTTCAACGGTTACTTTTTAGTTACCAGAGTTGGTTAACGTAGAGAGAGCTGGCTGGCTTTTTTTTTTAAACTGGTCATCAATTCTCATTCCTTATTTTCACATTTAAAATATAATTTCAACTTAATTCAAATCTGTTTATAAACAGGACAACGTGGGAGGACAGCAGTCTGCTAAAAAAAAAGTTGCTTATTAGGTATCAAGTTGGGTTATAAATAATTATTAATTTAAGGACAAGTTTGTTTAAATGCTAAAATTTTGCCCATTTTTGCATGGAAAAACCCAGTATCTTCACACAAATTGAAGATATACTGAATATTTCACCAAGCTCTAGCTATCATCAACTCTGAGAAAATACTTGGGTAGAGGGATGAAACAAAGTAGCTATCACTTCCTTAACTGCTAGATTCCTCACAATTTCAATATTTTTCTTTCCTATGCAGTATTTTCTTTAATTATTTAAGTATCAGAAGAACCTCGTTTTAATGTCACAATAAAATTTGTTGCAGTTGAAATGGAATACATTTGTGTATAAGCCAAACAAACTGTGACATGCAAATTTAATAATTGGTACTCATTAATTTGAGAACTGACAGCCAACTGAAAGGAATAGAAGAGAACAAGTATTTATGCAGCATGTTATCTCATTTTCAGGGTGTCCCAAACTTCTTTTACAATTAATTAATTATTTTTAAAGTGTAGGTAAAAGATATCATTGAAGAATCAATACCATGGTTATGCAAGCAAACATAGCAACCAAAAATGCACACAGTAAGACCCCACGAATAGCAAACGAATGAATGAATTAATTAATAATCAGATTTTAGTGGTTTTGGTTGAAATAGTAGTGTTGGTCAGATCATCAAGAGAACTGCCTGCTCTTATAGCGCCATGAGATGTTTTACATCCACTTAAGCAGGCAAACTTAAAGATCGCACCTTTGACAATACAGTATTCTCTCAAAACTGCACTGTTTCAGCCTAGAATACATATTCAGGTCTGAGATGAAGTTCTAACCCACAATCTTCTAATTCAAGAGAGAAGTGCAACCCCTCAAAGCTTAAAAAATTCCCCTCAGTTATGGTTTTCCCTGTGATAATTAATGAATCATCAAACCAATCTTTGAAATTAAATAAAAATTACAACAATAAATTTATCCATGAAACTGTTATTTTGAGTCTCAAAAACCTGGGCTTGCAATGTTTAAATATTTTATTCCTTCCTGATTTGGAAAATTATATTTCACAATAATATAACACAAAAGTATATTTTCTATTGAGAGTACTTTCATTAAGATGTTTTAACTGCAAGCACAAGTCACTAATATTTTGGACTTGAAGTTTATAGTTTTCCATACAATTAGCACTTCACTAGCTAAAGGGAAGGACTTACTTTGGGCATTTGTGGTGTACATCGTGCCCCACTATGCAACAGTGGGAGTGCAAGGCCATCTTTCCTCAATATGTAACAGAATAAGTTTTTATTTTCCCAACTAATTCCCAAACAAACTGGTGACATTTTATATTTTTTCCCAAGGTTAATTTAAACTATCAACTGCTTAAATCAACTAAGAACTGCTTACTATTACCACAATAGAGGCACAAACAGATGAGCAGTTCTGGCCCCTATTCTTTACAGCCGCAAAATAAAGGGTTAAAAATTTTGGGCATGGGGTCACAATTTGCAACCTCACCATGTCCATTGAGGTGGAGGCAAATAGCACAAAAATTTCATGTCAACACCTCATTTGCCTGACTGCAGCACAGGACCAACTGTTTCCCATGCTACTGGCTGCTTGTATGCTCAGCAAGCAGTGTGTGCCTGCATGTGATGCAGCCAGCTTTCTATTCTTATTCCCTCTTCAAGGGAAGCTGAACTGAACTAGAGGGGGCTGATGAATACAATTGTTGTAAAAGTAAACAAAGAAAACCAGGGTTCCAAGTTCAAGGATGTAGTTCTGGAGCTCTTGGTGGTGGAGGTGGACAGGAGGACAGATGCCATGACTTGGCCTGAGAGTGGGCAATGTCCTCAAGGAGCAGCCTCAGAAGGGATTGGGAGCAGGTGTTCAAGGAAGTCAATTCCTGGCATCTGGTCACAAGAGCCTGGCAGCAGTTCCACAAGAAGCCTATTGATTGTTACATGGGTGGTCAAGGTCAGTGAATGCATCATCCCATGACATCTCTTACCCATCGATCCCACCAGCCTCCCATGCTTTTCAATACACCACACCCCCATCACTCACTGAACACGAATCCCTAGCACTCAGGACTCATGACTAAAAGCCAGATACTCCTCCACATCTACCAATCATTCCAGCTTCTCACCCACGTTTCACAGCCTCCACATACCTCTAGCTATGGCAAGCACCTCACCCAAACTGTGCTATAAAATTACCAATACACTTCCATCTCTCTTGGAAGACAAGTTGGCACACAATAGAAGGGAGAAGAAGAAACTGGAGGGAGCACAGACACATGCATCCCTGAGTCCTATAGAGGAGCTGGCCCTCTGCATCATGGGGCCAGCCGTGACTGAGCCCGTGGGATCCAGTGTTGCTGAGAACATTGATGAATATACGTTTCTTCCTTATTCCCCTTCTCAACCTCTTCCTATTATCTGGCATGATGAGCAAGCTGTAGATGGTATGACCTTGGAAATCTTGCACTCCACCCCACACTGCTTCCTTCATGCCAGCCTTCCTCTTCTGATTTCAGACACCCAAGAACTGCTACCTGGCCAGAACCAGGACAGGGAGGAGTGTGCAGCAACATAGCGCTGATGAAGAGGCCGCATCACTTGATATCTAACACTCCCAGTCACCAACTCTGATACTCGGAGGGTCTTATACAGTTGGGTGCAGCGTGCAGCAAGTCACTGGCCACACAGACTGCAGCCAGGTCAGCCAATGCACCCAGCATCTTGGTGTGCGTGCCTATCAACGTTCTCCTGAATGCTGCCCTGTCTAGGCCTTCATCTGAACCCATGTAGCAGAACTCATTTGCGACCTCACCCTCTTGTCAGCTGGCAAACAAATCATCCTCCACCCTGGCCTTCCTGCAGTTCATGTGTCCAGTGACTCACCACGTGTTGATCCCAACTCTATATGAGCCTCCAACTTTCAGAGCTGGTGGGCGCAAGTGTCAGCATACACCCAGGAGGGCATTCAGTTTCTCTCATGTCTTTATTAGCAGTGCTATGGATCCAAATTTCATCCCCAACATTTTTCCCCATTTAGGGGATGAAGGACAGAGAGCTAGAGAAACTTTCTTTTACCATGAATGTTGTGAGAATATGGAATACACTACTGGAGTTGGTCATTTCGGCAGAAGCCATGGCAATCCTTAAGACTAGGTTGGACAGGTTAGAGGAAAGAGAGGGGGATAGAGAAATAATGGGAATAAGATGGGATTTGGGCTACTGCTCCTGTGGATTGGTCGAAGTATTATAATTTCTACAGAATTCTACACAATGTTCAACATGATTTTTGGTTGTTTTCTTGGGTTGCCAACGCTTGACGATTGACCTAAACTCTTCATGAATTGAAGATCAATCTCCAGGACATTGTTCTGTACAATCCTGGAGAAAAGTTATTGGGATGTTAAAAATGATTGATGTTTTTTGTCGTTTTCTTTGACATTTCTCTTTACCAGATATAAAAATGTTCAAATTGGGAAAAGACAGGCTATTTGGCTGACAATCAAGCATCACCCAATTGGGTAATGAATCTTTTTGCTTTCCAACTGGCATAGGATGGCAGTGCACCACAAGGATGGATGTGTTGGCTGACTAATGGCTGGAGCATGTGATGAAACCTCTAGGAATACATTTAATCACAGTTGGCAACCCTATTGTTATCTCAGGTAAATTATATCTTCCAAGGTAGCTAATAGAAATTTATGAATGACAACAAGCCAGGCCATGAACAGCGAATTTGCTGTTGTAAACCCATAACTGTCCTTCCAGTTCAGTGGAAAAATCTGAAAAAAGTGTGAAAATTGAATTTACCAAATAAAAATATTTACATAAACTACTTTACCAGAATTTTTTAAATTCAAAAACACATTGGGAGTTTTATCCAAGGTAAATGGATTTGGAAGGCAAATACTGAAAATGTTCCTTATTGAGAGCACAACCAGCCTTTATTAGAGACTGCTACTTGCCTTGCTCTAAAACTAGGGGTCACTGTTTAAAAAAAGGGGCTCCCTCATTTAAGGCAGAGATGAGGAGAAATTTCTTCTCTGAAGGTTGAGTGTCTTTGGAACTCTTCCTCAAAAGGCGGTGGAAGCAGAGCCTTTGAATATTTTTTAAGGCAGAGCTAGATAGGTTCTTGATTAACAAGGGGGTGAAAGGTTATCAGGGGTAGGCAGGAATGTGGGGTTGAGGTTACATTCAGATCAGCCATGATCTCATTGAATGGTGGAGCTCCTAATTCATATGTTCGTACGTTTGACACACTTTACAAAATTTGCAAATTAGTGCTGACAGAAGTTTGCTGATTGAAAGTAAAAATACAAGGCTTGCTTAAAATAAAATGGCAACTACACATGAACTTGTTAACTCTTGTGCCAATTTTGATTTTTTAAAATTTATGCAATTTGATCAAATTAATATTTTTATCCACTATTCCAAAGACATAGAAATAAACGGTGTGATTTTTCTCAACATCACCAATTCAACATCTTAAGAGAGAGATCTCATGCATTCTTAAAGCCAAACCTCCAGGTTGCCCCCACACTGCTGCCAGACCTGAGCAAGTTCTCAGCAGTCAAACCACTCTTTCTATCTACCCTCTGCCAAATCCCTTATCTGATGCTGCAAACTTCAAGAATATTATTTCAGTGCAGCCACTCAGGATCCCCTCTTCCACAGCGAAGTGCCAAGACCCCATTACAGTGGAGAAAAACTAAACAAAACACGTTTCTACCAAATGGCACGATTACCCTAGTGCTCCCAAAGTTTGGAATTTCCACTGCTCCCTGCGCACGACACAAGTGCTGTTAAAGTCTTTGATTTCTCCCTTGCACAAATCTGCTAAGCACTAAGTACCTACCACCAACCTGATATATTTAACACAAGACGTCTGCTCACATTTAAAAAAAATTAAATACATAAAAGAAATATAATAAATCCTGGCCACTGATTTGGGCAATTTTCTGGGACAGAATTACGGAGCTTAATTCATAAAACAGTGGTGAAATTTCCAGAATACCCTACCGCAACAGAATGGCATAAGCAGTTAATTTAGGTCAGCAGCTCTGATGACACACTGTGTTATATATCAGAGTGGTTATGCCATGTAGAGTCCTGCTCCACCATAAGCACCACGAGATCTGGCAACAAGATGTTAGAACAGCATTCTTTTTTTTTAAATCTGCAAATGTTGTCACAGTCCAGTGACAAATTTCATACGCAAAAACGAAACCAGAAATGAATGGGCGTGCAACTCACAATAACAAGGAGAAAGAAAGCAAATCAAAGCGTTTGCAATATTTTTGACAGTCTCTTGTCCACCAACTAGCCATCTCCATTAAACTGAAAACTTACGGCTGGAAATAAGGTGTGTAATTCATTAAAATATGTAAAGTTGTACAATCGACAGCAAGTTTGGTCATTAACAGATCATGTCATCACTTGCCTATTGTTAAACTCACCCTCCAAAAGGCAGATTAAAAGAGCACCCCCTCCATCGGGCTAAATGGCTTCTTTCTGTGCCGTAACTTTTCTATGTTTCTACGGTTCTACTCCCCAAATCCATTGGAACATTTTTTTTTAAAAGCATGGCAATATTTGTCCAAAGTTTCAAAAGGTAACATATATCCATTTTTTTGAGATGGTAACTCAGAAAAAAGTTATATTTACATGTTCCAAAATGGAAACCACATATCTATAATATATTACTGAAAGAATGAGAAATTTTTATCAAAGCTTTTCGCCTTGCACCTATCAGGACAATTTGCAAGAATACAAAATGTAATGGGAGCAACAATTTGTACTGTATGAGAAGAGAGTGCTGATTGGTTGGCAAGTGGGCACTGATTTGTAGAGGCATTGCCATGGAGAATGCACCAGTTGATGGTGATTGACAATTAACTGTTAAGCATTGTTTGAAATTTAAACCAGGCAGTTTGACTGGTCAAGGCATTGCCTTGAAGAATGAACCAGTGAGTGGCTGTCACTTATTTTGTTTAGCTGAAACAGGTGCAATGTGTGCACATGTTTTTTCTGTATGCAAAGAACAGGGCCCTGTGTATTAATATATGTAGCTTCCAGGGCACGTAAATGGGCCACATTGCGAGCCCATCTGAAATATTAAATTGGTTGTCAGCATAATTCTTAGCACACTGATGATTATTTAGCAAATATTATCCAATCGCAGAATCACATCAAATGATGGACACTGTGTTTTGAGTTTTGCAAGTACAGGCTGGTTGGTTACAGTATGTACATTGCTCTTTGCAAACAATGGAAGGGACATGCTGTTTGATACGATCCGCCAGTTTTTGGGGCATTCAGCCTACAAACCTAGCATCACACTGGCACTGAAATTCATATACCACATTACTCACTAAATAATGCTAGGTATGTAGGCCATAAATCCCAAAAATTGGTGATTGGTACCTCTTCCACAACACTCCACCACTGAAAAACATTGTTAGCAATGTGTACCACCTAGAAGATGCACTACAGGAATTCACCAAGGCTCCTCAGGCAGCACCTTCCAAACCCACAACCGCTACCATATAGAAGGGCAAGGACAGCAGACATGTGGGAACACTACCACCCGGAACTTCCCCTCCAAACCACTCACCATCCTGACTTGGAAATATATCACCATTCCTTCACTGTCACTGGGTCAAAATCCTGGAACTCCCTCCCCAACAGCACTGTGGGTGTACCTACACTACAGGGACTGCAGCAATTCAAGAAGGCAGCTCACCAACACCTTCTCAAGGGCAATTAGAGGGGGCAACAAATGCTGGCCAAGCCAGCAATGCCCAGATCCTGTAAATGAATTTTAAAAAAAGTTTGCTTCAGCCTCAGAGAAATAAAGTCAATGATTAGAGAGCTAGGTTTGTGGTGGAGAACAAAGACAATGGCTTTGGCCTTCCCAATACTTAGCTCGGGGAATTTTTTGCTCATCTAGTACTGGATGTCAGTTAAGTAGTCTGACAATCGAGAGACAGTGGGGGGGGGGGGGGGGGCTTTGTCATCAGCGTACATGTGGAAACTGATGTTGCATTTTCAAAAGATGTTGCCATGTAGATGAGAAATGAGGAGGAGTGGCGCAGTGGGGAGGGTGGGTCTTGGATAGATCCTCGGGTGTGGGGGCACCAGAGGTAATTTATTCAGAACCTCTCTCCAAATTGGAATAATGATAGTGATAGAGGCCATTAAAAACATGGTGATTAAGTTTCCTTTTTCAGACACACATATGGGAAACTTAGCTACTCTGGCCATTTGTAGTGTGTATTATAAAATACATAGACAAGCAGAATGTCATCTGTCACAAGCACACTAAAGGCCCAGAAAGATCAGGACAGCAGGCAAAGCAAACTCCATGCAAGTGGAAAAACTCAAAGCTCAGGTTTTGAGAAATATGTACGTGGGATTAAATTATTGGACAGAATTCCAAGAAAATTTAGGTCAATTTGGACAATTTTATAGGCAGATTAATTTATGTAATGTATGTGTATTACATATATTGTTTATTCCCTACATTATTTTCTTCAAAGTTTTGATTGAACAACTGCAGCCAACAGCATTTTCTACTAGTGCACCACACAATTTAATTTGTTACCCTTCTAGTACTTGCTGTTAGTATCTGTTCATGAACTACCAAATTTTAATAGGTAATTTTTCCAACTTTTATGCTTGGTGGTTTTTGTTCCCATCTGCTCCTGGTACCTTTTTATACCTGTTCAGTTCTCATATTATGAATAGGACGTGTAGCCAAACAAGTGAAATTCTGGCAGCATAATTCCCAAATTGTGTGCCACCAAGTTGTTAAAGGTAGATAACTCACACTGAATATAAACAATTTTAATCAGTTAAAAATAGCATTAAAAGATGGAAAAATTTGCTGTTTTAATTACCGAAAACTACTCTCTAAATGATTCGCAGGACCAGAGTGGCTCAACACTTCTAGGCCAGAACTGCAAAAAAAAAAGAGGGTCGAAAGTTTTCAAATCTATCAGGAGGCTAATATAAAATTCACTAGCTACCCACCTGTGGAAACCTGTGGACCGAATAACACGGAGGGACAGACGGTACACCCCCACCCCCCAGAAACAAGGTTGGCATGGAGCTAACATGCTTCACACCAACTTGTCCCACAGCTATAAAGCGCTGCGGGGCAGACTAACGATGGCAGAGTGGGACTTCCGTCCCTGCCCCTCATTAAAGGAGGCTGTCCCACCCTCTGGAGCTGCCCCTTAAGTGGCTGCTGCCAGGACTGCAGGAGACGATGACGACCGAGGCCCATGGATCCCTGGAGCAGGCAAGTCCAAGACTTGGGGTCGGGGGGGTGGTGGTGGCGGTGGTGGTGGGGGCGGGGGGGTTGTATCTTAAGGGAGGAAGGTGTTTGACCTAAGTGAGGCCAGTCCCTGATCGGCAAAGGGCAGCCCCCAGAAAGCAATCCTCCCCCTGCCCTTCTTCCCATCCTTTAAAGTATTAAAAAAAAATCAACCTTGCCGCTCCTGCCCGGCTGCCAACGCCAAACATTTTATAGCATGGGCATTATATTACCACAGTCAATTGGCTTGATGAGAAGCAGATTTGACCCTTGATTATTCATTTAAATTTGGTGGGCAGGCTGCTGATTTTGCCACCTACCCGTCCCTCGTATTATGGGGGTGAGCAGGAAGGTGGTGGGATGTGCGCCCGTCCTATTTCATGTGCTGCGCCCCCACCCCCCCCCAACCTACCTCAGGGGAAACATGGCCGCTGGGGTATTGCAAAATTCAGCCTGTGAATGTGCAATTAATTATAAAACATCAGTGATTCAAGCATAATCTCCAGTGACAATAAAGCTATGGTATCAGGAACTGTTACTGCTCATATGCTGCCATATTTATGGGGCGAAAACCAAAATCTAAAAGATCGCCTTGATAGTATTAATACTAATCCCCCCCATTCCAAAACATCAAATATTCCACAGCCGTCATTAAACACTAATCTTTTGAAGGCAATGATCAAAAAAGGCACAATGTCTCTTCACTACTCTCAAAGTCCTAATGACAGTCTCTGTTTACAAAGTAATAACTTCTTGGTCATCAATGTTACCATGACTATGATTTTAGGGTTGGGGAAGTTGATCAATTTACTCAAGTCTACAATTAAACAGAATATAATGAGTCAGTATGTCAGAGATTGAACGGCTTTTGTCAGGCAAAATGATTTAAACCAAGAGCCTGAGAAATGAATAGCAATTTCACCCCTTTCCCCATATAATGGATGCTGTAAATAGATCAAGATAATGTAGAATACATATTGCACAGCGCTAGTCAAATCTGAATGCTAAACCATTGTTTTTTTTGAACAATACTTGGTGACCTAATGGCTAAAATCATTTTGCATTTTTGCTCAGAATGGCTTGGTAATATCACTCCTGGCCATGCTGGTTAAGTCCTGAAACACAGGACTGGGCCAATGGCATGTGATAAGGACCAACTGCTTGACCGTTCCCTCACCAGCCTACCTGTCGCAGATGCATCTGCCCATGACAGTTTAGGTAGGAGTGACAATCTCTCAGTCCTTGTGGGGGCAAAGTCATGTCTTCACACTGAGTACACCCTCCATTGTGTTATGCTGTACTACAGAAATGCTAAATGGGATCGATTCAGAACAGATCTAGCAGCTCAAACTGGGCATCCATGCGGCACTGTAGGCAATCTTCAGCAGCAGAATTGTACTCAAAGACCAGACGTATCCTTCACTCTACCATCAAACCCTGGTTCAATGAGGAGTGTAGAAGAACATGCCAAAAGCAGGACCAGGCATACCTAAAAATGAGGTGCCAACCCAGTGAAGCTACAACACAGGGAAACATGATGCTAAACGCAGAAGCAGCTAAACAATTCCACAACCTACAGATTAGGCTAAAGCTCTGCAAGTCCTGTCATGCCCAGGTGCTTATGCAATGAAAAATTAAACTAACATGAGGCCCGGCAACTCCACAAACATCCCCATCCTCAATGGAAGAAGAACCCAGCACATCAGCACCGAGTCAAAGCTGAAATATTTGCGACCTTTTTCAGTCAGAAGGGCCGAGTGAATGACCCATCTGGGCCTCTGCCAATGTTCCCTCTAAGCTGTGCTGCCCAAGACCAAAGTCCCTGTGCAGGCTGCATACAAGTTAGCCCGTTCAAATTACTGCACAGGTGGGCAAAAATGTTAAAGGTGCCTCGCACTTAAACAAATCACCCTCTTGTTCCAAAATAAAATTAGAGGGGATGTTGGTCTCCAGCACAGACACCAGTCTTCAGCCAATTCGATTCACTTCATGCTACATTAAGAAATGGCTGAAACGACTGAACGTGGCAAAGGCCATGACCCCAACAACATCCTGCCTGTCATGAAAACTTATGCCCCAGAACTTGCCACACCTCTAGACAACTTGTTTCAGCTTAACTACAACACTGTTTGCTACCCAAAAAATAGAAAATTGTCCAGTATATTCTGTTCACAAAAAGCGGGACAAATCCAATCCAGGCAATTACTGCCCAAGCCTGTTCTCAATATTCAGCTAAGTAATGAAAGGTGTTATCAAGAGTGCCATCAAACACACTTACTCACCTGCTCATCAATGCTCAGTTTTGGTTCCACCAGGACCACTTAGATCCATACCCCATTGTAGGGGTCGCTAGTAAACCAGAGACCCACGGTAACGCTCTAGGGACCTGGGTTCAATCACACCATGTCAGATGGTGGAATCTGAATTCAATAAAAGTCTGGAATTAAAAGTTTAACGATGACCATGAAACCCTTGTTGATTGTTGTAAAAACCCATCTGGTTCACTAATGTCCTTTAGGGAAGGAAACCTGCCATCCTTACCTGGTCTGGCCTACATGTGACTCCAGACCTACAGCAATCTGGTTGACTCTTAACTGCCCTTGTTCAGTGGGCATTTAGGAATGGGCAATAAATGAATCCCATAAAAAAAAAATGCCTTGGTCCAAACATGGACAAAGAACTAAATTCCAGAGAAGTGAGAGTGGCTGCCCTTGACATAAAGGTAGCACTTAACTAATAGAGGCATCAAGAAGCCCTGATAAAATTGAAGTTAATGGGAATCAGGGAGAAAACTCTCCAATAGCCGGAGTCATGCCTAACAAAAAGGCTGTGGTTGTTGGAGGCCAATCATCTCAGCTCCAGGACTTCACTGCTGGACCTCCTCAGGGCAGTGGCCAGGCGCATCCACCTTCAGCTGCTTCTTCAGTGAAGATGATCATCATAATGAGTCCTCACCTGCCTATAGCAAGACCTAGACAACATTGAGGCTTCAGCTGATAAGTGAAAACTAACATGAAAGGTAACATGCATGCCATACAAGTGCCAGGCATTGACCATCAATAATAAGAGAATCTAACTAGTAAGAGACATTCAACAGCATTACCGTTAGTATATTCCTCACCAACAAAAATCTGGGGGTCACCATTGATCAGAAACATAACTGGACAAGCCATACAAAGAGAGGGGCTACAAGAGCAGGTCAGGGGTTGTGAATCCTGTAGAGAGTTAACTCACCTCCTGACTACAAAGCCATTCCACCATCTACAAGGCACAATTCAGGAGTGTGATGAAATGCTCTCCACTTGCCTCGATGAGTGCAGCACCAACGACATTCAAGAATCTCGACACAATCCAGGATAAAGCAGCTCACTTGATTGGCACCCTTTCCATCACCTTAAACATTCACTCCCTCCATCTCCGGCATAGCATGCCTTCAGTGTGTACCACCTGCAAGGTGCAGTGCAGCAACACATCAAGGCTTCTTCAACATCACCTTTCAAACCCATGAAGGACAAGGGTTGCAGTCACCTTGGAAGGCCATGACCCTCAAGTCCCCTAAATCACACACCAACCTGACTTGGAAACTACATACCCATTTCTTCAGCACCACTGGGTCACAATCCTGGAGCTTCTTACCTAACAGCACCATGGGAGTGCTTACACCACACAGACTGCAGCAATTCAAGGCAGCTCACCACCACTTCTCAAGGGCAGTTACAGCTGGGCAATAAATGATGGCCTTGCCCTGGGTCCTGTACATGAATGAACAAAACAGTGCATGCACACAAGACAATGAGAGAGGCGTAACAGACAAAATGCAGAAGCAAGAATAGGAGGAAGAGAAAGAGGAGAGGATGCATAAACGGGGAGGTAGAATATGCCAGAGTATGTGGATGAAGGAGGAGATGACTATAATCTAGCTACAGAGCAAGAAAGGCCACATACACAAGCATATGAGGTAGGCAAAGTGGGCACAGCAGACAGAGTACAAGTGAGAAAGTCCACACAAGCGAGGGGAGGAGAACTGTGGCAACGCGAGATGGGGGTTTGGTTGGGGGAGGAGGATGGGAAGCATGCAAAATAGATACAGATGATGAGCAAGAGACTAATGGAGCACAAACACATGAAGAGAGCATGTTTACACAAGTGTGAGTGGGAAACAGAGAGAGGAAAAGACAAAGTATATGACTAGAGAGCAGGAGAAAGGATGCGCATACATTATTTATGGGACAGTTTCATTGCATTGGATGGCAAGAAACAACCACGTGAGCAGGGAGATGGAGCATGTGTATAGTGGGGTTAAGAAAGTAAGCAGGCACATGGAGGGAGGAAGTGAGCGGATGGGGAAAAGGAGAACAAAGAGGAAGCAAGGGAGAATGCAAGTGAACAGAGGAGGGGAAAGCATTTGCATGTGAGGTTACGCAAGGAAGGTGAGAGGCAGAGTTGTGGAAGGCAGGGGTGCAAGAGAGAGAGCGACAGTACAAAGGGGAAGGGGAACAAGACAGAGAAGGGCAAGAGCTGCCAAGAAAGTGGGAAGAAGGAACAGGGGCCGAGAGCCAAGTGGAGGAGTAACTGTAGCAAAGAGCTGGGTGGGGAAAGGGAGGTTGAGGAGCAGCCAAGAGCAGGAGGATGAGAACGAGCTTAGGGTGCTGTGTCATGCCAAGGAGTCTGCACTCTAGGGGTAATAGGAGAAGGATGGAGGAAAAACACGAGAAGAGAAAGGAAGATGAAGGAAATTATGAGGAATAGTAAAAAAATGCATTGGGGGACAGGACTTCAAGTGGATGGTTGGAAGCAAAGCAGAAACATTATATTGAGCAGCATGATTTCATGTTTTCTTGTCATGTTGTTCCTATAGTTACAGTGAGAATATCTGAAATTATGTTGTCTTTTCCCAACAAAAGCTTTCGGTTTTTTTCCCCACAGTATACCATTTGTTTTATTGTATGTTGCAAGTATTGCATTGTTAAGTAGCTTTGTCTTAAAAGTTTACAATGTACTAGCCAGATAACAGCTACTATCATGTTTTCATGATGCCCTATTGGAAGATAAACTTGCATTAAAAAGGGTACAGGAAATAACAGCAAAACTGATTCAGAAATGAAACAACTGAACATGGGGAAATTGTGGTTAAGAATTAATTGGAGGAGGCTGGTGTGCAATAACACTTTGGTTTTGGAACTTAATAAGCTAAAGGGGCTGATGCGAGTTTGCCCTCATTCTCCAGCCACCCCCCCAGCTCCTCTCCAACCCCACCCCCCCCCACCCACCGCAGCTACAACGTCATTTCACTATACATCCCCAGATCCTAAAAATAAAATCCAGTTCAGCCAGACTCTCCCCTTCACTACCGTGCTCCCTTCTTCAGTCCTGCTAGATCCCAAGATCCTCTCTTCCCAGATTCCTCTCAATCTTATGATTCCCTTGGATTCATTCAAAATCCCAAGGCCTGCCCAAGCGTTCCTAGAGCCTCCATATTCTGGAACCTACATCAAAATGCTGTTACTCCCAAGATACCAACACTACTTGCAGGCTTGTGGCCCTCTTCCCCATTGTCTATAGGTCCTAGGGTATTGCCCAATCCTAAGTTAATGTACCTATTAATACACATAGCATAACAGTCCTGGTTTTATAAATCTTCGAGTCACTGTGAACTGAGAGAAAGATCTACTGGAGCACTCACGTACATATCCATGGATGAGGTGATGAAAATTAAGTTTCTGAACCTGGCAGGCATTTCCCATCTACAAACTTTGCTTCCTGTAGTTACCATTTTGTTGACATTTTTTTTCCCCATTGTAAATTGCTATGTCAACATTTCCCTATCAATTTTTCTGCCACTTGTCCCAGTGTTGTTCCAGGCTATGGTCACTAGGTGGCTTTGCAGAGCAAGTTTTCTCTTCGGGTGGCCATTTCCACCATCACCTTGCATATTAAAAACCTGTATGTTCACTGACTGTGCAGCCTGACGGGTAACTCACCCACAAAAAAATTTAAATCCTTGTCATTCCAATCTTTCACTCAAATTGCCTCTCAGTTTGGAAATGTTTAAACTTAAGTTTCTTTTTTGGTGGTACATTTACACCATCCCATATATTGCATTGTTAAATATTCATGTCCTTATTCTGACTGGTCACCTCAATAAACTTTTTCCTTTTAACAGATGCATTAAGAATATCCATTTGCGAATAGATTTAGGTTAGGCCAATCAAATACTAAACCTACTGAAAACTGACAAACTGGTTAATACAGCAGCTTCCATATTTTATAGACAACATACCTCATTTAATATTGTCATTCAGTTCCAGTTCTAAGCGGTATACTGTTGCACTAAATGCCCGGAATTATACAGGCCTATTTATTAGGGTAATACGTTGTACCAGATTAAAATAATTTTAGCTTTAGGTTAATTCCGCATCTACTACATTACATATATGACACTTATTTAAAATGTAAATATTACTTCAGTAATTGAATTATCATTCACCTAAAGGCTGCTTGACAATAATCTTAAACTTTATACAATATTGTAGATATATTTCAACACTTGATACATCAGAATACCTCAGCATTTAATTGAAGAATGGATTACTTGAGGTGAATACGAAACAGCAAACTAAACCTTGCGGTGCATTTAATTACAAAAATTAATCAGCATGTAGTAAACTTCCACGCAACTGTAACAATGATACCTGATCCCTATTTCCTCATCCTCCATTTCACATCACTGAAAAGAACTGGCTTGGTACATCAACACATTTGGTTTAACACTACTTACTGATGTGCGATTCTCAGCAAAAAATGCAACCATGACTTGCATTTCAGGTGACCCTGATATAGAATATAGCGAAAGTGATGATAATCATTGAGATAATTTATCAAGGTCACATACATAACAAAATCCAGCGCCACAGAACATATGAGGTGGTATCAGCCTTTTTCAGGGCTTGCTATTTCAAAACTGAACATTGCTAAACCTCTTATTTTCAGTGCTTGCAGATTGTTTTTTTATGAGAATAATACTGAACATCTCAAATTTAATGATAAAAATGGATGTTTAGCATTCTGTCGAATCACAAAAATCACATGCAAGCCATGAAACATATATCTGCATTGAGGAATTAAGAATGTGCTTTGTCAATATATTACATTTTATCACAAAACTAAGTCCCCAAAGTAGTAATTGTTGATTTTATTTCAGGATTATTTGGATACATCACATCCCTGGGAGCAATTAAAATTGTTCTTTTCCTGCTGCATACACCATTAACAAATATATAAAAAGCAGAATATGACTTATTTGTTCACGTTCTGCACAATAGCGCAGGTTGTTAATCTCTCAGCAATTTGCTATTAATATCAAGACTGATTCTCTATAATGCAGGTATTTATACTAAAGGATTTTGTCCCACTTTAACTTCTGTTGTGTCACTTTAGAAAAAAAATAAAATGTAGAAAGCTGGAAATTGCTGTATATACAGAGAAAACAGCATAATATAAACAGCTCCAATAATAAAATTGGAAAGATGAAGCAACCATCTTCATATTTTTAAAAGCTTGGTTTTAATGCTGCATAAGTTCTCTTCCTATGTTGCAAATATTTACAGTAAATACGAGGTGTGTACCATAAAAATTACTGTACATTTCTGCTTTAAAGCAATTGGAATAGTATACGATGACAGCATTTTGCTCCACCTCTATGTTTGACGTCAAAACAATTGCCCAAACAAAGTGGTCTTAAAAAGATGAAGAGCAAGTAATCCCAACAATGCTAAATTTAACAATTAGACTAATGATGCAGTACAGATTCTTCAATAATTGTACTCTTTACAGAGCACTGTGGAGGCCTACTGGATGACGATCTTGTCTATAGTTAATGATTCTAAATATAGGCAGCCCACCTCCTGTTTTTTTTTTAATAACATAAATCCAAACGAATATATTTCCAATTAGTCTATGAACAACAACAGGGAAAAGCCCCAATTTTAATGTTGAAGCAAAATTTATACAGCAACACAACAAAAATGTTGTCTAAATTAAACCAGTATTGAGGCCAGCAGGGCCTACTGTTTACAGCCAATATCCTTTATTGGGGGGGGGGGGGGAGGTGCATTGGGGTGGTCCACACGAGATTTTTGGTGTTGGAGAGTGACAAGGACATTATCTATTATTCTCACCGACTGAATGCGTGTTTAGGCTGAACTATATAAATTGACTAGCTAAAAATACCAGATGTGATGTTTTCACTGCAATGTCATGTCCTATTAAAGATGGCACATACAGTATGACTGTGAAGGTCATGTCCTACTGCGTCTTTTGTACATTTGGTATGAATGAAATATTCGAGGTAGGATTACTGTACCTGAAATTGCAACATGCCGTTGCTGTTGTCCGTCCTAAAGGCGTTGTCGTCCATCCAAGACTTGGGAGTTAGTGTGGGTGCAGTTCGAGGGAATTTAGGGGGGGCGATCACGTTGCTGGAAAAAGGTTTCTTTAGCGGAGAGATAGGGTTGAGGGGGGAAGGCACCCCTACAGCTCGCCGGGGATCCCTGGCTTGCAGCCCGCTCCAAGGGTTGGGGGCTGTGCTCCAGGTCGTATTCTGGTGGTTGTTCCAAGCCGAGGAGGGCTTGCTTGTCATGATGGGCTGGTGGTTGTAGGCGCTGCGTTGGGCGAAGGGAGCTTGTGGGCTGACGGGCGATCTCCTCTGCTGCTGCTGCTGCTGCTGCTGTTGGGCTTGTTGGTGGTGCTGCGTCTGCTGAGCCAGACCGATCTGGGGTGAGAAAGTGCCACCGAAAACCGGGTTGACGTGAGTGAAATTTTGAAACAGCATCGTCCCGTTGACGGGCGGAATCCCTTGGAAAAAACTATCATCTACGGTGTTGGTGGTGCCAGTCGACCATGTACTGAACGAAGGGGACAAGGAGGTACCAGGCTCCTGGGGCTGAAAGCTCAAGCCGGGCAAAATTGGCGATTCCATCTGCGCTTTCTCTTTATTCTGAGCAGAAACCGGGGTGTTTATACTCACGGAGCTCTCTTCTGATTTGGGAGTTTCTGAGGCTTCGGTGCTTTGCTCTGACCTTGGTGAAAGCTGCTGGGGGTTGCTTTTGTCCATCAGTAAATCATCCTGCATGGTTTGCGTAGCTGAAACAGGAAAAAACAAAGACGCGTTATTAGCTGTGTTCTGGTACTTCACCGCTGGTGAAAATCCTGTATCATTGCTAGGTGACTGTAAAGCAAATCTGTAATCCCCCATTTAGTAGAGGGATGGTCGGGTGGGGGGTGGGGAGGGGGGGCGAAAGGCAATATTAAATTCTTCTCTTTTTAAAGAATGAGTAGCAGCTTCACCCTTTCGTGTTCTGGTTCCCCCTCAGAATGAGAGATTTGGGATGCGGGCACAGATATTCACCAATTTCGCCACGTCTTTCTTTACACCGGAACTTCAGCTCTCACCCGCAATGTGAAACTGATTCTTGTTCCTGTTCAAGAGCTTTCAAAGCCCTTTGCTAATTTGCATACGTCAATAAATAGTGCTGCGTCCTTCAGAAGGTTAAAATCCATTTTAATTTTTAAAAATACATTTACAAGTTCCAGTATTACATTTGCAGTCACGCGACGACGTCCAACCGATGCATTTTAGCCACTAAAGTATAGTCAATCTAAAACAAATATCTGGTGTTACAGCTCTGGCACCATACTGCATTTTATTCAAAGTCCCGAAGTGAGGTGGAGGGAGGAATTAACAAACAGCAACCTGCTTAATTTAAGCAAACAAGAGCCTGTTTTGCATGAAATTATTTTCAAACACTAAAACGAATAGGCGATTCATTTAAAACACGATTTTACTACAACAGAGGGTTAAACCACCCTTAATGAGGCAGAACCATATTTGACACGTAACTTGTGACCTTGTCCATTTTCCGCGTCTGCAATATTGTTGACACGAATTATGTTTCTAGTACCGAACGCAATGACATCTTAAAATATCCCGAAAGCTCTTACATATTGCTGTTTTATCGTGCAATATATTAACGCCATTTATCCACAACAACAAATGGCTTATTTCATAAAATGGCTCCTTGGTTTGCATGTTATGGCAAGCCAAACGACGATTGGACAACTCATAATTCTACTTTTTACAAACAAATTAAGGATAAAAGCCTGTCACAAAAAGTGACATCTGCAATACTGTAAATCGCTTTGTGATCCACATGTAAGGAATTCGACTCGAGCCTTTAATCTGACAGTCATGCAAACCAACAATCAAATTGAAATGTAACCAGGTTAACATATGTTAAATTTGCACGTGAATTTTTAACAACGCAATTAATTCTATTGTCACCAAATACAGACCCTCAAGGTCATCGTCAGCTCGTATCCACATCCATATCATATGTTGCCAGGTTTGTTTCTGTACGAGCAACATGGAGAATCAAAAAAATAGCAAGAGGTGAGCGTTCACCACGAAATAGAATATTAGATGCATGTATTTGTTATTTTAAGCATCATACGAGAAAAACAAAAATAGGTTTCTCTCAGATTGAAGGGCGTAAATTCCAAACGCACTTTCAAAGAATGCTCTGTTATCTTAACATATAGTCAATGTTGCTTTTTTAGCAAAAATAAGGAAAGCAAAATGGCTCAGCTTCACAAGTAAATGACAAGTAAAATATTAATTTAGGTTAATCGATCAATCTAAACAAATTATATATAAAAAATTAAGTATATTAACCAACGACAACATCCTCCTTTATTTGCCCGATTGACAAACTGCTATAAAGCATTGATTTATAATGGAAAGGTCAATTTTGGCCCCCTTGCAGTGGTCAAGGTCACTAGAAACGTATGTTTTATCAATACTACGCTAATGACATGATTGATTTATTCTGTTAGCATAGTGGGAAGTTAACAAAATGTATTGCAGCTCTCAAAATTTTTGCGTTACAACTAACATCTGGTTTATACAGCCTATTAGAATTCACAATGTTTCATCCTTTAAAATTAATCTTTGATTTAACAACCCTTCACAAATTCTCTTGACAACCAAAAAAAAAGTGTTACCTTAGTGTGAACCTTTGAAATAGTTTGTAAAGAGGGAGGGAGAGGGGGGTGGGTGGGGAAAAGTGCCAATTCTTTTCCGGTGCGCAATGCAAACTTCCAAACGCTTTATCCAAGCAACCATGGATCAAGCCAAGCCAGACCGGGATCCCACCGTGCGCGTGCACAGGTGAATGCTGCGGAGCGGTGCATGTCGGACAATGCAGTTCCGGGCCGGCCTATGCTTGCTTGCAACGCTGCGCCCGGGGGGGGGGGGGGGTGCGGGAATAGTACTACATCTCCCAGCATGCCCCGGCGGGCCCGGTCTCCGCAGAGCGTGCGGCGGTGCGCGCACTTCCGGTTGGCCCAGCGCTATTATTACCTCACAGTCAATGGAGGCCGCGGCTCGGAAGTGGCAAATGGTGTTTTGAAACAAGCGCACGTTTTTTTTTTAAACTCTTTCCCCACCCAACCCCCCCCTCCCAATCCAATCCAACCCAACCCCCAAAAATAAAAAGAGGTGCATTTCCACACAAGAGAGGCCCAAACTAAAAGTTTAATGGGTATTAGCCCTTGCGGCTCTAGGTTAAGAGCGTTCCTGTTTGACGCGGTTTCCTCAGCCCAGCCTCCAGGTTTGTTCGCACCCAGTGGTTTTCTTTCTATTGGCTGAGAGAGAGAGAGAGAGAGCGCGAGGCCCCGAGGAGATCGCGGTGCGGCCTAGGCCGCGGAGCGAGGCCTGGTTCAAGCCCGCACATGAACCTCCTTTAAAACAAACCGGCGAAGGCAGTTGGAAGGGGGGCGGATTCCAGGAATATGTCAGGCGGCGCGGATGTCGCGGCGGTTTCGGTGCAGCCGCTGGATAGGTGAGTACGGCTAGTGAAGCGAGTGTCCGCCGGCCCAGGGCCCTCGTCAAGCTCAGTTTACACTTTGTATTCGATGACTTTTCCCATTTCGAAGGGGATTTTACACCCGCAATCTAACCAGGTGCTGAAAGGTGTAGTTATATGCACTTTGGAATTAATTGATCAATCCCTGCATCCTTGGCTAATGCAGTACTTTTGATCGTGGAAGGGCATTTTTAGTTTACTCATGATCGCTTTGTGGCTTTGTTCATGGATTGAACGACTAAACTTGCAAATGCTGGAAGTTAATATTTATGTATTGCACGTTGCATTTTATAAGCGTTGTTTTATTAAAATTTCATAATCAATATATAAAGAAAATAGAATTTATGTTTAGCTTAGTAATTGATTCTTGACCGAATACGATTGTATTGGTCATGGGTTTTACACTTGGAAGTTGGTCATTATTTTTTTTAAATTGTAAACAATTGCTACTGTCCAGTGTGCTTTTGTATCTGTTGGGGGGGGACATTATTTTCTATATACCTCTGATATTTATAAAGAGAATAAAACATGAGTGTTTTTGCTGTTAATTTACATTTTAAGATAGGCTTGTAGAGTTCTGTCTCCATTATGATGTTTGGATTCTTAGCTTTTTGGGAACCTTGTGATCCAATAAATTATACATCTTTTAAGTACAGTAGAATGTAATTTTATTTAAATATGGGTAAGTTATGTTAGGAAGAATTGGTTAATATACCACAGGATGCTCTGAATTTTCAGCAAGTGTCTTGAAAATGTTGGTTCTAATACTTTTTACGCATGATGGTGAAAATCAACTTTTGTATTTCACTTATAGTGTGCATGCTTCAAGCCAACATTTCATGACTTTCCATAGCAAAAAATCTTGTTTTCCCATCGTTTGGAAATTAAACACACAAATCCAGAAACCAATTAATTAGCATTGTAATTTATTGTTTCATGGTTCCTTGTATGCAAATTGACTGCAGTGTTTGCCTATGCAACAAGAATGAATATACTTCACAATTAATTGGTTGTGAAGTGTTTTGGGGCATTCTAAGGATGTGAGCACTAGATAAGTGCAGTTTCGCTTTGTATTTCTTTTTCATTGTATCAAGGACAATTGTTCCTGTTTACCAGTTGGACAGTTTGAGTACAGTTATGCAGCTCAGAGAAAAATAACAGGCTATACAGTAAAATGATTACATAGGAAATTGCTTGTAATTTTCTATATGATGAGTCACTAGTTTCTGTGGTGATGAGGAGGGCCACATAGTCTCACTAGGAATCACCCCACACAGCTATCATGTATCTCTTTTTGATCAGTTACAGAAAACATTGATTAAAGCTTTGATCTATAGGAGTTTGTAGCACAGTAAGGGGTCATTTAATTCATTGTCTGCCATCTGTTGGTTAGAACAATCAAAAATGAATGCCGTCCTCGCCCTTTCCATTGGTAGTGAGGGCATTAATTTAAAATAACCATAGAGCAAAGAGGGGAGTTAAGGAAACTCTTTTATGCAGAGGGTTGTTTCAGAAATAGTGATGGCAGAATCAATAAATGTTTGAAAGGGTTTAATAAGGGCAGAGAAAGTAGATAGCTATTTCAGAGAACTAGCAAATGCTTGATGGACCAAATGGGGATGTTCTGTTCTGAAACATTCTATTCTTTATACTATGATCTTGGTTCTGCACTAACATGATTATTATGATCGTTATAAACATTGACATGTTCTGAAAAGATTATACTGCTAAGTTTGGAACAAGGTTCTGAGCGGAATTACTTGGCTTAAGCTTGGATTTAAGTAGAATCTTTTAATGTTGCAGAAATATTAGGAAAGATGTAGTTGCAAAATACTTTAAATGACAGCAAGTTTTATGAAGTAAATACTTGGGAGCACTAGGATGGAGGTAGCGTATACAGTACTTTAAAAAAAAATTCCAGCTTTCTCCATTGTCATGTATATGGTTGCCTACTTGCATACCTTTCCATTTTTGTGCTATAACTGGCTACAAAGACATGTGCAAGAGATTTAAATTTAATTTTTAATTGTCCCTTTTCTTCCTACTTTTCTGGACATGTCAGGGCGAAATATCTTGCCACTTGGCAGAGGCGAATGTCCCTTGCATTCAAGGATTCTACCCTGCACTACTGATGACCCGGGATGGAGAAGCGTTGAACAGAGCTGTTGATGATGGCATTTCAGCCATTTTATAGTCAACTGGGCTTTGAGTACAGAGAGTAGCCTGGGGGAAAATAGTTTTCATTTATTTGAAGCACCAGAGGTTACAGTCCACGTTTATTATTTAAGAGGGCTACCCCTTGACTTCGACTTCTGAATAAATGTTAGCCTATTACACTTGGTGATCTTTGACCACCGTGTACGTGGGGCAAGAGGCAGGTGGTGGGCAGATTGGAGGACCTCCCTGTGCAGTTATCCCTGGGCTGGGTCGAAACCACCACTCAGATGCTCAGAATGTCAGATCTGTGGGGAGGGTTGTTTGGACTGCATGCCTCTCTTTTGCAGCTTTGTGCATACCCTGGTGGTCCTGGAGAGGGATCATGCGTTGTCCACTGGTTGGCTAAAGGTAATCTACAACTGCTGGACACCTGTGGATGTTAATTGTATTATTGACTAAACAAACCAGTTATGATTTAGCATACTTTATTTGTATGTATCTGTTTGGATGGACCAATGGTGACCTCCTCTGAGTAGGTGCACTTGTGATGTTTTTGTCCTGTTGGCATGTATTAACCCAGTACCTTTTCTAATGGCAGCCCCAAATAATTTTTCCTGCTTTAAGTTACTGATGACTTGTAATTTTGGGAATTGCAAAGTCAACTTTTGACCTGCTACTCTCTGGTGGAAGTAGATTTAAGTATTGCGCTAATTTAGACTAATGCAAAGTAAGAGTTATTAGATATTAAAATATACTATAAAGGATGGGATGAATTAATGTAGAATGCTTCTTTTATAGTATATTTTAAAATGGTTTAAGAAGTTTTCAAGCATTTGCAGCTTATCATTGATGATTTTTCCCTGGATATCTTGTCATGTGAGTGAACTTCCAAATTAAAAATTTACCAGGGTATTTTGTGTAATTTATAATCAAGTCCCACCTTGAGAAATATGTTCCATATTAGATTTCCTCAGAGTTCCTCAGGGTAGTGTCCTAGGAACAACCACCTTCAGCTGCTTCATTAATGACCTTCCCTCCGTCATAAAATCCGAAGTGGTGACGTTTGCAGATGATTTCACAATGTTCAGCAACATTTGCGACGACTCAGGTACTGAAGCAATCTGTGTCCATATGCAGCAAAACCTGGACAATATTCGGGCTTGGGCTGACAAGTGGCAGGTAACACTTGTGCCACACAAGTGCCAGGTAATGACCATCTCCCACAAGAGAGAATCTAACCATTTCCCCACAGCATTCAGTTGCATTACCATTGCTGAATCCTCCACCATCGCCATCCTGGGGATTACCACTGACCAGAAACTCAACTGGATCAGCTATGTAAATACTGCGTCTACAAGAGCAGATCAGAGGCTGGGAATTCTGCAGAGAGTAACTCACTCCTTACTCCTCAAAGCCTGCCCACCATTTACAAAGCACAGGTCAGGAGCGTGATGAAATACTCTCGACTTGCCTGGATGAGTGCAGCTCCAACAACACTCAAGAAGCTCAATACCATCCAGGAAAAAGCAGCCCACTTGATTGGCACCCCATCCACCAGCTTCAAGATTCACTCCCTCCACCACCAATGCACAGTGGCAGCAGTGTGTACCATCTACAACATGCACTGCAGCAACTCACCAAGGCTTCTTTGACAACACCTTTCATGTTGCGACTTCTAGAAGGACAAGGGCAGCAGATGCCTGGGAGCAAGTCCCCATCCCCAAGCCACACGCCATCCTGACTTGGAACTATATTGCTATTCCTTCATTGTCAATGGGTCAAAATCCTGGAACTCCTTTCTAACAACACTGAGTGTTGAGTGCACCTACACCACATGGACTGCAGCGGTTCAAGAAGGGAGCACACCACCACCATCTTGAGGGCAGTTGGGGACGGGCAATAAATGTTGGCCTAGCCAGTGACGCTCGCATTCCAGGAATGAACATAGAAAAAAAAAACATTGTCAAACACTCTTAATTTTTTGGTATCATTATTAGCTGGACCTAAATATCCACCAAACATTATTAACAATGATTTCAATAGTTGGAGGTGTGGAGTTCAGTTGCTGCCTCCTGGAAACTATAGTTTCCCATCCCTGGTATCGTCCTAGTGAATCTGTGTTGTGCATTCTCAATGGCTGAAACGTCCTTTCTTTAATTGAGTACACAAACTGCATGGTTTCAGGTCTGTAAAATGTCAACTCTGTTTCTCTCTTCACAGATGCTGCCCAGACCTGCTGAGTATTTCCAGTATTTTCTGTTTTACTCCTACTCAAAATAGCTTTGTATCTCCAGCTACACTTTCAGGAAATTAAGTATTAAAATTCCTAAGTCTCTTTGTTCATACACACCCATCAATATCTTTCCATTGAGCATGTACTGACATTCCTTATTTTCCTCCCAAAATGTGTACCTTCATGGTTATCTGCTTTAAATTATACCTGGCTTTTCCGCAAACCTTCTGTCTGCCTAAAGTCTTGCAGTCCTCTGCCAATTATCTGTAGATGTTGAGTTTGTGCTCCGATACCCAAGTCCAAATCATCTATGTAGCAAGCACAAAAATTGACCCGGCACTGTCTCTATCATCCTTCAGTGGCCTTACCTTCTTTAATTATTCTGAATGATGTGTTGAAAATAGTGTATTCCAATACTATTTCAATCCAGGCAATATCTTTTTGCTATTCCTCTTTTGTCAAATCGTAGGCCTGAATCTTTCCAATGAGCCCCTTGACAGATTAAGGTACACTACACTACTGCATTTCCTTTATTCAGTTGGTCACTTCAAAACACAATTTTTTAAAAGCATAACTTGCATTTAATACCTATATCTTGGCTGGCCCTAAATAGCACAGCATGTATTTCTAAATGCTCACTACAGTAATTTTAGCTCAAATTATAGATTCTAAGAGTTTTCCCACAACTAATATTATACTACATTGTACTCCATTGTTGTCCATTTCACCTTCTCCCTTTTTGAATAAATATGTTCCATGAGCTACTTCAGTCATCCAGTTGTACAAATCGAAGGGAGTGCAACGAAGGTTCACCAGACTTGTTCCGGGGATGGCGGGACTGGTTTATGAAGAGAGATTGGGCAAACTGGGCCTGTATTCTCTAGAGTTTCGAAGAATGAGAGGTGATCTCGCTGAAACTTATAAAATTCTTAAAGGAATAGACAGGGTAGACGCTGGTAAAGTGTTTATCCTGGTTGGGGAGTCTAGAACCAGGGGACACAATATCAAAATAAGGGGGAAGCCACTTAGGACCGAGATGAGGAGAAATTTCTTTACTCAGGGTTGCGAATCTTTGGAATTCTCTACCCCAAAGGACCGTGGAAGCTCAGTCATTGGGTATGTTTAAAATAGAGATTGTTGGTTTCTGATTAACAATAACGTTAAGGGTTATGGGGTAGTGTGGGTGAAAGGCATTGAAATGCTTGATCAGCCATGATCGTATTGAATGGTGGATCAGGCTTGATGGGCTGAATGGCTTTTTCCTATGTTCCTAATATTTAAAGAGAATTGTGAAGTTGTGTTTGAAACTCTGCTAACTCTTGACTTTCAACAGCTTTATGTATATACCATTGGGACCCAAGTTCTGGTGTTTTTTTTTCTTGCAGTCAACTTCTTTTCCTGTAGTTATATCTGACAATTGTACTACATCCTCTTGGGCACAGTTCAAATCTCACTTCCATCAAAAAAAGTGCAAGTAATCCTCAACGATTAGACTCCCTTTCTTTTAACTTTTGTTTTTTTTATATATGTATAGAATTTCTTGTTATTTCCTTTTATGGTATTTGCTGATCTCTTAATCTGTTTAAGCCCTTCTAATTTTCTTACCACCCTAGTACACTTTCTATATCCCACGTGATCATCATTATGAAAAGTATTGCAAAGATTCACGAGAATACAAGTGACATAGTATTCTGGAGGCAGCTCCAAAGTTGATCTTAAGTTGGTTTTAACTTATAATTTCAACTGCTTATTATGGAGTCACTATTGAATGAATGGGGATACTCCCTGTCAGTAATATCACTGCAGCTGCCTAGCAAAATGGTAAACTGTACTGTAAGCTCTCCATGACAGAAGTAAATTTGGTATTTTTAGTAAACCATCAAAGGAACTTTCTTTAATTATAAGTAAAAGGAAACGTGATAGTTCAGTGAGTTTACCCAGTGAATGTCTGAGCCACACGAATCAGGAAGATTTAAAGTGATTGGCAATAGAATTAAAAGCCGACATGAGGAAAAACTTTTTTGCTTTCAAGTGGTTACGGTCTGAAATGCACTGCCTGAAGGGGTGGCGGAGGCAGATTCAATGGTGGCTTTCAAGAGGGAAATTTTGATAAACACTTGAAAGCAAAAAAGTTACAGGGCTATGGGCAAAGGGCGGGGATGTGGAACGAGGTAAATTGCACTTGCTAGCACAGGCTTGATGGGCCAAATGGCTTCCATTGCTAATGTAATTTTCTAATTCTATTCTGTTCACTCCCTTTGTGTTAAAGTTAGCTGATCTCAGTTGGTTATAGACACGACAATTGGCCTGAGTGTTACTGAATTTGGAGAGGAAAATTGGCCAGGGTGCCTTCTCCAGTGAATCTTGCTGGAGGTACTTTTACACAAGCAGCCACTGAGAAAAGATTAGCTGTGATGCCAACCAAGAATCTGGTCATGAAGCCTGGTGACACTTATACAATAATAGACACTTGAGGGAAGTATTAGAAGATAATTGGTGTCCATGAAGCCGCATCACATCAAGAATTTGTAAGATTCAAGAGAGGAATTCAGAACATTTGATGAAAAAGGAGTACTTTAGATCAGAAGTACTTTTTGTAGACTTTCCTTACCTTTGACACTGGAACAGTTGTATCTTTAAAATTGCATTTCTGGTTGTCCTTTTTTTTAAAACAAACACAACTACGTAACCTTCAGGTTTCACACTGCTAAGTTCTAATAAAGTGGGGGCTGATGTAGCTTTAAGTCATGGCTACTTGTGTATTCTAAAACAGCACTGTAATGATATAAAAACTTCATAAGTTAGAGTAGCAGGAATATTTATCTGTATAAACCACTTGCTGCTTATTTGATCCTGGAGTATTTCAGTCTTTTACTGTTGACCACAGTTTCCATGCACCAGTACATTAAATTATCTTGTATCTAGATGCCATGCATGTAGAAAATTAATTCTGAGCAAAATATGGATGAGTTTTTGAATTAATTTTGAACAGGAACTGCTTATAGGTGCATTTTAAGGAATAATTTTTGGTTAGAACAATTTAAAATACTTCTCATTTGAAAGATTAAGCAAAAAAAAGTTTCTGTTTCCCTTTTCTGGCAAGTTGAAAGAGCATTAAACAAAGTTTTGAAAAACTAGTATCAATTTGAATAATTTTCTAATGGGAGATTTTTTTTAACAAGTCTTAATTTTCCTATTCTTCAGGTGTCATGTAAAACCCACCCAGTTAAACTGGTAAAACTCACCCAGTGAGCTTGGGGTTTCTTTCAAGGAAGCATTGTTGATAGGTTAGCCATGGTGAGGATTCAAGCTTACCATCCTCTAAGTTAGACTCTAATGTTGCACTTTGTAGATCCAAAATAATCCTCAAATTCTTGGTGCTTCTGGCCTACATTTTTAACTTCCAACCTGAAACTGATGAGGCCATTCTAACTTGCAAAGTTCCACGATCAAACAATAATTTCAATGACCTAATGAATTTCTGTTTACTTTAACAACTGTAGCTTGTGGTCTTGAAGCAACACACAAATTTACACACTACTAAACTTCATAACAGCATCATAATGTATTATACATTACTTGGTATAATGCCCTTGACTTTAAAAATGCTGATCTAAAACAGTGATATTAAAAAATTATACAATTCATACTGAGCTATATCACAGAGGTTGCTGGTATATTCTGATATTATGTTGATGCCTAATTGGTGACCTAGTCAATTTGGGTTTTCAGGGACTATACAGTTCTAGCCAATTTGTATCAGTAATCTGCTTTTTGATGGTTTCTAAAGTTACCTTTCTTGATTTGGAGGCAGTTCCCAGAATGTTGCTGGACAAATTTCAGATTTATTAAATTGTTCCTCAAATTTCTGAATGTTGTCAATCATTAGTCATTGTTATAATCAAAGGCTCTGGATTCTTTAGAATTGGCTGATTTTTGTGTCGTAATTGATCTTTTTCTCTTGAAGGCTTTTGGGACTATTTCTTCTTTGCATTCTTGGGTGGCTCACATGCTGAAGAGCTTAAAGGTTAGTAGTGTGTGGGTTGGTATTTGAATTGGGCGTATTTATAATTGAAACAGCCATGCATCTCTCACCAAAACTGGAATTTCCATTGCTGCCAATTTCTCAGTGGAATGTATGCTTTTCTATTGGTGCTCCAGACTTGGTGTTCTGGCATTCTCCTGGCTGGCTTTCCATATTCTACCTTCCGTAAACTTGGAAAAACTCTGCTGCTCAAGTCCTAACTCGCCCCAAATCCTGTTCACCTAATTACCCTTGTATTTGCTGACTTACACTGACTCTTGTTTAAGCAACACCTTGATTTTAAAATTACCATCCTTGTTTTCAAATCCCTCCATGTCATTGCTCTTCCAATCTTTGTAGCATTAGGTCCCACAACCCTCCAAGATATGTGTTCCTCTAACTCTAGCCATTTGACCATCCCTGATTTTAATCATTGCGCCATTGCTTCAGCTGACTAGGCCCTAAACTCTGGAGTTCTCTACCTAAATTTCTCCACCTCTCTACCTCGCCGCCTTCTTTTAAGATACTCCTTAAAACTTCCCCCTTTGATCAAGCTTTTGGCCATCTGCCCTAATATCACATTATGTGGCCCGTTGCCATGCTTTGTTTTATAATGTCTCTGTGAGACACGTTGAACATTAAAATGCATTAAAGGCACTATATAAATATAAGTTGTTGTTGATGTAGTAATAGCTTTTTGTCTGAAGTACAAGAGTTAGCATCCTAAATTACTTTTGGGAAACAGCTTATGGCATGTTCTGGAGCTAGCTTCAATATCAAGAGTTACACTAAGATTTAGGAATGTAGAGAAAGCAATGTGATGGGTTTTTTGAATGTTGAAATGCTTATTCCATGGTAACATCTTAAGTTCTTACTTCAGCTTATTTTATTTTCACTTATTTAGATTAGATTTTTCATGTTCCATTTTGTATGTTCTGCTACATGGGCTGCAGTGAAGGCTGAAGAGCCCTACCTACCCTTTGCAATGGGATGGGTAGCTGCACTCATTAGATACGGAATGTCAGTCTAGCATGTGAAACCAGTGCTTCGGTGTCTGTTCACTATGCAACACTTCTGTCATTGTAAAACGACAGATAATCTGATTTGCCATGAACCGCATTCTGGGAGATCCACTCATATGTATCTGTTATCCCCGATTTTAATCACACCACTATCAGTGGTGTTAGAATCATATCTCTCAAGACTGAAGTTTTCGTTTACAAAGTGGAAGGATTTGGTATGACCTGGACATGTGGATACTAACCTGGGATTTTTTTTTTATAAAAGAATGTCGTAAGATCACTTTGGAACTGTCAACAAACAGGCCTCTTCCAAGAAATCACCTGACCTATATGGTACTTGAGAAGGAGTTGTTTGTTTGTGTTGAACTGCAAAGCACTTTAATGAAAAGCCATGGGAGACAAAAAGGCAATCGTATGGGAGAGAGGAAAAAAACTGAAGTTGTGACCCTGCTTGTTTTGAAGGCAGTTTTGTTGGCGAACAAGCTGAGGAAGGAAGCCTACCTTATCTTGCTCCATCTCTCTACCTTGCTTAAAATTGTGTGGGGCTACCAACCCTCATCAGAGTGTAACGAATCTGCATTTGGACCTGCAAAACTGAGACCAATGGTGAGAACTTCCAGGCATCCACCAGGCCCATCTTCACATGAGAGGAACTGCAGGTTGACAGCAAGAAGACCCTTTATCCTTTATTTTATCACACCCATCCTCCAAAGCCCATCTTTGCAGAGAGACTACCTGTTTGTCCTTTGTTTGTCTGTGTGTGTGCTGGGTGAATTCTTTAGGAAGAGATAGGGAAGTATAACTATTACAATTGTGTGCTAACTAGTAAATGCAGCTTGTTAAAAGAAGATTTGTTTTAAAATAAATTAATCATTGAGTTTTTGAAAGAAGCCTGGTCAGAGTCTCTTTTCTGGGTACTAGAGATATAGGTACACAATTGGCCATTTTGGTGAGAAAATTAAACATTCAAATTAATGGTACAGCCCGCAGAGTAGTGGGGCTTGATAATTTGCGCATTCCTCCCATCCTGGTCCTAACAGTGGCTGTGTCTTCAGCTGTCAAGGTTATAAGCTTTGGCCTTCCCTCCCTAAAGCATCTCCCCCTCTCTGCACCTTTGAAGAAACTCCTTAAAATTTACCTCTTTGGCAAAACTTTTGCTCATCTGCCCTGATATGGATTGTTGTCAAATTTTGTTTGATAATGCTTCTGTGATTTACCATGGGACGTTTTACTGCATTGACACAGACTTATGAAAGGGAAATCTTGCTTGACAAATCTTTTACATTTTTTGGGGTTGTAAGCAGCAAAGTAAATAAGAGGGAAGGATATACTTGTTTCGGGGTGTGCAACAAAGGTTCACTAGATTGTTTCTTGGGATGAAGGGCTTGTACTATGAGAATAGATTGAGTAAACTCGGCCTGCGTTCCTTGGAGTTTAGAAAGCTGAGAGGTGTTCTCACTGAACCACAAAATTCTTTTAGGAGCTTCACAAAATAGATGCTTGCTGAATGTTTTTGCTGGCTTGGAAGTCTAGAACTAGGTGTCACAGTCTCAGAATGCAGGGTCAAGCACTTTGGACTGAGGTGAGAAATTTCTTTACTCAAGTGATTGAGTGTCTTTGGATTTCTCCATCCCTGAGAGCTGTGGATGTTCAGTCATTGAGTATACTCAGAGACCCAAGATTGGTAGATTTTTGGATAGTAAGGGGATCCGAGGGACATAAGGTTGGTGAGGGAAGGTGGAGTTGAGGTGTAAGATCTTCTATTGAATAGAAGAGTAGGTTCAAAGAGCCAGGTGACCTTCTCCCCATCCCCCATCTATCTTATCCTGCAATTATACAGATATTGATAAATTGGTTGTTGCACCTTTTCACTTCTTAAAGTTAAATTCAATGCTTAACTTCTACTGAATTCCTGGGTTAATTTTTATTGAAAAGACTATTTTTCCAAATTGATAGTGTTTATATTCCATAATGGTAACTAAATTATCATGTCTCCCATGAGTTCCATATATACTATTTCAGTATATATTGCTTGTACAAACAAAATTTATCACTTGAATATTTTTTTCTCGCGCGTGCACTCTCTCTAAGTGCTTGAGAAATGATACAAATTGGCCAAAAAAAAAACAACAGACCTAAGGATTGGGAGCAGTTTAGTATTCAGCAAAGGGAGTAAGCTTGTGGGGAACATAAAAACTGACTAAAAGTTTCTATAGGTATGTGAAGAGAAAAAGATTGGTGAAGACAAATGTAGGTCCCTGACAGTCAGAAATAGGGGAATTTATAATGGGGAACAAAGAAATGGCTGACCAACTAAATACATACTTTGGTTCTGTCTTCACAAAGAAGGACACAAATAACATACCAGAAATGTTGGGGAACGCAGGGTTTAGTGAGAGGGAGGAACTGAAAGAAATCAGTATTAGTAGGGAAATGGTGTTGGCGAAATTGATGGGATTGAAGGCCGATAAATCCCCAGGGCCTGATAATCTACATCCCAGAGTACTTAAGGAAGTAGCTCTAGAAATAGTGGGTGCATTGGTGGTCATCTTCCGAGATTCTATAGACTCTGGAACAGTTCCTACAGATTGGAGGGTAGCTAATGTTAAGCCCACTATTTAAAAAGGGAGGTAGCGAGAAAACAGGGAATTATAGACCAGTCAGCCTGACGTCGGTAGTGGGGAAAATTCTAGAGACTGTTATAAAATATTTAATAGTTGAGCACTTGGAAAACAGTGGCAGAATCGGACAGAGTCAGCATGGATTTACGAAAGGGAAATCATGCTTGACAAATCTGGAATTTTTCGAGGATGTAACTAGTAGAGTTGATGAGGGGGAGCCAGTGGATGCAGTTTATTTGGACTTTCCGAAGGCTTTCGACGAAGTCCCACATAACAGATTAGTGTGTAAAATTAAAGCGCATGGGAAGGGGGGTAGTGTATTGAGATGGATAGAAAACTGGTTGGCAGAAAGGAAATAGAGTAGGAATAAACGGATCTTTTTCCGAATGGCAGGCAGTGACTAATGGAGTATCGCAGGGATCGGTGCTGGGACCCCAGCTATTCACAATATACATTAATGATTTAGATGAGGGAACTAAATGTAATATTTTCAAATTTGCAGATGACACAAAACTGGGTGGGAGGGCGAGCTGTGAGGAGGATGCAGAGATGCTTCAGTGTGATTTGGACAAGCTGAGTGAGTGGGCAAATGCATGGCAGATGCAGTATAATGTGGATAAATGTGAGGTTATCCACTTTGGTAGCAAAAACAGGAAGGCAGATTATTATCTGAATGGCTATAAATTGAGAGAGGGGAATTGGCCTTCATAGCGAGAGGATTCGAGTACAGGAGCAGGGATGTCTTGCTGCAATTATACAGGGCCTAGGTGAGACCACACCTGGAATATTGTGTACAGTTTTGGTCACCTTATCTGAGGAAGGATGTTCTTGCTATAGAGGGAGTGCAGTGAAGGCTTACCAGACTGATTTCTGGATTGGTGGGACTGATTTATGAGGAGAGATTGAGTCGATTAGGATTATATTCGCTGGAGTTCAGAAGAATGAGGGGGGACCTCATAGAAACCTATAAAATTCTAACAGGACTAGACAGGGTAGATGCAGGAAGGATTTCCAATGGTGGGGGAGTTCAGAACAGGGGTCACAGTCTGAGATTATGGGGTAGACCATTTAGGACTGAGATGAGGAGAAATTTCTTCACCCAGAGAGTGGTGAGCCTGTGGAATTCGCTATCACAGAAAGTAGTTGAGGCCAAAACATTGTATGTTTTCAAGAAGGAGTTAGATATAGCTCTTGGGGCGAAAGAGATTATAGGATATGGGGAGAAAGTGGGAGCAGGCTATTGAGTTGGATGATCAGCTATGATCGTAATGAATGGTGGAGCAGACTCAAAGGGCTGAATGGCCTACTTCTCCTATTTTCTATGTTTCTATGTCTATGATACAAAATTGTGAAGAAATGGGTGTGTTGCTGTCCTGCATTTTAGTAGCATTAAGGTGTTTATTAGTGCTTAGTTTCATTAAATGAACAATGCTATGTGCAATGAAGCAATAAGGGCATCTAACTGAATTTTGGGGATGGACGGCCAAAGGGGCAAGAGTGCATATCCCATGAGGTGAGAATGAGTTGAACTGTACAAGGTTCTGGTGCAAGGTGCAGCCACACCTTGAGTACTATTTATATTTCTCGTCACCTGGCAGTGCAAATTCTCCCTTTTGAGACACCTTCATTATGAGGAGTTGTTAAAAGGCTTACTGTAGGTATGCAGAATCCTTCAGGAGGCACAGAAAGCTCAAATTCAATTATTTTATGCAGAGGATGGTGAACATATGGAGACTGTCTTGGGAGACAGTGGAGGTCTATACCATGGTGTAATTTAGGGACAAGTTTGGAAAGTATTTGAGGGAGTGGCTGGCTATTTTAACCTTTGTGATCAGTGAGTGCATTGTATTTTCTGCCCCTGTACTTTCTTGCATAGTCGAGTGTTAATTCTTCATTCTTTGTTTTACAATTGCTCTACTTTTTGTCTTTTATGTACTCTACCTTGTGGCCATTTTTACATTCTTGAGTGTGTTGACATAACAGTTTGTACATATAAGAATTAAGAGTAGAAGTAGGTAATTTGGCCCTTCAAGCCTGCTTCGCTATTAAACAAGTTCATTGCCATCTTAACTCAACTCCAGCTTTCTGCACTATACCATATACCTTACTATCCAAAAGTCTATCGGCCTACCTGTTGAATACACTCAACTGAGCGACCACAGCTCTCTGGGATCGAGAATCACAAAGATTCCCAACCCTTTCAGTGAAGAACTTTACTCTTAGCTCAGTTCTCTTATTCTGACGCTGTGACCCTGTGCTCTAGATTCCCTAGAAAAGGGAAACTTTTTCTCAACATTTGCCTTGTTAAGCCCCTTAAGAATTTTAGATCTTCAATTAGATCGTCTCTCGTTCTTCTGAACTCCAGTGAAAATAAGCCTAAACTACTCGATCAGTTCTCATAGGGCAGTCCCCTCACTCTCTAGGTACCAGTATAGTGAACCTTCGTTGCACTTCCCTCTAGGGCAAGCATGTCCTTCCTTAAATAGGGAGACCAAAACAATACACAGTACTCCAGGTGTGGCCTCACCAGATATAATTTTAGCAAGACTTCTTATGCTGCAGTCCCTTTGTAACAAAAACTAACATGCAATTTGCCTTCCTAATTGCTTACTGTACCTGCATGTTAACTTTCTGTGATTCAAGCACAAAGGCACCCAGGTTCATGTGAATGCAAATAATTTTCAGGCTTCCAACATTCAAATAATATTTTTCTTTTTCTTACCAATGTTGATAACTTCACACCTGGCCACTTTGAATTCCAGCTGACATGTTCTTGCCCACTCAACAAACCTGTCTATATCCCTCTGCAGCCTCCTTGCACCCTCCTCACTGCTTACTTTCCCACCTACCTTTGCATCATCAGTATTCATTCCTAAGAATTTTGTGTTTTGTAGATAATTTTAATGGATACAAGGTCGACACATTTGGTGAC
The DNA here is from genome assembly GCF_964194155.1 of Cetorhinus maximus. Classification (NCBI taxonomy): domain Eukaryota; kingdom Metazoa; phylum Chordata; class Chondrichthyes; order Lamniformes; family Cetorhinidae; genus Cetorhinus; species Cetorhinus maximus. The sequence goes on from NC_135898.1 coordinate 76,990,289, forward strand.
TTGGGGTTCAGTTAGATTGTAATTATACGTGAATGCAATGATTTTTTTTTGAGTGCAAGTTAATATGGACAGTGGTAGGACAACCCTGATGCCAGAAATTTGATCTGCTGCCTAAGTGCACAAAAATTCAGTTAATATGCAGCTTCTCGGTATTCAGCTAACGCAGAGCAGAACATATAGTTGGAGTGAATTACATAAAGAGCAAAGATCAATATTTATCCCTAAGTAGTAGCTACACTGGATCCAAAATCATCCCAATTTTTTTAATAAATAAATCCCAATGATAACTAAGTATAAAGGTTTGTTTTGTGAATAAGCTGTGAGGGGCTGGCAGAGTAGCAACTTTGGTCCAGATTTTGCAGTCAGCAGTGAAAGGAAAGCATGGGTTGCTCGTTACACTTAAACTTTCTGTGGGCTTTTCCGCTGTGATTTACATTAATTAGAGAGCTGAAACAGCATTGTGTTTTCTACAGGGGATATGGGACCTGTGCAGACAAGGCAAGCAACAGTGTATCTCCCCAGTCAACATTGAAGAATTCTTACTGAGATCCACAGAGTCTAAAACAAGTGTGAATTAAACTGTTTAATTCAATGCCAAAGTATGTGCAGAAAGCAAAATGGAGGGAAAGAAAGATGTGATTAAGAGAGAAGAGATGAAGAAAAGGTTTTACATAAGTAGATAATTTATAGCATGGTTTGGCCCATCATGTCCGTGCCGGCTGCAAAAAGCAAACCAGCTTAATCCCACTTTCGATTTTTGACCCACAGGCCTGAAGGTTATGGCACTATGGGTGCAAAAACAGGTATTTTTTTATAAGTAATGAGATTGCAGCCTCTATCACCCTTTCAGGCAGAGTGTTCTGGCGCCCCCCCCTCTAACCTTTCTATCAATTACTTTAAATCTATGTCCCCTGGTTATTGATCCCTCTGCTAACATAAATGGGTCCTGCCTATCCTCTGTATCGAGACCCTCATAATTTTAAATAAACCTCCCCTCAACCTCTTCTGTTCCAAAGAAGAAAACCCCAACCAATCAAATATTTCCTCATAGCTAGCATTCTCCATTCGTGGCAAGTTCTTTGTAAACCTCCTTTGCCCTCTTTATTGTAATCACATCATTCCTGCAATGTGGTAACTAGAAATGTATGAATATTCTAGTTGAGGCCTAACTCTTGTTTTATACAGTTCTACAATAACCTGGCTGCTCTTATAATTTATGCAACCAAAGGAAGGTCTCTCATATGCTGCCTTAACCACCTATTTATCTGTCCTGCAACCTTAGGTTTCTGTGGACTTGCACTCCAGGTTCTTCTGTTCTTCTACACTTCTCAGAATCCTACCATTCACTTTGTATACTCCTGCCTTGTTTGCCTTCCCCATGTGCATTATCTCACACTTCTCCGGATTGAATGTCATTTACATATGATTTAGGAGCAGGAGTAGACCATTCGGCACCATGAGCCTGCTCTGCCATTTGATAAGATTGTGGTCGATCTGATTTTGGCCTCAACCACATTCTGTCTACTCTCGATAACCTTTGGCTCCCTTGTTAGTCAGAATCTACTTCTGCCTTAAAAAATATTCAATGACCCTGCCTCCACCGCTCTTCAGGAAAGAGAATCCCAAAGACTCATGACCCTCGGAGAAAAACTTTCTTCAAATCTCCGTCTTAAATGGGTGACCCCTCATTTTTACACTCCAGTCTCTCCCTCAAGGGGAAACACCCTTTCTGCATTCACCCTGTCAAGCCTCTCAGGCTTTTATATGTTTCAATAAGATCACCTCTCATTCTTCTGAACTCCAATGGGCACAGACCCAGTTTGTCCAACCTTTCCTCATAAAATACCACCCCACCCCCCCATCCCAGGTATCAGTTGAGTGAACCTTCTCTGAACTGCTTCTAACACATTAATATTCTTTTTAAATAAGGAGACCAAAACTATACACAGTACATCAGATGTGGTCTCATCAATGCCTTCTACATCTGTAGCAAAACATCCCTACTTTCCATTTCCAATATTCCATTCTCTTTGCAATGAAGAACAGCATTCCATTTGCCTTCCTAATCACTTGCTGTATATGCATACTAACTTTTTGTGATTCATGTACCAGGACACGCAGATCCCTCTGTACTTCAGAGTTCTGTAACCCCTCTCCATTTAAATAACATGCTTTTGCCACTTTTCTGCCCACCTGACCAGGTCATTGATATCTTCCAGCGGTATGCAGCTTTCTTCTTCATTATCAACCACATGTCAATTTTCGTATTATCTGCAAACTTCTTCAAGCCCCCTAGATTTAAGTCTAAATCACCAAGATTTCAAAAAATGTCACTATCAATAATTAAAATTTGAAGAAATGAAACTCCATATTTCTAAAGATAAATATTCAGTGCCAGAAAGATTGTTTGGCAGTAATTAAGGCTCATCACACCATTAAACACTTGAATAGACAAGCTCTTTCCTGGCATATTTAATGTATATCTGTGTTTGAGTACAACTACTTGACCCCCTTCATGGGTTTCAATGCTGAGTCTTTTCGCAACATACTGTTTTAACGAAGCTCTTGGAGGAGCAGGGCCATTTGGAAAAGACCTTCCTGATTCTTGTGTCTAACTGTGCTGGTGCAGATGCCAGATGTTATTGTCCAATTTGCTCCTTCCTAATGATAAGCGTTGACAGTCTCACTTATTCTTTCTGTAAAATATGGGCTTTTGGGTTGCTTTGTTACTTTTAGCTCAGATGATATAGAGAGCTGTCAAATGTTTGCACATATATAGCAATCAATCAACTAATGTATAATGGAACCCCAAACTTTAATATTTCTCTTGTGCTTGTCAATTTCTTGGTTACAAAATGGTGACTAGAGTTGATGGTTTTTTTGACTTCACAGCTAGGGCAAACAAATAAATTTTAATGCCTTTTCAGCCATCAAAACTACAGAGGCAAACAGTTTCCACTAACCATTTTGTGAAGCTCTATATCATGTGAAAAATCTTGTGTCTCCTGAACATTCCAGATGCTTCACAACTAACGAATCGCTCTTCTAGCATTGTTATTACCATTGCTATATGGGTAAATGCACCAATCAACTTGCACACTGCAAAATCCTACAGAACATCAGTAAACTAATTGAAGAGTTAATCTATGGTGATTCAATTACTTCGTTATGAGGAAGCAGAAGTTGTATTGCAGCAATATTTGTGGCAGGTAAAATAAGTTGGTCATAAGTTTTAATATGAGAAAGGGGACCTGATCTGTCTCTAGATTGTAGCTTCTATACAGGAGACATCTCAAATGCTTCAGAAACCTACTGCAGGGTCTTATAGACATTGAGAAAGGAGTTGCCCTGGTCCTGTTCTCTTAAAGTTAAAAATGGACTAACTAGTGGGGCAATGTATCAGGTGCCAAAAAGGAACTAGAGTAACTCGCAGCAAAGATCATGTGTTGTTGCTGGTGGATTGCTCTTGCTGTGGGAGTTTGTTTTTTTTTTACACTGTTTTTATGTATCAGTGACCTTATGATCTCTTATCTTCATTATGTAGCAACTAATGTGTGTTATTGAACTTCTAAAAATGTCGACACATGATAATATCCCCAAGAAAAAGTAGACTCTAATAAAAAGAATGTTTTTGGATAAAACATCAATTGTTTCTGTCATACTTTAAAATGTGGATGATCCTTCATAATGGGCTTTATTAATTTTTGAAAATGCAGTAGAAATGTATGTTTCCAATCATTTGAAAGAAAATGTTTCTTGCCAGTTTTCTCTCTGCACCTCCTGTAGGCATTGTACCCTTTGATTATGATTACCCAGATGCAGATGCCTACCAATTTGCTGATATTCACATATGAGCACTGAGGGTGAGTGTTGGCAGGATATTCAGCAGCAGGAGGCATCCCAACCAAGCCTACTGCTGTGTTAATCAGATGTCCACAAATGCTTGTCTAACCAGGATTGCTGGATATCAAACAGGAGCAAGAATTCCAGCAGACTTTCCAGGCACTGAGATCAGTTGTGGTTCCTGTTACCTGAGAACAAGCTAATTCAGCACAGATTGAGAATAATACATGGTGCTTACCTGTATGGCTTGGCTACTTGGTGAATATTTTGAAAATGAATGTAATGCATGTTATTCATATGGCTTTTGTGTCAAATATTAAGTACTTTTGTCTGTTCTTAGATTTGCAGCTGCCCTTGTAACTTGGTCATAAGATATAAAAATCAGCTACAGTCAAAATTGTATCACCAGTCTTGCCCAAAACCAATGTTGCAAGTGTTTGATGGTTCCCAAAGCTTGAGATAGGCGTAAAGCAATTTTTGAACAAATGTATGGTGTGATTTGTTGAACTATGTACAATTAGCAAATACTTTTCATGTAGTTACTCAAATCCATGAAATGCTGGCGTGCATTTTGGACATGTTTAATGAATTGAAGCTGAACTGCGTTGAGCGGATCAGTTATTACCTTCAGAAGCATAGGTTGAGCCTGTTCTGCAGTTGGAAAGCCTACTGAAAGTTTGATTGACTCCAAAATAATATGTTGGCATACAGATTGTGGCCATTCATAGTTTTTCATTTGAGGAATGGTTAGTTTAATATCTAAGCTCAATATTTGAAATGTTAGTGTATTCAAAAAATACTTAATGGTTAAGTATTGAAATGATGTCTGAGGTTGTGGTGCTCTACCACTTTTTGAAGATATGGGCAAGGATCTTTGGTAGCACAAGATAGGTTCTATAATTAAAACAAATGATTCTAGTCATTCCGCTACCTTTTACTTTTTCAATTTCCTAATATTGAAAAAGTTCCCCATCTTTCAATCTTCATTTCTATAATTTACTCCTTACTAGTGCATCTTATGGTAGCTAAAATTACTATAACAGTTTGAAGGAATGAATTGATCTTTGCCATGAAGCAGGTGTTACATGTAACTATCAACATTGAAGATTATAAAAATATTGTCAGAAGACAGTGTTGGCAGCAATTCCACAATGTAATCAGCATGTGGTTTTATATCTCATCTTTAATGTAGAAAAAAAATGCCAATGCTTTTCAGGGGTGTAAGCCAAAACAAAAAATTGGATGCCCTGCCAAAAAAAAGAGATAAGGAGTTGATCTAAATTCTGTTAGGTTGTTTTTAAGGAGGTTTTACAGGTAAAAACGGAAGTGGAGGGGTTTAGGGAGGGAAGTCCAGTTAGGCCCAGATGGCTGAAGGCATGGTTGCCAGTGGTAGAAGGCAGAGGCTGGAGTCAGAGAAAAAGTGCTGGAGGAAATTAGTGAAGTCATGGAGGGGTTATAAACGTGACGCTGGGAAGTGTAAATTGGAGGCATTGGGGGAAATCAGAGCCTGTGTAGCCAGCAGAAACTGGGGTGATGGGCAAATATGGCTTAGTGCAAGATAAAATGAAGGCAGCAGGGCTTTGGGTGAGCTGAAGAATGGAAGGCCATCCAGTGCAGCATTGGATTTTCGAGTTTGGAAATGATGGACAACACACGAGGGTTTCAGTGGCAGATGGGCAGAGACAGGCGATGTTATGGAAATGGAGTTGGCATCCCTTCTAATGGGAAGGCAGTGGGGCTATAAGCTGAACAAATAATAGAGTAGAATGCATAATTCAGCCTGAGACAGATACTAGGGAAGCTGATGAAGATGCTGGAATATGGAGTTTATAGTGGTGCTGAAGATATTGGCATTACACCTCACAATATTTAGCTGAGCTCAATGTTTCATCCAAGCCAGCACAGAGGTAATGAAGGAATCAGAGGTGGTGGAGAGAGAGAACTGAATATCACCAGCATGCTTGTCAAAGTTGACCCAATATGCATTAACCCTGTGAAGTTTTGAAAGCCTTTTTTGCTTATTGTGAAAGACTTTGAAAGAAGCCGAAAGATTGAGCTATCAGAGCTTTAGTATTTAGTCAGCTGCAGTCCATGTGGCATAGGTACACCCACAGTGTTGTTAGGGAGGGAGTTCCAGGAATTTGACCCAGTGACAGTGAAGGAACAGTGATATAGTTCCAAGTCGATGGTGGGTGGCTTGGAGGGGAACTTGCATGTGATGTTGTTCCCATGCATCTGCTGCTCTTGTCCTTCCAGGTGGTAGAGATCCTGGGTTTGGAAGGTGCTGTTGAAGGAGCCTTGGTGAGTTGCTGCTATGCGTCTTGTAGATAGTGCACACTCCTGCCACTGTGCATTAGTTTTGAAGGGAGTGAATATTTATGGTGGTGCCAATCAAGTGGACTGCTTTATCCTGGATGGTGTTAAGCTTCTTGAGTGTTGTTGGAGCAGCATTCATCCAGGCAAGTGGAGTGCATTTCATCAAACTCCTGACTTGTGCCTTGTAGATTGTGGACATGCTTTGGGGAATAAGAGGGTGAGTTAATCTCTCAGAATTCCCAGCCTCTGACCTGCTCTTGAGTGGCTCAGTTCAGTTCCTGGTCAATGGCAACCCCCAGGATGTTGATAGTGGGGGGCTTCAGCAATGGTAATGCCATTGAATGACATGGGGAGATGGTTACATCCTCTTTTGTTGGAGATGGCCATTGCCTGTCACTTTTGTGGCACAAATGTTGTGCCTGAATATTGTCCAGGTCTTGCTGCATGTGGACACAGACTGCTTAACTATCTGTGGTATCATGAATGGAGCTGAATGTTGTGCAATCATCAGTGAGCATCCCCACTTCTGTTCTTATTCTTTCCACTGTCTCGCATTCCTTTCTGCTCATCGTCATCAAGTCGGTCGTCCAGCAGCATGACCGGCGGGCGGCCGTCAGGAAAACCTGGGGCCGCGAGCACATCTTGGACGGCCGCAGCATCAGGACCGTTTTCCTGCTGGGCACACCAGCCGCCAGCAAGGACCGGAGGAACCTGCAGAAGCTTCTGGAATTCGAGGACCGGCTCTTCGACGACATCCTGCAGTGGGACTTCATGGACACTTTCTTCAACCTGACCCTCAAGGAGGTGAATTTCCTCAAGTGGTTCGACATCTACTGCCGCCGGACCCAGTTCATCTTCAAGGGCAACGACGACGTCTTCGTCAACACGGAGAACTTTCTGGAATTCCTCTCCTCACAGAGCGAGGGGCCGCGGCGCAATAGCCTCTTCGTGGGCCATATCACCTCGGGGGCGCTGCCCATCCGCAACCACCAGAGCAAGTACTTCATCCCCAAGCAGCTGCACGACCAGCCGTACCTGCCCTACAGCGGCGGCTTCCTCATGGCCTCGGCCCTGGCCCGCTGGCTGCTGGCCGCCTCCGAGGACATCCAGCTCTACCCTGACCTTATGTTGGAGGGAAGGTCATTGATGAAGCAGCTGAAGATGGTTAGGCCTAGGACACTACCCTAAGGAGCTCCTGCAGTGATGCCCTGGAACTGAGATGACTGACCTCCAACAACCACAACCACCTTCCTTTGTGCTAGGCCTGACTCCAACCAGTGGAGAGCTTTCCCCCCTGATTCCCATTTACTCCAGTTTTGCTAGTGCTTCTTATGCCACACTCGGTCAAATGCTGCTTTGATGTTAAGGGCAGTTACTCTCACCTTGCCTCTTGAATTCAGCTGTTTTGTTTGGATCAAGGCTGTAATGAGGTCAGGAGCTGAGTGGCCCTGGTGGAATCCAAACTGAGCACCAGTGGGCAGGTTATTTCTGAGTAAGTGCCACTTGATCAGCACTGTTGATAACACCTTCCATCACTTTGCTGATGATTGAGAATAGACTGATGGGGTGATAATTGGCCAGGCTGGATTTGTCCTGTTTTTTTGTGGACAGGACATACCAGGGCAACTTTCCACATTGCCAGGTAGATGCCAGTGTTGTAGTTATACTACAACAGCTTGGCTCGGGGCACAGCTAGTTCTGGGGAGCAAGCCTTCAAATGTTGTTAGGGCCTTTGCAGCATCCAGTTGCCTTCAGCTGTTTCTTGATATCACGTGGAGTGAATTGAATTGGCTGAACACTGGTACCTGTGATGTGGACCTCAGTAGGAGGCCGAGATAGATCATCCTCTTGGCACTTGTTGAAGATGGTTGTAAAAGCTTCAGCCTTGTCTTTTGCACTGATGTGCTGGGCTCCCCCATCATTTGCACTAACAAATGTTCTCTGATTCATGATTTAGCATTTAAGGACTAGCAAAGATCAGAGATCTCTGCTTAGATTCTCTGCTTAGATTTCACCCTGTGATTCCAGACCCTAACAAAATACTGCTAGACCCTGACTCCACACCTCTGCACTGCCCAGGCTCCACGCATCCTTCTAGGTCCCAGAACTGTCCATAATCCTGATTAAGTTAATATCCCTGATCATATATAACTAGCATAACAGCATAATAATTCTTGGGATGTGAATGTTGCTGGAAAGCTGATTCTGGATGCTAGTTGCTCTTGAAAGGTGGTGTTAGGTCTCATTTTTGAACCATTGCAGTGCTTGTAATGAAGGTACTTCCACAATGCTTGTTATGCAGGGAGTTCTAGAATTTTGGCCCAACGACAATAAAAGAAATTGATATATCCAAGACAGAATAGTGTATGACTTGGTGGTAATGGTGTTCCTGTATACCTGTGACCTTTGTCCTTCTTGGTAATGGAGGTTGCAAGACAAAAGAAACCATCATGTGTTGCTGCAGCACATCTATGATAGTACACACTGTAACTACTTTACATTGAAAGGATGTTTAGACTAGTGGAGTACCAAGCAAGCATATTGATTTATCCTGTGTACTTATAAAATCGATAACAAGTATTGTGAGAAATGCCATTGGAGATCTGCTAGTTTTTAAAATATCCGCTGCAAAACTTGCCTGATTATGAAAAGACTGAAAATGAGCTTGCTGACCTGCTTGCATGATCTGAAACAGAAATACCTGAAAAAACTCAGCAGGTCTGGCAGAATCGGCGGAGAAGAGCACAGTTGACGTTTCGAGTCCTCATGACCCTTCAACAGAACTAAGTAAAAATAGGAGATTTTTACTTAGTTCTGTTTTTACTTAGTTCTGTTGAAGGGTCATTAGGACTTGAAACGTCAACTGTGCTCTTCGCCGATGCTGCCAGACCTGCTGAGTTTTTCCAGGTATTTCTGTTTCTTTTTTGTTTTGGATTTCCAGCATCCGCAGTTTTTTGCTTTTATGCTTGCATGATCTACTAGTTTTAGAGAAAAGTATAATTTCAATATTTGCAAACATTGTGACACTCATACAAAATGAGCATGAAACTATCAGAGAATCTGTGAAACCTCAATAATGAAGGCTGTTTAATAGAAATCCTAGTTCTTTGCAATATTTCTTTTTGGTTGGCTTGATAGAAAATGTGTTTTTATTGATTAAAATATGGATGCAGACCAGCATAATGTTTTTGTCAGACTTCTATCCAACCTGGCAGTGAAACATTATGCCTAGAATTCGCTGGAGCAGAGAATCTTGCAGTGCGTACCGTGAGTTTGGCTTTTTTCCATACCCTTGCAATTAACTTTGCTTCACAAATTGGCGGAAGAGTGAGTTGATAACGGCACAGCTAGGTCAATAGGAATCTGGAAGCTTGGTAAACAACAGGACCAATGCCTGTCTGCCTAATCAATTAAAATTTAGGATTTGAATATTCAACAAAGCTGAAGTGGCAGCTTGGGCATCTGATTATTTAAACAATTCATCACTGAATTATTGGTCCATTATTTAACAAATATGAAAAATAGAAACTTGTTGATATGTTGGGTAGTTATTGGATTCTATAATTAAGGGCAGAGTGAGTGAGCACTTTGAAAAATTTGAACTGATTAGAGAGTGCCAGTATGGTTTATTAAGAATAGATCATCTTCAATAATCCTAATTGAATTTTTTGAGAGAGTAATTTAAGTAATAGGCATGGGATTATCTGTTAATGTCATTTATGTGGACTTCCAGAAGAAATTTGATAATTTTCCATGTAAACATACTGATAGGTAAATTTAAAGCTTATGGAATTGAATGCAAATTATTGACCTAGTTAGGTGGTGGTAGGCATAGAGTGAGGATAATTATTTTGTACCCTAATTGGTGATGTCCATAAGGATTTTTACTGCGGTCTCTACTATTTGCAATATTTATGAATGACTTGGATAACACAATGAAGTGTAGTTTAGCCAAGTTTTCCAATGACACAAAGATTGGTGGCACAATAAGTAGTGTGGACAGAAGCGTAAAATTACAAAGAGGCATTGATGAATTATTATTTAATTAATCTTTGGTTTCAAAGTGGAAAGCCATTGGAAACATAAATTATCCCGTTAACAGTATCCTTATACTGACACAAATTGTCTGGCAATTTGTGGCATTTAGCACTTCCACAAGTCTCTCTTCCTGATCACAAATTGCTGTTTTTTTCCCCACACTAAATGCTGAGTAGGATGGCAAGGAGAACTGATTTTCTGTTAAAAGAAACGCAACTTGTGCAGATTTAAGGACCAAGGAGTTGCCCGAGTGGGATATTCGGAAGACTGAGTAAAGCAACTTTGAAAGTACACTGAAAGATTTGCCCTGGTGAGAAGGGTGCCTGCTTAAAAGCCAAGAGGAAAGTGGAACTTAATCACAAGGCTAGGTATCTGCTGAGAGAGTGGGGTAACATACAAACAGGTCATGAAGTATTTTCGGTTGAGTTTATTAATATTTTTTATTCGTTCATGGGATGGGGACATCACTGGCTAAGCCAGCGTTTATTGCCCATCCTTAATTGCCGTGTTCAGAGGGCATTTAAGAGTCAGCCGCATTGCTGTGGGTCTGGAGTCACATGTGGGCCAGACCAGGTAAGGACGGCAGATTTCCTTCTCTAAAGGGGAATTCCCTAAAGGACATTAGTGATCCAGATGGGTTTTTAAGACAATCAGTAGATTTTTATTGAATTCAAACTTCACCATCTGCCATGGTGGGATTTGAACCTGGGTCCCCAGAGCATTACCCTGGATCCCTGCAATATTAGTCCAATGACAATACCTACCCTGGGTTTCTGGAATACTAGCCCAGTGACAATACCACTATGTCACCACCTCCCCCTAAAGATTAATGGGGAAGTACCCTTTCTGTAGTTTGGTATATTAGTTGCCTATTAAATAACATTTAGTCAATAGTGCTTTTAGTCTGTTTGTTATTGTAAAATTCTTAATGTGAAATCTTGTCATGCAATTCTTTCTGTCGGTCGCTGGGAAATTCATATCACTTTTTAAAAGTTATCATTCTCCACAGGGATCATTGTTGTATTATTGCAAGGGGCAGGCGAATTCTAAGTTATCTGTTTTCAGGCATCAAGTTCAAGAATGAGGTTGTATCGGGTGAGGAGAACATGGTGGAAACTGTGACGTTCCGAAATGAACATCTATTTTTTGTGATAGACTAGATTAATTTAGATGAAATACAGTTTCCTGTCTACAAAAGTGTGCCTTCAAAAAGAGTGGATAACAATAATATGACAATTGTTGAAAGCTAACCAGCTAGCCATAGAAGTAAAACAATGCAAACATTACTTCGAGTTCAGTTTTATTTGCTTGGCTTCAACATAAATTAGGGTCGCCGTCCTAATCACATTAACTTCATGCTTTTTTGGTTATTTCCCAGTGAGAGGACAGTAGTTAAAGTCAACAGTTGCATGTAATTTATTATTGATTTGAAATGAATTGTGACTGGTACATGAATCAATCTGCCTGAATTGTAACATGTAAAAATTTAGCATAGAAAGTATGACAGCACTATGGAATACGAATAACAGGACAGGTTTTAATTAATGTAACTTGAAAAATCACTGCTGGGGATTAGCTGAAAGACTAAAATCCAATCAGGTAAGACATACTCAACCATAAAAAAATAAGACAAGGTGATAAGCAAAGTAATTTAATTTGGGTACCTCTCCTTTTAACTCTTCTCACATTTGCCATCCTATTGGTGTTTATAAGAGGTGGTACCTAAGTTAATACTGACTTCGAAGCAGATTTGGTTTAGTGGGAACTGGTTTGAAAACATTTAAAATCGTGTTAGTCTTTACAAACACAAATATTGCAGAAATAAGAATATCATTCATTCATTTAAGGTCATGTTTTCATCAGGAAGCATTTCGTGATCAATCAGGCAATTTACTTATTGGGAATTGAATTTTATATTTGCAATGCTGGAAGATTTTTTTAAAAATTGTAGTTTACATTTAATGCCAACATTTAATGTACAAATTTTGCAAAAAATACTTTCTATAATCATATGAAAAAGAACAAAATAAAATCAGTAAATTGAAACAAGGAGAAAAATCATGAAAAATAGCATTAATGAACACAGTAAGTTTTTAGATCCCTGGGATTTATCAGAAGCTTTCCTTCAATTTAAACAGAAGCACTGTATAGTTTTCTTCCATGTGTAATCTAGTACAATTCCCCCTGATTGGTTCATTGAAGTACTTTTTTATTGTTCAAGGTTCGTGAAAGGGGCCCTCATTTGGCCCATTTTTGTTTTCCTTTCGGTTTTTAGTCATAGTCACAGAGTCATAGAGGTCTACAGCATGGGAAAAGGCCCTTTGGCCCATCGAGTCTGCGCCGGCCAAACAAGTACCTAACTATTCTAATCCCATTTTCCAGCACTAGGCCCATAGCCTTCTATGCCATGGCATTGCAAGTACACATCCAAATACTTCTTAAATGTGAGGGTTTCTGCCTCTATCAGGCAGTGAGTTCCAGATTCCCACTGCCCTCTGGGTGAAAAAATTCTTCCTCATATCCTCTTTAAACCTCTTGCCCTTTATCTTAAATCTATGCCCCCTGGTTATTGATCCCTCCACCAAGGGGAAAAGTTCCTTCCTGTCCACCCTATCTATGTCCCTCAATTTTATACACCTCCATCATGTCCCCGCTCAATCTCCCCTGCTCCAGGACAAATAACCCCAGTCTATCCAATCTCTCCTCATAACTAAAACTCTCCAGCCCAGGCAACATCCTGGTAAATCTCCTCTGTGCACTCTCTCTAGTGCGATCACATCCTTCCTATAATGCAGATTCCAGAACTGCATGCAATGCTCCAGCTGTGGCCTAACCAGCGTTTTATACAGTTCCAGCATAACCTCCCTGCTCTTATATTCTATGCCTCAGCTAATGAAGGCAAATAACCCATACGCCTTCTTAACCACCTCATCTACCTGTCCCGTGACCTTAGGGACTGGTGGACATACACACCTAGGTCCCTCTGACCCTTGGTACTTCCCAGGGTCCTACCATTCACTGTGTATTCCCGTGCTTTGTTTGTCCTGGCCAAGTGCATCATCTCACACTTATCCGGATTAAATTCCATTTGCCACTGATCAGCCCATCTGACCAGCCTGTCTATATTCTCCTGTAATCTAAGATTATCCTCCTCACTATTTACCACCCCACCAATTTTTCTGTTGAGAGTTCTACTGAAAACACTAACTTTCCTATTGTATCACTCTTATTGTATTAACATAAGCAGATTATTTTCTTCTACACAAAAAAGTTGGACCTGTAAACTGCGTAAGTGGTTTTGTTCATTAACCAGCAGGTACCTAAACAGACTTTCACAGAGTGCAGAAGAGGCCCTTCGGCCCATCAAGTCTGCACCGACACGTGAGAAACACCTGACCTACCTACCTAATCCCTTTTACCAGCATTTGGCCCATAGCCTTGAATGTTATGACGTGCCAAGTGCTCATCCAGGTACTTTTTAAAAGATGCGAGGCAACCCACCTCCACCACCCTCCCAGGCAGCACATTCCAGACCGTCACCACCCTCTGGGTAAAAAAGTTTTTCCTCACATTCCCCCCTAAATCTCCTGCCCCTCACCTTGAACTTGTATCCCCTTGTGACTGACCCTTCAACTAAGGGCTTCCTATCCACCCTGTCCATGCACCTCTTAATCTTGTACACCTCGATCAGGTCGCCCCTCAGTCTTCTCTGCTCCAACGAAAACAACCCAAGTCTATCCAACCTCTCTTCATAACTTAAATGTTTCAACCCAGGCAACATCCTGGTGAATCTCCACTGCACCCCCTCCAGTGCAATCACATCCTTCCTATAATGTGGAGACCAGAACTGCACACAGTACTCCAGCTGTGGCCTCACCAAGGTTCGATACAACTCCAACATGACCTCCCTACTTTTGTAATCTATGCCTCGATTGATAAAGGCAAGTGTCCTATATGCCTTTTTCACCATCCCACTAACATGCCCCTCCGCCTTCAGAGATCTATGGACACACACGCCAAGGTCCCTTTGTTCCTCAGAACTTCCTAGTGTCATGCCGTTCATTGAATATTTCCTTGTCAAATTACTCCTTCCAAAGAGTATCACCTCACACTTTTCAGGGTTAAATTTTATCTGCCACTTATCTGCCCATTTGACCATCCCGTCTATATCTTCCTGTAGCCCAAGACACTCAACCTTACTGTTAACCACCCGGCCAATCTTTGAAAGCTTAACAGTTGTGGCTCAGTTGGTAGCACTCTTGTTGTCTGGTCAGAAGCTTGTGGGCTCAACTCCTGCTCTGAAGATGCAAAATCTAAGTTGATCCAACAAAGCTGAAATGAGGGGTTGGTGCACTGTTGAAGGTGTTGCCGCATGAAATGCTAAACTGAGGCCTTGTTACCCTGTTAGATATACGTAAAATATCGCGTAGCACTATCTCAAAGAACGGAAAAGAAGTTCTCCCCACTAAAATAAAAGTAAAATACTGCGGAAGCTGGAGATCAAAATACAGTGCTGGAAAACCTCAGCAGGTCTGGCAGCATCTGTGGAGAGAGAAACAGAATTAACGTTCGAGTCGAATACGACTGTTCTTCAGAATCGTTCTGAAGAATTGCATCAGAATGGTCATCGACCCAGAAATGTTAACTCAGTTTCTCTCCACAGATGACTTGCTAACTATTTCCAGCATTTTGTTTCATTTTAGATTTCCAGCATCTACAGTATTTTGCTTTTGTACAGTCATTTGTTCAGTGCAGATGCATTTGGGAAAGGAAGGTTAATGTTGCATCAATATTTCTTCTCAATATGGTTGTAATTGTTAAAAGAAATCACGTTATCTGGAGTGCTTAGCATTGCAGCACTTGAACATTCCAGTTACGTACTATGGCATCACATCTATTGAGGGTGTATAGAAGGAGATCATGTGTTTCTCCTTGTGTACATTGAAGTAGAAGGGCGCCTGAGGGAGCAGTTTCTTGGCAGACGCAGAGGATGTCATTTAGACTTGTTAACATGCAAAACAATATTCAGCGTTACATTAGATATGCAGATATTGGTTATATAAATATTTTATCAATGCTTGCTTAACTTGTAATCCCCAATATTTTTATCAACATGCAAAATTATATTGAAATTTGTGCAGGTTCTGATCATAATTCATGTTTATAATTGCGCTTAAAAACAAATTTAGTAGTGTGCTTCAGGATAATTACCAGAGAAATGTTTAGCTGCCAAGTAAATTTAGATTTACACCGAGTGTCCTGCAAAATAAAATTGAGATGAACTGCAAAAATGTCGTCTTCTCTTTGATGCATGTAAGTGCACAGCAGAGCAAAATACATCAGGGATATTGATTCTGTTTTTGTGGACTGATCTAGGGAGGAGGCTTGAGTTACCATAAGAAATGAAGCTTTGTTTTCACAAGAGGTTTCACCTAGCGGGTTTTTCCTGTTTCAGTTTGTTATCTGAGTACTGACCTAATTCACTGTTTTATCAAGGTCATGTTTTATTCAATGCAAGAAAATGGAACATTTGGCAAGAAGCACAGTGCTTGTGTTGAAAGGGCATCATGCAGTGCATGTGCTTTGTCTTTCCCCTTCCCCCAACCCCATTCTTGCTGAAAACTAAGAGATAAGCATGGTGAAAAATTATCACAACATTCCTATTTATTATTTAAAACTTTCTGCAATTTAATTGTATTTGTGATTTAATTCCAAACTCTCTTGCAGCATTTGGTTATGTTCAGAATAGTGAAACGCTGTTTTGCCATTGCCAGCTGTCGCTTGATTCGCGGATGACATCTACACAAGGTCGTGAGTTTCTGCCATGGATCTATGTGATTGAATAGGCTGATTCTCAACCCGTAGATATTAGGTCATGTGGGGCAGGATGGTGATTTGGAGTGAAGGATTTGCTCTCTTTCCTTCTCTGCCACCGCTTTGTCTTGTCATTAAGGCATTGGAACTCAAAGCGTGATGCAGCCTGATAGACAAGTTGTCAACATTCTGCAAGATAGGTAGCAAACCCCTCCCAGTCATTAAGTTCAATGCCGCCACGCTTCAAGGAGAGCTTGAATGTGTATGAACCGTTTTCTTTATCTCTCCCTGGAATGTTGACCATTTGAGGGTTGTGAGAACATTACCTGGCAGGAGAGGGTGCATCAGAAGCAACTCTGTTGTACAGGAGGGGAGGAAGAAGAAAGGAAGGGCAGTAGTGTTAGGGTATTTGTTAGTTAACATTACAGACAGGCATTTCTGTGGCCGTGGACATGACTCCAGGATATTATGAACAATAACAAAAATACCTGGAAAAACCCAGCAGGTCTGACAGTATCTGCGGAGAGGGATACAGGTGACGTTTCGAGTCCGTATGATCCTTCATCAGAACTAAGACATATAGAAATGAGATGAAATATAAGCTAGTAGAAGGGGGTGGGACAGGAGAGCTCGATAGGGGACCAGTGATAGGTGGAGGCCAAGAAGAGACTGCCAAAGATGCCATAGACAAAATGACAAAGGGGTGTTGATGGTGGTGATATTATCTGAAAGATGTGCTAATGGGGACATTAAGGGAAGCAAGCTATTGGCAGATGGCCCTAGTGCGGGTGGGGTGGGGGCAAGGGATCGAAATGGGCTTAAAGGTGGAGATGAAACAATAGATCAAAATAAATTTTAAAATAGAGTAGAGAAAAACATAGTTGTAAAAAAATATATATAAATTATTGGAGAAAGGGGGTGGGGATGGAGGAGAGAGTTCATGATCTGAAATCGTTGAACTCAATATTAAGTCCGGAAGACTGTAAAGTGCCTAGACGGAAGATGAGGTGCTGTTCTTCCAGTTTGCGTTGAGCTTCACTGGAACATTGCAGCTGGCCAAGGACGGACATGTGGGCATGAGAGCAGAGTGGTGTGTTGAAATGGCAAGCGACAGTGGGGTCTGGGATATTATGTTGCTTCCTTGGTGTCAGGGTCAAGGATGTCACCGAGCAGCTGCTGGACATTATCCCATTGTTCCCCCAGACGGTGATCAGCCAGAGGTCGTGGTTCACGTTGGTACCAATGACTTAGGTAGGAATGGGGATGAGATCCTGAAAGCAGGTTTTTGGGAGCTAGGAAGAAGATTGAAAAGCAGGACCTCTAAAGCAGTAATCTCAGGATTACTCCCAGTCCCACATGCAAATGAATATAGAAATAGGAGAATTGAGTGCTTAAACATGTGGCTGGAAAGCTGGTGTAGGAGGGTATCAGATTTCTGAGGCATTGGAACCGATTCTGGGGAAGTGGGATCCGTACAAGCCGGACGGTCTGGACAGGACTGGGACGAAGATCCTTGCATGGAGAATTACTGATTTGCTAGTGCTGTTGCGGGGGGCTGATGAGTTTAAACTAGATTGGCAGGGGGATGGGAACCAGAGGGCAAATTCGAAGCAGGGAACAGGAGAAAGAAAATGAATGAGGGACTCTGAAAGACAGAAGAAGCACAGGTTAAAAAGTATACAGTGCAATAACTTGGTTGTGTTAAAAGGTGTGTGTATATATAAATGCAAGGAGTATAGCAAATAAAGCTGATGAGCTGAGGGCACAAATAGACATATGGCAGCATGATATCATTGCTGTAATGGAAACTTGACTTAGAGGGGCAAAAATGGCAGCTCAACATCCCAAGATATAGCGTTTTCAGGCAGGATTAGGGGGTGGAATATAGGTTTAACAATTGGTTAAAGAATCAGTTACTGCTGTGAGGAGGGATGATGTACTGAATGAAGCATCAAATGAGACCATATGGGTTGAGCTCAGAAATTTTAAAAAAGGCAGCCATAATGCTAGGAGTGTACCATAAACCCCCAAATAGTGGAAGGGAGTGAGAAGAGCAAATATGTAGGCAGATTTCTGAGTGCAAAAACAATAGGAAAGTAACAGTTCGAGACTTCAACTATCAATTGGAAAGCAAAGAGCGTGAAGGGCACAGAGGGCACAAAATACTTGAACCTCATTCAAGAGAACTTTTTTAGCCAGCACAAGCCCAACACGAAGGGGCACAATTCTAGATTTAGTCTTCGGGAAAGGAAGCTGGGTATGTTGGTGAAGTAGCTGTAGGGGACCATTTTGCCGACAGTTACCATAGTACAGTTAGAGTTAGCATCATTATAGAAAAGGACAAAGATTGAACAGGAGTAAAAGTTCTAAACTGGGGGAAGACAAATTTTACAAAGATGAGAGGTGAACTTATGAAAGTGGACTGGATACAGCTCTTAGAAGGGAAAACGGTGTCAAATCAGTGGGAGGCATTCAAAAACGACATTCTACGGGCACAATGTAGACATGTCCCCACAAAAAAAGTGTGGTATTGCCAAACCTAGAGCCTCCTGGTTATCCAAAGGCATACAGGGTAAGATAAAGCAGAAAAGAGAGCTTATGACAGTCACAAAGAACTTAATACTGTAGAAAGCCTAGAGGAGTATAGAAAGTACAGGGGTGAAATAAAGGAAATTAAAGCAGAGAGGATATGAAAAAATATTAGCAGGTAAAATAAAAGAAAAACCAAAGATGTTTTACCAGTACATTAAGAGCAACAGAATAACTAATGAAAGGGTAGGGCCTGTCAGAGATGTACATGGTAATTTATGCATTGTTGCTGAGGATATGGGCAAGGTTCTCAAATAGCACTTTGTCTCTGTCTTAACTAAGGAAAGGGTGATGCAGACTTTCTAGTTCAAGAGGAGGAGTGTGAAATATTTGATACAATAAGCATAATGAGAGAGGAAGTACTGGAAGGACTGACATCCTTGAAGGTGGATAAATCACAAAGGCCGGATGGATTGTATTCCAGGCTGTTAAAGGAAGCCAGGGTGCAAATAGCAGATGCTCTGAGGATCATTTTCTAAGGTGATTGGTAAAGGATTAGAGGGAACATGAGGAAATCTTTTCACCCAGAGGGTGGTGGACATCTGGAATTCACTGCTTAAGTTGGTGGTTGAGGTTGAAACTCTCAATTCATTTAAAAGGTACCTGGACCTGCACCTGAAGTGCTGTAACCTGCAAGGCTACGGAGCAGGTGCTGGAAAGTGGGATTAAAATGAGGGGCTAGTTTCTTTGTATGCGTCGGTCAAAAAAGAGAAAATAATGGGCTGAATGGCCTCTCTCTGCATCGTAACCTTCTCTGGTTCTGAGGGAGAAGGCTTTTGGCCATCTTGACATGGTTGCGAATCCATTAAAGCTGATTTTGCAGGAGTTTGGCCTGAATGCTTGTGGAGCTGGCTTCAAGGTCACTAGTTCAAAAAATAAAAAATACCTGGTAAAACTCAACAGGTCTGGCAGCATCGGCGGAGAAGAGTACAGTTGACATTTCGAGTCCTCATGACCCTTCAACAGAACCTAGTGTTTGTTCAATGATCCTCCCATTGGATCTGGAGGGTGCACTGAAGACATTCCTGTTGCAATTTCTCTAGCTGTTATGTGTCACTGATACACAGTCCTGGCCTCACTGCAGTACAGGAGTGTGACGACGACTGCTCTGCACATTAGGACTTTATTTGACTTGCCGAGGTCTTTGTTGTCAAACAATTGCTGCTGTAGTTTGTAGCAGGTTGAACTGGTGCAGTTGCTCCAGTGTTGGATTTCCTTGTCAATGGTGGCGGTTTTGAGAGAGAGCTGCCAAGGTATGGGAAGTGCTTAACGTATTTCAGCAACTCCTTCAACATGTGTGGCACATAAAACATTTGGCTGATCAGGTATGGGTTGAGATGAGCTTTTTATTTTGACAACATTCAAGGACAGGCTGAACTTATAGTATATGGAATTGAAGAAATCAAGAGTGGCTTGCAAATTTGGTACAGAATGGGCAATGACACTAGTCATCCACAAACTGTAGGTCATATTTATCTATGGTGTTCAGTTTAGCTTTAGATGGTACGACTAAGGTTAAGTTTTCCATCCAGATGGTATTTAATACTGATGAGGTGAACAGCCACTGTTAGGTAGATTGTAAATAGTTTGGGGCCATGATGCAGCCTTGCTTGACCCCATTCCAGATTTTGAAGACATCTATTTCAGATCTCCTGCTCAAAACAGTTGCAGTCATTTTGTCATGAAGCAATTGCAGGATCGTGATGAAGTTTCTTGGACATCCAAATCTTTGAAGCAGAATGCATAGAGACTTGCGATTTCCTAAGTCAGATGCTTTGGTTTGGTCGATGAATGCAATTCTGAATTCCTAATGGTCTTCTGGACATTTTTTTCTTGGATTTGTCTGGCAACAAAGAACATGTCAGAGGTTCTCCTGGAAGGTCTAAAGCCACATTATGCCTCTGGGAAGATTTCCTTAGCCACAGGAAGTGGACAATTCAGGATTTTCCCTGCCACAGACAATAAGGAAGTACCTTGATGGTTTCCACAGCATAATTTATCTTCCTTCTTTGGAGATGGTTTCGTCCCTGAAGTCGGTGGGCGGTGGGAGTTCCTTTTCCTCCCAAATCTGTAGGATGAGTTCATGGGTCCTCATGTGAGCTTTGAAGACCTCAATTTAATATCCTGCAGTTGCTGGCTTTGTTTTTTTTTCTGTTTTGTGTAAACCAACAGTAGCAAAAAAGTTTAATATTTTCTTTCGTGATAAACATCTTCAAATTTTACCAACATTAAGATGTACTCTCTTTGACACATTGATCCGTTGACAACTCCACTCTAAATGTTAGACCACTAGTCCACCACAGCACTTAGTGGTATGCAGAGAATAAATGCATGGGAGGGAAAGGAAAATAAAAATCAAAATTCTAAAAGTTTATGACCAGGCCTTTGCATTGTGTATAATCACTTCAGACTGTTTTAGCCTCTCTTCTGCTGGCAGGAGTGAATTTTTTGGTTTAGTGCTGTTTAAGTCCTGGAATATTAATTTTTTTTTTCATTTTAGGAGTTGTTGGGTGTGTTTTGCTACCGACGAAGATGATCGGACAGCAGAATGGGTGCGGCCTTGCAGGTGCAGAGGATCCACAAAATGGGTTCACCAGACTTGTCTACAGCGATGGGTTGACGAAAAGCAAAGGGGCAACAGTACAGCCAGAGTGGCTTGTCCACAATGTAATGCTGAATACTTAATTGTCTTTCCAAAACTGGGTAAGATTAATACAACTCACATCAATTTTTTTCACTAAGAGATTTTCAAAATTCATGTATTTATAAAATAGAAAATTCTGGAAATACTCAACAGGTCTGGCTGCATTTGTGGAGAGAGAAAACAGAGTTATAATTTCAGGTCTGTGACCTTTTGTTCTTTTATTGTTTGTTGCCTTGTGCATCATTTTCTGGCACATGCACAAACAATGGAATCTATAATGGGAGGGAAACAAATTTTAATCTTTAAAAATACTTTATTCCCTTTATTAAAAATAAATTATAGATTCCTCCCCTCCCTCTCACAAAAAATTGAATTGATAACTTGATGGCGTTTTTAAGAGTTTGCCCTCTAATTGGGTGAAATAGATTTAAGTACCCAGTCAAACAGTTTAAACCAATAATGCTCACCCG
Organism: Cetorhinus maximus; assembly: GCF_964194155.1. Taxonomy (NCBI): domain Eukaryota; kingdom Metazoa; phylum Chordata; class Chondrichthyes; order Lamniformes; family Cetorhinidae; genus Cetorhinus; species Cetorhinus maximus. The sequence continues at coordinate 77,012,003 of NC_135898.1, forward strand.
ATCTTGATGTTTTTGAACTAACTACTACTTTGAAGACGGTTTGCAAAACATAGCAACTCCTACACTTTCAAGGGTAAAACATTCCAAAATGAAACGTTCTTGATTTAAAGAAAAGGTAAGGGAATTGTTCAGTGGAATATTGGGACAGTCAAAATATAAAACTGAACAATTTTCCACCTACTCCTGATAGGAATATTTTTAGCCTATACCATATCCACCTCATGCTTACATATTTCCCTCTGTTGCTGCATTTACCCACTTTATTGTCTAATTTATCTGGTCAAGGTACTTTTTTGTACTTCTGAAATTTACTGTTTTGTAGTCCCGCTGCTTTAGTATGATTTTTACATTATTTTCTTCCTCATGTTTTGGTTGCAAACCTAATTCTACTGCTCTAATTAGACTCATCACTTTTTGTTATTGCTAGTACATTGTACCTCTTATTGAACATTCTTGTCCAATTACTTTTCAACATCCATTTATAGTGCCATTACATAAGCATTCTCCCAGTTATCATGCAACTTCAGTGTTTAAGGTTCAATATTCACGGTACATGCTGTTGCCCGCATAACACCAGAGCATTCTTCAGTTTTCCATCAGTTTGATTCTACAGTTGCATAGAAACTCCTTCATGTTCCCAGATGCATCTTTTGCAATCACTGCCCTGTGATCAACTTTATTCTTTTAGCTAACTGTTGTTAAACTGCCCAGGTATATAATTTATATATTTCCATCGAACCATAAATGCAGAAACAGCAGCAGATTGTGCGTGTGGCAACTCTGCTACAGCAATGCAAAACTTGCCCCACAGCACTTCTCTCTCCTGATAGTCCTGTATCTTTTTCTATTTCCAAGTATTTATTTTTCCCTGAAAAGATGTAGAGATGCCTGGCTAAACCACTCCCACGCTCCTCTAACTCTCTACTTTTTCTGTTCCAGGATGTTTGTTTATTTGTTACCTTGATTTTGATACATTGACATACATTTTCAATCTATATTCTGGACTTGGTTGATTTTCCACCTTAAGTATTTCTTTCTTTTGTGTTTGCCATCAGTACTGTATCATTGGCAAAATTTGGGGTTCTGAACCCTCGAACCCAACCTCTAACTCATCCAGACTTTCCCAAAATAAATTTAGAGAATGCGCTGAAAAGATTGGGTGATCTAATCCATCCTCATTTTACTCCTCTTGTGTTGTTTGTACATTTCAGTTATTACTATTTGTTCTGCAAAAGGATCCTTTATCCAACCATCCCTGCTTATATTTGGGAATTCCTGTGTTGTAATATCCCTTTAAGGGATAGCAACATGCCATCACTAGGTGGGAAGTGTGTCATGTGATCCAGTCTGTTTAATTTTTGCCTGTGAGCATAACATAGCACACACAGCTCTGCTGCTGATGTCTTCAAGCTTTCTACCTTTGTATAGCTGTTCTCAAGTACCTAGCTTAATAAATGAACCCATAACGTGTTTACCCAATGCCTTATGAGTGATTGGTGCCTTTTTATATCATAAAGACATGACACCCTAGAAATTGAATAAGTCTTGACTTTTTTTTTCTGTTTTCTAACTCAGCAGCAAGTACAACTGTAGCCCTCTTAGCATCGACTTGTGTGACATTAGCTAGTCCATCACAAACAGGCAATGGAAAGTAGGACTTTCCTAGACTTTTATGTTTAACTTAGTCATTTGAGAAACTTAAAGCCATGAGGGGAACCTCAAAATTTGTTTGTCATATTAACTTCAAGGGCTTTCATTAAAGATAACAGTTTTAAAAAAACCCTTCTGCACATAATAATTGCTTTCTTTGGTTGATTTTCTTGATTTTTTTTTGATTTTCAAATATCTACTTAGTTGCTATGTAATCAGTTAGGTATATTTCAGTCCAATTAGTGTGACATTAGAAGTGGATTTGTCATGCTCTTTATAATAGGCTATAAATAAAAGCCAACTGCAGATTCTTCCACCCAAATAAAGGGCTGTTTTTAAAATATGTATATACAGTTAAACATTTTGTTACTAAGGATTCATTTAATCATTTTTATCCACAAATGGAGTGACAGATAAATCTCTTAATCTAGTTTTTATTATAGATTAGCAATTCAATGTTTGATGGTTTTAATTATTTATAACCTTAAGATTTTGATGGCATAAAAAGCACACAGGAATTTAATCTATGAACTCAAACTCATATATTTCACCACTCAAAAGCCTACCAAAATAAAGTTCTCTCCTGGATAATTTTATTTTTTCTCTCTCTCACACTTGTTTCAGGGTGAAGTTTTTAAAGTACAGATGTATTTCTTATAAATTACTTTTTACTATTGGCTTAAATGCAGATTTGCTGCTACTTTCTAAAGGTAGAAGATGCACTCGACTTCAGATGGGGCATAGATAATTGTTAAGTTACATTATTTGTCTTCACTTGTGTCATCGTCATCGACTATCCCTCAATTCGAAGATGTGGTTGAGAGTTTCTTCCATGGGTCTTCATGTGACTGAACAGGCTGGTTCATGACCTGCAGATTGTTGGACATGTGGGGCAAGACGTCCCACGTGGCAGTGGGATCAGAGTGCAAGATTTGCTTCCTTCTCTGCTGCTGCCCTGCCTCAGGATTAAGTGTTTGAACTCAAAGCATGGTGCAGCTTGATGGGCAAGTTGTTGCCATTTTCAGCAATTAGTAGCAAGCTCCTCCCAGACACTAATATCAATGCTCCGCTTCAAGGACAGCTTCAGAGCGTCTTTGAAGCTTTTTCTTTGTCCCCCCGGAACACTGGCCATTGGAGAGTTGAGAAAACAAGACCTGGTGGGCTTTTCAGCAATCTGGGCACAGTGCCCAGTCCATCACAGTTATTTTGCAGGAGCTTTGTAGTCTTCAAGAAGAACACTAGTGTTTGCTCGACGGTCCTCCCATTGAATCCGGAAGATGCACTGGAGGCGTTGCTGATGCAATTTCTCTAGCTCCTATGAGTCGCTGATGCACAGTCTAGGTAAATAATACTCACGCCAAAGTCCAGTTGATCATTGATGAGGTAAATAACCAGTGTCAGATAAATTGTAAATAGTATGGGGGCTATCGCTTGACACTGGTCCAGATTTTGAAGGCATTTGTTTGAGACCTCCCATGCCAGACAGTTAGTCATATCCTCATGAAGCAGTTGCAGAATTTAATGCCAGGGTTGGCTTCTGATGTCTGGAGAGGAACCATTGGGAAAAGCCAATGCAAATGTCATCCTGCTGACAATATGTGCTCAGCATGGACTTGTTATAACAACCGTCCTCTTCCACCATAAGGGCAAATAGAAAACCACATGGAGGCATCCTAGATCAAAGCACTGGCACTCCTGAATTATGTCATTATTTGAGACAAAGATCTAAGTGATATCTGTATCCATGGGGTGACTGATAATTGTTGGACAAATCAATGAATTGTTCGATCGGTGATGAATATCCACCTAGCACCAGGGCAACACAAGACCCAAAAGTACAAGAGGAAGAAGATCAGTGTCTCAGCCCTAAAGCAGCCCAACCCAAAGGGAGGAATTACTTGTGTAATGAGTGGCTTTAAGTATGCCTTTCTGTAAGGTTATTTGCATAACGTCTGCCATTGCGTAATAGCCAGAAGATCAAAAGAAAACCAATTTTGTTTATAGCAGTATTGTTCAAATCCAATTTTTTCCTCCTTGCTCCCTTTCTTCTCATGAGATCAAAACAGCACCATTTTGAATAACAGACAATATCATACTCCATATAGATGTCATGTCTGAAATTGCTTTGCAATTCATGTTTCGGAAATCTTATGTTTGAAAGGTATCCAATGTACCCAGAATATTGCTGGTAATTCAGATTTCAGGTATTTAGTTTGGTTGTACTTTAAAGGTCATTAAAAAAAACCCTTTTGTTCCTGCTGTTCCAAACCCAACTTTTCCATAACATGATTTTCAAGGTCAAAGGTGCAAAGCTTTGTTCTATAAATACCTTGATTGTGTTTGCTGCAGGCAAATCATTGTGTGACTTGTAAAGGTGATGATTGTAGTTCCTTTAAGTAACTTCATTGAGAATTCATTTAGTATCTACATTTTTATTAATCTTTGCAAAATGCCTTCATAATGTAAACCATATACTAATACAAAGCCACATAAAAGGTGGAGAAATTGATGGTTTTTTGAACAAAATTAGATGACACTTCCAATGTTTTAGTATCCTGAGGCAGAAATGGCATTTAAATACTTGAGCTTTTGAGATGTAATGAACCAATTTGTATGAGACCGTTGGCTCCGTGCTCTTTTCGTTGTGCGGTCTAGACTGGCTATTGCAACACGCTACTGGCTGGCCTCCCACTTGTACCTTCCATAAACTTGAGGTCATCCAAAACTCTGCTGCCCGTGTCTTAACTTACACCAAGGCCATGTCACTCATCGCCCCTGTGCTCAGAGATCTACATTGGCCCCTGATTAAGCAATACCTTGATTTTTCAAATCCCGCCATAGCCCCTTCCTGTTGCTGTAATCTCCTCTAGCCCTAAAACCATCTGTAATATCTGTGCTTTGTCACTTCTGGCCTCTTGAAAATCCACAATTTTAATTTCTCCACCATTGACAGCTGTACCTTCAGCTGCTAAGACCCTTAGCTCTGGGATTCCCTCCATAAATCTTTCTAGCTCGCTATCTCTTTTTCTACTTTTCATACCTTTTTGACGAAAGCTCTTGGTCATTTGTTCTAATATCCCCTTATGTGGTTCTGTGTCAAATTTTGTTAGATAACTGTTCCTGTTAAATGCCTTGGGAAGTTTACTACGTTAAGGGAGCTATAATAAATATCAGCGATTATTATTACTGTTGTTGACACTGGTATCAGGGGCTTATTTTGAGTTGGAGTTGGTTTGATTAAGGCTGATTTTTTTTTCAGGGAATGGAGGAGTGTCAGGTTCATCTAAGCAAGCGGACTCCCAATTCTGGGCAAAGGAAAGACTGTGTGTACAGGGTCCCTTATGTTTGAACCAAACATTGTATTTCTGCACCTGCTTAGTTGACGGGAGGCGATGGCACAGTGGTATAGTTGCTGGACTAGTAATCCAGGGTAATGGACCCGGGTTCGAATCCCGACACGGCAAATGGTGGAGTTTAAATTCAATAAAAATCTGGAATTGTTGATTGTTCTAAAAACCCATCTGGTTCACTAATATCCTTTAGGGAAGGAAGGACATCAGCTCCAGGACATCACCGCTGGAGTTCCTCTGGGTAGTGTCCTCAGCCCAACCGCCATCAGCACTGACCTTCCATCACAAGGTCAGAAGTGGAGATGTTCACTGATGATTGCTGTATGTTCAGCACCATTCGTGAACCCTCATACTGAAGCAGTCCATGTCCAAATGCAGCAAGACCTGGACAATATCCAGGCCTGAGCTGACAAGTGGCAAATAACATTCGCACCTCTGAAGGTGGATAAATCACCTGGACCAGATGGATTACACCCCAGAGTTCTGAAGGAAATAGCTGAAGAGATAGTGGAGGCGTTAGTGGTGATCTTTCAGGAATCACTGGAGTCAGGGAGGGTCCCAGAGGACTGGAAAATCGCTAATGTAACCCCCCCTGTTTAAGAAGGGAGTGAGGCAAAAGACGGGATATTACAGGCCGATTAGCCTGACCTCGGTCGTTGGTAAGATTTTAGAGTCCATTATTAAGGATGAGATTTCAGAATACTTGGAAGTGCATGGTAAAATCGGGCAAAGTCAGCAAGGTTTCATCAAGGCGAGGTCATGCCTGACAAATCTTTTAGAATTCTTTGAGGAGGTAACGAGTAGGTTAGACAAAGGAGAGCCAATGGATGTTAATCTACTTGGACAAGGTGCCGCACAGGAGGCTGCTCAGTAAGATAAGAGCCCATGGTGTTAGAGGCAAGGTATTAGCATGGATAGAAGATTGGCTGTCTGGCAGGAGGCAGAGAGTGGGGATAAGGGTGTCCTTCTCAGGATGGCGGCCGGTGACTAGTGGAGTTCCGCAGGGGTCACTGTTGGGACCACAACTTTTCATTTTATATATTAATGATCCAGATGAAGGAACTGAGGGCATCCTGGCTAAGTTTGCAGATGATACAAAGATAGGTGGAGGGACAGGTAGTATTGAGGAGGTGGGGAGGCTGCAGAAGGATTTGGACAGGTTAGGAGAATGGGCAAAGAAGTGGCAGATGGAATACAACGTGGGGAAGTGTGAGGTCATTCACTTTGGTAGGAAGAATAGAGGCATAGACTATTTTCTAAATGGGGAGAGAATTCAGAAATCTGGAGTGCAAAGGGACTTGGGAGTCCTAGTCCAGGATTCTCTTAAGGTTAACTTGCAGGTTGAGTCGGTAGTTAGGAAGGCAAATGCAATGTTGGCATTTATTTCGAGAGGACTAAAATATAAAAGCAGGGATGTGCTGCTGAGGCTTTGTAAGACTCTGGTCAGACCACATTTAGAATATAATGAGCAATTTTGGGCCCCGGAACTCAGGAAGGATGTGCTGGCCCTGGAGAGGGTCCAAAGGAAGTTCACGAGAATGATCCCAGGAATGAAAGGCTTAACATATGGGGAACGTTTGAGGACTCTGGGTCTATACTCGATGGAGTTTAGAAGGATGAGGAGGGATCTGATTGAAACTTACAGAATACTGAAAGGCCTGGATAGAGTGGACGTGGGGAAGATGTTTCCATTAGTAGGAGAGACTAGGACCCGAGGGCACAGCCTCAGAGTAAAGGGAAGACCTTTTAGAACAGAGATGAGGAGAAACTTCTTTAGCCAGATAGTGGTGAATCTATGGAATTCATTGCCACAGAAGGCTGTGGAGGCCAGGTCATTGAGTGTATTTAAGACCGAGATAGATAGGTTCTTGATTGGTAAGGGGATCAAAGGTTACGGGTAGAATGGGGTTGAGAAACTTATCAGCCATGATTGAATGGCAGAGCAGACTCGATGGGCCGATTGGCCTAATTTCTGCTCCTATGTCTTATGGTCTTATGGTCACACGTGTCAGGCAATGACCATCTCCAACAAGAGAGAACCCAACCATGGCCTCTTGATGTTCAATGGCATTACCACCACTGAATTCCCCACTAACAACACCCTGGGGGGTTACCATCAGAAACTGAACTGGACTAGCCATATAAATACTGTGGCTACAAGAGCAGATCAGAGGCTAGGAATCCTGCAACGAGTAAATCACCACCTGACTCCCCAAAGCCTGTCCACCATCTACAAGACATAAGTCAGCAGTGTGATGGAATATTCCCTGCTTGCCTGGATGAGTGCAGTTCCAACAACACTCAAGAAGCTTGACACCGTCCAGGACAAAGCAGCCAGTTTGATTGGTACCACATCCACAAACATTCACTCCCTCCACCACCAACGCACAGTGGCAGCAGTGTGCACCATCTCCAAGATGCACTGTGGGAATTCACCAAGGCTCCTTCAAAGCACTTTCCAAACCCACGACCACTACCATCTAGAAAGACAAGGGCAGCAGGTAGATGGGAAAAGTACCACCTATGGGGTGTTGATGCTTTCATGGGTATTAGGAGGAAATTACATTATATGTTTGGGCTAGTTTATTCTTTACATTTTGAGCTCAAACAATGCCTTATAGGAAAACGTTTGTTCAAATAATCAAACCCTAGCGTTTGTATCCACGGTTCTTATACTGTACTTTGCACGAGATTTAGTGATGTTTTCTTTTTGAGGTTGATGACAACTAGTTTTGAAATGGATTTTTGAACGTCACAAAAATTATGTCTTGTCACTCTGGTTCAGTCGCTTCAAAACTTATTGCTATAAGTAGCTAGAAGATGAGCTGTCTTTTTCTGAAGCTTGATGTAAGCTGTACTTCTCATATATAAGATAAGTATATATGGACAGGAAATTGTCAGCTTTCCAAAAAAATTATATAAACAGCAGTAATGGTCTTTGAAAATAATAGATTTGTGACTGTAGCAGACAAATACTGTATTTAAATATATCATTATTATGTGCGTATATGGCATTGAATTCTCTTATGTGAACTGTGAGGAGGATATTGATGGATTTCTAGATGACAAAGACAGCTGGTTATAAGAGCGCACATGTAGGAGATGAAATTTAATGCAGAGAAGTGCAAAGTGATATATTTTGTTCAGAAGAATGCGGAGGAGCAATATAAAATAAAGGATAAATTCTCAAAGGGAGGCAGGAGCAGAGGGATCTTGGGGGTGTATGTGCGCAAATGATTTAGGGGAGCAGGTTACGAAAGTGATTGGGTTTTATAAATAGAGGCATAGAGTACAAAAGCAAGGAAGTTACGGTGAACCTTAATAAAATAGTGGTTCATCTCAGCTGGAGTAGTGTGTCCATTCTGGGCAACTAGACTTTAGGAAGGATGTAAAGGCATTGATGAGGGTACAGAAAAGATTTATGAGAATGGTTCCAGGGATGAGGGACTTCAGTTATGTGGATAGATTTGAGAAGCTGGGACTCTCAACCTTTTCTTCTCTCAGAAGTATTCAAAATAATGAGGCGTATAGACAGAGTAGATCGAGAGAAACCTTCCCATTGGCAGAAGAGTCAAGAACAGAGGATACCAATTTTTTTAAAAATTCGTTCATGGGATGTGGGTGCCGCTGACTGGGCCAGCATTTATTTCCCATCCCTAATTGCCCTTGTTCAGAGGACATTTGAGAGTCATCCACATTGCTGTGGGTCTGAAGTCACATGTAGGCCAGACAAGGTAAGGACATTAGTGAACCAATTAGTGTTGTTTTTACAATAATCGGCAATGGGTTCATTGGACTTTTTTAATGAATTCAAACTCCTCCGTCTGCCATGGTGGGATTTGAACCCAGGTCCCCAGTGCCCTGGGTCTCTAGATACCAGTCCAGTGACAATACTACTACCTGCCCCCTGAAGATGAATGACAAATAAACCAAAGGTGACATGAGAAATAACTCCTTTACGCAGCAGGTGGTTAGGATCTGGAATGCACTGCCAGAATGTTTGGTAGTGCCAGATTCAGTCATGGCATTCAGAATAGGAATCTGAAGAGAGAAAATTTGCAGGACTAGGGGAGTGGCCACATCCTGTGCTGCAGCCATCCTATGATGTTATGCTAAATATATCTATGATATAATGAAAGTCTTTGTGTATTGCATGCACTTTCGTAAGTAGCATTTTTGTGTAAGGCATTCTTCATCACTATAAACTACTACTCTATAAAGCAATACACCCTTGAACTCCAAGCAAAACAAGGGGAGACTGACTTGTTAGTTATTATTCAACTGAAAACTGTGAAGGCATGGTTTAAAATGAATTACTTCCCCCCCCCCCCCCTCAAAACTGTAATCAGAACTAACAATTTTAGGTTTGTTTAAATATCTGTAGAACTATAATTGAATGTGAAATATGAATTTAGAATGTCTTGATGAATGGAACAATAGTTTTTAGTTTTGACGCATCATTCGCCAACTTATAATCAAACTTTGTTGTGCCTCTGACCAGAAAGAAAAAGCTAGATAAAAATGGCCCTGGTTGACATCTTTTCTTTCCTTTGTTTCACGAGGAAACAATTTTATTAATTGTTCAGCTGGATTGGGAACTCATTTACACTCAACAGTACTCAGACATATTATGCCACTCAATATCTTGCTTTTTTTAAAATTAAAAACATTTACCAGCATCTTTTTTAAGCCTTATGTCCATTATGTATATGTAAAGATTACCGTGTGATCAACAGGCAGCATATCCTAATTGACTGCACCCACCAAGATATCTGCAGGTCCTGGAAACACTTCTGTAGGAATGATAATGGGAAATTGTGCTTGCAGGAACTAGGCCAGCAGAGAGCCAGATGCAGAGCTGTTGCCATCTGTTGCAAGGAGTCTTGCAGTTGCTATGCAGCATTAGGCTGATTCATCTGGTGATGGTAAATATTAGCTCTTCAGCAGGCATACTACAATACTAACATATGGGATGCTGCTGTAGAGTGGCACAAATGGTCACCGTCCTCGCACATATATCTTGGGTAGTAGCACCTCCACTTCAGCAACCATCAAACAGCAGTCAGATGCTCAGTTACTCTGACATTTGCTTGCAGACTTATGCCTACACTTTGGCTTTTCTTTCCTGTCATTTTACCCAGGACTTGTTCTTCCTCTCCCCACGTCAGCTTTTCGTAGATATGAAGGTAGTCAAGACCACATAGCCTGTTGACCTTTTCTTTTTTAACACACAAACGAAGTGTGGAATTTGGATGAGTTAGGTACCTTGTACATAACATGACAATTCTCTGGAGAGATAGGGGACCCAGGCCCCTGTTGACAACCAAAGGTCATCTCAACCACAAAATGGCTTAACCCGTTTGAGTAATCTGCCGTTTTTTTGTTTGGCATAATGTCACAGGTAGTTCTCATCACACTGTGTCTTTCCTCTCTATCAATGTATTAGGCCTGCCATACTACTGTGGCCTCACAGTTTTATGATTGCTTATCAAAGGGCCACAAGAAGTAGATGGCTGAGTTTTCCTGGAGGAAGACTTGTACATGCTACACTCCTCCAGTTATATTCCTTTCACCAAGTAATTGAGATGCTTTGGAGCTTCTGTAGTGTTCCATTGCGTTTGTCTGACCATGTTCACTGCCTGACCAGCTGCTGTATCAAGTTTTATTCTTATCAAGCAGAATTCTGCCTTATTCTAAAATATTCAACCATCTAAGAGCTGAGGACGCTCATCACAGCTCCATGAAATATCAAATTGTAAGAATACCAAGAGTCCACTTTACAACCAATCAGTACTCTCTTCTCATGCAGCATAAATTGTTGTTCCTTTTACAATTTGGTATTCTTGTGTATTGTCCAGATGAGTGCAAGACAAAAAGCTTCGACAGCATGTCTTTTTTTTCAACAATGCTCAAATTTTACACTACCAAATGGCTGTTTATAATATCAAATCGAAACATGAAGTAATCCTAATGGATTCTGAAGTGACTCTTCTCATTGCTGACTAGATTTGTTGATTAATAAAATCACTATTTTAAAAACTACAAATTTTCAGTCCATTTTGAAATATTTAAACTCTTTATATTACAGCAGTGCCTTCAGGAGGAAACAAAATATCATGACTCATTAGTTTTTTTAGGTCATGTAATTTAGTTTTAATTTAATGCAACCCTTTTAAAATATAATTGCAGCACAATCTGATATTTTGATTTTGAGGATGTGGCTAATGCTTTTTACTAGCCTGATTGATTTTGGTCCTGATGTAGTTATTTAAAGATGTATTGCTTGGTAAAATTCTGTATTTGATTTTCTTGGGACAGACGATAATTGTCACCCTTCCTATTAAATGTACTGTTTGTGAACTAACTGTGTTGTTTCATTACTACTTTGTATCTAAATAATAAGTAAAATGACATTACTTACCCTATTGCAAGTTGGAAATTACTGCAGACTCGATGCATTTAACATGATCTATATTAAGCTTTTAGAAAAGGTTGATTTATCAGAGGTAAACTAACCAGTGTAGTTATAGCATTTGATCTATGACTGCTGAAATCCCAGTGTTTTTATCTACTATGTACTCCCCACGGTGGCCACAAAGCACAGATGGGGTTAGACTGGTAAGCAGGAAGTAAGATTCAGTTTGCAGGGTGAGCCAGAGGGATAAGTATCAGAATGCTCTTGGTGAAAAGTGCCATTGGGAAAGCATCATGGATATAGGGAAGACAAATCCCAGTCCTTGTAAAATTTTTATCAGTTATTCTGTTTTGCTGCTTTTAATATAATAGTGGGCAATTCAACATTGCCACGAAAAACAGTGATTCAGTTGACACTGTGTAACATCAGAAGTTGTTATAAATGGAGTTTGGTGCTGCATTGTTTGCGCAAGAGGCAAAAGAAAATACAGATTTTAGTTCAATAAATAACTGTTCTTCAGTGTTATTAGAAAACAGCTGTTACAAATTTTGGGACTGATTCAGATATTTTCTCTGGTTCAACATTGCTAGTTTATCTCTCAAGCATCTCCCATGATAAGGATTTATTGATGTTGTGACCTGGGGCTGGTGCAATTAGTCCCTTTTTGTGTGTATAAGATATTGAGATCTTTTACATAGCCCCATGAACTTTTCTCCTGAAACCAGAATAATCAACAGTCTAGTGAGATGAGGACAATTGTAAAACAACAGCTAATTTACTTTTTACTTAAACATAAATAAATGCATAACAATTTTCAGAGAGGTTTAATCTAATTTGGTGTTTTGTAACACCAGAAGTAATATATTGTGCAAACTTAGCTTCATTTTACAAATCCATATTTGCTGGTTTGAAAGTTTTCTTCCTCCTGTGTTTCCAAATCCAAACGTGCAGATTATCATTATTCAACTTAAAGTCAAAGAGGTGACTTCTGACTACCACCACCTGCTTGCCCATCCAACCCCCCCACCCTCGGCTCCATGCTAGGAATTGGCTTAATTTAGCTGACAGTCAAAGCTGCCCCTGCATTCATGGGTGGGGACATTGTGCAGCTTCCTCCCACTCTGCTCAAATTAATGAGGGTGCTCCCCATCTGTCAACCCCTGTACATGCATACAATCAGGTATGGTTATAAGCTTAAGGCCTGCCAATATAAACTTCTCAAAGTGCTTAATGGAGATAGCAACCAGAAAATCAGATCTTCGATTTGCTATTCGAGTCTTCTTCCCTCTTATCTGCATCAAAGATATGTTTAACTTCTTTAGATCTTAGATGCAGGTTGCCAATCATTGGAAGAGGAGTGGATCCTCGAGTAAAGTTTCATGAGATTTCGACCCAGTTTAAAAGTACAGGAGAATAATAATGATCAAAGCACCAAGCAGCACCACTGTGATGTCATCCAAAGAGAATATATTTGCAAGGAATTGTTGCAGTTCATGTTCAGCTTCAGCACCTTCCTGAATGAACTCCAAAATCTCTCAAAGCATAAGCTTACACAGAATGAAGTGGTTTTAAGTTGTTACACTCTGGCAAACTAGACTTTCCCTGGTTCAAACCTCGTTATGTAATAGATTACAGGACATTGGGAGGCAGCCCTCCATCTTGTAAGAGGGTGGTTTGCGCCATGGTGGTCGTCTATGTTTTAAGCATCACCTGGTGTGGCACAGGAGCTCCACTTTGGCATGGCAGTGTCTACCGCATTTACTGCAGAAAAAGATCATGGGCTGAGTTGGTGCGCAATTTGCTGGCCTCGATTTTCTCTGGGCCCTCTTCTCAGTGAGCTGAGCTTTTCGTTTCTTCTTGCCTATTCCAATGCCCTTCCAAACGGTCAGCCTCAAGAGGTCACACCATCAGCGACTGTCTCCCAGTTGTCGGTGTCAATGATTGCCATCTTTATATCTTACATGAATGTGTCTTTGTATCAGAGTTATTGATGCCCAGGAGATGGTGACCCAGTGGGCAGTTAACCGTACAGAAGGTCTTTAGGTATACGGCCATCATCCATCTAGTTGAGCCAGCGCAGAAGTCATTAACTTAGCAATGAGTATATACTGATGGAATTAGCATGCTCCAGGAATTTGAGTTGACCTTGTCCTGCCTAGAAATGCCGTTGATACATTTGAGACAGCGAAGATGGAAACTGTTCAGCCTTTTCTCCTGTCGAGCATATGTTGTCCATGTCTCATCATTGTAGAGGAGTGCACTGACGTTGCAGGCTTGGTATCTTGCAATTTAGTGTTCAGTCAGGCTGCTGTTGTCTCTCACACTCTCTTAACTCAGCTTGGACATAACAGCTGCAGCTTTTGCAACGTGTGTTGATTTCAGCATCATGACAGATGCTGGTGATTGTGGAGCCTAGATATGTGAAGCTATCAACAACCGCCAGTGTTTAATTGCTCAGATGGCAACATGGCAACATCCTGGACCATGACATTTGTCTTCCTAATGCTGATGATCAAATCCAAGTGTCTACAGGCATGAATGAGTCTGTTCTTTTGCTGCTGAAGGTGTTCCTCAGTATGGAATGCTAGTGTGGCATCATCATTGTAGAACAACTCAGGACTTGGCGCACCTTTATCTTGGATTTTGGGGGAGTAAGGCTAAACAACTTTCTGTCAGTACTGGTATGTAAGTGGATGCCTTCTGTCGATGACCTGAAGCCATACACAGCAGCAGATAGAAGAATGTGCCAAAGTGTGTCAGTGCCAGCACAGAAACCTGTTTGACCTCATTGTGGATCCCAAAGGGCTCCGATGTTGCCCTGTCATAGCCGACCTTACCCATCATGTTGTCACGGAAAGAGGAGATCACATTGAGCAGCTTTGGTGGGCAGCTAATTTTTTCCACAGTTTAAGGAGACTGCCCCTGCTCACATGGTTGAGTATCTTGATGAGCTAGATGAACTGGTGTCCTTTGTTTACCACATTTCTCTTGCAGTTGTTGGACTGAGAAGATCATGTCAATTGCAGATCATGTAATTCTGAAACCAGAATTGGATTTTGGTTAGATGCATTCAGACAGAATCTGCAGTCTGACAAGGACAGCACAGGCAAATACTTTTCCCCTAATGCTCAGCAGGGAAAGGCCTTGAGAGTTGTTGCAAGCACTACGGTTGTCCTTGTTGCACAGGATCGCAATCTTTGCATTATGCATATTCCAGGGCACTCCCCCCTTTCTCAGCAGTGACAGGAAAGTTTATGCAGATGCTGCAGGTGTGCCGATTTCCCATACATGATGAGTTCAGACAGTATAGCACCAGCATATGGAGCTTTTCCCATGGCAAGTGAGTCAATAACTTGCTAAGCTCCTTCACTGTGTTTGATATCCAGCTCTGTCATGACAGGCAGGCTTTCTCTGATGTTTAGAGCTTCCGCTGTGACTCTGTTCTCCCTACAGTACAACTTGAGGTATTGTTCCACCCATCTCCCCAGCTGTTTATTGTGGTTGGTGATGGCTTTCCCTACCTTTGTTTTTGACGGAATCTTTTCCTCGCTGATGAACCTGTTGCCTTTTTGATCCTTTCATACATGTCCCTAACGTTCCCTCTGTCGAAGGACATCTGCATATTCTGGAAAAGTTGTAACCAATGGTCATTATCGCACTGCCTACCAGTGTGCTGGGCTTTACTTCGTGGTTCTTAGTGCATTCAAGGTGTTCGCACTCAGATATTTCATTAATGAGAGCAAATCACTTGGCTTCAATGACAGGTTCCATCAGGTTCGCCTTGAACCAGTCAGTATTTCTCCACTCTTGCTTCACATTTGATGTGTGGGGTGTTGTAGATGGTGTCTTGAGCTATGTTCTGTTTCACTCCTGCACTCTGTGAGAATGCTGGAGAGGGCTGCTCAATCAAGTTGAGAAACTTTTTTTATATCTGGGTAAGCAGTATGGTTGACATTGATATGAGGATGACGTTTCTGCTTTGAATGATAAAATTTCAAGACTTGCATCCTAACCCTGGTGCACACCAAGGAGTGATCTGTATCACAGTGCAGTGGTAGCTGTGTTGTTGAGAATCCTGTTCTGAGAGTCATGTCTTGTGATGATCAAATCCAGCTGATGCCAATGCCCTGATCATGGATGTCTCCAGAATACCTTGTGGCATGGTTTGTTCTGAAAGAAGTGTCGGTTACACAAAACTTGTGATAGCAGCAAAGCTTAAGTAGTCTCTGTCCGTTCTCATTTAACTTTCCCAGGCCATGATGTCCAAGGCAGGAGGGCCATGCTTCATGGTCCGTGCCCACTCTTGTGTTGAAATCCCCCTGTAGGGATTCTACTTTTAGCAGTGTCAAACTCTTCATAGAACTGGTCTTTCACCTCTATAGTGGAGCATAGAAACTCATGAGTTAAAAGGCCCTGTTTGAGTTAAGAGGTGGATGTAGAGAACAATTCTGAACCATTTATGGGGGGCTCTATTGTTGAGATTAGTGAGTCTTGAGGGTGCGTTATCGGCCAGCTGCAAATCACCTGTCAATTCCACATGGCCCTGATGTTCCAGCTTGCCAGTTGAAGAGTTGACTTTGTTTTGTTTGTATCCCTGGTGCAATGGATTCCATCCACTTGTTGAGTAGAGACTTTAAGCTCCAAGCACTCATTGAAGCAGGTGGACCATGGTGGGTCAGCACCTTACTAGTCAGGGGGAGGTGGGTGGTGGCTGACCTGTAGGATACGATAGTCCCTCCCACTTTTGGAGACAGCTCATAGCACCCATTCTCTATGCCAATTGATTTGGTCTTAACTGTTGACTCCTGTTTTGTGTTAACACTCTGCAGTGAAACTGGAGTGTCCTTTCGAGGACGCAAGTCTGGGCAAAACATATGGAGACCCTTGGCTGCCCAAACATCAGGGATTCCCCCCTCAACCTCCCTAGTTGAGTCAAAAAAAATGCCAAGCACTACGTTTGGCACTTGGTTGCAGGAGTAGCCAGAAAGATGACATATTTAGACATCAGTCCACCTTTACGCTCCACTCTAGATTTTTTGTCAGGACTTACTCCCTCAGCCTTCAACTCTTCAAAGATTATCCACAAGGCAGTGCAGCTTTTCATCCACAGCTGGGAGTGTGGTTCATGAGTGCCAGGGCATGTCCAAATGCCAGTGGGCCTGCAGACTGCGCATGTCTGGGGACCAAACCTCCTCCAAGTTACTCTGAAGCTTTAACTTTCTGTGGGCCGCCATGAGGAAGCACAGCTGAGGACTTGCCAATGAAGAGGCTGGGCACTGACAGGGACAGACTTTTATATGTTTGGCTATGTATTACTGCTAGCCAGCAGTGTAGACTGAAAATGAGAAGCAAACAAGCACACACAAGCAGAAAGTATGCTAACTCTCTTTACCCACATAGTGGATGCATCACATCACCTGTTAGACACATACAGGAAATTAATGCCTTTCTAAACCGAAGAGGAAGGGCCGCACGCAAAAACTTGGGCCTTCCTTGGCACACCAAACACACTACAACAGTCCCAAGTGCAACACCCACCTCCCTGTCAGTGATCATAACATCAAAAAAAAAAGATAAAGGCAAAATACTGCAGATGCTGGAAATCTGAAACAAAAACAAAAAATGCTGGGAAAAAGCAGGTCTGATAGCATCTATGGAGAGAAAGACAGAGTTAACATTTCAAGTCCGTATGACTCTTCTTCAGAACTTTTTTCAGAACATAAAAGACTTGCAATATTTCAAAACACTGGACATAAGTGCATGCAGTAGCAGAATGGAGGCAGATGCTCCGAAAGCTGGACCGTCTAGTACAAATTTAATGTCAATAGCATATACGAATGAACTCCGTTGTCTCAAGCTTAGGATATGTCAGAGACATCATTTTATCAGCCACTTTATCTATCCTCACCTACTGGCTGAAAATGCAACCCCAGAGTGGTTGATTGTGTTGCCGGGATTTACTTGTTTGTTTAACTTAAATTGGTCTAAAATTTCTCCAAGGTCATACAAAGAAAAAATTCAAAATTTGACAACGCAGACTTTTGTATCTGGTATGAGAAAGGGGGATGGAATGCAATTAAATATTGTGCTCCTGTAATGTTATTATGGAGGTTGAACATTCAAGCAGTTTTTTTTTTAAAGGTAAACCTACCTTCCAAAGTAACCCTAATCAGATATATATCAGACTTATGATATGACTTGACCTGACCTGGGTAATTCTATTCATAGAATGTATCATGTTTTTAGCTTAAACTGTGAATGGAACCATTTTGTTTAATAAATAATCTTTGCACTTTTATGGTTCCAGTACACCATGCTCAGTGTAAAAGTCTTCAACCCAAGCCTGGGAAGTAGCCACTCATTCAAAACCCTTCAATCTTGCAGAAAGAAATTGGGAGGGCTACGTAATCTGTCACTGCTACAGAATTTTGCTCAAAGTTCCAGGTTAAGTATCCAAGATCGCTGCTTATGAAGACTGTATATAAGAATGATTCCCATCAGTTCCCTAGGTACAGAGTATGGGTGCGTTTAATATTATCCAAGGTTTCAGATATCGCCTTAGACAATAAGTCTAAGGAGATTATTTTACTTCAGTATCTTTTAAAGAATATTGTTATCTTTTACCTTTCTCATTTGAACAGTTGGTTTAATAATGTGATAACCAATAATTGGATTAGAGTTCCTTCTCTAGTTGGGACCTGTTCTCAGCTTGGGATATTATTAAATTCTCCAATGCTATCACAGCCTCCTTGAGAGGATCTTCTAAATGCAAGCCTTTACAGGCTACTCCGTCATTCCAGATACTTTAATTTACAGCTGGACAGTTTGGACTTTTAAAATCTTGTGCTGCACTCAGAATTATAGAGTTTGTTTGAGAAATATTTCCCTGCATCTGAAGTGCCTTTTTCCCAAATTGTTGCACCTTATTATCCCTATCTGAGTCACTGATAAATGGGAAATGCTAAATAAGTCAAACCAGGAAATAAGGAGGGTGGGGAGAAACCCCTAGAATGGCATTGGCAGCTTGATGTGGGGCCGCTTTGATGAAATGGGCTGTCATGAGACACCATATTCAGAAAACCTGGGTGATTCCACAAGGGGCCAAATTAGGCTTGGGTTTTCTAAGCTACTGGATGAGTTTTATACACTGCTGATGTTCTATCTAGACCTTGGTGGATTACTTTTAGTTAATTGCACCTGCTAAGTCATTCCAGATACTTTAATTTACAGCTGGACAGTTTGGACTTTATATCCTGCGAATGAGACTTCCCCATAGAGAACTCAAACAACAACAAGTAAAATTAATGGTGGAGTAGCCTGTAAAGTCTTGCTTAACTCATTATGAACTGTATAAGCTTGATCTATTTCGGGATGCTGTCTCTAAACATTTATATAACTACTTTTGTGGCTCTCGCCAACAAAGAAATGGGTATGAGAAATCAAATTAAATCATTAGTTATACTTGGTATTAGAGATGAGGAAAGCCTTCACTTTAAGGTAGGAAACTTCTGGAGCAATCATGTAGAAGCTTGGGGTGATAAGAGCAATAAAATCTTACACAAATTTATAACTATGATACAAGATACCAACACCAGATAGATTTGCCAGTCCCTTCTCCCTTTTCCTTCGCTCCCTTCAGTAAGTCTTGTTCCCATTTGCTTTTGTGCTGATTAATAAGTCCTTTTGATGAATTTTTGGAGTTTAGTTAAGTGGAATGGCACATAATACAGGAGTAACGTAACTGGTTTGATTGAGTCAAGGCACAAATTAATTAGTAAAAGGATCTAACCCTTTGTGCAAAATGTCATATCCAAGGAAGATCCTCACCAGAACTTTGGTCACCCCAAAGAGAGAGGGCCATGTGTAACTAGATTCTGCATTGGTGTTTCGAGATGATAAGAGGTGAATGGAGGCTGATTGAAACTTAAAGAGGAGTCCCAGCTGCAACCCAAGTAAACCCTTACATTTCCAGGGCATTAATTTAAACTATCCAGAAAAATATTTCTCCCTATAGGCGAGTTCATGGTGCTTCTAAATTTGCTAAGTCATTTACAGAAGTAGTTAGGGGCTGTATGTTCCAAGCAGAAATTACCTGTGAATATTCTGTTGGTTGACTACAGTAGTGTGGGGCGGGGCTTTCAGTACTACAGTTATCTGAATGATGTATGAGCAAACAAGAATCTTGTCCTTGATCTCCTGCCAGGTTACTAAATCTGAGACTGTGAGGTGGTTTTCTTAGCTCAACAGTTATCTAGGGTGGGCATTGCAATGGCAAATGTGTCTCATGATCTAGCCTGAGAAATGAAATGTGCACAAAAGTAGCTGAAAAATATGGTGCCCATGGTTGTTTCTGGAGATCCTTCACCTAACTGGATAATAACTGGGGGAGGCAGTGGTATTGTCACTAGACCAGAATTCCAGAGACCCAAGATAATGCCCTGGGGACCTGGGTTCAAATCCCACCATAGCAGATGGTGACATTTGAATTCAATTAAACCTGGAATTATAAGTCTAATGATGACCATGAAACCATTGCCAAATTGTAAGAAACCAACTGGCTCACTAATATCCTTTAGGAAGGAAATCTGTTGTCCTAACCAGGTCTGGTCAGAGTCAAAAATGCCCTCTGACCGAGGGAAATTAGGGATGGACACATGACAAAATTTTTAAAAATCCCACATACTTGACAAGTCAGCTTTGAGTCTCTTTTACAAATTCAAGTTTTTCTGTGATTTCCAGGATGTTGTAAAAGGGATCAGAAGGAAGAAGTATGACTCCTATTAGCCTTGCAAGCCATGGTTCTCTGACCTTTTGACCTCTTTGGAATGAGTTGAGCATGAGTTGAGGATTTCATTGTCCCTCGCAGAGATATCTTCTCTTTGGCCAAATGTGAGATATCTTCTCTTTGGCCCAAATTTGGATTTCTCCTGGCTAATGGCTTGACTATTGAAAGAACATAATTGTTATATCAAGGAATAGTTCCTTCAGCACTTGTTCATCGAGCTAAGTTAGTCAGTCTTCCCATATGTGGTTCTCACATCCTCGGATATCCCTGACGTCTATGAATTTCTTTTAAACAATTATCCAGTTATACTGATGTGTATATATATTGCCCACGTGACACATTTCCAGGTAAGAACTATGGAAAGGGCAGTCATTCCCCTCATTCCTGAATGTTCAATGGGTGTATTTACCCAGTGTGCTAGTTTGCAGCACTCATTTCATGAAAATAGCGTTGAGACAGCTTTTCAGCTAGGGGTAAGCCCCTCGTCAAACCATGGGGTCTGTAAGAATATTGTAATTAAAATCATGCAAATATTTGGCAAACTAATATGTCAGATTACGTCAAATTACCAGAAGGGTGTGAGAGGAGCTGTAAGGCTGGCAGAGGTTGCAGTGTTGGTAAGGGAGAGACTGTGTAGTCACCTTAAGATGATAAGAATTTTAAAGTTCAGTGTGTTGGGAGCTAGGACAGGAATGAATGATGGGCGGACAGGAAATTGGCAGCCGAGATTTGGACAAGTTGGAGTTTATGGAGGGCGAAGTGAATTCAGCGCAGAAAACATAGCAAAAATCAAATCTAGAGCTGACAAACTCTACAAGATTTTAGAAGCGGTGCGGCTGAAGATGGGATGGAGTGGCAGGGGGGTGGGGGGCATTGCCGTGGAGGTGGAATTAAGTAGCCTTAATTTAAAGTTAAACTTTGGGTGGAACAGAACAAGAAGTTTTTGCATGGTTCAGGCTGAGTGAACAGGACGGAATGGTTTGAAAGGAACGGAGTTTGGATGTAACTGCTGTAGTTATCCATGGATGTGAATGGGTACAGCGGTCTGAACACTTGTTCAGGGCATTGTGCTAAAAAATGTAAGAATGTTGCAAGGTCCAATGAGAGACTGCATGCAAATTCACAATTAATTCCCTAACTATCCATTTTGTTGCATAATGCGAGATTCTTAATTTTCCTTTTGTTTGTTTTTGTTTGTGTTTGTGCAGTCAATAGTAATTTCTCCCAATTCAGTAAATTACAGGATATGTGAAGTTTGAAAAGCCCAACAGCAGAAACACTATCAAAATCTTTACAATTAAGAATAATCGACTACCTGAAGCTTCTCCAAAGGACTCTACCCTTGAATCCCTTGTGCCTATAACTTGTAACTGTCAATTTTACTTACCTTTCTTCTGACTCAAATTTCTAAACTTTTATATTCTTTCATGGGATATGTGTCTGTTGCCCTTGACCATCTAGGTGAGAGAGATTGTGGGTTTGCAAGGTTGCTGCAGTTTAATTTGGTTAAAATGTCTCCATGCCGGTTTTCCTGTATCTAATATATGGATTCCAGAAAAACTGGAAATCTAAGCTGCTGAAAATGACCAATAAAGTATGCTCAGCACTGAGTTTTTCTGCTCTAAATGCCATGAAATCATTTCTGCAACCAAGAAAAAAAAACTGCAAAGCTCAAAACGAGCATTCTTTTACCATTGACTCGCTTTTTTCTTCCTTTTTGAAGATATGTTGTATAATTTTACATTGATACTTGGTATAATTTTGCATGCCCTTGGGATTGCAGATGAAACTCTTGTAATTGGATATTGCGGGCATCTACATATTTTCTGACTGCATCAAGTGAATATTTAATGGCTTAGTAGGAAATGGTACAGTACAGTTAATGCTCCCTTGCTCCTATGCATAATTGCTTAGCTGTTTCAGAGCAAATAAAATAAGAAACGATGTTCACTGCTCAAATTATAGAATCTCGAACTACTAACCTGTGAATTGGTCAACGTTGCTTAACATCAACTAAATTTTTTCTTACAGTAATTAGGTGTTCACTGATCTCTCTTCGTTTCCTCATTTGAGTTTGGTATTAGCCTAAACTGAAATGCTCTACATGTAATGAAAAGCAGCGTTTTGAAAACATCATCGTCGGCCTATTTCAAGAAGTATTAGGTTTTTTCAGTATTTCACAGATTGTGGGCATTGCTGACTAGCCGAACATTTATTGCCCATCCTAATTGCCCTTGAGAAGGTGGTGGTGAGCTGCCATCTTGAACTGTTGCAGTCCATATGGTGCAAGTACACCCACAGTGCTGTTAGGAAGGGAGTTCCACTATTTTGATCCCACGACGGTGAAGTAGGACAAAGAGGAGTCATGTTTAGTTTTGCAATAACAGAGAAATGTTAAAAATGCAGTGAGTAGTTTAATTGTCTCTTGATTATTACATAGGGATGTCTTCCAGTGGACCAGCAATGTTAAATAGCACAAGTTAAAACATTGCACTATATACAACATTGATAATTGTCACTTGGTGGCGCAGAACTTGAATGAATGGCAAATTTCAAACAATCATGGCAAGCTATGCTACAGGAGAAAAGGGTGCTTATTGGTTGGCAAGTCGACTCTGGCTGGAAAGTTGGTATGGAGAAAACAACAGGGAACAATAGGCTCCCCAAGCTTTCGGTTAATTCAATAAAGGTACAAAGCTTGAACATATTCCTTTTGTTTGCAGAGAACAGGTCTCTGCTTACAAATGCATGTTGCTTCTAGTAAGCCAAGTTATGAGCTCGACTGATTGATTGATTGTCTTAAATTTGTTGTTAGCGAAGCTATTAGCTCACTCAGGATTGTTCAGCAAATGCTGCCCAATCGCAGAATCACATCTGACAGCCTAATTTTGTTGCAGTAATTAATTGATTTTTTTTTTTTCTTTAAAATGCTAGTGGGAGAGTTCAACAGTACACAGATTTTTCTCGTGTATGTTTGATTATCAGCTCCTTTTTGATTTTAATACTAAATTATCTCAATGCATGGAGATCCCATTAATTGTTTCAAATGTATTTTTTAACCTGTCTTTTTAAATAATTGAGTCTATCTGGAGTTTCAAAGTGAATATCTGCCTGGGACTTGTGAAGAGAATAAAGACGGGTCTTTTAGTTGGTGAGAAAAATATATTAATAACATTGATGGTATAATTTATCATATTAGTGAACTACTTATTTTTCTATCTCAGTGAGGATGCAGGGGATGATCAGCATTGCTATCAAGTGGCACTTGCTTAACATTAACCTGCTCACTGACGCTCAGTTTGGGTTCTGCCAGGGCCACTCAACACTTGATCTCATTGCAGCCTTGGTTCAAACATGGATTAAAGAGCTGAACTCCAGAGGTAAGGTGAGAGTGACTGCCCTTGAATCAAAGCAGCATTTGACTGAGTGTGGCATCAAGGCACCCTAGCAAAACTTGAGTCAATGGAAATCAGGGAGAAAACTCTCTGCTGGTTGGAGTTATACCTAGCACAAAGGAAGATGGTTGTGGTTTGTTGGAGGTCAGTCGTCTCAATTTCAGGACATCACTGCAGGAATTCCTCAGGGTGGTGTCCTAGGCCCAACCATCTGCTGCTTCATCAATGACCTTCTTTCATCATGGGGGTCAGAAGTGGGGGTGTTTGCTGATGATTCCACAATGTTCACCATTTGTGCCTCCTCAGATACTGAAGCAGCTAATGTCCAAATACAGAAAGACCTGGACAGTATCCAGGCTTGGGCTGACAAGTGGCAAGTAACATTCATGCCACACAAGTGCCAGGCAATGACCATCTCCAATGGGAGAATCTAACCATCACTCCTTGACATTCAATGGCATTCCCATCACTGAATCCCCCACTACCAACGTCCTGGGGGTTACCATTGACCAGAAACTGAACTGGACTAGCCATATAAATACTGTGGCTACAAGAGCAGGTCAGAGGCTGGGAATCCTGTGGAGGGTAACTCATCTCCTGACTCTCCAAAGCCTGTCCACTATCTACAAGTGACAAGTCAGAAGTGTGATGGAATATTCTCCACTTGCCTGGATGAGTACAGCTCCCACGACACAAGAAGCTTGACACCATCCAGGACAAAGTAGTCTACTTGATTGGCACCCCATTTAAAAACATTCTCTCCCTTCACTGACACACAGTGGCAGCAGTGTGTACCACCTACAAAATGCACTGCAGGAATGCACTGAGCCTCCTTCGACAGCACCTTCCAAACCCATAACCACTACCATCTAGAAGGACAAGAGCAGCAGACACATGAGAACACCACAACCTGGAAGTTCCCCTCCAAGCCATTCATCATCCTGACCTGGAAATATATCACTGTCACTGGATCAAAATCACTCCCACTCTAACAGTACTGTGGGTGTACCTGCACTGCATTGAATGCAGCAGTTTATGAAGGCAGCTCACCACCACCTTCTCAAGAGCAATCAGGGATGCAGCCTATCCCAGCAGGCAATGAGCACTAGGTGGAGTACACCCAGGACGGGACTGCTGCACAAATATATTACTATTAGTGACTTGTTCTATTAGTGTTTGTCTTAGACTTCCTTTTGAGGACACTGAATAGAACCGTTATCTCAATTAATCTAAAGAGGGTTCTCAATTTGTTGCCTAGCCTTGCTCCAAATTTTGCCGAGATATCAGGGCAAGTGAAAGCACTTTTGGAAGCTCACATATGAGACTACTTTGAAAAATAGAAGATTAAAAATATGTAGAGTTTTTAAAAAATTAAAAGAAACCTTCCAATGTATATTGCTCTCTGGTGGATGACTGATTCTCTATCAGCTGAAGGGTGGAACCCCTTCCTCATAAAGTGGTTAAATACTTGTTTATAGTCAGTATGGTTGAAATGATTTTATGAAAAAACATGAATAACTCCTGAGGCATTGTTGTTATTTGGACCTTTTTGTTTAGTCTGGCAACTCCTTCCTTGAATAACAATGTATTTTCTTTCCACTGCTTCCTTTGGATAAGATGTTCCATCGTATTTTCTTTAACTTTTAGTCGCATGCATTGTGCTGTGTCTGTAGCAGGGAAGGCATGCAGGTAGTCAAGCCCCATGCCTCTGCTATTGTTGCTAAGTAACCAGCATCCTTGAATTTATTGCAAGAACAGGAGCCAAGTCATTCCCTGTTCTTGGAAGTATCTGGTCTGTACTGTGCATTTCCACACAGTGACATGGCTGAAATTGGGAACTCAGCAAGATGAGAAATCAGTTGTGTATCCATATTCTGATAATTGCAACATTTTACACCTTGATTCTTAAAATCTTCCAAAATGCAGCTTGAGCCTTTGGAAAGGCTGCTTATTCTGATTTTCCATTGAGGCTGATTTCTTTCCACATATCCCTTCTGGTGTATTCTTTCAGCTAGATGACTGGAACATTATTGATATGCCTTTCAACTTCCTGTAACTCAATAACAGTTGGACAAGAGCCAATAACAGGACTAAACATTTTTTCTTTGTAGCCAGCTTCCTTTAGAATTCATTTGCACTTATTTTCTATAGACATCACCATTGATGTCTGAAATTTAGGAAAAATCCAGAATTTTCAACTATGTGGTTATTGCATCAAAAGTGTTAACAGTATTTCCAGGAAATAAAATATCCTCAATTATTTAGACAGCTAAAAAAGAATCTCCTCCTCTTCTTAGCCACTCAGAACAATAAATTAATATCATTTTTTCTCAGCAACATTTCACACCTTGTGTGGTGTTCTGCCTGAAGTAATTATGATCCTCTCAACTAGCAGTTGCAGTTCTACAGTGCAGTAAACTACCAATAAAGTATTGATCTTACGTCGGGTTGCAGTGGTGCTTGAAGTGGAAAAAGTAGTATCTTGTTGGTGGAGCAAGTGCTGTCCTGAGATTTAAAGCATCCCCAACGGAAAATACTGGAAAAGTATTTTTTTTAAGTTAATGCTGTATAAGTATTGTTTAAATCTGTGTTTAAATTTGAATTATTTACCTGTTTTGAGTAGGGTTTGGCTTTTTGTAACACTGGTTTTAATCTGCATGGCTTGACTCCAGATTATATCTCGATCTTCTGATTTGGAAGATGGGATGCTGATATTTGCATTGCATGTGGATTACATTTGCTTGCATAGATTGCTCCATCATACATCCTTGGCAAACAGCCTTATTCTTTGTTCACAAGCATTTATACAGGATGTATTTTTAAGTTGTTCAGCCAGTGACCCCGAGCTGTGGACTCGTGCTACAGCTGGAAAGATTTCAAAAACATTGTCAAGCAACATTGCTGCAAACAACCAGTGTTTAAATAACCGAAGTATTTGTTTTCTTTGAAGGGCAAGTTGTGAGAAGTAACTTCTGAGTGTCTGCACAATAATCCAGACTTGCGAGTGAAAGATGCAGGCAGTATTGTTGGAGGAGGATGCAGCGACAGGGGTGGAGGAAGTAAATCAAAGGATTTGTAATCTAGGATAAGGAATTTTAAATCGATGCATTGAGGGGATTTGAATTGGAAGCTGACCAAGATGGAGCTGATACAAGTAAGTGGGATTTCATATGGGATAGGATGTGTGGATGGCTGTTAGGTTATTTAGAGTTCGTGTACAGTGGAGTTTAAGAGGCCAGCAAGGAAAGTTGAGCCTTGAGTTGGTACTCTTGGATTGAAAGTTTCAGTGAAATTGAGGTTTAGACAGGTAATTTTATGAGGTGTTAGGTGATATTGATGCCTTTGTATGGTTTGAAGGTCAGCTCAGAGGCAAACAGGATACTGAAATTACAATCTAGAATCATAGAATGGTTACAGTACAGAAGGGGGCCATTTGGTCCATTGTGTGCATGACTACTCTCTGAAAGAGCAACTCAGTTGTCTCAGTCCACTGCCTTTTCCCCATAACTCTGCAATTTTTTTCCAGATTATTATACAGTACACTCTCTCGAAAGCCATTATTGAATCTACCTTCACCAGACTCTAGGGCAGTGCATTTAAATCATATTCACTTTTTTGTAAAAAAAAAAAAATTCCTCGTGTCACATTTGGTTCCTTTGCCATTCATCTTAAATTGGTACCCTCTGGCTTTCAATCTTTCTGCCAATGCTAACAGTTTCTCCTTATCTACTCTGCCCATATCCCTCACCAAACTTCTTTATTAAATCTCCTCTTAATCTTCTCTAAGATGAACAGCTCCAACTTCTCCAGTTACCCTCGTAACTTAAGTCCCTCATCCCTGGAACCATGCTTGTAAATCTTTTCTGCCCAATTTCCAAGGCATTTACATCTTGGCTAAAGTGTGGTGCCCAAAATTGGGAACACTATCCAGCTGAACCTTATAAAAAATTGTTTTCGGCTCACCATAAACTTCCTTGCATTTGTGCTGTATTTATAAAGCTCAGAATCTTGTATACCTCATTAACCACTTTCTCAAACTGCCCTGACATTTTCAACAATTAGTGCACATATGTCACAAGGACCCTCTGCTCTGCACCTTTTAGAGATGAGTCATTTATTTAATGAGGCCTCTCCTCATTCTTCCTCCCAAAATTGATCACTTCACAAACCTTGGCGTTAAATTTCATCAGCTATGTATTGGCCTAATCCACCAACCAATGACTTCTTGAAGTCCATCACAGTTTCAGTACTTATAAGTTTTGTGTCATCTGCAGACTTTGAAATTGTGCCTTGCACACCCAAGTCCAGGTCATTAATATATATCAAGAAAAGCAATGGTCCTAATGCCAATTCCTGGGGAACCCCACTGTGTACCAACCAAATGAACCATTTGCCAATATTCTCTGTTTCCTGTCACTCTAATAATCCAGAGATTCAGGCTAATGCTCTGGGGACCTGGATTCGAATCCCACCATGGTGGTGCCTGGGACATGGGTGAAATTTGAATTCAATAAAAATGTGGAATTAAAAGTCCAATGATGACCATGAAACCATGCCGATTTTCCCAAAAAACCATCTGGTTCACTAATGTCCTTTGGAACCTGCCATCCTTGCCTGGCATACATGTGACTTCAGATCCAGACTCCAACAATGTGGTTGACTGCCCTCTGAAATGGCCCAGCTAGCCACTCAGTTGCATCAATTGCTAAAAAGCCTTAAAGGAATGGAACTGGATGGACCACCCGGCATCGACATAGGCACTGGAAACGACAACGGCAAACTCAGCCCTGTTGACCCTGCAAAGTCCTCCTTACTAACATCTGGGGGCTTGTGCCAAAATTGGGAGAGCTGTCTCACAGACTAGTCAAGCAACAGCCTGACATAGTCATCCTCACGGAATCATATCTTACAGATAATGTCCCAGGCACCACCATCACCATCCCTGGGTATGTCCTGTCCCACCAGCAGGACAGACCCAGCAGAGGTGGCAGCACAGTGGTACGCAGTGGGGAGCGAGTTACCCTTGGGGTCCTCAACATCGACTCCAGACCCCATGAAGTCTCATCGCATCAGGTCAAACATAGGCAAGGAAACCTCCTGCTGATTACCATGTACCATGTCCCCCTCAGCTGACGAATCAGTACTCCTGCATGTTGAACACCACTTGGAGGAAGCATTGAGGGTGAAGAATGTACTCTGGGCGGGGGACTTCAATGTCCATCATCAAGAGAGGCCCGGTGGCACCACCACCGACTGAGCTGGCCAAGTCCTTAAGAACATAGCTGCTAGACTGGGTCTGCGGCAGGTGGTGAGGGAACCAACAAGAGGGGAAAAATATACTTGACCTCATTCTCACCAACCTGCTTGCTGCTGATGCATCTGTTGATGATACTATCAGTAGGAGTGACCAACGCACAGTCCTTGCTGAGACAAAGTCTCATCTTCACATTAAGGATAATCCTCCATCGTGTTGTGTGACACTACCACCGTGCTAAATAGGATAGATTTCAAACAGATCGAGCAACTCAAGACTGGGCAAACATGAGGCGCTGTGGACCATCAGCAGCAGAATTGCACTCAACCACAATATGCAACTTCATGGCCTGGCATATTCCCCACTCTATCATTACCACCAAGCCAAGGGATCAGCCCTGTTTAAAAGAAGTGTGCAGAAGGGCATGCCAGGAACAGCACCAGGCATACCTAAAAATGAGGTGTCAACTGAGTGAAGCTACAACACAGGACGACTTGCTGCCAAACAGTATAAGTAGCACGTATAGACAGAGCTAAGTGATTCCACAACCAACAGATCAGATTTAAGTTCTGCCTCATCCAGACATGAATGGTGGTGGACAATTAAACAACTCGTTGGAGGAAGAGGCCCCACAATTACCCCCATCCTGAATGATGGGGGAGCCGAGCACAACAGTGCAAAAGACAAGGCTGAAGCATTAGCAACAATCTTCTTCAGCCAGAAGTGCCTTATGGATGATCCATCTCGGCCTCCTCCAGGGGTTCTCAGCATCACAAATGCCGGTCTTCAGCCAATTCGATTCACTCCACGTGATATCAAGAAACGGCTGAAGGCACTGGATACTGTAAATGCTGTGGGGCCTGACACTATTCCAGCTATAGTACTGAAGATTTGTGCTCCAGAACTTATCGCACCCTTAGCCAAGCTGTTCCAGTACAGCTACAACATTGGCATCTACCTGGCAATATGGAAAATTGCCTAAATATGTCCTGCACAAAAAAAGCAGGACAAATCCAATCTGGCCAGTTACTGCTCCATCAGTCTACTCGTGATCATCTGTAAAGCGATGGAAGGGGTCATCAATAATGCTATCAAGCGGCACTTGCTTAGCAAGCACCTGCTCACTGACACAGTTTGGTTTCCGCCTGGGCCACTCAGCTTCTGACCTCATTACAGCCTTGATTCAAACATGGACAGAAGAGCTGAACTCCAGAGGTGAGATGACATCAAGGCAGCATTTTATCAAGGGTGGCACAAGGAGCCTTAGCAATACTGGAGTCAGTGGGAATCGGGGTTGTGGGAGGGAGGGGCAAGCTCTCTGGTTGGAGTCAAACCCAGCCCAAAAGATGGTTGGGGCAGTTGGTAGTCAATCATTTCAGTTCCAGGACATTGCTGCAGGAGTTCTTCAGGGTAATGTCCTAGGCCCAACCATCTTTAGCTGCTTCATCAATGATGTCCGTCATTAAGTCAAAATTGGCGATGTTCACAATTTGCTACGACTCAGATACTAAAGCAGCCCATGCCCAAATGCAGCAAGACCTAGACGATATGGTGGCAAGTAATATTTGTGTCACACAAGTGCCAGGCAATGACCATCACTCACAAGAGAATCTAATCATCGCCCCATGACATTCAGTGGTATTACCATAGCTGAACCCCCTGCTATCAACATCTTCGGGGGTTACCATTGACCGGACTGGACTATAAACTGAACTGGATATAAATACTGTGGCTATAAGAGCAGGTCAGAGGCTTGAAATCCTGCGGCGAGTAACTCACCTCTTGATTCCCCAAAGCCTGCCCGCCATCTACAACACACAAGTCAGGAATGTGATGGAATACTCACCAATTGCCTGGATGAGTGCAGCTCCAGCAATACTTGACACTTGACATCATCCAGGGCAAAGCAGCCTGCTTGATTGGCACCCCATCCAAAAACATTCACTCCCTCCACCACCAACGCACAGTGGCAGCAGTGTGTATCATCTACAAGATGCACGACAGGAACTCACCAAGCCTCCTTAGACAGTACCTTCCAAACCCACAACCATTACTATCTAGAAGGGCAAGGGCAGTAGGCACATGGGAACACCACCACCTTGAAATTCCCCCCCAAGCTACTCACCATCCTGACTTCGAAATATGTTGCTGTTCCTTCACTGTCGCTGGGTCAAAATCCTGGAACTCCTTCCCTAACAACACTGTGGGTGTACCTACTCCACATGGACTGCAGGCATTCAA
Organism: Cetorhinus maximus; assembly: GCF_964194155.1. Classification (NCBI taxonomy): domain Eukaryota; kingdom Metazoa; phylum Chordata; class Chondrichthyes; order Lamniformes; family Cetorhinidae; genus Cetorhinus; species Cetorhinus maximus. Next base: position 77,043,093 of record NC_135898.1, read on the forward strand.
GAAGGCAGCTCACTACCACTACCTCAAGGGCAATTAGGAATGGGCAATAAATGCTGGTCTAGCCAACTCCCACATCCCATGAACAAATAAAAAAAAACCTCAGCTAACTTTATATCCGTTCTGCCACTGTTACTTTTATTCTATGGCTTTTAACTTTGCTGACAAGCCTGTTAGGTGGCACTTTAGTAAATGTCATTTGGAAAGCCACATCAATTGCATTACCCTCCTCAACTGTCTGTTACCTGTACCTCGTCAAAAAAAAACTCAAGTTAGTTATACGTGATTTGCTCTTAACAGATCCATGCTGGCTTTCCTTATTAATCCACATCTGTTCAAGTGACTGACCCAGATACTAAAAGCTTTCCTACCATCGGGATTAAATTGACTGACCTAGAGTTGTTGAACTTAACCTTGCAATTCTGGTACCACCCTGGTAACCAAGGAAGATTGTAACCAAGGAGAGTGGCCTGTGCCTCTATAATTTCCACATTTACTTCCCTCAGTATTCTTCGATGGATCCAATCCAATCCTGGTGACTTAGCAACTTATAAGTGCAGCCTACCTTTCTAATACCTCTTTATCAATTTTTATCCTACCCAGTGCATCAGCTACCTCCTTTTTCAGTACGACTTTCACAGCATCTTGTTTCTTGGTGCAAAGTACTCAATTAGTACCTCAGCCATACACTCTGCCTTCATGTGTAAACCTCCCTTTTGATCTCTAATCTTTTCTACCACTTGACACTAATTTGCTATTTGGAATAGGTAGTGCAATTGGCAAGCACCGTAGATTTAGTCCAGCTAAATCGGTACAGTGGCTCATACAGAAAGAGGGATGTGTCACAACTAGCCTTAAATAGGTGGGTTAATGTTACTAAGCCGATAATTTTCTCTTTCAGATAATTTGTGTGGAGTGGCTTTTTGAATGTTAAATTAATTTACACTGACAATATGATCTTGAAACTTGCCAGTTTGAATTTCATCCTCCCTTGTTGGTTCAAATCAGAATTTAAATAACTTTAGAGCCTTTCCTGCCTTTGTCCATTTTTGTTACATGTAATTGATTATGTTTTAAACAAATACATAATACCTCAATTTTTTCCATGTCAGCGTTAACCTGATTATTAAAATTCATGTCTTCACAATTATTCCACGTCATATTTAAAAGCCCTCAAATAATTAAGGAAATTGACACGTATTCAAATGACTCATACCAGGCTACATCCAAATTTGACACAGCTCTTTCTGAAAGGCAAATACATGTTTAAACTAATGGGAATTCAAGATGAAGAAACTGGCAAAAAATTGGCTGAAGGAAAGGGAACAGCAAGTGCTTGTTAGCGAAGTGATGTTAAGTGTGAGGAGTAGGAAGTGCTGCGAGATACCCCAGGAATCAGTGCTGGGGTTTTTTTTGTTTCTATCTTGTATCAATAATTTAAATTTATAAGCTGAAATCAAATTGGGAAAAATGGCACATTGAGGTGGGAGGGGTGTAGTTGATCAGCCAGTGAAGGACACTTAAGCCTGATGAGGCAGCTGAACAGATGGTTAAATGCTAAATGGCCAGTACAGTGGGAGATGCCCCCTATCAATGATGTAAGTGATGGTGGAAATCTCAAAACGTTTACTTTTTAATAGTCTCCCTGATTGCCACCGGTCATTCTAGACCAGTTAATTGCCCTTCTGGTTGTCACAGCAAATGCGAGTACGCTGATTTGCAGTTTCTGAATCATGACAGAGATTTCCCCTGAAAGTGACAGAATGATGCATCAGCTGGGGATGATAGAACCGTAGAACTTCACAGTGCATGAATTGGCCACTTGGCCCATCATGTGAGAGATGGCTCTTTGATGAAGGAATCCAAAACTAATACCTGCCCTACTCTTTCTGTAGAGCATGCATGCACAGTGGTCAAATTATCACACTCAATCTGTGGAAACAAAGTAGTAGCTCATTTACAAAGGAATATGCTGGTTAGTTTGCAAGTAAGTGCAGTAGACCAATGTTCCTAAGACACGCTGTGAATTTGCATCAATATCAGCTTTCGTAAAATTAGCACTTATGTTTCTGTAATACAGGATGCAACAAAACAAGTAGACTGTGTTGCGAACTTTTTCCTTCTCAAGCTCTCTGCCCCAAAGGCAGGTCTGATGCACAACACCTTGATGTCCACCACAGGTGGAGTAAGGGGGCAGGTCCTGAATCCACCCCAGCCGAAATGGGGATCGAACCCTGTGCTGTTGGCACCAATTTGATTCACACCAACTGTCCAGCTAACTGAGCCAAACAGTTCACTAAGAAATGCACACTGTGGCAACTTACGCTTTTACATGTTTTTTGTAGCCTGGAGCTGTGGAGAGTGATGGTCGAGTCTCCAATTTCTTTACATCGCATGCATGTGATGGCTAACCAGGAATCTCTCCTGCTGTTGCCGCCTGCCATTGGCATAGGTTGGAATGATTTACAAGTTGATACTTGACCTAGTGGCTGTGCTGTGAACACTCCTTCCTTGACCATCATGTCCTGGAATGGAGTTTCTGGCTCACAGACCTCTTGCTGAATCATGAATCAGAAGACTACAAGTCAAAGGGTTTGATGCTGAAGCTGGACACACCCACCTTGGTGACTATGTCTAGATTTGGTCATTGAGATACAAGAAAATATTTCAATTTCTGACATTTAAATCATCCTGATAGCTCCTCTCTACTGCTTTCAGATTTTGAAGTATGAAAAGGTTATAAAGATAGCCATTCTTCTGATCACCTATGTTTAGTGATATAATAAATGTGATTGATTTCTTCAATTCAGTACTTCTAACAAAAGCTTAATTCTTCAGGATTTGTTTACACTTTTACCAGGACTTAAGATTTTTTTTGAAAATATATTTACAATATTGCTACACATCGTATTTAGAGAAATTCTTTGAATTATGCATTTGTTTTTCCACTGAGCAATGAAAAGCAGAGAAAAAATGAATATTAGCTTTGTGAGCTCTTTGTGACCCCTGCTGGATGGAATTAAATAGTATTTAATACACTATGCAATTTCAAAGCATTCTGTGTATGGAGAGAGGTTATATTTAGTTACTTGTAGTTCAATCTCACATTTGTCCTTACTGACTTCTGCACCTTGTGATGTAATTCCATACATATTTTTAACACAATAATCAATTGACTTGAACAAAAATTGTTAGCTTTATTAATATCTATTTATTCATAAATCGCTCTCCCACTCTGTCCTCTCTCTCAGCTCAAACTAGAAACACCTTCCTTTGGCGCAATCTTGTTCCTAAGTTAATGAATATTAGGGAAGTTAACTTTCAGAAGCAGTCAACATAACCTGACCTTTTGTTCCTTGTTTATTTTTTTAATTAACCATTGCTGAAACAGCATAGTGCAGGAAATATGACCTTGTCTAGCATGTTATGGGTAAGTATAGTCGAACATTTAATGTGCCTAAATAGTTTACTAAAAGCCTGTATGTTTGTTTTAAAGGATATTTGAACGCTGCTTTGAAAGGAAAAATAATTGATTTGTACTTTTACATTTGTCTGTTTAATCATTGATTTGGGAAATAAATCTTTAATACAATGTACTCAAATATTTTTATCCGACATTCTTCAAGCTTTCAGCCCACATGATGTTTGTATTCCATAGCTCAGAACACAACCAGTCTGCTGCCAGGCCCCTACTGGCTGGAACCAGCTGTGAGGAGATGGGTAGATTGACTCACCCTCTGATTTTCAGTCCTTCATGGAAAAGAACATAATTTAAATTGCCTCTAACTAAATAGTTTGGCTGAGATCAAAAGTTTGGTGTTGGCATTTCCAACCTAGATTGTATAGCATGTTAGTTTACTAGCTTGCTGTGCCATGGGGCTGTCTCAGCACACAATATATTTTCACTATGCCACTTAATTATTTTGTGAAATGTTTCTTATCTTTGTATAAAAGGTATTAAAGTGACACATATGTTTTTGAAAATTAAGCAAATGATTCAACATCATTGAATATGTTTGGCATTGGAAGAAAAAGTTGGGTTCCTAACATCTAACTCAGGAATTGCAATCTCATGTGACCCTGTGTTACTGGTTTGCTTCAGGTTTTTGTTTAAATTTGTGTAGCTGAACAGTTTTATTTTCATATCTATTTTCAGGATGTAGGCCATGTTACCACACTCTCACTTATTTCCAATCCTAGTTGCGTTCTCCATGAACAACTGCAGTCCTGTGCTAATCATGGTGTTTATGCTTGCTGAAGCAGACCGGCAGCCCCTGGATCTGAAGGAGTTTTGGCACTTTGCCGTTACTGTTGACAGAACAGTCACATTACTGAATTTGCCTTAGAGCTGTCAGTGCACTTCTCATTCATCCTGAAAATATGATCAGATGATCATCAGCACTGTGCTGAGAGTTTGTTTACCAACCTTCCTTCCAGTCCCATCCAATGAAGTGATTCTGTAGATCCTGCATGAGTATTTTGTATCAATCGGCAACTTTTTCTCAAGTTGTGGAGAGAGGCTGGGTAACTTGATGCATTTTAAATGCTCAAAAGGCCTGGCAAGAAAAGGATATTTTTGCTGTGGCAGCTTCAATATTTCTCAACCATGTTGGGCCTATTTTATGGTCTGTTAAATAGCTGCTTTCAACAGTTACAGACAATGGCTCAGATCTCCCAGTTCTCCTGATCATCGGGGACTAGATGTAACATCCAAGATGTGCTTCAGGATCCTGCGAGTTCCGATGCAAGGACTCTGTGGGAATTGCCCGGGAAGTTTGAACTTTCAATGGGCCTGGTTGGAGACTTCGGTCAGTTCTGACTTGCCTGGTTGGTTACCTAGGAAATGTTAAACAGGGGAATCCTAGCCTAACTCTTGGGTGACTGTACAACTGGCAGCCCTGGCTTCTCACCTGAATTCGGCACAGACTAATTAAGAGTCTGCACAAAATAGCAAAATAATTGGAAAATTTTTGATGATGGTGCAATTGTTTAAATTCAGCCCTCTCGAGTATAGACTACGTATTCATTATAACAGCAAAGATTTGCCTACATATAAGGAACGCTTAAAAAAAGCTTGATTGTTTGAAATGAACTTTATATATCATCTTGCTTCCGCCCCCCCCCCCCCCCCCCCCCCCCCCCCCCACCCCCCAGCTCCAGTGTTTCTTTTTAACTTATCCAGGTGGACCAAGCTAGCTCGCTTTCTTCAATCTCGTCCATTTTGTTCCTTTATGAATCATGTAATGAGGTATGCTGGAATGGCATGGAAAAGGATTCTTCCCATTGTAATTCTCACGTAAACAACTGCAAGAGAAATGGATGCCAGTTTTAGCCGAGACTGGTATTTGAATTCTGGTTTCTCGGCTAAGAGTCTATTGTTAGAACATCATGGCTACCAGAGCTGTCTTGATGCGCTTTATTGATGAAGGATTTTGAAAATTTGTATACACTATGTTCTAAAGATGAGAGAAATTGCATATGAAACTCCATATGTTCTGTACTTGCTTTTTAAATTGATATCGGATAATGAATTTTAGCAGCTTTTATCTTTTGTCTGTCTTGAACCCTAACAAATCCTTTGCTGCTTCAGTTATGTTTCATACGACCATACAAACTAGGAGCAGTAGGCCATTCCTCCCCTGAGCCTGCTCCATCATTTGATAAGATTATGGCTGATCGGATTGTGGACTCAACTCCACTTTGCTATCTACTCCCTATACCCTATGACTCCCTGTCACTCAAAAATCTATTTAATTCAGTCTTAAAAATATTCAGTGGCCTAGCCTCCACTGCTCTCTGGGGATGAGAATTCCACAGACCAGCGAGAAAAATTTCTCCTCTTCTCCATCTTAAATGGAGACCCCTTATTTTTAAGCTGTGACCCTTAGTTCTAGTCTCTCCCACAAAGTGAAGCATCCTCTCAGCATCCACCCTGTCAGTTCCCCTCAGGATCCTAATACGTTTCAATAAGATCACCTCTCGCTCTTCTAAACTCCAATGGCCCAACCTGTCCAACCTTTCCTCACGAGATAACCCCTTCATCCCAGGAATCAGTTGAGTGAACCTTCTCTGAACTGCTAATGCATTTATATCCTTAAATAAGGAGACCAAAACTGTACACAGTTCTCCAAATGTGGTCTCACCAAAGCCCCTGTACAATTGTGTCAAAACGTACCTACTGTTGTATTCCATACCCCGTACAATAAACATCAACATTCCTAATCACTTGCTGTACCTGCAATACTAACTTTTTGTGATTCAGATATCAGGACATCCAGAACCCTCGGTACCACAGAGTTTTGCATTTAAATAATATACCACTTTTCTATTCTTCCTACCAAAGTGGATGAGTTCAAATTTTCCTATGTTATACTCCAACTGCCAATATTTTGCCTATTCACTTAACCTATCTAAATCCCTTTGTAGACTCTTAGTGTCATCACAATTTAATTTCCTACCTATCTTTGTGTCATCAGCAAATTTAGCAACCATAAATATGGTCCCTTCATCCAAGTTATTTATCTAGATTGTAAATAGTTGAGGCTCCAGCATTGATCCCTCTGGCACTGCACTGGTTACAACTTGCCTACCCAAAAATGACCCATTTATCCCTACTGTCTGCTTCCTGTTAGCCAACCAATCCTCTGCCCATAATAATATGTTGCCCCCTACACCATGAGGTCTTATTTTGTGTAGTAACCTTTGATGTGGTACCTTATCAAATGCCTTTTGGAAATCCAAGTACACCACGTCCACAAGTTCCCCTTTATCCACATTACTTATTCCTTCCTCAAAGAAGTCAAATAAATTAGTCAAGCATGATTTCCCTTAGGCAAAACCATGTTGACTCTGCCTAAATGCATTAAGATTTTCTAAGTGCCCTGCTATAACCTCCTTTGAATGATAGATTCTAGCATTTTCCCTATGATGAATGTGTTTGACTGGCTGCATGTACTAATTTGGGTAAGCTCTGCCATGAAGAAGGTTGTCTTTCTTCAGTCTTCTGGATTTTGTAGCTTTGGACTGGAAGCAATCCTTTGACTGAAAAAACAAAACAAGGATAATTTTATCCTATGGATCTCCGAGCATACTTGTTAAGAACTTAATTGAGGTGGCCTACACTTCATCTTAATGAGTCTAAACTGGATTTATATCCTGGCTCTAGAGGTGAGATGACACTAATATTGTCAGTTGACTCCTTTAAATTTGCTACCTGTAATATAGAGGCACATGTCAAGCCAAATTTGGTCAGAATTGCTCAACAGTGATATTAATTTTGCCTTCTCAGAAACACCTGATAACATGAATTTTTAAATTTTAAAGAAAAATTAAACTTGTCATTGCGGATTTAATGGTAAATTATGCTTGATTTTTTTAAATATTTTTTCATGGGATGTGGACGTCGCTGGCTAGGCCAGCATTTATTGCCCATCCTTAATTGCCTTGTTCAGAGGACATTTAAAAGGCAACCACATTGCTGTGGGTCTGGAGTCACATGTAGGCCAGACCAATTAGGGCAGCAGATTTCCTTCCCTAAAGGACATTAGTGAACCAGATGGGTTTTTACGACAATTGGCAATGGTTTTGTGGTGGTCATCTGACTTTTAATTCCAGATTTTTATTGAATTCAAATTTCACCATCTGCTGTGGTGGGATTCAAATCCAGGGAAGACCCAGAGAATTACCCTGTCACGGGTGGTAATGACCAGTGACAATAATGTCCAGTGACAACACCATTATGCCACCACCTCCCCCATATTACTTGACTCTTTTGAAGAATTGACAGACTCTATACCCAGTGCATTCCCATCATTTGTACTGTCTGGATTTTCAGAATCCATTCAGTGAAGTGCCTTATTGTCGCCTTGTTACAAAAACGTGGCATAAAACCGATTGAGTATCGTGACTAGAAAGTTAATTGATGGACAGGAAACAGGAGATTACGATTAATGTATTATGCATGGATTAGAAAAGAGTTTGAAGTGATGTATCTCAGGGGTTGCTATTAGACTCACTTTAGCTCAAGAAAGAGAGTGAGAATGGCCTTTTGAGAACAAAAGTTTATATGTTACAAGATAAGGAAAAAATCTTCTACGACTTTTGCTCTCCATCCTTTTTTAGTTTTCATTCCATGCATCTGCTTTTTAATCTCCATCCTCCTTCACGCTCATGTGTACACACATTTTACAACCTCTGTGTGTGTCTCTTTATCTCTCTCTCTCTCTCTCTCTCTCGCTCAGACCTGTGGCCAGTTTGTGAAATGTCTTGATAAATGCTCCTCATTAACCCCCTGTAGATGGTTGGGAAACTCCAGGTCCACCATTATTATCTAGAAAATATTTACTCTTACTTTTCACATCCTTTCATGTGCAGTAATCATCTTGTTTTTCAAGGATCTATGCAACATCTTCATGATGGAACCAGTCTCCAGAGTCTTGTTCCATAGGTCAATCACCCTCTGAGGACACAATACCAAACTTTTTTGATCACACAAAATTGGAGGGTTGGCAACCAGCATCTTTTGAAATGAAGGAAAGAGCTTGGATTTATAAAATGACTTTCGCACCCTTAGGACATCCTAAATTGCTTCACAACCAGTTAATTACTTTTTGAAGTGCTATCTAGACAAATATGTAGATAATTTATGCAGAGTGTGGTTGCATATACTTTGGTGGTGTTGACTAGGACACCAGTAGAAGCTCTCTTAAAATAGTACCATATGGACCTTTTATATCAATCTAAAGAGACAGATATCTATAGTTTAACATTTGACATGGAATACGTAGCAGAATGGGAACACAGGTGGCATATGAGGTAATGCATGAAAAAAACCAAGGAAAGGCATTATAAACTCAATTGAAATACACTGAAGAATGTGGAGCAACAGAATGAGCTGGGAAGGGTGCAAATATATAATTCTTTAATATTAAAAATGCAGGTAGATAGTGCCATAAAAAGATCAATGTACTTTTCTATCAAAAGGAAGGTAGAAGAACAAAGGGATGCTAAGTTTTTACATGGCAGTGTTTAGGTGACAGAGTACTGTGTGCAGTTTTAATTGTTGCATTAGGGAAAAGACATGAAAGCCATAGAGAATATACAGTGTAGATTATCCATGGTGATAATAGGAATGGAAATCTATAGTTAAGAGCAGACTTGAGATAATGGAACAGTTTTTGTTGGTGCAAAGAATGTTAAGAGAGATATTTTAAATTATTAAACATTTTGATAATGTGCATAAGAAAAGACTGTTTCCTTTGGTTGGAAGTCGATGAAAAGGGATCCGTTTCAGACCTTCATGGAGTGAGAATGATTAGGAGAAATCTCTATGTAATATTGTAGGAACATAGAGTGGTTCACAGGGAGTAGTTGAGGCATTGACCATTGCATCTCATTAAGCAGAAAAGCATTTGAAACAAAGAAAGGGTTTTAGGAGTATGTGGAGAGAGCAAGACAGTGGGATTAGTTTAAGATTGCTTTAACTAAATATCAGTGCAAACTGGGTGAGCCAGTTGGTTGTCTTCTGTGTTGCCAATCTCCTACAATTCTGACTCAACCTTTTGGTGCAACGAAGTAAAATAGTTTTGACCAGCATGTCATTTCACAGCGAAAATTGCAGGATTGTACCTTGCATTCCAAGACCAAGGTGACCTACTGGAACCTAATTCATTGTTCTTCGTTTATAATCGGCACAATGATGCAAACAAAGCCTGAAAAGGATAGGGAGCATCACGTAAGGTGGATCATGGCTTGAATTGCCATGTTTTTTTCAATGTCAATAAAAATCTAGACAACCCATACAAACTGTACTGTCATGGGATCTGGAGAGGAATCGTGCTAATAACTTGCCTTTTTTTTGAAGCATATACCTATCATCATTATTGTGGAAAAATGCACTTTGTATTTTTAACCCCTCACCCTTTACAAATGGCTGCTGTAAGTGAAATAGCCTAAAGAAGGGGATATCTGCATGAGGATAGTGCATGAAATGTAATGTTTACAAGCTTAATTTTACTTTGTCTTTTTCTTAATCATCTTTGAATCGATTCTAAATGTTAACCAATGTTCAGTATTTATCAGCAACCAGGAACTGTGAAATCAACTCTAATGTAAAACCAGTAATTAAACCTAAACAACTGCCTTGCGTTATGACCCAGCAGTTGGTAAAGCCGAGTTATTTAAAAATCACAGAGGGAAACTTTAAACAACTATCATAACCTATATTTTTATTTTTGTTTGAGATGCAGCTCTAAATTCAGGAATCAGACCACCAGTTCTCGAGACGTTTTATATCAAAGTACATGAGACATTTATTAAGTTAAATATATACATGTGGTTACAAATTACTACTATCATAACTTTTAACAAATTCCCAAACTAATCTCCCTAACTTTTAACAAATTCCCAAACTAATGTCCATTAAGGCAACGGGCAAAGCACTTTCACCGTACAAATTCAAAATGAGGTTCCTTTCATTTTGGTTCTTGTGGAGACAATTGCAGGCTTACAGCTGCTTTGATCTTACGTTGTCTCTGCCCTGCACACACACAACTGCTGTCTATTATACCTAGCACACCTCATTGAATGTAAATTTTCATTGTATCACCAGCCCCTTTGAACTTCACCTCTTCTAACAATAAAACCCCTTTCATAATACCAATTTTATTGGTAATATAAACATTGCTTGTTTGCTAGCTAGGAACCAGAATTCACTCCCCTCCTTGAATATTCTATTAAACAAAATGCAAATGTACCTCTACTTCTCTACATCTCAAAACTAGTGTACATCAAAGCATCCAGACTAGCTGGCTTTAATACAATTAAGACGCATCAGACTAACCCTCTATTTAAAAAAAATAATTTCCAATAACGTTATATGCATTAATAGCTTCATGACACTTGTAAATTAGCCAGAATAAGAACCATCTGAAATGAGGTAACACAGTTGCAAATTCTTTATTTTTCTGTTGTAAACTTTGGTTTTACAATCTCTCATCCATTTCCTTTAATATAAACAAAATTTTGGTCTACATTGTTATATTTTTCACCTTGTTTTAGGTCCAGTTGTTTATGTATTGGATCTTGCAGACCGCCTCATCTCCAAAGCATGCCCATTTGCAGCAGCTGGGATAATGGTTGGTTCTATCTACTGGACAGCTGTCACCTATGGCGCTGTGACTGTTATGCAGGTAACACACTGTAATTTGCATGTAACTGAGAGAACATCTTGGATAATTTTTTTTGTTTTTCTTGTTGGATATACTTTGGCAAATATACTGCATGCAAAAGATAAGTTTGAAATCCAGATACGAACAAGATGCAGGAGTAAGGCCATTCAGCCCCTTGAGCCTGCTCCGCCATTTAATAAGGCCATGGCTAATCTAAGCAGCCTGAAATCTGCATCCTACCTACCGCCAATAACCAATCACTCCCCCTGCTTACCAAGAATCTATTCACCCCTATCTTAAAAATATTCAAAGACTCTGCTTCCACCACCTTTTCAGGAAGAGAGTTCCAAAGGCTGTCAATACTGAGTGAAAAATTTTGCCTCACCTGTTTTAAATGGGCGACCCCTTATTTTAAAACAGTGACCCCACCTAGTTCTAGATTCTCCCACAAGAGGAAACATCCCCTTCACATCCACCCTGTCAAGACCCCTCAGGATCTTATATGTTTCAATCAAGTCGCCTCTTATCTTCTAAACTCCAGAGGATACAAGCCTAGTCTGTCCAACCTTTCCTCATAAGACAACCCACCCATTCCAGGTATTAGCCTGGTAAACCTTCCCTGAACTGCTTCCAACGCATTTACATCCTTCCTTAAATAAGATGACCTGTACTGTACACAGCACTCCAAATGTGGTCCCAGTAGTGCCCTGTACACTGACGCACAACCTTCCTACTTTTGTATTCAATTCCCGCGCAATAAATGATAACGTTCTATTAGCTTTCCTAATTACTTGCTGTACTTGCATATTATCCTTTTGTGATTCATGCCCTAGGTCACCCAGATCCCTCTGCACCTAAGAGCTCTGCTATCTGTCACCATTTAGATAATATGCTTCTCTTATATTCTTCCTGCCAAAATGGACAATTTCACATTTTGCCACATTAAACTCCATGTGCCAGACCTTTGCCCATTCTCAACCTATCTATATCTGTTTGTAGCCTCCTTATCCCCTCTTCACAACTTACTTTCCTACCTTTCTTTGTGTCATCAGCAAATTTTGCAAGCATCCCTTCAATCCCTTCATCCAAGTTATTTATATAAATTGTAAACAGTTGAGGTCCCAGCACTGATCCCTATGGCACATCACTCTTCACATCTTGCCAACCTGAAAAAGACCCATTTATGCCTACTCTCCGCTTCCTGTTAGCCAGCTAATCTTCGATCCATGCCAATGTTACCACCTATACCATGAGCTTTTATTTTCCACAATACCCTTTGATGTGGCACCTTATCAAATGCCTTCTGGAAATCTTAAGTACAGTACATCCAACAGTTCCCCTTTATCCACAGCACATGTTAGTTCCTCAAAAAACTCCAATAAGTTGGTTAAACACAATTTCCCTTTCACAAAACCTTGTTGACTCTGCCTGATGATCTTGAGCTTAACCAAGTGCCCTGCTATAACTTCTTTAATAATAGCTTCTAACATTTTCCCTACGACAGAAGTTAAGCTAACTGGCTTTTAGTTTCCCGCTTTCTGTCTCCTTTTTTGAATAATGGAGTTACATTTGCTTTCTTCCAATCTACTGGGACCTTCCCCGAATCTAGGGAGTTTTGGAAAATTAAAACCAATGTGCCAACTATCTCACTAAACACTTCTTTCAAGACCCTAGGATGAAGTCCATCAGGACCGGACTCTTGTCAGCCTGCAGCTCCAACAATTTACTCAGTACCACTTCTCTGGTAACTGTAATTTTCCAGACTTCCCTCCCCACTTCCATTTCCTGTTTTATAGCTGCTTCTGGGATGTTACTTGTATCCTCTATAGTGAAACCTGATGCAAAATACCTCTTCAATTCATCTGCCATGTCCTTGTCTTCCATTATCAATTCTCTAGATTCACTTCCTATAGGACCAATGCTCACTTTGTTAATTTTTCTTTTTTAAATATTTATAAAAACTCTTACTATCTGTTTTTATATTTCTGGCTAGCTTTCTCTCATACTCTAATTTTTCCCTCTTTATTAGTCTTTTAGTCATTCTTTGCTGTTCCTTATATTTTGTCCAATCTTCTGGCCTTCCACCTATCTTTGTACAATTAAATGTTTTTTCTTTAAGTTTGATACTATCTTTAGCCTTTCTAGTTAACCACAGATGGTGTATCCATCCCTTGGACTTTTTCTTACTTGTTGGATTGTATGTATTCTGTGCATTCCGAAATATCCCCTCAAATATTAGCCACTGCATCCTGTTGAACTATCCCTTAACCTAATTTGCCAGTTCACTTTCACCAGCTCAGCTTTCATGCCCTCATAATTGCCCTTATTTAAGTTTAAAAACTTAGTCTCAGATCCACTCCTCACTCCCTCAAACTGAATGTAAAATTCAATCATATTATGGTCGCTGTTACCCAGGGGCACATTCACTTTGAGATTATTAATTACTCCGATCTCATTGCACAATACCAGGTCTAGTATAAAAGCAAAACACTGCGGAAGCTGGAAATCCAAAACAAAAACAAAAATACCTGGAAAAACTCAGCAGGTCTGGCAGCATCTGCGGAGAGGAACACAGTTAACGTTTCGAGTCCGAATGACCCTTCAACAGAACTAGTATAGTAGGTATATACCACAACCAGGTCTAGTGTAGCCTGCCCTCTGTTTGGCTCCAGAACATGTTGTTCTAAGAAAGTAACCCGAAAACATTCAATGCACTCCTCAACTAGGCTACCTGTGCCCATCTGACTTTTCCAGTCGGTATGTAAAATAAAATCTCCCATGATTATTGCCATGCCTTTCTGACAAGCTCCAATTATTTCTTCCTTTATGCTTAACCCTATCATGTGGTTACTGTTAGGGGACCTGTACACAAATCCCACAAGTGACTTCTTGCCTTTACCATTTCTCATCTCTACTCAAACCATTTCCACATCCTGGCTTTCTGAACTTAGATCATCCCTCTCTATTGTGCTAATACCATCATTAACTAACAGAGCCACCCCTCCACCTTTTCCTCGCTTCCTGCCCTTCCTAAACATCCTGTACCTTCAATATTCAAGCCCCAATCCATGTCCTCCTGCAGCCTTGTCTCCGTAATGGCTATCAAATCGTAATTATTTATTTCAATGTACGCTTTGAGTTCACCTGTTTTGTTTTGAATGCTATGTGCATTCGGATACAGAGCTTTGTTTTATCCATTTATTCTTTTTATAACCTCTAGTTTGATCTGTTAACTTACTGTTACATTTATACTCTATCTCTTCCTGTCACGGTCTGTTTTCATTTCCCGTAATAATACCTTTTTCTTTTGTCTTGTCTCTGCTCTTTGATTTACCACATCTTCCCAAATTTGATCCCTTGCCCCCACTATTTAGTTTGAAACCTTCTCTACTTCCCTAGTTACGTGGCTCACAAAACCCACCGGCCCCAGCACGGTTCAGGTGTAGACCGTCCCAATGGTATAGATCCCACTTTCCCCAGTACTGGTGTCAGTGCCCCACAAACGAACCCACTTCTCCCACACCAGTCTTTGAGCCACACATTCATCTCCCTAATCTGATTGGTCCTATGCCAATTTGCACATGGCTCAGGTAACAATCCAGAGATTGAGTTTTGAGGTTCTGCTTCTTAACTTGGTGCCTAGGCCCTCATACTGACTATGTAGAACCTCCCCCTTTGTCCTGCTTATGTTGTTGGTACCTACATGGACCACGATGACTGGGTCCTCCCCCCTCCCACTGCAAGTTTCTATCTAGCCCCGAGCATATGTCCTGCACCCTGGACCGGGCAGGCAACACAGATATCTGGACTTGCGCTCTTTGCTGCAGAGAGAGGTGTCAATCCCTCTGACTATTCTGTCTCCTACCACCATTGCATTCCTTTTAGCTCCCCCCACTGTACCACAGTGCATGGCCAGTTAGCTCATCCACCCTGCAGCCCCCACTCTCACCCAAACAAGCTGACAAAACCTCAAACCTGTTGGATAATTGCAGAGGCTTATGCTCCTGCCCTCTGAGTCCCCTTACCTGCCTCACTTGCAGTCACACACACTCCTGTACCTGACCACTTACCAAATCAGAAGGCCCTGCCCTAAGAGGTGTGACTGCCTCCTAGTACAAAGAATCCAGATTACTTTCTCCCTCCCTGATGCACCGTAGTGTCTGTAATTCAGCCTCCAACTCATAAAGCCTGAGCTGAAGCTGCTGAAACTTCAAATACTTACTACAGATGTGTTTGCCCTGTATCCAGGAGTTCCCACATGCTGCAGCTGTGACACATCATCTGTCCTGACATCCTTAGTGTGTTCTAACTAATTATTTAATTATTTTATTCTATTATTATATATTCTACTTTGGTTTTTATGTATTTTATTAACTTTACCACCAGTTGCTAGACTTATTTGAACCTTAGGAATAGAATAAACCCAATTCACTTACCAGATACTCACCAAATAACTAACTTCTTCGCCTGTAGTAAACAACTTCGCCTGTTGTAGAGTACAACCAGTTCCTGAAGGCTGAGAAAGGTAGAAAGCAAAAGAGCACCTCTTTCCCTTCCTTCCCTAACTGCCTTAATTACCCAACACCCAGCACTCCATTCTATGTCGCACTTCTTGCAGTACATCTTACCTACAGCACCCCTTTTCCCATATGCACTGAATTCCCACTTGAACGAAATTCCCAAATATACTCTACTCAGTCTCTGTCTCACTCAGGCTGAAGTTTCCACTCGCTGATTTTGCGTTTCTTACTGATAACCCTTAGGATGCAATTGTTATCTGTCAACACAAAAACACCTAACGCAAAAGATGGCAGGAGTAGACCATCAAGCCTGCTCTGCCATTCAGTACAATCATGGCTGATCATGGGCTCCAAATCTATTTTCTCGCCTACTCCCCATATCCCTTGATCCCTGAGAGAGACCATCTATCCCAGCCTTAAATATAGTCAATGATAGAGCATCCACAACTCTCTGGGGCAAAGAATTCTGAGATTTACAACCCTTTGAATGAAGAAATTTCCCTCATTTCAGTCCTAAACAATCGATTCCATATCCTGAGAGTGTGCTCTTGTGTTCTAGATTCCCCAACCAGCAAAAGCAACCTTTTTATGTCTACCCCATCAAGCCCCTTCAGAATCTTATATGTTTCAATGAGGTCACCTCTCATTCTTCTAAACTCCAGAGATAATGGGGCTAATTTGCTCAAGATCTCATCATAGGACAATCCTCTCTTCCCAGCAACTAATCTAGTGAACCTTTGCTGTGCTGCCTCCAATGCAAGTATAGCCTTCCTGAGATAGAGAGCCCAAAATTGCACATAGTACTCCAAATGTGGTCTGATTAAAAACCCCATACAATTGTGCAAAGACTTCTTTATTCCTGTACTCCAGCCCCCTTGCAATAAATTTCATCATCTCTTTGCCTTCCTAATTGCTGTACCTGCATGTGAACTTTGAGTTCCTTGTACGAACACGCACAAGTCTCTCTGAACATCAACATTTACACGTTTGCTGCCTATTTTTAAAAATAAAATCTGCTTTTCTATTCTTACAACTGAAGTAAATAACCTCACAGTCTCCCACCTTATTTTCCATCTTCACCTTGTTGTTTTCCAAATTTGTTTACAGTGTCAACATTCTTGTGGCACAAAACAAAAGAATAGTATTCCTGGTGACCTAAATAGCATGTGAATGGTAGATTGTAACTTATTTCCCACAAGTTCTGTATGGCTATCTACGCTTTAATAAGAGCCACTATTACCTTACATGTAATCCATTTTCACATACCATTGTTTTAATCCTAGATTTTTTTACTTCCAAATGAATACATACATTCGTACACTGTAGAATTAAAATACTAAAATCACTTTATTTGTTTTAGTGAACTTAGAGAATTCTGTAACATTGAAATTAATAACTGCTATATTAGACCAGTGTTGATTTTGACTATCTTCCAAACTGTTCAATCCCAGCATTTGTAATTATTGGCCAAATTACTATTATGGATAACATCGATTTTTGCATTTTTAGGTTGTAGGACATAAAGAAGGCCTAGATGTCATGGAGAGAGCTGACCCACTGTTCCTTTTGATTGGACTTCCAACCATTCCAGTTATGCTTATTTTGGGCAAGATGATTCGTTGGGAGGACTATGTACTAAGACTGTGGCGAAAATACTCCAATAAATTGCAGATTTTAAACAGTATATTTCCAGGTAATCCATATACATCTGACAATGTATTTCAGGTAACAAGATTAAGTTCTTCAGACAACTAAAGAAGAATAAGTTGCTTGTTCCTTTTGTTTAAAAATAAATATATTCTTGCTTATCAAAGCTTACGAAGGATTATTTTTGGTGTGGGTTGCAAGTATTTGTCTATTTGTTGTGAATATAAATATTAAACCTGCAGTGTGTTTTCTCTCATTACTTTATTTGTACGGATGAGAACATCAGGATGTAAGCTATAAAATTAATGCAACTTTGATCAGAATACAAAGTACCCAGGTTGTTTTCCTATACTTTTTATTTATAAATATGTTTTTATATGTATATGTAAAAATTATCTGCCAAATAATGTATGTAAATTTTCATTTTCAAAAAGTGTTCAATTTTAGGGGTGCAAATAAAAAATTATCAATAATTGTGACCATGAAATTACCAGATTGTTGTAAAAACCCATCTGGTTCACTACTGCCCTTTTAGGGAGGAAAATCTGCCATCCTTACCCAGCCTGGCTTATGTGTGACTCCAGATCCACAACAATGTCGTAGACTCTTAACTGTCTCCTGAAAATCTAGCAAGGCACACAGTTGTAACCATAAGACCATAAGACATAGGAGCAGAAATTAGGCCATTCGGCCCATCGAGTCTGCTCCGCCATTCAATCATGGCTGATAAGTTTCTCAACCCCATTCTCTCGCCTTCTCCCCATAACCTTTGATCCCCTTACCAATCAAGAACCTATCTATCTTGGTCTTAAATACACTCAATGACCTGGCCTCCACAGCCTTCTGTGGCAATGAATTCCATAGATTCACCACTACCTGGCTAAAGAAGTTTCTCCTCATCTGTGTTCTAAAAGGTCTTCCCTTTACTCTGAGGCTGTGCCCTCGGGTCCTAGTCTCTCCTACTAATGGAAACATCTTCCCCACGTCCACTCTATCCAGGCCTTTCAGTATTCTGCAAGTTTCAATCAGATCCCCCCTCATCCTTCTAAACTCCATCGAGTATAGACCCAGAGACCTCAAACGTTCCTAATATGTTAAGCCTTTCATTCCTGAGATCGTTCTCGTGAACCTCCTCTGGACCCTCTCCAGGGCCAGCATATCCTTCCTGAGATATGGGGCCCAAAATTGCTCATAATATTCTAAATATGGTCTGACCAGAGCCTTATAAAGCCTCAGTAGCACATCCCTGCTTTTATATTCTAGTCCCCTCGAAATAAATGCCAACATTGCATTTGCCTTCCTAACTACCGACTCAACCTGCAAGTTAACCTTAAGAGAATCCTGGACTAGGACTCCCAAGTCCCTCCAGATTTCTGAATTCTCTCCCCATTTAGAAAATAGTCTATGCCTCTATTCTTCCTACCAAAGTGCATGACCTCACATTCCTCCACATTGTATTCCATCTGCCACTTCTTTGCCCATTCTCCTAACCTGTCCAAATCCTTCTGTAGCCTCCCCGCCTCCTCAATACTACCTGTTCCTCCACCTATCTTTGTATCATCTGCAAACTTAGCTAGGATGCCCACAGTTCCTTCATCTAGATCACTCATGTATAAAGTGAAAAGTTGTGGTCCCAACACTGACCCTTGCGGAACTCCACTAGTCACCGGTCCTGAGAAGGACCCCCTTATCCCCACTCTTTGCCTCCTGCCAGACAGCCAATCTTCTATCCATGCTAGTACCTTGCCTCTAACACCATGGGCTCTTATCTTACTGAGCAGCCTCCTGTGCGGCACCTTGTCAAAGGCCTTCTGGAAGTCCAAGTAGATAACATCCATTGGCTCTCCTTTGTCTAACCTGCTCGTTACCTCCTCAAAGAATTCTAACAGATCTGTCAGGCATGACCTCCCCTTGCTGAAACCATGCTGACTTTGCTCTATTTTACCATGAGCTTACAAGTATTCTGAAATCTCATCCTTAATAATGGACTCTAAAATCTTACCAACGACTGAGGTTAGGCTAATCGGCCTGTAATTTCCCGTCTTTTGCCTCACTCCCTTCTTAAATGGGGTGGGGGGGGGGGGGGGTTACATTAGTGATTTTCCACTATCAGTTCACTATATTTAAAGAAAAAAACTGGATGGATCATCGGGCGATGACCAAGGCATCAGAGAGGACAAAGAAAGATATACCCAACCCAATTAACCCTGTAAAGTTGTCCTCAATAACACCTGGAGAGATGTGTCCCACAGGCTAGTCAAGCAACTGTCTGATAAAGTTATACTCGCAAAATCATGCCTTTCAACCAGCATCCCATCCTGTCCCCTCACCATCCTTGTGTCTGCCTTATCCCGCCAACAGGATAGAACCACTACCGTTCCAGTGACAGGACTAGAAGTGGAGGCATTTTGGTATACAGTAGAGAGCGCTTAGCCCTGAGAGTTATCAGTATTAACTCCTGATCCCGTGAAGTCTCGTGGCATCAGGTTAAGCAAAATTATTGACAAAATCAGTACTCCTCCATGTTGAACACTGCTTGAAAGAAGCACTGAGGGTATCAAAGGTGGGGAACTTCTATGCCCATCACAGAGTGGCTTGGTAGCACCACTTCTGACCAATTGGCTGTGTCCTGAAGGACTGCCAAACTGGGCCTGTGACAAGTGATGAGAGAACCAACACAAGGGAAAAACCTATTTGACCTCATCCTTAGCAATCTATTTTTCACACATGCATCTATCCATGACAGTATTGATAGAAATGACCACTACACAATCCTTGTGTCTTGACCGGAAGACACTATCCCATTGTGTTGCGTGACACTATCCCCAGTCAAATGGGATAGATTTAGAAGAGATTTATCAGCTTAAAACTGGGCATCCAGGAGGTGTTATGGGGTATCAGCAGCTGCAGAACTGTATCCCAGCACAATCTATAAAGCCATGACCTGGCACTGTCCTGTTACCATCAAGCTGAGGAATCGACTCTGATTCAATGAGGAGTTTAGAAGAGCACGTCAAGTATAACACACTAGGCATACCTAAAAATGAGTTTCCAACCTGACGATGCTACACCAGACAGGATTGCATGCAGGTTAAAAAGATGAAGCAGCATGCTCTCGACAGAGTTAAGTGATCTTGCAACCAACAGATCAGATCAATGCTCTGCAGACCTGCCTTATCCAGTCATGAATGGTGGTGAACAGTGTAACTGGAAGAGGAGCCTCCATGAGCATCCCCATCCTCAATGATGGTGGAACCCAATACCTGAGTGCCAAACACAAGGCTGAAGTGTTTGCAATGATCTTCAACAAGAACTGTTGAATGGATGATCCATCCCTGCCTCCTCCTGGGGTTCCCACCATCACAGAAGTCAGCCTTTTGATCAATATGATTCATTCTACATGGCAATCAAGAAACAGCTGAGCTTATTGAATACATCAAAGACTATGGTCCCTGAACAATATACCGGCTGTAGCGCTGAAGACTTGTGCCCAGAACTGGCTTTGCCAGTGTGGTCAATGACCATCCCTTCAGCCTACATAATCATCAGCCAAGTGATGGAAAATGTCATTGACAGTGCTATAAAGCAACACTTGTTTACCATTGCTTGTTTTGGGATTTGCCAGCCCACTTGGCTCCAGATCTCTTTACAGCCTTGATCCAAACATGGACAAAATAACTGAACGCCAGAGGTGAAGTGAGAGTGACTTTACCACTTATTAGCCAAGCCTGAATGTTGTCCATGTCTTGCTGCATGTGGGCACAGACCACTTCATTACATGAGGAGTTGCGAATGGAAATACAATCATCAGCGAACTTCCCACTTCTGATTTTTTGATGGAAGGAGGATCATTGATGAAGCAGCTGAGGATGGTTGGGCCCAGGATACTTCCTACATGAACTCCTGTGGTGATGTCCTGGGGCTGACATGATTGGCTTCCAACAATCACAGCTATCTTCCTTTGTATGAGGTAGGACTCCAGGCAGTGGAAAGGTTTTTCCTCAATTCCCATTGGTCTCAATTTTACTAGGGTGCAGCATCACACTCCATTGGCTGAAGTGGCATAAAAAAGATAGTTGTGGTTGTTGGAGGCCAGTGTCCTAGGTCCAACCTAAGATGTTTAATCAATGACTTTTCTTCTATCGTAAGATCAGATGTGGAGATATTTGCTGATGACTACAGTGTTCACTTCCATGCATAACTTTTCAAATAATGAAGCGGTCCCCCGTGCCTGCATGCCGGAAGACCTGGACAACATTCGAGCTTAGGTGCCAAGTGACATGTACATTGCCTGGTGTTTTTATGGCCTGAATGTTAACCTCCAACAAGAAAGAGTCCAACCACCTCCACTTGATATTCAACAGAATTACCATCTCCAAATTCCCCACCGTCAATATTCTAGATCACCTTTGAAGCATAACTGGAGCAGCAGGATATTGCCTATCCATAAGTCCCTCGGGAAGGTGGTGAGCTGCCTTTTTGAACCGTTGATGTCCTTATAATGTAGGTACACCTACAGTGCTGTTAGGGAGGAAGTCCAGGATTTTGACCCAATGACAATAAGGCAACGACGATATATTGCCAAGTCTGTGTGCCCCTTGAAGGAGGACTTGCAAGTGGTGGTGTTCCCAAGAACCTCTTGCACTTGTTCTTCTAGGTCGTGGAAGTCATATATTAGGAAGATTCTGTTGAATAAGCCTTGGTGAGTTGCTGCAGTGCATCTTATGGATGGTACGCACTGCAGTCAGGCTACTTTATCTCTGTAGTGTCGAGTTTCTTGAGCATTGATGGAGCTGTACCCATTCAGGCTGTGCCCTGCAGATGGTGGAAAGGCTTTTGGGAGTCTGGAAGTGAGTCACTTGCTGCAGGGCACCAAACGTCTGACCTGCTCTTGTACCACAATATCTATGTGTCCTGCCTTGATTAACTAAAACCTGGTTTGAATTTGAAACAAAAACTTGGCAGTTAACAATTAATTACTCTTTGCATTCTCCATGGCAACACTTCTACCAATCAGACTCCACTTGCCAACGAGTTAGCACTCTTCTCATGCAGTATAAATTGTTCCCTTTACTGTTGGTTTATCTTGTGTACCTGTCCTGATGAGTGCAAGATGAAAAGCTTGGATAACATGCCCCTCTTCAGCAATACTCAAGATGTGTACTACCAAATTTATCATTATTTTAGTATTATGTGCACTATTTTATAAATCACAAGATTTTATTGCCTTTTAATAGTT
The DNA here is from genome assembly GCF_964194155.1 of Cetorhinus maximus. Taxonomy (NCBI): domain Eukaryota; kingdom Metazoa; phylum Chordata; class Chondrichthyes; order Lamniformes; family Cetorhinidae; genus Cetorhinus; species Cetorhinus maximus. The sequence continues at coordinate 77,065,664 of NC_135898.1, forward strand.
TTTTCTACCTGCACTCGCACATTCCAAGAATTATGTATTTGAACAACAGGTTGTTCTTTTTCTCCACGTTTTTCACTTTGAATGTATATTAACATTCCTCTTTGCTCCCAATCATGTTTAGACTTGATCTCTAATCTACACCTCTGACGTTTGGGTCTTTATATTGGAATTTTTTCGAGAGAGAGATGACCCTCTCTGTCTGCCAAAGTACTTGAACTGCTTGGCTGCAGGTGTTTTTACTTTTGGATTCCCCTAGCCAAGAGGCAATCCTCAATACTGAGTCAGAAAGTTGTGTGTTCCAGAACTTGAGCATATAATCTAGCTTGACACTGTAGTGGGCCAGCACTACAATGTTAGAGATGTTAACTTTTGGATGAGACTAAAACTGAGGCTCTGGCTGTCTGTTCAGGGGAATAGAAAAGAAGTAGTAGAACTTCTTCAAGAAAAGCAGGGAGTTCTTCTGGCCAGCCTTCATCCTTGAAGTACCGGCCTCATCTCATTGCTATTGTGGGGCCTTAAGGTTGAAAACTGCCAACTGCACTTGTCAACATTTCAAATAGTGATTCATTGGTATGTGAAATACTTTGAGATATCTGCAGAAAAGAAAGAACTTGCATCTATATAGAGCCTTTCTTAACCTCAGGATGTCCCGAAGTGCTTCTCATCAATGAAATGCTTTTGAACTGTAATCACTGTTGTAATGTATGGAAATGCAACAGCCAATTTGTACACAGCAAGATCCCTAAATGGCATTAAGATAAATGACCGGGTGATCTGTTTTAGTGATATCGGTTGAGGGATAAATATTGGCCAAGACACTGAGAACTTCCTTCCTCTGCTTTGAATAGTACCATGGGATCTTGGACAAACCACCTGAGAAAGCAGACGGATCCTCGGGTTAATGACCCATCTGAAAGACGAACCTCCGGTTCAGTACTGAGTAAGTGCTGTACTATCGAAGTGCCACCGGGCTTATGTGCCCAAGTCCCTGGAGTGAGGTTTGAATCCATGACTACCTGAGTCAGGTGAGAGTGCTACCAATGAGCCAGTGACACCATAAACAACACCAATTACAACTTACATTGACATACCATCTTCAAAAACAACCCAACATGCTTCAAATAGGTGCCTGGGAAAAATGAGCACCAAGCCAAAGAGAGAAGGATTAGAAGGGATGAGCAAAAGCTTGGTCAAAGAGTTGCTGTTTAGAAAGTGTTACTAGTGGTGGAGTGAAGGGAATGGGTGATGTGCAAGAAGCCAGAGAAAAAAATAAGGAAGAGTGCAGCAGGGAAATAGGTGGTTGTCAGACTGCTGAAGCTAAGGCTTTACATAAATGTCATTCCTTTTTTTATTGCCAGTGCAGATTGCTAACACTTCCTCTCCTAGCACATTGTGAAGTGAGCAGCTATGCTAAGTGACCCTGTAAATCTGACAGTTTCCAGCAAAACATTAGAAATATATTTTGCAATGTCCATGGCACTGAAGACATGAATAAAGTGGAATCCTCATTTGTCATCCTATACGATTATTAGAGGCAGCTTGGCTCAATTAGTAACACTCTCATCCAGATCAGAATTTTGTCAGTTGAATCTCCACTACAGACTTGAGCACATATCTCTGGTAAGACTTCAGTGCAATAATAAGAGAATGCTGCATTGTGAGAAGTACAGTCTGCCTGCTCATGTAGATACGAAAGATCCCAGACACTAATAGAAGAAAAGCTATCAGGAAAATTAAGTACTCATGTGCCATGCCAACATCGTTCTCTCAACAAACATCATGAAAGAAAACAACTGTCTGGTTATTGATTCATTTACTGTTTGTGGCACAATACCGTAGGGGAAAAAAAAATAGGCGGACACTTTTTCCTACGCAACAATAGTGAGTATGCTTGAAAAATAATCCATTGTTCTGTAAAGCATTTTATAAATACAATTCTTTTGTTTTCTATTCGTGTACCAAGAAAATATTTTGTATGGTTCAGATTCTTTTGTACTGTATGTATCCAGTAGCGTGAGATGGTGCAATGTTAGGTTAAAAGGAAGTATCATAATGTGGGGAAACTGAGGCCTGTAAGTGCACCAGGGACTGAGGAAGTTAATGAAATATGATGTCTGCTACATTATTAATGCGATAACCAATTCAGAAAAAAAGCTGCTACAGCCGCCTTAACCATTAAATCAGGAAGAAAAATAACATGATTAGAATGATTCATGTGACAAATTTATGATGTGCACATACTCTTAAGTTTGCTTAAAAACCCATTTAGCTCTGAGCTACCAGGAGCCTACTTTTTAGGACCTTTAAGCCTTTGTTCAAATTTTGGCATGAAACCTGCTAATTTCTGCTACTGAACATATTTTAGTTTGATATTTTATTGTGAAAATTAACAGGTTAGAAACATGAACAATATATTTCTTTGCAAAGGCCCCTTTTTTTTAATCCTGCAAATGGTTATCCTGTGCTCCACAATAGCAAATTACTAGTGTCAGTGACAGTTTCTGTTGTCTTATTAATGTAAAATTAAAGGCACCCTATATTGCTAATAGATATTTTTCATGTATATTAAATGTGGAATTAATTCTGATTTGTGGGATACTAACCTGGGAAGATCTGTTTTCCCTCTAGCTACTTCTAATTATGGGGCAAAAGTCTAAGTAGGTGTGGACCGATGCTGAGGGACGAAAGATCATGGACAAACCCCCAGCAACTTGCTGCTGGTAACTTCTGTTGAGGCTCCTAGGTGGCAATGCCACAAGTAAAATATGATCATGCTGTACAGCGGGCATAATATGGGCACGTTGAAGATGATTCTCAGTATAAATGTTGCTTCAGAGTGTTGCCCTTTTTTGCAAGAGGGAAGGTGATACACTATAACAGCAAAATATAAATCAAATTTTAGCCTTTTATTTAAAAACCAATTTAAATGTGGCATAATAGAAAACTGCACAAGAAAGACTTTGTCTCACAAATTATGAAATTGGCTTCATTTACACAGCTAGTCAAGAATTCAACAAATTATTCTGTAATATCCTTTGCCAAACATGATTCTGGAATTAGTATTTAGGAATAACCTAAAATGGCTTCCTTCAGTAAAACATTTTGCTAATTGTTGTTTGCTGGCTTTTAGTCCCACTTCATATCATGAAGCACACATTTGGCTATTCTCAGTTGCTAAAAATTTGGAAGAAAATTTTGCATAATCACTGATAAGTCTAGCTGACTACTTAACTGAACAATATTTCCTCCCAGGCAATATTATTCTCACAGCAACTGAATATTTTCTTTCCCCTCCTGCCAAACAAAAAGTGTTTACTTTGTTTTGTGAATATTCTTTGATGGTCTTTTTCCTTTTGCTTTTATCCTTATAGGAATAGGCTGCCCTGTTCCTCGTGTTCCAGCTGAGGCCAGCCCGCTAGCAGATCATGTGTCAGCTACTCGCATTCTTTGTGGGGCTTTGGTTTTTCCTACTATTGCCACTATAGTTGGTAAATTAATGTTCAGCAGTGTCAACTCAAACCTGCAAAGGACTATTTTGGTGAGAAACTTTCTTAAATATTACTTGTTTAAACCTGCTATTGAAGCATATTCTCACTTAACTTTTGCAGACAAAACTTTAGACCATGTATGTCTATTTAGCATTGACTATTCAGCGTTCTTTCACACATTCTTATGAATGGAGTAACTTCAGTTGTTAATATGTACAGCAATTGTTAAGTATTTTCCCCAAATATGCAGATATAAATATTTGGCCCTGTGCCTTACCTCTGAGTCAAAAAGGTTCAAGCCTCACTCCAAAGGCAAGACCACAAAATCTAGGTGGACAGTACAGTGCTATGCTGAAGAGCGCTGCATTGTTGGAGTTGCTGTCCTTCAGATGAGGTGTTAAACAGTAGCCCTGTCTACCTTCTCAGGATGTAAAGGATAACACGGCTTTATTCAATGATGAACAAGAGAGTTCTCCTCCATTTTCTGGCCAATATTTATTGCTAAACTGCTGTTTTTAAAATAAAACAGATTGGTCACTATCACATTGCTGTTGTGGAACCTTGCTATGAGAAAGTTTGCTGCCTCATTTCCCTATATTGTGACAACAGTTTAAAAGTACCTACATTAGCTGTTAAGCACTTTGGGAAATAACAAAAAGTGCAATATGAATTAAAGTTCTTTCTTTCTGTATAATGTATACACACGGAGAATAAGCTACTCGGTGGCAATGTGTTGAATATAAATTCTGTCCAATGATTGAAGGAAACTTGAATATTCCAAGTGCTAACGAATTTAATATTCAGAGTGTGGTAAATTCAGCCAAGACTATGGTAAATTCAATATTTAATAGTTTGTCATCAACTATTCCACTAAAGCAACTATTCTACTAAAGCAACTTGAAGTAGAAATGAGTATTACTTCATTCTGGATTGTTGCAAACCACTTGTCGCTACCCAAAATAGAGGTACAGTCCTGGTTTATTTACTTTCTGAATACAATTTTACTTATGCCAATAACTCTTAGGGATGAAATTATAGTTACGCCTTATGTCAACTAATGAAACATAATTTCTGGAGCATTTCTGTAATTTCAAAATTTATGTTAATTCAAATATTGATACAGCAGCAACTTGTACATGTATAACACCTTTAATGTAATAAAACATGTCAAGTCTCTTCATGGGAGCATTATAAAGCAAAAGTTGATACTTGCAAGTTCAAATACTGAAAGAAACAGGATGCTTTGTGTTCTCCTTGGCACATGTAGTTGCCATCTGTGGAAGATTCGATTGAATAATATAAGTTGCATTGTTATATTGATACCCTTAAGTTTCTTTGTTCTTCAGGGACATTCCATAGATCTTTTGCCCCTTGAAAATTTGGTCTATAGCTATTCACTTTCTCAAGAAATTAAATTAGTTGAAATCTCTAGGAATTTATTGTACATGCCTTGTTGACTACTTGTTATATAGCTTCTTTATACAAACCTTTTGAATGTTTTAAGGATTGAATTTTGCTGAATGTGATTAAGTAGTTTCAACCATGTTCTTCCTGGGAACAAATTCACAACTCAAAACTACCACTGCTTCTGGCACTAAACGGTTTAAATTAGCCAAATTCACCTATTAATTGCAGAAAGGTGGGTGATGCTGGGAATTTTCAAAACGTCGTTCATGGGATGGGGGTATCGCTGGCTAGGCCAGTATTTACTGCCTATCCTTAATTGCCTTTGAGAAGGCGGTGGTGAGCTGCCTTCTTGAACGTCTATAGACCATGTATTCTAGGTACACCCATAGTGCTGTTAGAGAGGGAGTTCCGGGATTTTGATCCAGCGACACTGAAGGAACGACAATATAGTTCCAAGTCAGGATGCTGTGTGACTTGGAGGGTAACTTGCAGGTGGTGATATTCCCCTGCATCTGCTGCCCTTGTCCTTCTAGGTGGCAGAGGCTATGGGTTTGCAAGATGCTGTCTTGGTGAGCCTTGGTGAGTTGCTGAATAAAATATTCAGCACAGTGTGGCCTCCTGTTTGACGCTGTCAGAGTGGCGATGAGGGAGAGAGTCCATTCTCTAATGTTGGCATTCTTCCCTTTTGATTGTTCTCGCTCAATTAGCATGAACTTCAACAAACAGCTAAAAATGCAGTATAATATTTATTTCAGATTTCCAGATTCTACCGTATTTTGCTTTTATTTTAGCTAAAAATATATTCTTTGGTATGTAGATAAGACACATCAATAGGGTTCTGGTTCATCAAAAATCCAAAGTGAGTTAACTGAATATTTACTATGTAGCCCAAGCCCAGTCTTGTTCCATGGATGAATAACTTATTTCCCTCGGTATTTAAAATATTTGCTTCAAAACAAAGGTTTAGCTATATTTTAATTTTTTCTTGTTCATTCCAGGGGGATTTAAAGATTTTTCTTCCCTAATCTCAGTCTAACTTAACTGAACTGATTCATTCTGCCTGGAAGCCTTTTTACCTGCTAAATTCTATTTTAATTGAAAAATGTCAGCCAAAGTGTCAGTGTTGCACATATATTTAGTTTCGAAGTTCATAACCTTTGCATTATTACAACTATATTATTAAACCCAACAATTATGAATAAGTAGACATGAAGGGGATTATAGCCAAAAATTCGGAACATGATTCTAGGGTATTGGAGTTGATCTGACTGTGGACTAAATATTCTTGTCTATTTATTTGGCAGGGTGGTATTGCCTTTGTGGCCATCAAAGGAGCTTTTAAAGTGTACTTCAAACAACAGCAGTATTTGCGCCAGGCCCACCGCAAGATATTGAATTTTCCAGAAGAGGAGGCATGAGAAGAATCTGAGTGCAGCCTGGTTAATGTGCTATCATTCTTATCTAGCAGTTGTGCATTTTTGGTTATATCAAATTGTGCTGTTGTATGGTATTGTGGGTATGCTGCTGGTGCAGATTAATGTACACATTTTTTTTTAGAAGTGAAATAAAGCACTTTCATTTGGCAGAAACTGGCAGCTAATGCTATCAGTGATCATTGAACCCAAGAATGTGATTGGCTTTGGTTGCTTTTTAAGCACTTTCTTTATAGTGATTCGACAGCATAATATTTAATTAGCATTAAAACTAGTGTAACCTTTCTGCAAAGCAAATGTTAGTTTATAGAATCTTGCATTTTAAATTTCGTTGACAATTTATTTTCAAAATGTGTAAGTTGCCCATTGTATTTTCTTTTGCAACACATCTTTTTATTAAACCCTAGCTATGCAATGTCTCCCTTATTTTATACAGTCACGACACTATGTTCTATATACACTAGGTCCAACATTGGGTGGCTTTTTCATGGTTGACAAATAATGTATTCAAGTTTGTACAAGCTTACGGAAGAAAAGCAGTTTTTGAGATAGTTTCTTGTTCTAGACATGCTCTCCAAGATATTTTGTACTGTGATGGATACTTTTCAATTCCTTTAGTGTAAACATGTGTAATACTTTTCCTCTTCAGTGCATTATATTGTGGGTAAGTAAAGAGTGATACTAAGTTCTAACCTTCTTCTCCTCTCTCTTCCCCCAACCAGCACTACCACCAAAAAGGTTGTACGCACTTCTCATAAACATTTTCGTTTCTTCCTTGTGCTGTTTTCCTTTAATATCTGCAAAGCATTTATATTAATTCATAATGTACGATATCAATGATCTGGTTTGAACATGTATTGATTGTACAGTATTGCCTATTGATCTGTAGACTTCATTGGCCAAAGTGTATTATAAATGAAAATAAACTTTATTAAAAATACTTTTTTGATGCTTTATACCTATTATGATCCTTGGCCAGACCCCCAAGCTGTTGGTGAGATCTGGTGAGGGGCCAATAATGTTTTACTTAAAGTAGACAAAGTTTGAGATTCAAGACACTTGTCCAGTGAATAAAGCCTCAAGATTCCACGGGTTTTGAACAAACAAAATAAGCTTTTTACTATACAAGGTCAGAAAGATAAAACAATTAACAGTATCTGTCTTATACTCTAATATTCAGGGGTGCTGTGAGGCACATATTAACAGGCAAACTGTGGTCAAACACACCACACTGCACAATAAATGCCAAATGTGACCAAATATTCCACGGATTTCTCAACAATCCACCCAGACTTTAATAACACTGTTATTAAACACTGCAAGTCAACCAATCTCACTGAAACTCCATCTCTCTCACAAGGGATTCCAGTCTTCACCTTTGAAGCCTCTCCTTGTAATTCTCTCCAAAAGTCGTTCTAACTTGGGCAGCTTCAACGATGGCCCATCTTATGGGGTTTCAATCTTGTCTCCCGAGATTCTGTTCCCCTGGATTCCCAAGTCTACCTTCAAGCACCAATTCACACGCATGATTTCAGCTCTTTGTTTGGCCAAGCAGAACGCTACTGCTCCAAAGAGGTACCTTTGCCCAAACAGCTTGCAGCATGGAGTCACCAACTGTTGGCTTTCTTCTTAGACCTTCAGGGCTTCTCTTGAGCCCTCTTCAGTTACCAGACTTGGATGGCATCAACAATGGCCCACCTCCAGGGTTTCACTTTCGTCTTCCGAGATTCCACTCCCCAGGAATCCTGACTATACACTCAAACACCAAATTACGCACACAACTTCAGATCTTCAGCTGCACTGAGCAGAACACTACTGCTTCAAAGGGGTACTTTGCCCCAGCAGCCCGCAGCACGGAGTTACTAACCTTCAGCTGCCTTTTCCACTTAAAGTCTGCTCCCTGTAGCCCTTCTCCTGTTTGGAGCATGTTTTTCTGCTTTTTTTTTAACCTTAACTGGGACCTGTCTCTGCCCCTTACCTGGGACTTCCTTTTGGGACCTCTCCCTGTCCCCTCTCCCCATCCCCTGCCTGGGACACTTATTGGCTATGGCGTTCAGTACCCGGTCACCTGACTCAGGTTTTTGTGCTTTTTTTTTCTCTCTCTCTCTCTCTCTCTTTATACTTAGGTGTGCCTCTTTTCTCTCTCTCTCTCTCTCTCTCTTTATACTTAGGCACACTAGGCCTATCCTGGGCTCAAAAAACTTAAATCGCAGAACTGCACATATGCAGCCAGCTCCCAGTCTGCGTGTGCGCAGAAAGTGTGAGGTCTGTCAGGAGTTGAAGTTCCCGACCTCCAAGCTGAATAGGGTAAGTATAGTTTTCGTAACATACCTCAGGTTACTTTAAGTTTATGTATATTTTTGTCTTATTTTTGTTTCACTAAAATGATTTTAATTTATTTATGTCATTTAACATAACAAAAAGCTTCACTTTTGGGGATTAGATTTGAGCAGGAATAGAATCATATAATGTTTTAGCACAGAAGCATGCCATTCAGTCCACCCAGTACGCATCTGTATTTTCCTCCACACGAGCCACCTAATCTAATCCCAGTCTCCTGGCCTATTCCTATAACCTTCAGAAATGTCTAGGTGGAGATATTTATAGACAGAAATGAACAGGAAGGAAGTAGCAGAAATAGTTAACAGGGTGAAAGAATAGATTTTAAGAGACTTCTTTAAAGGTGGGGAGATGTAGTAAAATAGTGGAATTTAGGGAGCCAATTTGAGCGTGGGGCATCAATGAAGTTGATTTGTCTCTGATGGCGTGGGTGGAGAAGAGAACAACTTATTTCTGCTTCTCCCATTTTACTTGGGGTCAACACCACCACCTCCTGTTATTTCTCTTCCAATCCCACTGCACTTAAGTTTCACCACCGCATCTTTCCATCTGATTTAGGCTTTCCTCATCTTAACAAATCCATGCTGGCTTTCCTTAATTAACCTGCCCAAGTGGCTATTAATTTTGTCCCGAATTATCATTTCTAGATGCTTCCCCACTACCGAGCTTAAACTGACAGGGCTTATCTCTGCACCCTTTTTTGAATAAGGGTGTAACATTTGCAATTCTCCAATCCTCTGGCGCCACCTCTGAGACTAAGGAAGATTGGAAAATTATGACCATTGCCTCTGCAGTTTCCACTCTCACTTCCTTTAGTATCCTTGGATGCATCTCATCCAGTCCTGGCACCTTATCAACTTTAAGTACAGACAGCCTATCCAATACCTCCTCATATCAATTTTAAACCCTTCCAGTTTAAATTACCTCCCCTTTTACCACAGCAGTATCTTCCATTGTAAAGACAGATGCAAAATATTCATTTAAACATGGCAACATCAGTTCACTTTGTAAAGAAAGCCTAGTTATTACTGTATCTTGCATTAAACTTTTAAACTTCGTTTTTATATAACTCACAAGAAATAGAAACAAGATAAAAGCAAAAACTGCGGATGCTGGAAATCTAAAACAAAAACAGAAACAAATACCTGGAAAAACTCAGCAGGTCTGGCAGCATCAGCGGAGGAGAGCACAGTTGACGTTTCGAGTCCTCATGACCCTTCAACAGAACTAAGTAAAAATAGGAAAGGGGTGAAATATAAGCTGGTTTATGATGGGTGGGGGGGAGGAGTTGTTGGTACAAGCAGCCAATAATAGGAGATAACCAAAAGATGTCACAGACAAAAGAACAAAGAGGTGTTGAAGGTGGTGATATTATCTAAAGGAATGTGCTAATTAAGAGTAGAAGGCAGGACAGACAAGGTACAGGTAGCTCTAGTGGGGGTGGGGGAATACTAAAAGGTAGAGATAAACAATGGGTGGAAATACATTTAAAAATAATGGAAATAGGTGGGAAAAGAAAAATCTATATAAATTATTGGAAAAAAAACAAAAAGGAGGGGGAAGAAACGTAAAGGGGGTGGGGATGGTGGAGAGAGTTCAAGATCTAAAATTGTTGAACTCAATATTCAGTCCCGAAGGCTGTAAAGTGCCTAGTCGGAATATGAGGTGCTGTACTGGAGGAACAGCACCTCATCTTCTGACTAGGCACTTTACAGCCTTCCGGACTGAATATTGAGTTCAACAATTTTAGATCTTGGACTCTCTCCTTCATCCCCACCCCCTTTATGTTTCTTCCCCCTCCTTTTTGTTTTTTCCAATAATTTATACAGATTTTTCTTTTCCCACCTATTTCCATTATTTTTAAATGCATTTCCACCCATTGTTTATCTCTACCTTTTAGTATTCCTACTCTTAATTAGCACATTCCTTTAGATAATATCACCACCTTCAACACCTCTTTGTTCTTTTGTCTGTGACATCTTTTGGTTATCTCCGCCTATTACTGGCTGCTTGTCCCAACAACCTCTCCCACCCCCCTTAAACCAGCTTATATTTCACCCCTTTCCTATTTTTACTTAGTTCTGTTGAAGGGTCATGAGGACTCGAAACGTCAACTGTGCTCTCCTCCGCCGATGCTGCCAGACCTGCTGAGTTTTTCCAGGTGTTTCTGTTTCTGTTTTTGTTTTGAAATAGAAACAGGAGTTGGCCATAAGACCCGTTAAGCCTGCTCTGCCATTCACCACGATCATGGCTGATATTTTCCCTCAGATCCACTTTCTTTTGCACTCCCCATATCGCTTGATTCCCCGAAAGATCAAAAATCTGTATCTCAGCTTGATCATACTCAACCATAAAATATTCACAATCCTCTGGGGTAAACTATTCCAAAGACACTCAACCCTCAATGAAGAAATTTCTCCTCTCAGTGCTAAATGATCGTCCACTTAGACACTGGCCCTGTGTCCTAGATACCCCAGAAAAGGGAAACAACATCTGTCCACCCAGTCAAGCCCCTTCGGAATCTTGTGATCACCTCTCATTCGTCTAAACTCCAGAGTATAGGCCCAATTTACTCAATCTCATCATAGGACAACCCTCTCATCCCAGGAACCATTCTAATGAACCGTCACTGTTCTACCTCCAATGCAAGTATTTCCTTCTTTAAATATGGAGATTAAAACTGCACATTGCCTCAAGTGTGTTACCAAAGCCAAATACAATTGTAGCAAGACTTATTTATTCTTGTACTCCACGTAATAATAGCTAACATGCCGTTTGCATTCCTAATTGGTTGCAGTCCCTATATGCTAACTTTGTGTTCCTTGTATGAGTACACCCAAGTCTCCCTGAACGTCAACATTTAAAATTTTTGCCTTTTTTTAAAAATGTTTGTTTTTTCTATTCTTACTACTAGAGTGAAACCACAGTTCACTTCCCCACATTATATTCCATTTGCCACCTTGTTGCCCACTTGCTTACCTGTCTATATCTCTTTGCAGCCTCTTTGTGTTCTCCTCAGAGCTTGCATTACCACCTAGCTTTGTACTGTCAACAAATTTGGATATATTACTCTTGGTCTCTTCGTCTAAGTTATTAATGTAAATTGAAAATAGCTGATGCCCCAGCACTGAAGCTTGTGGCACTCCACTAGCTACAGTATGCCAACTTGAAAATCCCCTATTTATCCCTATTTCCTGCTTCCTGCCTGTTAAACAACCTCTCATTGGTGCTAATATATTACCACCCAAATCCAGGAGCCCTTATTTTGCATATTTTAACCATTTATTTGGCATCTTATCAAACGTCTTTTGGAAATCCAAGTATACAATCTCTGTTGGTTCCATTTATTCAAGCTTCTAGTTACATGCTCAAACAAATCTCATAAATTAGTCAAATACAATTTCCCTTTCAGAAAACCGATGTTAAGTCTTCCTTTCTAATAGATTCCAGCATTTTCCTGACCACTGATGTCAGGATAATTGGCCTTTAGTTCCCTATTTTCTCTCTCCATCTTCTGCTCCTAATTCGTATGTTCGTACCTTTTCTTGAATAGTGTTATGCTCCCTAACTTCAATCCACTGAGACCATTCTAGAATCTAGGGAATTTTGCTACTGTTTTAGAATCCTGGGATGTAGGCCATCAGGTCCTGGGGATTTATCAACCTTTAGTCCCTTAAATTTCTCTTAATACATTTTTTCTGCTGATATTAATTACTTTAAGTTCCTCACTCTTATTAGCCCTTGGCTGCCCTCTATTTCTGGTTGTAATTTGTGTCATCTACCATGAAAACAGACATAAAATATTTGTTCAACATCTCTGCAACTTCCTCATTCCCCATGAAATGTTTCCTGTCTGTAGCTCTAAAGGACCAGCTACTCCTCTTTTTACATACTTGCAAAAGCTCTTATAATCTGTTGCTATATTCCTGACTAGTTTACTCTCATTCCTTTTTTCCCTTTTTATCAACAATTTGATTGCCCTTTACTAGCTTCAAAAACTGACAATCCTCAGACTTACTACTATCCTTCACAACATTATAAATCTCTTAATTTAATGCTATCCTTAGCTTATCGAGTAAGCCATAGATGGATCTTTTTGTGTTTTTGTTTCTAAATTTATGTTGTTGAATCATTTCTTTAATTGTTTCCCAGTGTTTATTTTCCACCGTACCTCTAAGTCTATTTACCCAATCAACCTTAGCTAACTCTTTCTTCAAATCTATGGAATTGGCCTTGTTTAGATTCTTGACTTTGGACTCCAGTGTATCACTGTCAAACTTACTATGGAATTCAATTGCTTTATGATCACTTTTGCCCAGAGGATTTTACTTTGAGATTACTAATTAACCCTGCCTCATTACACAATATTAGATCTTATATAGCTTTATCTCTAGTTGGTGCCACAACATTCTTTCGAGTTATCAACAGTCACAGATTGCAACTCTTTCGAGTACAATCACAGTTCTTGGTTTCCGGGAGTGGGACATGAACCCACAACCTTCTGATTCAAAGGCGAGGGTGCTATGGACTGAGCAACAGCTGACACCTCCATTGGTGCCACAACATAAAGAACTAATCATTTACTTTAGTTAATTACTTGTAAAAGCTCTTACAATATGTTGCTATATTCCTGACTAGTTTACTCTCATTCTATTTTTTTCCCTTTTATCAACTATTTGATTGACCTTTGCTAGTTTCTAAAACTCTCCCAATCTTCAGACTTACTTGTATTACTTAGTAGGAAGCTGTCACAAGAGTATTCTATAAACTCATCTTCCAGAGAACCTTTGCCAATTTGCTTTGTCCAATCTATATGAAGATTAAAGCCCCCCCACCATTATTACATTTGATACAAGCTCTTAATTATTCCTTGCTTAATGTTCTGTCCAACAGTATGACGACCGCTAGGGGCTTACAACTACTTCCAGCAGCATTTTTTAACACTTGTTGTTCTTAATCTCCACCCACACTGATTCTGATTTTTTATTTTCTGAGCCACGATCCTTTCTTACTACTGTCCTTATGTGATCCTTTGTTATCAGGTCTACTCACCATTTTTTATTCTCCTTCTTTCTGAAATATGTATCCTAGAATATTTACTTTCCAACCTTTGTCACTTTGCAGCCATGTCTCCTTAACAGTTAATAGATTAAACCCATTCATCTCTATTTGTGCCACTAGTTCAACTATCTTGTTATGAATGCTTTCTGCATTCAGATAAAAATAATTTGGTTTTATTCTGCTTTGCATCAAAGCCTGCCTACTTGCAGGGCATAATGCATTCAAGGACTGAAATTGATCTGGAAATTACTCAGTTGGTCAGACAGCATCTGTGGAGAAAGAAACAGGGTTAATGTTTCAGGTTTTCAAATTTGCGGATGATACAAGAATAGGTGGGAAGGCAAGTGGTGAGGATTATACAAGGAGTCTACAGAGGGATATAGACATGTTAAATGAGTGGGCAAAAAGTGGCAGATGGAATATAATGTGGGAAAATGTGAGGTTATGCACTTTGGCAGGAAGAATGGAGGAGCTGAATGTTATTTAAATGGAAGAAGGCTGCAGTACAAAGGGATTTGGGGGTCCTTGTGCATGAATCCCAAAAAGTTAACATACAGGTTCAACAGGTAATAGGGAAGGCAAATGGAATGTTGGCCTTTATTTCAAAGGGAATGGAGTATAAAAATGGTGAAACAAAAACAAAAATAGCTGGAAAAACTCAGCAGGTCTGACAGCATCAGTGGAGAGGAAGACAGAGTTAACGTTTCGTGTCCGTAAGACTCTTCATCAGAGCTAAAGAAAAATAGAAATGAGGTGAAATATAAGCTGTTTGATCACCTCATTTCTATTTTTCTTTAGTTCTGATGAAGTCATACGGACTCGAAACGTTAACTCTGTCTTCCTCTCCACAGATGCTATCAGACCTGCTGAGTTTTTCCAGCTATTTTCGTTTTTGTTTCAAGATTTCCAGCATCCAGAGTATTTTGCTTTTATAAAAATAGCGAAGTCTTGCTAAAACTATACAAGGCACTAGTTAGACCACACCTAGAATACTGTGAATAGTTTTGGTCCCCTTGTCTAAAAGATATGCTGCCATTGGAGGCAGCCCAGAGAAGGTTCACTAGGTTGATTCCGGGAAGGGAGGGGTTTTCTTATAAGGAGCGGTTGAATAGGTTGGGCCTGTACTCATTGGAGTTTAGAAGAATAAGAGGCAACCTTATTGAAACATATAAGATTCTTAGAGGGCTTAACAGGGTAGAAGCTGTGAGGTTGTTTCCCCTTGTGGGAGAGTCTAGGACCAGAGGGCATAATCTCAGAGTAAAGGGTTGCCCATTTAAAACCGAGATAAGGAGGAATTACTTCTCTGAGGGGTAGTTAATCTGTGGAATTCTTTACCACAGAGGGCTGTAGAAGCTGGGTTGTTAAATATATTCAAAGCGGAGCTAGATTTTTAAGCAGTTAAGGGAACCAAGGGTTATGGGGAAAAGGCAAGAAAGTGGGGTTGAGGATTATCAGATCAGCCATGATCTCATTGAATGGCGGAGCAGACTCCATGGGCCGAATGCTTCTGTTCCTACGCCTATGGTCTTAGGTCAATGACCTTTCATCATATTTCAATAAATCCACATTGTTTTGGTGCTGCAAATGATCTGTCCTGTTTATTTTGTATACTAATTTATACGGATACTTAGCTTTGTTTATAGGAAGATGGAATACAAAAACAAGGAAGTCATATTAAACCTTTACAAATCACTGGTTAGACCTCAGCTAGAGTATTGTATACAATTCTGGGGATTATACTTTAGAAAGGATATCAAGGCCTTGGAGAGAGTGCAGAGACGGTTTACCAGGATAACGCTAGTGATGAGGAACTTAAGTTATGTGAATAGATTGGAGAACCTGGGATTGTTCTACCTTGAGCAGAAAAGGTACAGTGATTTGGTCGACTGCACCATGAAATTAGATCACCCCCCAATTTTCACATTATCAATACTTTATTCTTCAGCTGCTTTCAACCATTGCTTTGAAAATGTGCCTTTCTAAACAAGTGTTTGGCATGTCAAACTTTCCATCCTCATACATATTGTATAATCAAAAGAAATTTGATCCATTGTCACTCTAGAACCAAACTGAATTACTAATTACCTATCTACATTCTTGGTTAGATTCATTTTGTTTCAATGGGATGTAACTGGTTCTAATTTAATCCCACAAACTATGCACTAATGTTTCCCCCTTTTGCTCACATGCTTTTGATATTATTTACCGAGCTATATTGATAAATTTAAATAGGATTAAGTTTTAAAAATCCATGTATCTCAGCTTTAAAATGGTGCCATTTTATAATTTCCTACTGTGCCGTGTTAAGATGTTATGTCATTTTTTTGGAGGTAGTTTAAACTAAAACAACAGTGTTGCAATGATAGGCTCAGTCTTTGGTAGAGTTTATTACGGTTATCAGTAACTATCAGTTATAGCAGGAAGTCCATAACACTATTTATAACTATTTCAGGAACTTAAAGATTTTGCTTGGTAAATTTGTAGCGTGATTTAAATATAGCTAATTTTCCTTGAAAGGGCTGATTACCAACTGACTTAATGAGAAACCACAGATTGACCAGACTATTGATATGGAAATATAATTTTAAATAAATTAGAATCAAAACCACTGAGATTGTGATGACCCCAGGTCCAATTACTAATCTACACTGGGTCATTGGTCCAAGACGGGGCATCAGGAAGCTGTTACTATTGGCTTTAGTTCAGAGGGGAAAAAAAATCAAAAAACGTTGCCACCCCTGATTGTAGTCAGGTCACCCTGCTGGAAAGTACCTGTGCAGACGTCAGCTAATAAGATTGGGTAAAGTTGTGATGATCCCATAGTTGAATAGCTGATCAACACTCACTTCCTAAACTCAATCACGGAAAATGGACAAATAACTGAGGTACTAAAGGGCATCTGGCACCTATGGGAATGTATTCCAGCACAAGGCTTCAAGGTGGAAGAGAAGAAAATTGTGAAAATCAAAGTGAGCAGACAGGTACGTAACTTTGTTTACCAGGTAGATAATTTACAAAAAATCAATTCTATTTAAATCAACTCATTTATATGCTATGATCCCACGAATAACCACTTTGCTGAACTCATCATTTTTCATCCAGTTACTTAATGTATTGGTCAGTAATCCTTTCCCTAAAAATTTTAGAAGTTGTTCACTGTTGTCTTCCAAAACCTCTTGCCTTCTCTTTTGTCTTCTTGCCTCCCTCTGGAGTGCCTCATGTCCTTTCTAGTTATTACTGTTTTGAAATCCATTCCTGGTTGACCTCAGAACATTTGCCATTAAGACCTGAACATTTGCAATTAACATTTATATACATCCAATTATCCTCTTCTCTAACTGAATCCAAGGTACCACTTTTCTAACTTTTTCAACGTCTGTCAGCACCTGCCATCTCTTTGAAGTCCCTTTGTGACATAGCCCACTGTCCAGAACTGACTTAGTGATTACATGACAAGAACAGCACTGCCCCGAGTATACTACTTTTAGTTTTAAATTCACAAGAACTGATATCAATTAGTACATTTCTGCTCCATGATCAGAGTTGTACTTAGGAAGTTTAGAAGTTTAAAATTTTAATGAACCATTAGTGGCTTTTACGTATGTAGATGCAAGCATGGATAAAAATCATGCCATATGACACTATAGCAAATCACTCCAAATTTTAATGCTTTGTGTTTCTTGTTAACAAAACGTTAATGATTCTCAATATTTCCCAAAGCTAAGAATTGACATGTAAGTCATATGACATTATCACTGTGCATTGCAGACTGTATTCCAAGACCACTCAAGTTACAGACATTGGAGATAACTAAATGGCTGTTAATTTTATCAGAAATATTTTAGATCAAAGTGGAGGCACCTTGTTTTCTGCCTCCAGTAGGTACCCTGTTGACCTGCAATGATGGAATTTCCAGCCCCATAACTGAATGAATTCTTGGGTACAACACTTACCAATGGTTGAATTATGCCAAAGAAGGTTGGGAACATAGAAGCAGGAGTGAGTTATTCAGGCTGTCGAGCCTGCCTAGCCATTTAACTAGATCATGGCTGTTCTACCTCACACCATCTTCCCATACTATCCGTGTATCTCTACATGTAATTGGTATCTAGAGATCTCAACCTCTGCTTTGAACGTACTCAATGACTCATAGGAGGGATGTGATTGCACTGGAGGGGGTACAGAGGAGATTCACCAGGATGTTGCCTGGGATGAAACATTTAAGTTATGAAGAGAGGTTGGATAGACTTGAGTTGTTTTCATTGGAGCAGAGAAGACTGAGGGGCGGCCTGATCGAGGTGTACAAGATTATGAGGGGCATGGACGGGGTGGATAGGTAGCAGCTGTTCCCCTTAGTTGAAGGGTCAGTCACAAGGGGACATAAGTTCAAGGTGAGGGGCAGGAGGTTTAGGAGGGATGTGAGGTAAAACCTTTTTACCCAGAGTGCCTGGGAGGGTGGTGGAGGCGGGTTGCCTCACATCCTTTAAAAAGTCCCTGAATGAGCACTTGGCACGTCATAACATTCAAGGCTATGGGCCAAGTGCTAGTAAATGGGATTAGGTAGGTAGGTCAGGTGTTTCTCACGTGTCGGTGACTCGATGGTCTGAAGGGCCTCTTCTGCACTGTGATTCAATCTCCACAGCCCTCTGGGGTAGAAAATTCCAAAGATTTACTACACTCTGAGGAAATTTCTCCTCATCTCGATCCTAAATGGCCTACCTCCTATTTTTGAGGCTGTGTCCCCTGATTCAAGACTGCCCAACCAGGGGATACATCCTTCCTGCATCTACCCTGTCGAACCCTGTAAGAAGTTAGTACGCTTTAATGAGATCACCTCTTTTCTCTAGGGTTTAAAAGAATGACAGGCCCAGTTTCCTCAATCTTTCCTCATAGGACAATCCTGGCATCCCTGAGATTAGTCTGGTGAACTTTTGTTGCACACCCTAAATGGCATTAATTCCTCACATAAAGGGAGCAAAACTGCACACAATACTCCTGGTGTGGTCTCACCAAGGCTTTGTACAACTGCAGCAAAACTTCCTCATTCCTGTGTTCAAATTATCTTGGAATAAAGGCTAACATACTATTTGCCTTCCTAATTGCTTGTTGCACCTGTATGTTAACATTCAGTGACCTGTGAATACGAACACCCAGGTTTCTTCGGACATGGACATTTCCCAATCTCTCCCCATTTAAAAAATACTCTGCATTTGTCTTTTTCCCACCAAAGTGGATAACTTAACATTTTTCTACATTACATTCAATAGGTAACATAACAGAACATTCTCGAGCAAAATCATTTTACTTTAAGGCTAATTAAGTTTACAAAAGAGATATACAAAGAACTTGCATTTATATGGTGCCATTTATGATGCCAGGATGTCCCAATGTGCTTTGCAGCCAATTAAGTGGTTTGAAGTGTAGCCACTGTGGTAGTGTAAGAAATGCAGGGGCCAATTTGTGCGCAGCAAACTCCCACAAACAACAACGTGATGATGACCAGATAATCTATTTCAGTGATGTCAATTGAGGGATAAATATTGACCAGAACATTCCAGGTATGTTCTATTATAAGGCTGTGACTTTTAATAATGCACTTAAACCAAATGCCATACAGTTATGAACTATGCAGACTATTTATTTTTAGGTCGATTGTCAGATATTAGTTGTAAGAATAAAATCAAGTCAATGAGAGTTATGTTCCATTGTCACTACAAAATAGAGATGGCTCCTTTTGAATAAACCCATACAGCTGCTTTTCATGCGATGTGGATATTGCTAGTGAGGCTAGTGTTTAATTGCCTATCCCTAATTGTCCTTGAGATGGAAGTAGTGAACCATCCTACTGAACAATGGTACTCTGTGTTATGTAAATGCAGTCATGGTGTTGCTCCTTTAAACTATTATATCTATTGTCAGGAAAACACAAGAAGAAGAGTTAAGACCATGTGAAATAGGATCTTTGGGAAACAAGAGTCTGGCAAAGAACACAGAGAGATAAAGAAATGTTATCCAGCTGTCTCATTAGCCAGCAACATTAGAATGAGCAGGAGTTTGTTTTTCCCCTTTACTGTATAGATAAATTAAAATCTAAATCCATCTCAGTAAAAGCTTCTTTCTTCTATTCTTTGTGTCATGCTCATTCAATATAAAGATTTATGCATTTTGGAGAAACTTTTGGCCTTGTAGTTCAGAAATTGTGCTTCTAGCCAGAAAAGTTGAAGTACAAGAGCTAGGGAAGCCCATCACTGAAAGGATGAGTTTCATCAAGTAGCAGGGTTCCTCAGTGGTGAAAGGTTAAAGTAAGGGGAGAGAGAACTGATAGCAATTTGCACATTACTGCTACATAATCAGAATTGTTTTCATGGAAGTTATGGAAAAGTTCAGATCATCTTAGCTTCCATTTGGCGAGTTCAATAAAAGGCATTATATTCACCTGTGAAGTAAGAGTGAGCAGGTGAACTTTTCATCTAACTCCAGAGGACAATTGCCAGATGGTGTAGAAGTGGCACATTTGGTACTAAAGGTTACAGGATGCAGTGAAGGAAAGACAATATTTGGAATGGGGTTCTTAAATTTGGGCACAAACATCAAAAAAGAACAAAAAGGAAGGTATGTGATAAGGTGGAAGGCAGAAGATCAATTGATAAAAGATTTCATGGTACTGTATATCAAAATGATGATTTCAGTAGTTGGTGTTTTTAGGTTATGATGAAAGACGTGCCTGGCCCAAATTTGCTTTCGTTGGAGGAAGGACAATTAAACAGACATGACGCAGGTTTTTAAAATACTGACAGGTGCAGGTGTTATAGACATAAACTAGCTAGTTAACTAAGAAAGTGAGGTCGCAGGTATACAGTTAAATTTGTCTTTCCCCCACAGAGTGCATCTACAGAACATTTTCCCAACAAAAGAAGTTGAAGCTGGGTTAATCAAATGAAGGCAAGGTGAAGGAAAAGAGAATGTTGCCTTGGAGGATTGAATGTTGGAAAGTTGAATTTGAATGCATATTTTGGGAGTTTTGTTGGAGGATTAAATTATTTATAACCAAATCTTTTTCAAGTTATAAAGTTGGGATAGGACACTGCACAGCCTCAGTTCTGACAAGAACTCATTGACCTGAAACCTGTTGTCTTGGATGCTTTAAAAGGTGTTTTGTTCAAAGCCACCAGTGAACAATGTATTTTTCTATGTATTTTCTTACTGTGGGGTGAGAAATTCTATTTAAAATAATCCAGCAGCAAAGCCTTTTTAACTTTAAAAAAAAAGTTTAGTTTATTTCACTTGATTGCTCTAGAAGTTACTTAAGAAAAGCTGAAGTTACTAACACACAAATATTAGCTACAACTGAAGATAAAATGATACTTATAAAAACTGGATCAGTTTAGTCCACATTTGTTACAGGCCAGATATTTTTGAAGTCAAGATGTTGCGTTATCTGAGGTAAGTTTTTGTCGTTGTAGGATTGTCTCTGCAGCTGTGATGGCTTCCACTGTCGAATTGCTGAAGGTTGCTCTTAACAGGTGAGCTTAGTAGATGAAATCAGGTTTAAGGGAGGAAAGAAGGTTCCCTTCTTCTGGTTCTGCAGGTGTGGCACTTTCAATCTGCTTAGTTACTTACAGCAGAAGCCTTTGCTGTGTCTCAATGCCTTGCTCGGTCTCTCCCTGGGTTGAAGCTTCTCCAAGATAGTTCTCTGTGGATCTTCCCATCCTTTTCAAAGCTTTTTGCAGGCAAGGCAAGATGGCCACCAATATCATGTGACCTGTGCAAGAATGCTGAATCACTTTCCATACAAGGCAAGCGGTAATTCCAAATACAGTTATCTAAAGTCTCCTTACCCACACTAGTGATAAAAGTGGTAAAGGTTGTTCACACATTGTTTGGAGTAAAGGTCATCAGGTCAATGAGTTTCTATTTACTGTTTTCGAACACATTGAATTTTACATGTATGTTAAAGGATGTTTCTTCTTGTGAGACAATCTAGAACTAGGGGTCACAGTTTAAAAATAAGGGGTCACTTATTTAAGACAGAGGTGAGAATTTTTTTCTGAGGGTCGTGAGCGTTTGGAACTCATCTTCAAAAGGCATTGGAGTAGACTTTGAATATTTTTAAGGCAGAGAAAGATAGATTCTTGACAAGCAAAAGGGTAAAAGATTATCGAGGGTAGGCAGGAATGTGGAATTGAGGTTACCATCATATCAGCCATGATCTTATTGAATTGCTGAGCAGGTTCGAGGGGCCGAATGGCCTACTCCTGCTCCTAATTTGTATGTTTGTATATGTCTGAGGATGTTGTCTCTTTGTCTGGCTGAAGAAGTTCCAGCTTGAATCCACAAGGAGAAAGTCAAGTGACCCTCGGAGTCCATGTTGGAAAAAGTATTTAAACTCAGTCCAAGGTTTACAAAATGTGACCTTCAAACAGATTTTCTAAAAATTTATATCATCACAATTGCACACTGTAACACTTTGTCTCTCCAGACCGGTGAAGTGTTTTCTGTAGTTTGTTTTTATTTCAGATTTTCAATATCCACAGTATTGTTTTGTATTAGCACCAGCTGTAGTTTGCTTTTCATTTTATTACTGTATTAACGTAGAACCAAAGACGACATAAGGAAAAACTTAATGAGTGGCTAGAAAATGGAATGAACTGCCTGAGAGTGTGGTGGAGGCAGATACACTTACGATTTTCAAAAGACAATTGGATAATTAGCTGAAGAGGAGGAAAAAAAAGCAAGGTTATGGGGAAAGAGCGGGATGAGCGGAACAAGCGAAGTTGCTTTTCTTATAATCCCCCGCTAAACAAGCTTAATCCCAGCTTGATGGTTCCTAACTTATTTGTTTGTTTAGATACATGGAGAAGGGCTACTAAACCGAGGCACCAGAGTCAGCTAAAGAACTTTCAACAAAAGCATAAAACATTAGTTAAACAAGATGAACAAAATTACAATCCTCCTTCACCCACAACTATACCTTTACAGACATATAGAGTTTTGTAAGGATAATGCAAGTTACAAAAACTATCTTACACTCTAATATTCACAATAAGTCTACAGTCCATGTAAGCCAATAGGGAACCTACGGTCAGGCACACCACACTTTGAAACCAAGTGACTGATGAGCCAGATGCTATGGATCTCTCATCAACTCTTTCCCTCGCCTCACCCCCTCCCCTCCTCCCTCCCAAGTGCTTGTTACACCGTGAGCCAACCAGTCTCACTGACTCTGTCTCACACAAGGGTTTCCAATCTCTAAGAACTCGCTTTGGAATCTTCTCCCAAACCAACGTTTTCTCTCAGACGTCTTCCGCAAGCGTTCACCTCCAGGGTTTTGAACTCTCCTTCCACTGTTCCCCTCACCTGGGTCACCACATGCGTTCATGCTTTCCTCTGCGCAGTCTCTGACTCAGCTATCAACAGTACACCCACTGCTTCACACGCCCATAACAAAGATTTACAGACCTTCAGTTGCCTCTTTGGAGCTTCTGACTTCTCACAAGCCTTTATATCACTTAGGCTCCGAGCGGCAGGGAGCAGAGTCATTCTCCGACCCTCACTCTTAACTTCACTTAATAGGACCTTTTCCAGGTTCCTGTCCTTCCTTTGACTAGTTCTGCTTAGGACTTTATTCTGTTCCACTCCCCTGGATTCTTAAGGACTTTCTTCTTTAGCTTGGGACAGGCTATCTGTCCCCTTTGCTTCAGTCTCTCCCTAGCAGCTACTTTCAGCCAACTTTAGCCTGGGACTGGGTATCTGAGCCTTCTAGGCTGCTTCTGCCTGGCAGCTGTTTTCAAAACTGAACTCAAAAACTGCTGTTTCTAGTTTGTGTGCGCGCCTGTGGGAGGGACCTGCCTCTCTGGACCTGTGTTGCTAAGCAACAACCCTGTTTTTTTTCTACTTCTGTTTGCTTAACTTTAACTTATCTTAGTTGTAAACTCTCATTAGAAATATAGGCACCTTTTAAAGTGAAACAAACTCAACTTGACATTTTCTTAACACATACAGAAATACAAATCAAATGTAAACATTAAAACTAAAACTCATTCCTAACACCCACAAGTACAACCTACTTAAACTATCCATTTCCTAACACTTTTGCATTCTATGAACCAAATTTTTAAGATAACCATTTATATAGTCTCAATCTTTACAAGGCAAATACATTGCTATAAAGAGGGAAAGGAAATAAAGGTGGGGTTGGAGGCAGAAAATAGGCATTGACAATGATGAGAGATCATTCACTTTGTTTCAAAAGGTACCTTTTAAAGTGTAGTCACTGTTCTAATGTAGGAAACACAGTAAGACCCCCATATAGCAATGTGAAAATGACCAAAATAGATTATTTGGTTATGTTGGCTGGGGGGGAAATTAACTTTGGCTAGGACATGGGAAAACTCCCGTTTTTTGAATGTTGTCATGAAATGTTTTATTCCCACTCAAAAGGACAGATGGCAACATAAACTGCAGCACTCCTTCAGTTCTGCACTGGAGTTAGTATAAATGACATGCTCAAATCCTGGAGTGATATTTGAAGCCACAAGACATGAGTGCTATCAGTGTCAAGTGGATGAAGAAAACAAATTCTCACCAGCAATTCACTTGAGTTTGCAGAGTGCTTGCTTTCAAACTGAACACAGTCAGATAAGATGAAACTCACTTTGAGTATTTAGTATCTGCAAATTTAGAAGTTTTGATTTTCCAGTCTTACATCTGTACTCTTTACAGTTGGGCATCCAGATGCCAGAATGATCCAATTCATAAAATGAAGAGTTCAAGATTTCATTTTGTACCTCTACACTTGGCGTTTCATTGTTGAGAAATGGTAGATATACATTTAAATTGCAAAATTTCAATCATATTGAGAGCTCATTGAAGTTGGAAGAACTGGACAATATACTTCAATGATAGGATGATCATAGGTTTATTTTATTGCAAACATTCTTTCAGTATACAGTAGCTATGCTATTTGCATCCAGTTCTAAATCAACTGTTCCAAAACCCTCAAAATGATGTTGGTATAAGTAATTTGTCACAAACAACAAAAATTGATACATCTATTCACAAGCCATAAAAACAGACTGAATATTTGTTGATACTCTGTTGGCTGTTATTGCTTGAAAAAGCTGCATTTTTGGATCCTTTTTTCAGAGTCCATGGATATGCCTGAGTCAAACTGCACTGTCACACACAGCTGTAAAATGCTGGAAACATCGTAGAAAAAAGTAACACTGCAAAGGATTCGAGCCTGCTAGAAAAACAACTTTCACAGCAAAATATATTTTCTTTAAAGAACTTTTTTTGTTAGACCAGAGAATTAGCTGTCAAACCATGCATCATACTGTAATAATTCCAACACTACTGCCAAAGGTTTGTAATAGTTTAGTTGGCTATTCAGTATGTATAATGCAAAAGTTGTTGCTAGCCTGCAACAATATTGCAGATAATGCCCATGTACAACTATCACTAAATGGTTTAGAAGAAAATAGGGTTTTTTTTTTTAAAACTTGGGTTACCTGTTCAAGTGAAGTGGGTAAGAAATGTTTAAGTTTGAGTTCTAATATTTTAAAACTTAAACCGGGCTAGTGTTTCTAATTTTGTCCAATATAATGCAGACATCACAAAATTTGCCTTAGGCTTACTGCAGGACTGAGTGACCCAAAGACTATATTAATCAAATTTTAAAACTTGTCAGCCATGATTTCCCAAAAATCACTTATTGAACACCTTTCAAAATTCTGCAGGACCACTATTTCAAGGTGATGTGCACTTCTGGAATATTGCTGCGCAATCCCACAAAGCAAAGAAATGCCCCTTTAAGGGTGGGTGGGAAGAGAAGAGGAATCAAGCCCAGTAAAAAAGCAAAAGACACAAAAATCCTAAAATTCAACAGTTATTTTATTTAAAGTCAAATATATCCATCCTAAAAGTATTTTTCCATCCATAAGAAAATTGATAACTGCTGTGATTTGGAAGCAAAGCCGTTTTGTTTTTTCTATTGCTAACCCAAATGCTTGTTACAAATATAGTTATTAAACCCTAGAACAGTCTGGTCATAAGTATGCTGGTTAAAAAGTCCTGGCGTAATTTAGAACAAGCAAGGGTGGCTTGTAGAAAATTGACATTGTACCAAATGACAAACACAGTACACAATTCATTTGAAATTAAAGATGGCTTTCAATAGCAATACCTCAGATTTTACTCTGAAGCGGTGAACTTCTGACTTGATCTTCATAAATAAACTTGGAGAACTGTATACATTTCAATTTCACCCAAGTAACTTAGTGGTAGGCAACAAATAAGGGGGCTTTAGTGAATTACCACCAAATATTAAGAGTTTGGAATCATTTGTTGTTAGCTGAAGGCTGCTCTCTATTGCACTGCCAATCAATCATTCTTAAATGTAACACAGTTAGACCTTAAAATTCTGAAGCTTTTTTTTGTTACTCCCATTCTGCCTCCCTATCCTGTCACCTTTTGCTTATTAGGTGCACGATGCATATTACAATCATAGTGCATGATAGAGAATAATCAGTTCAGTCATATTGTATATCTCTTGATCACACAACTGACATTCATGTTGGTATCGCAGAGCTGCTAACATACACACTGCTATTGCTGAAAGTCAAAGTAGTTGGATGTTTAAGGTTGCAACACAGTCCTGATGCTAAGATAATATTCAATGTACTCTTCTGCTTTAGCTACATGCCATCCAAAGGTCCATTTGTTGTGCTACCCTCAATAGCCCCTTGCCCGTTATTTTATGGACTTAATTAGATGATAGTTTTAAGACCTAGTAAAGTGTTAAGCAGCGGTGCATAATATTACATAAGATTGGTTATGATGTTATCCAGTACATGGTCTTTCTTGAATGTTGAACAATGTTTAAGCTACAAGGAGTCACAAAAAAAGTAGAAGCAACAAATTTGTTTTGTATGGAATTTTTGGATCCTCATATTTCTTTCCTTTATTTATGATAAAATAAACACATTTAAAATACAAGATGAAAGTGCTATCCCCTGTAACTGGACTTTGGTAATGCAAAGAAATGGACTTGAAAATCTTCCAGTTTTACTGGGCAGAAACCCGAAATATTAATGTTTTTCAACAGGGGTCATTTTTGACAGGTTTTCAACATAATCTCAGACTAAATAAATTGTCTGGCCTAACTTCCTGTCAACAGCAGCAGTTTATCGACTCTGCTCTAGCAGTACTGTGTAAACATGGTCATCTGACTTCTTGAAAACACGCCAACCTAAAGAAACATGGTATCTGGTTCCATGTAAAACAAATCCAAATTCAGTCAAAAACCAGATCGTTTTCGAAGTTTTAACTTCCAAATTCTCTGAAGTTTGAACTGTGCAGTGTGGTAGAAAGTAGTTTGAGATGAAAAGAAAAAACGTTTCCAGCATTTCACTACCAGTTGTATGAGCACATAAAATGTTGAAACTACAAAACCTGTATACAAGATTAAAAACATGGTATAGTTACCAATTAGAAAGCTCGTGCTCTTATCACAAAAGAAATTTATCCCAAATATATTACACAGTGTAATTTCACTGGTTTATACATTAGTGTTTTGTAGAATTCCAATTTTATGTATGAAGTTTCTATGGACAAGTAATTTAAAATGTCACTCAGCTAGCTGAACCATTAACAGGCAGAAGAAGTATGCAGAACTAATTAACTTTGTACACTCCTAACTGTGAAGAGTTCATTTAAAATAAATGATTTTGGATTGAAGATTTCCGCATCCCCCCCCCTTCCCTCCCTCCCACCCGACCCCGGTAGAATGGATACAGTCATTCACATTTTTCATTCAGGTTGTCTCCTCCTTTAGCGTCAGCATTCCATAATCTCAAAGTTTTGCAGCCATAAAATTGATGTGAGGTTTTGCTAGTGGAAAGAGTGGTAGACTGCGCTTGAACACAGTCATGTCTTCAATTATGGTTGGCTAAAAAGGAAAATAGGGTCAGATTATTCAGTTAGTACGTAAAAACAAAAAACCTGCAAACCCACACAAACCTAGAGCACAAAAATTTATAACAGTGTGGGGCCACTTTCCCATCATGTCAGTGCTGGCTCTTTTGCTAGAGCAACCCACACCAATTCCAATGTCCTGCTCGCCCCCAAACCCTGCATCTATCTCCCTCTGCATCTTTTTTGGGTTAAATATTTAAAGCAATGATGTCTGCCTCAACCAAACCATGGTAACCTATTCCAAGCTCCATCAACTTTCAACATGAAATAAATTACTCCTATCTCAGAACATCCCAATTATCTAGTGCTGTAAAAAAGTTGGAATTCATTAATAACATTTTGGGTGAGGCTAACTTTGAGCCCTATTTTATAATTGTTCTCAACACCGTAGAGCTTTTTATTTACTAGTTTTTTGTGGCCACTGGAGGTGGGGCCGAATGAAATGTGGATGTTTTTGACCAAGTATGAAGCTGTCTGCTTTGCAACATTTTAAATACAGTTGCTTAGTATTGTGGTAGTCAAGGGTTTTCTTTCTCAGGCAGTTGGTTAAAAATATTTTGTATATTACTCCCTTATCGCAGACTACTTTGAATTTCCTAGAATCCAAGCCCCAAATTCAGAAAGCTGCCAATCAATTCCACTTTAAAAATCCCAATTAACCAGCGTTCCTGTCATCCTTTCAAATGTGCAATCATTCAACAAAGATTTCACAGTTAGGTTTTCTTGGATGAATGAAAATGGCACACAATTAGGCCCCAAAAATATAACACTTGAAGTGGACAGTTTGAACTTTGAGGCAAGTGTTTATTAAGATTATTTGTTCATGGGATATGAGCTTTGCTTGCAATGCCAGCAATTGTTACCCATCCCTAATTGTCCTTAAGGTGATTATTGAACTGCTGCAGTCTGTGGTGTAAGTTCACCCACAATGCTTTTAAGAAAGGAGTTCCAGGATTTTGACTCAGCGACAGTGAGGGTACGGTAATATAATTCCTAGTCAGGATGGTGGATGAATTGGCGAGGAACTTGCAGATGGTGGTGTTCCCATGCAGTTGCTACCCTTGTTCTTCTAGGTGGTAGAGGTTGCAGGTACTGTTGGAGACTTGGTGAGTTGCTGCATTGCAACACAGATGGTATACACTGCTGCTAGTGTGCCAGTGGTGGATAGGGTGCCGATCAAGTGGGTTGCTTTGACCTGGATGGTGATGAACTTCTTGTGTTCTGGAAGCTGCACTGATCCAGTCCAGGCAAGTGCAGAGTATTCCATCACACACCTCACTCTAGCTATGTTGTGGGTAGACAGATCTTGAGGAGTCAGGTGGTGAGTTACTAGCTACAGAATTCCCAGCCTCTGAAACTCTTGTAGCCAGAATATTTATATGGCTAGTCCAGTTAAATTTCAGGATGTTGATAGTGTTAAGACAGCTGAAAGCAGTTACTAATGGTGGGACAAAGGAGGAGCAGATGCACAAGGTGCCAGAGATTGAGTAGGGTTGAAGGAAGTTAGGGATAGGGAGGGCCAGGGGCATAAAACAGGATTTAAACATGACAATGAGAATTTTAAAGTAGGCATGGAGGTTTTAGGAATCAATACAAGTCACGGAGGACAGGGTGATGGGAGAGTAAAACTGAAGTCAATGGAGAGTAGAGGATTGGCGATCAGCTAGCATTGGAATAGTTGAGTCTGGATGCAACTGAAGCATGGATGAGAGTTTCAGCAGCAGATGAGCTGAAGTAGAGATGCAGCTGTCTTTGTAATGAAGATGATAAGGCCAGAAGCTCAGTTTTGAGCATCAAATAAGTTGAAGTTGCATACTTCAAACAGAGCTCAAAGGAAACTTTCCACTGGTTGGAGTCAAACCTAGCACAAAGGAAGATGGTTGTGGTTGTTGGAGGTCAATCATCTCGGTCCTGGGACATGGCTGCAGGAGTTCCTCAGGATAGTGTCCTAGGCCCAACCATCTTCAGCTGCTTCATTAATGACCTTCCCTCCATCAGAAAGTCAGAATTGGGGATGTTCACTGATGATTGTACAATGAATGTTCAGTAGCAATCGTGACTCCTCAGATGCTGATGCAGTCAGCGTCCATATGCAACAAGATTGGACAATTTTCAGGCTTGGACTGATAATTGGCAAGTAACATTTGTGCCGCTCCAGTGCAAGGCAATCTCAACAAGAGAAAATCTCACCTCCCCTTGACATTCAATGGAATTACCATTGCTGAGTCCCCCACCAGCAACATCCTGGAGGGGGTTCCCATAGGCTGGAAACTGAACTGGACTAGCCATATAAATACTGTGGCTTCAAGACAGGTCAGAGGCTGGGAATTATGTGGCGAGTAACTCTCCTCCTGACACCCAAAACCTGTCCACCATCTACAAGGCATGGGTCAGGAGTGTGATGGAATATTCTCCACTTGCCTGAACGAGTGTAGCTCCAGCAACACTCAAGCAGCTCAACACAATTCAAGACAAAGCAGCCTGTTGATTAGCACCCCATCCACTACCTTAAACATTCACTCCCTCCATCACTGATCCACAGTAGCAGTAGTATGCACCATCTACAAGATGCACTGCAGCAACTCACCCAAGACTCCTTCGATAGCACCTTTGAAACTTCTGAGTTCTTCCTCTGAGAAGGACAAGGACAGCAGATTCATGGGAACACCACCACCTGCAAGTTCCCCTCCGCTCATCATCCTAACTTGGAAATATATCACTGTTCCTTCACTGTCACTGGATCAAACCCCTGGAACTCCCTTCATAACAGCACTGTGGGTGTACCTATACCACAGGGACTGTTCAAGAAGGTGGTTCACAAACACCATCTCAAGGGCAATTAGAGATGGGCAACAAATGCTGGCCTAGCCAGCCACACCTACATCCTGTGAAAGAATAAATTAAAAAAAGATGATGGCACAGAGTTTGAGGCGGGTGCATAAATAGAAAGTGAAATACAAAATAATCTGGCCAGCTGAAGTGGGTTCCAAAGACCTGGGACTTTGGTGGAAGAAAGAAGATTGATAACAAAGATGCAGACCACCTTATTAGTGTCTGAGTGTCCCAGATTTTTTATTCAATGATGGGATGTGGGCTTAGTTCCCTAGTTGCCCGAGAGAAGATGATGCGGAGCTATCTTCTTGAATTGCTGCAGTCCAGGGGGTGTAGTATACCCACAGTGCTGTTAGGGAGTTCCAGGACTGTGACCCAGCAACAGTGAAGGAACGGCAAAATATTTCCAAGTCAGGATGGTGACCAACTGAGGGGGCTGGAGGAGAGAAAAACTTCCAGGTGGTGCTGTTCCCATCTATCTGCTGCCCTTGTCCTTCTAGATGGTAATGGTCATGGGTTTGGAAGGTGCTGTCGAAGGAGCTTTGGTGAATTCCTGCAGTGCATCTTGTAGATGGTACACACTGCTGTTACTGTGCATCGGTGGTGGAGGGAGTGAATGTTTGTTGATGTGGTGCCAATCAAGTGGGCTGCTTTGTCCTGGATGGTGTCTAGCTTCTTGAATGTTGTGGGAGCTGCACTCATCCAAGCAAGAAGAGTATTCCATCACACTCTTGACTTGTGCCTTGTAGATGGTGGACAGGGTTTGGGGAGTCAAAGGGTGAGTTACATCCTGCAGGATTCTTAGCCTCTGACTTGCTCTTGTAGCCACAGTATTTATATGCCTAGTCCAGTTCAGTTTCTGGTCAACGGTAACCCCCAGGATGTTGATAGTGGGGGATTCTGTGCTGGTAATGCCATTGAATGTCAAGGGGCGATGCTTAAGGTTCTCTCTTGTTGGAGATGGTCAATGCCTGACACTTGTGTGGCACGAATGTTACTTGCCACTTGTCAGCCCAAGCCTGGATATTGTCCAGGTCTTGCTGCATTTAGACATGGCCTGCTTCAGTATCTGAGGAGTCGTGAATGGTGCTGAATGTTGTGCAATCATCAGTGAACATCCCCACTTCTGTCCTTATGATGGAAAGAAGGTCACTGATGAAGCAGCTGAAGATGGTTGGGCCTAGGACACTGCCCTGAGGAACTCCAGCGGTGATGTCCTGGAGCTGAGATGACTGACCTCCCAACAACCACAGCCATCTTCCTCTGTGCTAGGTATGACTTCAACCAGAGAGTTTTCCCTCCCGATTCCCATCAACTCCAGTTTTGCTAGGGCTCCTTGATGCCACACTCCGTCAAATACAACCTTGATGTCAAGGGCAGTCACTCTCACCTCACATCAGGAGTTCAGCTCTTTTGTCCATGTGTGAACCAAGGCCAAAAGGAGGTCAGGAGCTGAGTGGCCCCAGCAGAACCCAAACTAGGCATCAGTGAGCAGGTTAAGTGAGTGCTGCTTGATAGCACCATTGCTTTACTGATACTGATGATCGAGAGTAGACTGATAGGGCGGTAATTGGCTGGGTTGGATTTGTCCTACTTTTTCTGTACAGGATATACCTGGGCAATTTTCCACATAGCTGGGTAGATGCCAGTGTTGTAGCTGTACTGGAACAGTTTGGCTAGGGGCGTGGCAAGTTCTGGAGCACAAGTCTTCAGTACTATTGCCAGAATATTGTCAGGCCCCATAGCCTTTGCACTATCCAGTGCCTTCACGTGGAGTGAATCAAATTGGCTGAAGACTGGCATCTGTGATGTTGGGGACCTTTGGAGGCAGAGATGGATCATCCACTCAGCACTTCTGGCTGAAGATTGTAGCAAATGCTTCAACCTTACCTTTTGCACTGATGTGCTGGGCTCCTCTATTGTTGAGGGTGGGGGTATTTGTGGAGTCTCCTCCATCAGGTTATTTAATTGTCCACCACCATTTACGACTGGATGTGGCAGGACTGCAGAGCTTAGATCTGATCTGTTGGTTGTGGGATCGCTTAGCTCTGTCTATCACTTGCTGCTTATGCTGGTTGGCACACAAGTAGTCTTGTGTTGTAGCTTCACCAGGTTGACAGCTAATTTTAAGGTGTGCCTGGTGCTGTTCCTGGCATGCCCTTCTGCACTCTTCATTGAACCAGGGTTGATCCCCTGGCTTGATGGTAATGGTAGTATGATGGATATGCCAGGTCATGAGGTTACAGATTGTGTTCAAATACAATTCTGCTGCTGCTGATGGCCCATAGTGCCTCATGGATTCCCAGTCTTGAGTTGCTAGATCTGTTTAAAATCTATCCCATTAGCACGGTGGTAGTGCTACACATGTATCCTCAACATGAAGGCGGGACTTTGTCTCCACAACAACTGTGCAGTGGTCACTCCTACCGATACTCTCATGGTCAGAGGCATCTGTGGTAGGCAGGTTGGTGAGGACGAGGTCAAGTACGTTTTTCCCTCTTGTTCTCCCTTACCACCCATCGCAAACCCAGTCTAGTATCTATGTCCTTTAGGACTCGACGAGCTCGGTCAGCGATGGTGCTACCGAGCCACTAATGGTCTTTGACATTGAAGTCCCCCACCCAGAGTACATTCGGCACCTTTGCACCCTCAGTGCTTCCTCCAAGGTGATGTTCAACATTGAGTACTGAATCATTAGCTGAGGGAGGGCACTAAGTACATGGTAATCAGCAGGAGGTCTCCTTGCTCATGTTTGACCTGATGCCATGAGACTTTCATTAGGCTTTTAATTCCAGATTTTAACTGAATTCAAATTCCACCGTGGGATTCGAACCTGGGTTTCCAGAACATTACCTAGTCCAGTGACAATACTACCGTGCCATCGCCTCCCCCTATCAACTCATTCCCTCCACCAAGGATGGTGGAGCAAATCCATTTAGGGGATTTTCTAATTTTATATTCAAAAACTTTTGAGTGGGTAGTTGTGGATACTAAGCTCATAGCATAAGCGATATGCTGAATGTGGATCATCTGATGAGTGCACTTACATAGACACTGCCAACTGAAGCCCATGAAGCACAATTAACTAACTAACTTTCTACTGTGCACTGTATCCAAGGAAGCAGCGCATCTGGAATATACTTAGTATGATGAAGTGAGACACTCAAGCAGACAGAAACTGATGGCAGTGCAAGAAATAAAATGAATGGAAATTAAGGCAATTCAGATTTCTTAGGAGCTATAAAGAGAAAAAAGTGAACAACAGACTTGCAGGGTATGTATGCTTTAGGAAAAATAGAGAAGAATGGGAAATTGTATGGAGTCAGGCAAGGTTTAAACATCACTGAGGGAGGGGCACTAGGGAATGGCAG
Source organism: Cetorhinus maximus (assembly GCF_964194155.1). Classification (NCBI taxonomy): domain Eukaryota; kingdom Metazoa; phylum Chordata; class Chondrichthyes; order Lamniformes; family Cetorhinidae; genus Cetorhinus; species Cetorhinus maximus. The sequence goes on from NC_135898.1 coordinate 77,099,570, forward strand.
AGTGTCTCCAAGTGGATTTACAAATAGAAAGGGTAAGATAGATACTGCTAAGAATATGTTACAGGACACTGCAAAATAAAAAGGAGTGGAGGTACTGTTGTGGGAGGGCTTTAAAAAGTTCAGTACTGAGGCCTGAGTTGTAATCTTGAGAACTTCAATCATCTTCACGTAGTTTGGGATTTATTATGGGGTTAATCTGTATGCAGGAACCCACGAGGGAAAAGGAATGCTGGATTTGTTTTGAACTAATGGAAACAGTAATAAACCAAGTTGAAGTAAGTCAAACTTAGACTTCAGTGATTGCAGTGCTGCTTCTATGAGGAATAAACAGAAAATACAAATCAGCTAAGAAAATAGATTTCAGGAGATGATATTTGTGGAGGGTGTGGGGGGTGGGATTAAATACTGCATTAAAGGAAATAATATGGGAAGACTAGTCAATGGGAAGGATGTACAATAGACATGAAAAAGCTGCAAAGATTTTTAAAAATAAAACATTGCAAGGCAGTTTATCTCAAAGGACCTGAACAAGTTAGGCCAATAAACAGAAATGGTGGATGGACTTCAACACAAGTGTGAAGTCATGAGATTAGGTAAAAGTTGAGAATCAAACAGTAACATGTGGTAACAGGGTAAAAGATCAGAGGAATTTGATGATTAGGTCATTAAAGCAGTTCAGTATTCACAGGTGGTCAAGAAAGTAAATAAGCAATTTTGAAGTTGTTTCTGGCATTGGCAGGACTGTACCTGTGTTTAATTTTGGTCTCTATATTACAGGAAAGATAAAGAATTACTGGGCAGCAGGGGATAGTCCAAAGTAGGGAGACAAGGTTGTTTTCTGAACTTAAGAAGGCTAAGTTATGAACAAAGATTGTCCACCCTGGGCCTGATGGACTTGGAGGTAGTCAATATTTTTTTCTGGGCTATGGAGAAATTAGATCCAAAGTTCTTCTGTTGGCATAGGATTCAAACAAGAAACAAGTTAAAAGTTAGGAAATGAATGGAAACTTAGACAAAATCCTTTCAGTCAGAGAATGATGGAAATAGGGAATAGATTACTAGGAGTGGTGGAACAAAAAATAAGATTTTTAAAAAAAAAATATGAAGGACCTTAGCAAATCCCTTTTAGAAAGCAAAATTCAGAGCAGATGAGTTCCAGGAGTAAAGAAACTGATGGGAAGTTTGTCTCTTACACTATAGCAGCCAACAGCCTTCTCCTCCTCAAAACATTACTGTTACAGTGAAACATTAAGCTGAAGCCAGGAAATTTATCCAGAGACAGGGATCCAAATGACAAGTGATAGCATCATTTTGAAGCAACCATCGTGCAATTCAGAGTGGCAATACTAGAAACATGGCAGCAAGTCCCTGGACTGTCTCAACCATTGATTTTGCACAGTATGGGGGAGATCAATCTGGGAAAGGAGGGGGAAAAAAATTAGTAATTTATGCACCAGCAAAAATTAGGGTACAATTATGGTGAAGGTAATTCTAGTACCATGAAGGAAAAATAAAAGGATTGTTCTGCTGACATTCCTGAGTTTAGAAGGTTGCGGGATGATCGAATTGAAGTTTAAAATAATAGAGATTTGAAAGGGTATACAGAGATAAACTGCTTCCTTTGGTGGAAAAATCTAGAAGGCATAATCTTAAAATTATATCTAGACCAGTTGAGTGAAAGCAGGAAGCAGTTTTGTGTTCCACACAAAAAGGGTAGTAAAAAGCTGGAACTTACACAGCACCCACCCACCACACACGCACACACACACACACACACACACCCCCCGCCCCCACCCGGAAGAAAAGGTGCATATGCTGAGCCAATTAGAATTTTTAGGTCTGAGAAAGATAGAGTTTTGTTAGGCGAGTTATCAAGAGATATGGAGAAGGCAGGTAAATGGAGTCGCTATACCAATTAGCCATAATCTAATAAATTGGCCAAACAAGCTTGGACAGCTGAATGGCCTAATCCTGTTCCTATTAACGTAGAAAAAAATGTCATCTGAATCTTGCTGTAAAATATACTGAGCTCTTTTGATTTTCATGGCTTTCCAATCAATATCACTGTTTCTGTTAAAAAAAACTCGCAGTGGTCAAAGCTTGACAATGCTGTAACTTTGGCACTGAACAGTTTTAAACAACCATGAGTGTAATGGGCAAATATAAACAAATTTTTAATAATTAGTGTTAGGACTTCAAAAACACCAAAGGAACCGTAACTATATTTATTCATTAGTCAATTCGGAATCTTTCAATATGTATTACTGAAGTAGGAGAAGGAAGTAAATGCAATCAATAATCTCAGTTACCTGGGGCAAGGGTGGTGCAGGAGTCAGGTTGACATCATTTTGACATGGTGCTTGTTCAACAACAGGGCCTGGAATTACATTAATAGTCATAGTAAATGATCAGCACTTAAAGGGACAGGTTTAATAAAGATTTTTTTTCTAAAAAGACAGATCATTGCATCATATGGTAAAAATGAATCAACTGCCTTAACGTAGTATTAAATGCTGGATTCCATGCAAAATCATTAATATATGCAAAAATCTATTAAAAATGTTCTCAATACAGGATCTGCAGAGGTTGACATTCAATCTTCACTCCACAAAACTCAATTTTCTTTTTATTCGTTCATGGGATGTGGTCGTTGCTGGCTAGGCCAGCATTGACTGCCCATCTCCAATTGCCCTCGAGAAGGTGGTGGTAAGCTGCCTTCCTGAGCCGCTGCAGTCCATGCAGTATAGGTACACCCACAGTGCTGCTAGGGAGGAAGTTCCAGGGTTTTGACCCAGCGACAGCAAAGGAAAGGCGATATAGATCCAAGTCAGGATGGTGTGTGGCTTGGAGAGGACCTTGCAGGTGGTAGTGCTCGCATGCATCTCCTGCCCTTGTCCTTCAAGGTCGTGGAGGTTGCGGGTTTGAGAAAAAGTATCATTTTTCCAATTGTAATTAATTCAGTTACAAATTCTGCTTTTTCACCATTCTGTCAGGATGCTTTAAAATGAAAACTGTAGGAGGGTATGGTAGGTAAGAAAATGGTTGCTTAACTTGTACTTAATTCCTTAATCAAAATACTGGGAGCAAGACAGGATATGTTGCTGTGAATTTAGACATGTACCTTCCAGTAGCATGTTTCCCAGGTGGCTGAACTATACAACTGCTCTGGAGCCAAAGAGCCCCAAAATATCAGTTCTGACAAAAGGTCATCAACCTGAAACATTAACTCTATTTCCCTTATCACAGACATTGCATTTTGCTGAAAAATTTCCAGCATTTTCTGTTTCTATCCCAAAATATTAACAATGTCAACATTTCCGCAATGGTCAAATGTATGTTATTGCATATTCCCTCTGGACCGATACTTGCTGAGTAATTTGAATCAGTCCTTGAAATGAAATATAACCACATAGATAGACGGATATATTCAGGGGGGAAGAAAGCAGCCAGTAGGGATGATGCTAAAAGGGATGCAAGTGTTGTGTTATTCCCCAAGGATGTGTGCCAGAACAGCTTTTGTTTGGCATTTATATGAATGATTTTGAAGTTTGGTTGTTTCATTTATTTTTTCATGGGATGTGGGCATTGCTGGCAAAACCAACATTTGTTGCCCATCCCTAATTGCCCTTGAACTGACCTTGCTAGGTCATTTCAGAGGGCAGTGGGTCTGGAGTCACATGTAGGCCAGACCAGGCAAGGCTGGCAGATTTCCTTCCCTAAAGGACATTAGTGAACCTGATGGGTTTTTTACGACAATCGGTAATAGTTTCATGGTCATCATCACTGAGGCTAGCTTCATATTCCAGATTTATTAACGGAATTCAAATTCCACCAGCTGCCGTGGTGGGATCTGAACCCATGTCCCCAGGTCATTAGCCATTATTTTCATTAGTGAAAAGGGCCAATTAGCCTGTTTCTGTGCAATAATTTCTACTGCTTCTTCAAACAGAAACACACCCTTGAGACTTCCCCCTTTCCTTTTAAAATGGGAATAGTAGATGCAACATTCCATCGGAAAGAACCCAACTTTATAGTGTCAGGATATCTGTGACAAACAAAAAGGGCATGAATGCTGCCGCAAATATTTCAGAACTGCGTCAGGAAGATCCTGTGCAGCAGAAACTGATTTATTTTATTAGAACCAGCAATACATTTAAACAAATGCAGCTCCACAAGCTTGAACATGCATTAGTACTTCAAAGTTGCAGGTGACTTTTTTTTTGCTATGGGGGGGGGGGTATCTTCCCTATGATTGGGTGAGATTCATATAGTGAGTGAATCCATACGCTGCCCACAAAAACTGCATAAGTTTCAGTTTACAGGAGATGGGGATCTGCACATGGTTGAGTAGTGGGAGAATTATAAATAGGTACTTATCTTAGAAAGGGACATTTTAGCTGAAGTGTCCAGACCTGCCTAACCCCCTAGTTTCAATGTTTTCACATAAAATGCAGAAATATTTTGAGCTTGTAGATAGGGACACTAAGAGGTTCAAAGCCAGGTGGTACATTTCTTTCAAGTGAGAAACTAAAAAAAATCACCCAAGCACAGGAAATGAAAACACAGGTGGTGAAAATGGAGAGAATATTACACGGGACCCAAGCCTTTGTTACAGATTCTGTGTCTGCACCTCTTGTGTTCAGTGCCACTGACTGCTTCCGTTAGCCTACATTCTCCATAAGCTGAGGTGTCTCTTTGTGGGTCATGCCATCATTTAGCTAGATATTGGCAGCAAAGTGTAATATCCAAATTAACTGTCACCAGGACTTAGAAGTGAGATCTCGGTCTCTCTCACTACTTCACTGTAGACTATCATCCAGAGAGAAATAGGCAGGTAATGGCCAATCTCTGACCCCTTACCTCATTTCTCTCTGCTGAGGATTGGCTTGTTGGCCCAATAAATCACTTACCACTTGAGAAAATCTGCCACTCCAACTTGTTTGAGAGCTATGAAAACAATGCTGTAGGAGCCAAGCCCTCTATAACACATCTTGAATGCAAATCATTCAAACATTATTAGGTGTAAACATCTCTAGGACTTATTGGGCCCACCCCATTATTTCAAGCTAAAAGCGTACTTGAGAAGACACTTTAAGCACCAAGTGGAATTGTGTATGAGTGTCCATGTTGTTTGTATTGAGGTTTTCCCTCGGGCTGTATGACTCACATTGAATGTATCATAATTGTATTGAAGCACCTCAGAGTGCAACATGTCAATAACTTGAATAACCTTTGCATTGTCAGACTGTCTGTAATAACCATGTTGAGATGTCTGTAATGTTCATTGATTGTATTGAAGCACATTGTGAACTATGTGGAAAAGTTGAATCGGATTGCACTTTGTGATGGCCATTTTGAAATGTTTTGTAACTTTTTCAGATATTTTATGAATAAAATATATTTTTCCAAAAAAGTTTGACACATAGCTGACAAACAAGAAATTTAACTAAACTGACCTCTTACCTCAATAGTTTTATTATAACCCTTTTCCATGAGTTTTGGAAAATAAAATATTTCTAAAATGTTTTTATCACCAGCTGAAAAGGTAGATTAAAGGAGCTATGAAATGACATCTGACTACATGGATCCGATAAGGCATTTTCTTTATCTAATTTCTTTAAATGTGGAACATTTCAGGAATTCAATATCAGCATTCAAGCACTTCCAATATTTTGGCATGGCCAAAATCTAGATGAAAGCACCTTCTGCTCTGCCCTAATCTCAAAACAGAGTAAAATTTTCAATTTCCTATATCAATTAAACTTTTGGCTACGCAAACTGAGACGAGCAATTTAATGCTCATGTGGATAATTTTATGGCGTAAAAATGAACCTAGTCAGAGCAAAGTTAACACTTTCCACATTACATTCAGATATAAAGGGCTCTTAGCAAATAACATCTCTTGCCATAGGCTGAATTTATAGGTCCTGACCTTTAAAAGGATATTGTGCTCACCTGGAATAATGGCCAATATACTGATAATCTCACTGGTATTGTCCATTTCCAATAATTCAAATGATTTTTTAAAAAATACTTGCGAATTAAAAATATTCAGTGCAGATGACAAAGTTGTAATACAAATAAACATTTTAACTGGAGGCCATTTTAAGACAAAAACAAATCTGAATGTTGCAGTTGATGTATCGAATACTCTTAAATCTCTGATATTTTGAACTCAAGCTCAATGAACGAACTAGTCAGATTAAACATCTGCAGATACTCACAGGAATCCATATCCCGGGACAGAACATGTACAGAGACTTTGCGTCGTCTGGAACCATTGACAGCCAAGAGCTCCTGTAAATAAAAAGCTGTTAATTGACTACTTACATCATGATAAATAGGAATCTTAACTTTGTGAAAAAGATTCATCTATGCTAGGAAACCAAGATAAGTCATCAAAATGGGTTTGGAACTGATTGAGATAATTTCTCTCAAAGAAAGAATACTTGACAGCACATGATTTCCGCCAAGGCTGTTTGCATATTGGACACTAACAAACATCCCTGATTCTTAAAATCTTTTTTAGTTAACACTGATGCAAGCCCATTATAAGATATCAACATTTCAATTTCTTAATCATTAGAATTTCTACAATAGTTTTTATTTATTTATTTATTAATTTGCAGGATGTGAGCATCACTGGCAAGGCCAAAATATACTGCCCATCCTTAACTGCCCTTAAGGTGGTGACGAAACACCTTCTTGAAGCTCTGCAGTGTGTGAGATGAAGATGCTCCATAATGCTGTCAGGTCAGGAGTTCCACGATTTTTTTTCCAGCAACGTTGAAGGGATGGTGATATATTTCCAAGTCAAGATAATGTGAAACTTGGAGGGAACTTTGTTCAGTTCAATCACAAGAACAATTTTGAATATGCACACATACCCGTGCACAGGCTTGTACGGCAACATGGTGGTCATGTTACTTGGCTAGCAATCCAGTAATAATAGTAGACAAGTTCAAACTCCACTACAGCAATTGGGGAATTAAATTCAATAGAATGAAATAACACTGGAATTAAAAAAAAAGAAACTGTCTCAGTGATAGTGACCATGAAACTACTGGATTGTTGTTAAAAAAAAATCCATCTGGTTTACTCATGTCCTTTAGGAAAGGAAACATTCAGTCCTTACCTGGTTTGATCTATGTGACTCCAGACCCACAGCCATATGATAGCCTAGCAAGCCATTCAGGTGTCACCACCACCTAGGGCAATTAGGGATGGGCAATAAACCGTGGCCTTGCCAGCAAGGCCCAAATCCTATGAATGAATACACAAATGTAGTAGATAGCTGGAAGGAATCACAAGAGTGCGTGTGGTGTCACCTTTTTGGTTGGTTTGGGCAAGTAGATTAAAGTTCCAAGTGTATAAATAACCCTAGTCATCATCACAACCCAACACATCCATAATATATTCCCACCTGTTTATTATACATAAAGGGTTTTTCTTCTCCATCCCATAACATAATGGCTCTAAAAAGTAGGGTAAACCCTGCATCCAAAGGGCCCAAGTTCATCTCATTGCCAGCCCGAATCACTGTTTGAATTCAGGTTCACTAATTGCCATAGATTAGGGTAGCACCTGTTGTTCATCTGCAATGCTGCCATAAGGATTGCTAGTGTAGGAAGGAAAACTAAACATAGACTATGGTAGTGAAAGCCACTCTTCTGTATTGGAGTTGAGGCAAATTGTATGGATCATAACAATCAATGTACCTTGTATCTGGTAGTGTTAAACATGATCCAGACACTGGGTGAACATAGTTTTCTACCCATCAAAAGGTATGCAATATTAAAAACAAAACTTGGGCCCTGAAGCCAGAATGCTCAAACCCAAGCAACCCGAAGGACTAAAAAGCCAGAGTTCAGCGAAGTTTCATAGTATTTCTTGTTGCGCCAGCAGCTTCTGAACTTAGCTGCACAACAACTCCTCTTCTATACACTCTTCAATTGTTCACAGCATTACAGTGTCTCCTCCAGATGCAATTAAAGTGGAGAACAGTTCTGTGTCATCGTTTCCAGTTTATCTCACCCAATGAGCTGACAAGGCTTAAGTGCATTTAGCAAGAGTTAGGAATCAGACTTGGAGTCATTAACGAGGACAGACAGTGAAAGGGCTAAGTGATCACTTCGTTCTGGCTCGAATCTAGGGCCTCAGGGTGAAACCTTTCTTGGGTCCCTGCTGCTACAACTCTCAACATTCTAATCTAGCAGAGTTTTTAAGAATCATTCCTGGAAAGGATCATATGCCCTGTTGGTGCTATTTAAAGCAGTTTAGTTTAGAAGGGTATTCTCCTCTAGGGAGACAGAGAGCTGGTCCATACTGGGAAAGCTACATTTTTTTTTGTACTTAAACCATCACAGGAAAACGCACCAGGCTAGACGAATAGTCACCTCAACCAAAGTAACAAAGCTTTTCTAGCTTTCAGCCCCGACTGAGTTGTGTCTCTGATATGCACTAAGTGGCGCAAGGCTCGATAAAACTGCTATTGGATCTTGTCAAAGGCTACTCCCATTGTGTTAATAAGCTATTTGGGAGTCTCAAGTGCTCTGCCATCTGACCAATGGTACTGAACAAATCTGAAGATTGGGCAGGCCAGCAATTATTACTGAGTTTTGCTGATCTCAGAACAAGATGACAAGTGCATTTTCTTTATGGTCAGTCTGGGAAGTACACTGTTACATTTGGTTCCCAACTCATCTAAAGTAGTTAGCATGTTCCTTTGTAGAATTGGCACCTCTTTGTGGAGCTGGTTACAACCTCAAGAATGCTCATAGTCAGGACATGTTTCCACATAAAAAAAAGGCATGGGCTGAGCTCCTAATAACCATCACACTTCTGCAAGTCACATAAATGCCACACATACAGGTTACTGGGAAGTCCATCACATTTAATGCAGAATTTGAAACTGGAAATTAGCTTTGACAGTTGAAGGTAAAAGTTTAATGAGACTGAAATTATGGGTATAACCTGAAATGGCAAAAACAAACATGGTCATCACTGGCCAGGGAGATGGGTATCGGAGGTCAAGTAAAAATAAAACTTCACCAAAGCATGATTAAAATTCTGGAGAAAAAAATCTAATGACTGTGGAAAAATAAACTAAACTGTATGGAGAGATTGCACCCAAAGAAAAAACAGCTAAAAAAAGGGCTTTTCCATTCTAGACAAACAAATCAAGATTATTACTGAAGATAAAAGTAAAAGGCCATGGTTGCAGGTTGGAAAGCGGGTCTTTAAACAATTTTTTGTTGGGGGTGGTTGAAAATGCAAGAAAGGTAGACAAAAAAGGTACCTACCAAGGTGCCCATAAATGTGACATTGCCACTCTAAGAACTAGGCCTCTGGCAATTCATTCCTGGTGGGATTGTAGCAATTCCTACTTATATTTGGCTGTTGAATAAATGAAGGTGGTAATCTGTCCCAATGGAGGCCTCAAATTTTGCATCAGTGCACCAATTAATTCCTGCTCAACTAATATCAGTGACTGGCTTGTCAAAAATACGAAGGTTGAGATTATTTGCATTCCTGGGTGCTGAGGAGATTAAACTGATCAACACAAATTGGGGTGCAGATGCTGTAAAATTCTGCAGTACGCTCTCTGACTTACTCAAAAACTAATCTTGCACTCCAGCCATTTTGCCATGGCTCGAATCATTGTTTAATGACCTACCCTAGTGCTGCATCTGTGCACTCCTTGCACATTGGAAAAATTACAAATGGAACAAACATAATTAACTGCATTTTATCTGCCTCGGAGGTCTGTACCACTGCTATTCTGCCCGATGGGTTATTACAAACATGTAGTATCTTTTGGATAAATGGCAGGCATGCTCTCCATCTTGCAGAAATGTCAATGAAAGAACTGTAGGCCATCTGGCAAAGTTAAGTCCAAAATAACAACCTGTGTGGATGTGGCAAATGGCAGATTCTCATGTACTACATACAGATTGTTGGCTCCTTTACTGCAGTGATGAGACCTGACAACAATCCAGTATATGGTGTAGATAAACTGCTGGACAAAGTCAGTGATGTGCTGTGAATCTCTGAACAGCAAATCAATTCCCTCTGTCATTACTTGGCAAAAAAAGAACAGCTGTAGGGGAGAGCTTATTGCAATGCCCTGAACAGCAGCAATTTTTTTTGGGTGGTGGGGGGGGCAGAGGTAGAGTGGGGTGAAGAAGAGAAAGGGAATGAGCAAGTGATGCTGCATGTTGAAAATGAATTCAAAAAGACATCGAAAGCAGCAGACACAGATTAACAGTTAATATTACTCAGACTGGGCACATTTTGATGACAAGATACTGTGGAAGCTAATCCTTGTAAAACAGAATGACCAAAACAACTCAACACTACTCTTTGATGACATACAAAGCAAAGAATTACATTCAAGCACAATCATCTAATTTTTCACTAAAGCTCATGAGCTCCAAGACATGAATGTGTATATTCAAACTGAATTTTGCGTCAAGGATCCCTGCTGTTGCTAGGTAACGGCTTGAGTCATATTTTATATTTTCATCTTTCATTAATGTGCAATCTGTTACATTTGCATCTGAATACATATTAAACCATTCCCTGATAAGAATAAATGAGAAACCATTATATCATTTGGGAAAAATATTGTAGTGTCACACAATGTACAAAAAATTATATTAACACTAGACGACAACCATGTCTAGATTAGACACCAAATTTGCTGCAAAGGTTATGTGCTGAATTAATGATTGCTGAGGTCTTTTTACACTAGGAATCACTAAGTAACAGCTGTTGCAGCTAATGTAGTCATGGTTCAAAATGACAGATGTCATGCGCATTTAATTTAAAGCATGAAAAGAAATGTGGTACACCTTTTGTGTTATGAAGACCTTACAATCTAGCCAAGTGAAACAACCCTCAAAAAGTGCTCACGTATTTCAGAGAACTGCAGTTTATAATTTGGTACAAGGTAAACTGCATATTGCAGCTGTCCATATAAATGTAGAGCTTTTAATGCCTGAGGATCTGAGTTCCTGATGAAACAGAAGGTCATCTGGCTCACTGATTCATTGGAATTCGATAAGTCAAAATAGAGTTTTTACTCCAAAGTATTAGTGGCAGAAAGTTGGTGGTATTTTCAGGTTTGGCTATTTTCACCAACATTAAAAGTCATAATTATTAAGTTTACCTACACAAATCAATTTTATGTCTACTTTTTACTTTAAGAGCCATAGACGTACAAAAGTATCTTTCAGGTTGCAGGTTATGTTAAGTGCTGGGCAGTAAGGGATGGGGCGGGGGAGACGAGAAAGGTTGGATAGTGTTGAGAGGGAACTCCTAGGGTGTGGAAACACTGGGGAGGAGGTTGGTGTGGTGTGGCAATAGAAGGTTCGATACAGCTTTAGAATAACTACCCTACTTTTCAGTTCTCTCTTTTCAGAAATATAGCCAAGTGCTTGGTTAGCTTTTTTTAAAAAAAAATGGCCTTGCTATCTAATTATGGTGCAACCTTTAGTGATTTGACGCATTTGTATTCAAAGGTCCCTTTGTTTCTCGACCCCACCTAGACTCGCCTTCCAAGTAGTAAGGGACCTTCCTTTTCTTCTTAATAAAACACACTACCTCACATTTATCAGTTTTGAACTTCATTTTCCAGTTACTTGCCCTTCTGCAAATTTGTTAATATCCTCTTGTAAAGTGTTACATTCCCCCTCAGTATCAATTATCCCCCTCCAATTTGGCGTCATCTGCAAATTTAGAAATTGTATTTTTGATATCAAAGTCCAAATCATTAATGTATATTTGTAAACAGCAGGGATTCCAGCACTGATCCTTGTGAAACACCACTTCCCAGCTTCTGAATCACTGAATAACTCCCACTTGCTGCTTTGTCTTGAAGCTAGCTAGCAATCCATTCTACGACTTTTCATCTGACTCCGCATTCTGACCTTATTCATTAGTCTATTGAGGCATCTTATCAAAAGCCTTTTTAAAATTACAGCTACTGCATTACCACTGTCTACTCTGTTATGTCCTCAAAAAATTCAATAAAGTTGCACAAGCAAGCTTTTCCCTTTTGAAATCCATGCAGACTATTTAATATATTTTTTGTTTCTAGACGTTCTTCTATTCTCTCCTTTAGTTGCGATTCCATTATTTTTCATAACATCATTTGTCATGCCTACCTGTCCCATCTATCTGGTAAATAACCAAAGCAAAATTATTATTTAATATTTCTGCCATCTCTGTATTGTTACTGGTGTATAATTCTACCTATTCCTTTAATGGTTCTATTCCATCCCCAGCCTTCCTTCCTTTTATTGATGTGCTGTAAATATCTTACTATTTTGTTTTCTGTTCCGAGCTATGTTATGACCACCAGTCTCAGGATGTGGGAATACTTGGGAAGTAATCACTGGATGTCTCAAAAGTGCCTTACAGCTCGTGAAGTACTTTTGAAATGCAGTCACTGTTCTAATGTAAGGAAGGCTGCAACACAGCAAGCTCCCACAAACAGCAATGTGACAATGAACAGATAATCTGTTTTTGTGATGTTGATTGAGCCCTGGACTTTGAACCTGGAATCTTGTGATTCAGGGGCAAGTGTACCAGCTCAAAACATAGCTGACACTCAGAAATAGGAGGTGGTAATATAAGAACAGTATTCTACATAGCGTTTGCAATGCATAGGATGTCCTCAGGTGCCTCAAAAAATTTTTTTAAAATAGGCACAAAGGAGAAAATATTAGGAGGGGTGACCCCCAAAACGTATGTTAAAGAGCTGGGTTTTGGGGAGAATGGAGGTGATGAGGCAGGGTCTTTCATAGAGGCAATTCCAGAGTATAAGCCGAAACAGTTGCAGGCACAATGAGAATATGTCAAAAGCTGCAGAGTGACCAAGGAGGGAAAATGCAACACAGTCAGAGTATGAAATCAGGAAAGGGTCTTGACAACCAAGAGTGTTGAGAATAGGTTCAGTTTGGGAAAGGCAAGGTGTGGGGGAAAGAGAGTGATGTGGAATTACTAAAAAATGATGCCAGTCAGCTTTCACAATGCTCCCATACTCCCACAAAAGCTTTGAAGTAGGTTTTTAGGGCCACATAGGGTTAAGGCTTGAAGTCCAGTTATATTAGGAAAGGCAGTTCTTAAAAGATTTTCCTTTCAGCAATCCCCCACCCTCTAGGCCAGGAAATGGTACTTATGGTCTGGTTGTGCTTGTAGAATTATACATGTTCAAAAGGACTACCCTAGCAATTGGAAGAACGTGAAACCTATTTGAGATAAGCATTCAGCTGAGAATTTATTACAAATAATTACAGGTTTCTGCACTATCAGATGAGTTTAAACAAAAACAAGGGCATGGAGCCCTGGAGCCAGCTCCAAAGTTGTGACAGAAAAAGAGTTGGATGGCAGCAGAAAGAGCTGGTATAGTGGGGGCAGAAGACAGGTAGAGGGATCAAGGTAGAATGGAATTTTGTTCAGCAGGAGCAGCAGTGGCATGGAAACAAATAGTAGGAACGTCAGGGTAGGCAGTATTGTACAGGACAATAGCATGTAACATCGTTTGTCTGGAGATGCAATTTGGAGTCCCAGAGGTCAACAAGTAACAGTGCCAGAAGAGGGTGACTTTGGAAGACTGTCAAAAGTATAATTAATAGGCAAGTTCTAATCGTAAATGTGTTACAGCACGTATTGCTCGACAGAAGGCAAACATGTTAGATGTTGCCTTAACTATGTATCTACTATCCCATACTTCTATCCACTTTACAGCTAATTTCCAAAGTTTTCAACATTAATGCTGTAGTTTAGGCTGATCAGGCAAAAGGAAACTTCTATGGGACTATGGCTATTATCCAAGTTGCTCTATTGTGTGCAAAGCCTACCATTTAAAATAAATATTATTCCACCACAAAAACAAATTAATCATTTGCATTAGAATTATCAAGCTTCAGGCATATTTCTCATGGACTGAATTAAGTATTTCTACCATGTAACAGCAAACTGAAGTGCTAGGACAATATTTATTCATGATCTGTAGGCAGGTTTTTTTAATACAAATTATAGCTACTATTCAGCATAGGCTGTAACACCCTTTACAAGGCTTAGATACTTTTGCAGAACTTGACTATGCCATTATTTTTTATTTGCAACTCAGGACTAGAAGCAAACTCCTGTGATGCATAGAGAATGTCAATAAAGTGCTTATAAGTCCTCACTTCTTCAATACTGGTTGGTAATAAAAATATATAACTTACTTTGCAAAAACTTATGATATCTTCTTTAGTCAGTGTTTTCAGGTGTGCTACTTCAATGTTGTCTGTAATCATAAAACAAGCACTCAATTATACATGTTCAATACCAAATATCTGAACATTCTGATGTTACAGAAAGCATTTTCAGCCTATTAGTCTAATTATGCTTTGTTCACGATAAAGTAGTGATATAGATGCTTCAATAAAAATCTGCCTCACCAATTATAAATGTATTATGCAGATTAACTGAGTAACTAATTAAGTGTGGTAATAATTACTTTATTACCATGTAAGGAGGCACAACAAACCACAGGAGTTTAAGCAAACATTCAAGATACTGACACAGTATTTTGCTCTAGCCGGATGATCTGAAATGGCATTTTTAAAATCAGTGACTTGAAAGTCCGATGGAATTATGCCAAAAACTGCTCTGTATTACACAGTCACTTAGATTGAAGTCAAAAGTACATTTGTATTGCAGAACACATTAACCCTTTTCTTTAGAAAAATCATAACCATAGATTTTGGTCAACTTCACAGAACGAACACTGGCAGCTATTTTTACTGAAGTCTCTGGGCTGTGATTTTCATTTTCATAGACGACCTTTCCCTCCTCTCTTTCAGTTTCACCCATCCTTCCTATCAGTTAGATACAGAGAACAGTCTGCAATGTAGACTCAACCACCTCAATTATTACTACATAGCCAATGACACAACATATTTCCTTGTTAAAATAGGTTCGTATTAATTTTTCCCTTTTCTCAATGACAGAATGTTTTGACAGTATAAGGCAACGAAGAAGCTTGTGAAGTCAGGTGACCAGGAGCGGAGTGTAGGTCAAGTAGCGACCCAAACTGGCAAGAGACGAAGTAGCAATGCTCCACAGCAATTGGTGCCGGAGCCACGATTATTCAATCTGGACTCAGAAAGCAGGAGTACAATTTCAAAATTTACAGATGTCACCAAATTGTGGGGTGGGGTGGGGGGGTGGAGCTGAAAAGAGGGGGTTATAGTTAATACCGTAGCAAAATACAAGACAATATTAATAAACTTGGAAAGTAGGTGTGCAATTAACAAATTAAATTTCAATGTAGATAAGTGTGAGAGGGGTGCATTTTGATATGAGGAATAAGGCCATACACTGCTGGATAGTAATAGACTAAAAAGGGGGTAAGAAGCAAAAGAATATGGATATACAAATGACTAAAAACAACACAGGTTAATAAGGCCATTAAAAAAAAAGCAAACCAAGCACTGTGGTTCATTCCTGGAGACAGGGTCCAAAACAGAAGTTGTGTTAAACTGTATAGAGCCTTAGTTGGTCCATATTTGGAGTACTTGCAGAGTTCTGGTAGAAAGGATATTGAGGCACTGGGGGAAAAGTGCAAAAATGATTCATGAGGGCAATAGGGGAATTGAAATGCCATACCATAGATTGTGGCATATTAGTTGACCTTTGAAGCTTTGGAAAATCCTTCCAAAAACAGGGCTTGACTTATGCACAGACACATAAATGGTGTTGGAGTAAATGGTCGCCATTTTGAAATTTGAAAAAAGTAACACCAGTAATTCAAATTACATCAATGTGTCACATTTTATTTAATGAAATAATTCTAAGGATAGTTTGAACTACAATCATAACATTTTAAAAACATACAAAACAACATTTGACACAATCAAATGCCTCCTGAGTCACTTTAGCTATGGCATCGTCGTAAAGATCCCACACCGGATCGGGTATAGTGCGTTCCATTTCATAATTATCCCTCCACAAACCATCTTCCTCTTCCATTCATTGAATCGGATATACCGCATTATTTTTAATGATCTGATGACAACATGTGCATTATCAGCGCATGGTACTTGTGTTTTTGCAGCTGTCTGATGAATGACTGGAAACCAGTAATTTTGGCATCAAGACCTTTTGGTAGTCTCAGAGCGATCTTGGTCTTCTGTTGCAACACTAGACATTTTGGTTCCATGAAGCAGCAACACTAACTAGCTGTTGCTATGAAATCTTTGCTGGACTCAGGGTTTGATTTGGTCCACTTAAGTATGTATATACGCATTGCATTTCTGACAATGATTTAAAATTGATTATTTTTGAGGATCCATTCCAATACATACTTCCCAAGATCAGGTTAGTGGCTTGTCGCTGTTCTCAAGGCGCATTTGTTCTCTGCATTTTTTTCAAGGTTGGATTCCTTTTTCCATCCTCGCACCAGTTTTTCACTAACAGAATTTTCTTGCTGCAGCAATTATTTGACAAATCAGCAAACGTCATCACTTTTAGCTTGAACCCAACTTCGTACTTCAAACTTTTTGCAGGAGGATCATTTCTGTTCATCAGTCACCATGCATAGTCTTGCTGTGTGGGTGTCTCAAACTCCCACACATCATTTCACAACACGACCCACACCACCTGCATAATCGCATGCACTGACTGAAAAGGTGAACATAACTCTAAACATGTATTTGTCAGGTGAAAAATCTAAGCCAATTACTAATGTGAGCATAGCCCTAAACATGCATTTATTAGCTGAAAAATGGCAGACTGACCCATATACCGATTATAGGCCTAAAAAATGCATTTTGATGCTAGAAAAGCCTTGTATGCCAGGTCGACTTATACACCACAATCTATGGTACTTGCCTTTACAGTCTAAACAGACTCTTTTCTCGATAAAGGCTGAGGGATGACCTGATAGAGAGGTTTTTAAAGATAATGAAAGGGTTTGAGATGTAAAGAAGTTATTTCCACATGTTGGGGAGTCCAAAATTAGATATCATAAGGTGTAAAATAGTCACCAATAAATGCAGTAGTGATTTCAGGAGAAACCTCTTTATATAAAAGAGAAATGAAAATGTGGAATGTGCTATCACAAGTGGTACTGAAGTGGATAGCAAAGATGAAATTATGAAGAAGCCAGATAAACAGAGTGAGAAAAATGGAAGAATATGCAGATAGGATTAGATGAAGAGATGAGGGAGAAGGATCATGTTGAGCATCAATGTCTGCATAAACTAGTTGGACCAAATTACCTATTTCTCTGTTATAGGCTATGTAAGAACTGGTTAAATTCAGCACATCGAAGTGAACACCTGGACATGCTCCTAACCAACAACTGCCAAGTCAGCACGAAGCTGTCATTTTAGTGTCAAGTAGGAGTACATTTATCCATATCAGGAGGAGCCAAGATACTTAAAGAGGTGAACTCAACAGTTTCAGCAATTAACTCCAGGGCCACTGCACTCTTTTGTAAGCAGGTGCCATTCTCTTCACCTCTACAAAATTGTAGCCAGCTATAAGATGAGTCTGAGCTGATTTAACCAATATTGTAGTTCATCTCCATTCAGTGCTGCCTCTCCCATGCAGCTCAAGATTGAGCATACATCACAGGAATCACGGATTAAGATTGTAAAAAATCAACTTGTGGCATAACGACTACTGTGTTTCAGTAGTACTAAATAATTATTACAATGTTGGCCCAATGCTATAACAGAATATAATTTGTGACCATAATTCCTAAACTTTGGTTTTGTTTCTGCAGAGCACCACCAAGTATCTCATCACAGGCCAAAAAAGCCCAATGAGCCATCATGCCACACCACTTTCACGCTTTCTACAGGCTACAAAAAGAATTAGCAGAGGCCCGAGAGAAAAGGGCACCTGCCTTCAGTCTTGCCTGCAGCACAATAAGGAACATGGGAAGAAATCTCAAATTGCAAAGCAAAATAAGTAATTTTTGGCTTTTTGTTTTCAAGAAAGGAAACCATGTAGACTTCATGTAAATCACCGAGCTTTATATTGTGCGATTATTTCAGTCCAAAAACAAGAAACAAGTTTGTATTGGGGTTAGGGCAACATTATTAGTACTCAGAAATTCTCAACAACATTTATTTATTTTAGCCTACCTCGGTCAAAGTTGTACTGCTGAGAGATGATTTCACTCCAGTGCTTAGCACACTCAGCTGAGAGTTTCTTTGGTTTGTCAAGTCGCCTTATTGCTAGGGCCTGAACATGCTTGTGAAATGCCTCCTCTGTCATTTCCTCTATGTGCTTTTCCATGGTTTTTAAAAAAGCCTCCACCCTGCTTTCCAGGTAGCTGGGTGCTCTTTCTGACTGAATGATAAAACGAAGTCCTTGTACACCATTTGCTCGCCGTGGACCACTAAATACAATGTAACCTACCATGAGGGAAAGGAGGCTTCAAGTGAGTGCAATTGTTAAAAATAACTGTTAGATATAAAAGTCAATTACAGTTTATATAATTTCAAATCTTACATAGATTAAAAATAGGTTGAATAGTTCCACAACATTAAATAAAAAGGACGATATAATTCATGCTAAAACATTCCCTTGCAGTTGCCAATAGACTCAAATATTTGTTTTCAGAGGTTACCAAAGTCAGGTGGCAAAGAAGGAACAGGGTAGGAATACAAAGGAAGAGGAGTTAGGTAATTCCCTCAGTTCTATTCCATCATAATATTAAGTTATGGCCTGGGTGTACATGAACTCCATTTAGCCACCTTTGATGCATGCCTCTCGATACACTTACCTAATAAAAATAGGTCAATCTCAGCATTAAATTTCAATTTGTCCAACATCCAAAGCTTTTTAAAGAGACTCCCAAATTTCCACTCCCGTTTGTGAGAAAGAAATGCTGAGATTTCATAAGAGCATAAGAAATAGGAGTCGTCCACCACTTTTCAGCCCCTGGTGCCTGCTCTGATCAATGTGATCATGATTGATCTTCTATCTCCGCTCCACTTTCATAGCCACTCCCCATATTCCTCGATTCCCTGAGAAATCAAAAATCTATTCATCTCAGCCTTGAACATGCTCAACGGTATTCACCACACTCTGTGGAATTATCTATCTGAGAGAGAGTCAGAACCATCCAAGTGAAGAAATTTCTCCTCCTCAGTTCAAAATGATCGACTCCTTATCCTGAGGTTGTAATACGGTGTTCTAAATTCTGAGCCAGGGGAAACAACCAGTTCTGTCCAATTACTTAGCGTAGTTGGGAATAGGAAGTTATAAAAGTATACAGAGAGCCTATTTACACTGCCTCCTCAGCATCATCTGCAAGTGGACATATAACTCTCCCTTCCTTCATCCAAGTCATTGATAAATGTGGAGAAAATTTAAGGCCATAGTGCAGATCCCTGGGGAGAGCCACTTGTTACGTTCCACCAATCAGTATGATCCCTTTTCCTCTAACTTCCAACCAGTTACCGACCCATGTCACAAGGTTACCTCCAAATTGAGCACTTTTAATTTTTGCTAATAATCTCATGTAGAATCTTATCAAATGCCCTCTGGAATCCATACAGACAACACCCGTCTTCCCAGCACGTTACCAACCTTAAAAAAAAATCAAGTCAGACGCCTCTCTTTGATCAGCTCATACTTATTTTGCTTAGATACTTTGCCCATGATGATAGATTCCAGTAACTTCTTCATAACTAGGATTAAGCGGGCAGGTCTGTAGCTTCTTGTTTCTCCTTCCACCTTTTCTTAAATAATGGAATTACATTTGTGGTTTTCTGATCCAAAATGCATAATTCATGATTCTAGAAAGCTTTGGAAAATTATAACTAATGTATCTGCAACTTCTTCAACCATTTGCTTCAATCTCATGAGATGGAAATCAAAACGTCCTGGAGACTTGTTGAGTCATGTGTTCATAACTTTTCTTTGAAACATATTAAATCTAATAAGTTCCTGACTAACATACTTTAAAGTTCCTTTTAGCTGCTAGTATCTTGCCCTCTTCCTCTACTGTGAAAATGGATCACACATTTGTTTAATAAAATTCCACTTTTCATTTTCTTTGCTACATTTCATACAAATTGCACTCTGATAGCTATCACCTGCAGTTAAAATGTAACATTTTGCTGTCATGCTCGAATTTGGCCAGTGCATTATAGTATAGGTACAACCTTTAGCATGTGTGGGGCACTATTAGAAAGGATGGCCCAGAACATCCAGTTAGTGACAGAGCGGGAGTGCATACCACTTACTGCATTCAAAACTGCAGCATTCCATTTTTGGGTTAGAACCTTAGGAACTTCCTCTTCTGGCTGCAGCACAAATCCATGGTGAGGTGTGTAGTGAGACCCAAGGTGCAATTGCAGTCATGCCACACCATCTCCCCTTCACACCTTCAGTTCAGTGACTTTCAGTGTTTTATAAATGCATTTGTCATCTAGTTTTAATTCTAGGATTTCCCCTCTCCCCAGCACTGCTCACCACACACTGCACAAGTTGTGGGGGGGGGGCGCATGCAGTGAGCAGGGCCACAGGTGACAGGGATGCTGGAGTGCTCTAATTCTAACACTGATTTAAAAGGCTGTGCTCATGAGCAGGCTTTATGCCTGAGAGCTCTAAATAAATCAAAGGTAAAGGTCTGTGTTAATGCTGCTCAAACAGACAAGTTTGTGCTGACAGATCCCAGAGGGACCATCAATGAGGGCTCCCACGGAGCTATTTCTGGCAAACTTCTGGATTGGGGCATAATTGTGCTCCCCAGAACTTCGGATGCCATTGCGGCCCCCAATAGCAGCGAACATTTGAGTGTTCACCAATACTGGGATTGGAAGGTGTGGGCCAACATGTCCTCAGTTTGTTACATATGCTTCTGAGCTGCATCCTGAAATGGATGAATACATTCTCATTCATAAATGTCCCTAACCAATTACTGCGAGGGTGCGGGGATAGGCTAAAGAAAGGAAGGTACACTCCCTCTTCACTTCCCATTGACGTTTACAGGCATTTTGAGCCTTGTATCTGCTGATGGATATCAGTAGTCAGAAGGTCCATCTCATAAGTCCAACACACAGCTGCAGGCCTTAAGGGTCTGCATTGACTCTCAGGCTACCTCCCTCTTCTAGCAGTGCAAGACCCTGTCATGCTAATATTGGTACCCCTGAGCATATGCAAGAGCCATGCACTTTGGGGTGTTCAGCATTGCAGAAAACCCAGAAATGCTGTCTGTTGTGCGATCAGGCTAGCAATTTCAGTCAGCAGGTCAAGTTCTACTTTTAGTAAGCGTTTTCAGGATTCAATTTTACAGTTGTTCCCTTTCCTGAAAAAGTTGCAAATCAGTTAGTCTTGTCTTCAGAAATGGGTTGTCCTTATATAATATAAATTCCTATACCTTAGCTTTAAAAAGACAGGTGTAAATAGAGAATTATACCCAAGACGTACAGAAGTTCATGGGGGGGGGGGGGGGGGGGGGGGGGAGGAGGAGGTTGGGTGCAGACAGGGAGAAACCCAAGGGAATAGGGCCTTTAAACAGTTTGGGGTTAGACTTGAACACCACTTCCCACCCATGTCCAACGAAGTTCCCAAAATGGTGACATTAAATGCTCAACCTGGAAGTGGATAGGTTTTTAAAAAAAAAAATCCATGCCAATCTCTGGGGATCCAAGCTTCAGTCACAGTCTGGATGTCCCCGATAGGGTTCACTTGTGCTCTAAGGGCTGGGATACCTCATCTTATCAGACATAACTGCCTCTCAACATTTTGTTAACTTCCATTGAAGCTGGAACAGTGTTGAGTCAATGCACTTGGCATTCCTTGATGTCAGTTTCCTCTTTTTGGGGGAAGGTAGAAGGTCCATCTTCAAAGAATTCCGCAGAGGATTCTAGTGTGTATTTTCCAGATATTCCAAACACCTTGTAAAAAAATAATCATCACCCGAGGAGCTTCTTCTAGGGCCAGGTGAGCAAGATTTTGGTACCTTTTACAGCTCCTTCATTGGGGAAGGGAATTTCTGGACTCGAGCAAGGAAACCTTTACTGCAAGCTCAAACCTGTCTCCTCCCTTTTCAGCATCTGTCAGTGAAGGGAACAGAAGTTTAACCCACCTCACCCCACTATGATAGGGCTTTCAGGGTTTAGGAGGAGGAAGATTTAGGCCCACCAGGTTGAGATCATTTTCCTGCCTTAACTCCCCTGCTTCACTTCTGTTTCTCTCCCCATCTTCTCTAACTTCCTGGACTCCAACTGCTCAAAATTAAAGGGGAGTTCAAGTGTTGAAACTATAATTCCAACACAATGCTCCAGAATTCAATGTTGCGTCAATTGAGCTTCTGAAAAGATATGTGAATAACGTTATTATTTTACACTTGCTTAATTGTTTTTCCAGTTCATTATGTAATTATGAAATTAACTTGGGTTTAGAAAATATGAATGGCTGTTTATTAGGAAAAATGCTCTCATATAAATTAGGAACAGTATAATCACTTTGGACATAAGATTAATGCTATTGATTTAGGGAGCAAAGTAAAGGCACAAAGTTAAAACCATCACCATTTTCTACTACCAGCAGTTAGTATTGCTTAACTATAGAAAGTTTTAAAAGCATGGAAATCAAAACAATAGAATGTGCTTAGCATTCCATTATACTGACCTTTGTGCATATATCTGAAATAATTTGTCAAACCACTGAGAACTTTGGATGGCCAACAGAATCAAAAGGTTCATTTCTACAAAATTAACTGTAAAAATTCACTAAGATTTTCCAATAAATTGTTAAGTGACCACATACAATTGAAACATCTTACTCATTAAACTGGTCATCATTTTGATCTTACAACCGAAGGCACTTGACCTACCTAACTGTTCTTTGGTCCGCAGCGTGTTGAAGCAAGGCTCCGATATGATTTGACAAAACAGCTCCAGTAACATATTTTCATGGGTGTTCTGCATGTCTGTCTGGTAATAGATCTCAATTCCACAGTTGTTGTGCACCTCATTCCTTTGCTGGTACACAAACCATCCTCCTGTACATGGTGCACAAGATAAAAGCAATCACTAGGTTATGTACAGAAATGCACCTGCTCTCTCAGCATCTTAGTGATAGGAAATTACTTTATTACAACCCTGATGAGTAGACTTGCAGCTAATTCAAACCGTCATCAGCAATCTCTCTCAAGGAAGAGTACCAATTAGCAACAGACTGAAACAATACATCTCTTTTAATCAATTTTCTTCCAAGTGAGCTAAAAATAAAAAGTAATTAGGTTCTTCTTACAAGGCAATCTGAAATATTGCTGGTTATTTTTAATCATACTATACAACACAATTGACAGGTTGCAGGAATTAAAGCAGAAAACTTTGAAAATTAGATTATCAATTCTTATTTCAGCTTGATTTACAAATGCTGCATCCTAAATATTATTCTCAATGCCCTAGCAACCAAGAACACTCAGCTTAAATATAATATTTGTATCTGAAATGAAAAAGGATGAGCTGAGTAAACTCATTCAGAACAGTCTCCTAAAATAAGCTTGAAGGATCTATTCATCGGCAGCTATTTTATGGCCATATCCTGTTGTGCAGTTTAATTCAGATAGGCTTAAGAAATCTGAAACAGCACTCAAAACATTCTGATTTTGACTTTGAAATGACACAATGTATAATTAAAACATGGGTCTCAATTTACATTAGTGAAAGATGCCATTAAATATTTGAGTGGCATAAAGACTTTGATCTTCATTTGCTTTTATGGTTATGGTGATGCACTGGATAGTTGTTGATTATATTCAAAACACTAGCAACAAAAATATACTTTTAAACCTACACACCAAGGCCTCCAGCTAATTAATAGTGGGAGCTGCACAGCTAAATGCAAATGCTAACAGCAAATTGAGGTTCAAAGAAATAATGATTTAAATAAATAAATAAACAAACAAGCAAACAAACAAACAAACAAAACCAAACCTGTTCTTTGGGCCAAATACTTGCCCTATTTCTAAAGTTATCTACAAAAGATCCCAAATTTATTCATCCCTCATCATGTTGAAACTTTAGGGCCCTTAAAGATATCTAAATTCTGAGCACTGTTTATGATAGTTGACTTAAAAAAAGCTTTATGGTTATAAATTACAAGATTACAAAAACTAATGTGGGCAAGAACCTCAAAGAATGCAATGTTTTAATACAACAGTCACTTACAATAACAATGTTAGCAATACATTGCTCCTACTGCAAATGTGGATAACAATAGCTTAACATTTACAATTGTACAGCACTATTAATTTATTTAATGTCCAATCATAGCTCTCAGCTTACTTTGGTAGCCGCTGATTTTTGCTTGGACCAATTAGTTCAATTTTGCTTTATTCAGCTTAAACTAAGAAATGGCAACCAGTGTCAGGTTATTTTTAAATCACTGCCGGAAAAGAATATATGTCAGAATACAATGCTATGATGGCTTTACCGTAAGCTGTTTTTATTATGGAATTATTCCTTTTTGGAAGTCGTACATATTTAATTTCAGAATATATTTTTGCAGTAATTTCTGATCATCTGGAATGGGAAAAATTGAAGCAGCATGGCTGGAGTTGTTACAAGATTCAGTTAGTCTGGAGATGGTGGCCTTTCTGATAAAGCAAAAATATCTGAATCAAAAGAGCCTCTTCCTCTAACCAAGTCTCCTGATCTACTCAAAAATAGTTCAATTAGCAGCTTTACCTGAATGAGGGGGAATATTTCTAAAAAAATTATGTCACTTAATTCTTCGCCAACACCCTCCTCCAACAATCCCTTCACTGTGATAGTTTTGTCATCTCTAACTGACGTTGCCCACTTCCCTTTGTTTTATTAATGACAGCAAGAGCTATATAAATACCAGGTAGAGATATATTTCCTCAGGAATGACAGGAATCTCCCTCTCTGGTCAGTAAGTTGACTTTTTTTTTCCCTACTGAAATTGTGTAAAATATTTTGCTTAATGCAGAGTAGTTTGATGAAAAAGAAAAGAGCTGGTCTAATTAGGGGATCGTAATGCAAATAATTTCGGTAAAAAGCAGACGCAGTAAATACATTTGCTAAATCTGGTGTGCATAGCCTCACCGTAACTTGTGAATTACATATTATATTATGGTTGATTATTTTCACTGTTTTATTTATTTTCACTGTAATCCTATGATTGTATTGGAATAACTAGCATAAAATTATATTAAAGCCTTATCCTGCATTAGTCATTATTCTGAAGTCTGGTTGCAATGCCTTAGTTTTAACTTAGTCTCAGTTCAATTTCAATGAATAGATAAAAGGTGGAATCTCAAAACATAAATGGTCAAGCCAAGAGCAAAAAAGAACGCAAACTTAACTTACGGTCAGGAAGTTGCACCTCTCTGTATCGAGTAAGCTGACTGGGAAGAAGAGGTTTAGTATGAGCATGCTGAATCAGGGTGTCTTCGACCATCTGTATAATACTCAAAGAAGCCTGGAATGGAGAGAACACATTAAATGTTAAAACATTAAAATGAAAAGCTAACACCTTTAAATTGTACATGTCTGACTGAAGTTTATTCAGAACGCCAGTGAAAATTAACTGCTGGTAGAAACTAAAATAAAAACAGAAAATGCTGAAAAGGTACAACAGATCAGCCAGCATTTAATAGAGGAAACAAAATAGTTAAGACATTTCATATGTATACCCCTCCACCAAAATTGAAGACCAAAGAAATGAGCAAGCATTTTAGTATGACTGAGAAAGAAAAAGGGGGGACAGGGTGGGGGGAGGAGCAGAAAAAAGCATATTTAGAAAGCACCTCTCACATCCTCAAGACATACCAAAGCACTGTGATACCTAAAATTAAAAAGGGAAGAAGTTAAGAGATCTATGGACTAATTATAATTAGTTCAATGTCAGTTGAGAGAAAGATAATGGGATCCTTACTCAAAGATGCAAAAATAAATCTAGGGCTGAATATTAACCTGGAGCAGGGGAGGGGGCTGGTTTGCAGTTGGGAAGCCTGGAAGAAAGAAGTTTCTGCCAAATTTAATGGCAAGACCCAATTGGCATTTTGTTCGGTCTCCATTTGCTGGCCACAGCAAGTCAGATTGAGTTTGGCTGGTTGAGGGTTCTGTAGGCCTTCAGCACCAGGCTACAGCCAAGAAATCAGGCAAACTGGAGCAGGGGTGAATAGAGCAGGGCAACAAATCGGGAAGATCAGATGCCTCATGGGAGAAGACTGGAAGGATCCGGTGGGATTTGGAGATTGGAGGAGACCGGAAGGGTCAGGGGAGGATGCTGTCTGATCATAGAGTTGGTGATGGAGGTATACCGGATTGAGCAGCTAAGTGCAAGGGCACTTTCCTCCTGGGTCCAGAAGTCAGTCTCCCTTTATCCACTAGGTTTCCAAGGCCTGGAAAATTCAGCTGGCTAGGGTTAAACTTAAAATGGTGGTTCAGTGAGTGAAATGCAACTTCACTGTAATATTTAAATTGTCAATTCGTCTTCTATGAACGGGTTGGTTGCCTGCTCCTGGCTTGCTCCTTAAAACGTGGAAATGAAGAGTTTGGTATTGAGATTCAGATTTTTAAACATCCTACCCAACCCTGTCTGCTTTGTCAGTTAGCATTCATCTCCCACCCCTAGAAATTGAAAACATGAGCTTACTCAGCATGAGTTTCACAAGGGAAGGCTCATCCAACCTTATTGAATTCTTTGAAGTAGCGGGAAGGGTAGATCAAAAGTAAATGCTGTAAACGTAGATATATATTTCCAAAAAGCCTTCAATAAAAAGGTACCACACAGTAATCTCATGACTCCTAATATTCTGACCATAGTCATGAGACAAAGCCAAGTTGTATAAACTAAAAATAAAGTACGGGTTAAAAGGTAGCTATTTAGAATGCAAAAGGGTAGGAAACAGTGTTCCACAAGAACACCATTTATAGAAAGAATTTGAACTCTGGAATTGGAAGTACCAATTCAAAATTTGCAGATGTCACCAAACTGGGGCTGCAGTTAATAAAGAGGAAAGCTGCATCAAAATACAAGATAAGATTAATAACCTTGCACAATGATCGTGTAATTAGCAAGAACTTCAATATAGACAATTGGGAGGTTGTACGTTTTGGTAGGAATACTTCTTGGAAATTGCCTAAATGCAGGAGCAGAGAAATCAAATTAGTGCCACAGGTTAAAAAGTACATTAAAAAGCAACGGGGCTCATTTCTAGAAGGACATAATTGAAAAGCAGAGAAGTTATGTTAAACCTGTTGTTAGACTTCGCCTTATTGGCACATTGGTATAATTAATAAGGCTTAATTATTAAATTGTTGTGTACATAAGCTTAGTGATTAAAAAGTCTGAATTTGTATGTATTACCAGGATGATTCGTGAATTTTGGGCTATGTTGTTACAAAAGTTTTAAAGCTGGCATCTCAAAGTGCCAAATACTGTGATGTAGCTTTGAGGAAGAACATGTGGCTCCTTTGGAAGTGAACTGAAGTTATAGCGAGGACACATTTGCATATTTGGGTTCCAGCGAGTCTAGGTTAGCAGTAACGAGAAGCCAAAGCTATAATGCTGATTGGCCAGGAAGATGGCCCGAGGACTAGATGTTCCAGGGCCTCTGGCCAAAGATACAAGTTATGATTTAGCTGTTAGAAGGGACACCAAGGCTGCAAAACTGATTGGCTTGAAGACTGGTCTTAGGCCTAGAATATTCTGAGGAGCTCTGGGTCAGAGATACAAATCAAGGTTAAACTGTTGTGGGGAAACTAGGAATGCTCTTCCCAATGGTCAAGGGTTGTAAATGTTGGGTTAGAAGTTATCACTTATGTTGATCCAGATGCACATACTTGGGTTAAATGTTGCAAAGTGTCCTGCAAAAGGGTATAAACTAGATGTGCATCACTGAGGCTTTGTGCTTGCTAAGGGTTAGCATTTGCTGCAGGACATTTACAAGGAGGGGGCGGAGAGAGATGGGGTAATTCACAAGAGAGAGTTAGGAGTAGAGCACTTGCTCAGAAGTTAGTATTTGCATTGGACATTGCCAGTTGACAGGCATGTGTCATGGATTGCCCAAGAATCCAGTTTAGACTTAGTGAGTGACTAAAGCAACTGTCACAGGGCTGAGCATTGCCTCGGTATAGACAGGTTTGCTAGGGCTAAAGATATTGCCTTACAAGAGAGTGAAGGAAAACGTATAACCACTTAGCTCCCGAGGAATCAGCCAGTTGAAGTCTATCTTGGGAGAACCAGTAGTAAAGTAGTCTTAGTCATTTTGGAAAAGCTAAGAGTCTTTGTTAGAAAGCTGTTTCCATCAGAGAGAGGACATTCAGCAGGCAGCTATAAAGTGCAGCTTCAGCTGTTACAGTGGAATGGAAGGTTCAATAGTTAAAGGTAGACTGGGAAATTGTGGCTTGGGAAAGGATCCACCAGAATTAAAGTCTTAGAGCTGCAAAGAAATCTGTATATATATGAGATCTTGGAGTTAAGTTGACCAAGTTAAAATCTCAAAAGGACATAGTAAGTCAAGAGAGCAGGTTCAAGGAACCAAGAGAAGATCCCATAAGCCCCAGGATCCATGGGAAAGACAGATCGACAAGCGTTTCGTGCCATGCCTCGACTACTGAAATGTTAAGTATCAATCTTTATTGTCCAATAAACCTGGTTAGTTTGCATTCTAAATTAGTGATTGTCCTTTTTGTCAACATAGAAAATTTCTTGTTGAGGAATAACCAACTCTGGGATTCAGTGTAGAGCCCAAATCCCTACATCATAAAGAACCTCAGTGGGAGCACACTTGGAGGACTGTCCACAATCCTGGTCTCCATATTACAAAAAAAGGGTTAAGAGAGTCACTGGAGGAGGTGCAGAAAGAAAGAAACCAGAACCGAGGGGTTATATCTATCAGGAAAGATTGAACCGGGACTCTTAGAAGGCTCAGGGGATGACCTAATAGAAGTCTTTGAGATTTGGAAAAGCTTTGGTGGGGTGGCCACGGAAGACATTTTTATTTGTAGGGGAGCCTATAACTAGGGGGTCAGAGTCATTAATAAATCCACTATGGAATTCAGGGGAAATTTATTTACCCAGAGAGTGGCTATAATGTGGAGCTTGCTACCACAAGGAAGAGTTGAGGTGGCTGGCATTGATGTATTTAAGGGGAAGCTAGATAAACATATGATGGAGAAGGAATTAAGGGATATCCAGGATGGGAGGCAGCAAATGGAGCATAAACATTGGCATGGAGCTGGGCTGAATGGCTAGTTTCTGCTCTGGTAAGTACTATGTGATACTATGTAACATTTACGGTCAATTCATTATTTTTGAAGTATATTCACTTATCCAGAAAAGGTTAGCACAGTCAACTGGCATGCAGCAAGGTTTCACATACAACAATGAAATAAATGGTCAGTTAATAAGCCAGAATTTGCTGGTGAAATAATGGTGCGTCAAAGGCGCAAACTGTTACTAGTGTACAAAAAACCACAAGAAAGTGATACTTCCTGAGTTGTGAATCGTCACAAATTGCTCGACTAAATGCCACAACTGATCACAGGCAGTATTGAATTCAAGGTAAACAATGTCACACTATCCTTCACAAGCCTAAATGCAATTGAGCTGCCCTACAGAAATACCATTAACTTCCAATCCAACCTGACAGCACTGCACTTTTGCATCAGACTGAACTGTTAAATTATGTTATTTCTGCACGAGATTAAATCAATACCATTCTTCCACTGATCAGGACATGGCACCACAGAGAAGAGAATAGAATTTTTTTAAAAAAAGCTCATCTCCCATTCCGCCTGCTGCAAGATATTATCTCACAATGCCTATGAATGGAGTTGTGTGTTCAGTTCTGGGCACCACACTTTGTCATGCCTTCACATCTTTCCCAGAAAGTAGATGATTCACAAGAATGGTTCCAGGGATGAGAAACTTTGGTTATGTAGATAGATTGGAGAAGTTGGGGCTGTTCTTGGTGAAGAGATGGTCAAGAGGGTATTTAATACAGGTATTCAAGTCAAGACTAGTCTGGACAAAAGTAGATAGGGACAAACCATTCCCACTAGTGTAAGAATCAGGAATGAGGAGATATAAATTTAAAGATAATTGGCAAAAGAAGCAATGGACCCTTGGAGAAACTCTCTCTCATGCAGCGAGTGGTTAAGATCTGGAATGCACTGCCTGAGTGTGGTGGAGGCATGTTCAATCGAGGCATTCAAGAGGGAATTGGATTATTATCTGAAAAGGAACAATGTACAGAGCTACAGGGGGAAGGTGGGGAAATGACCTCATGTCAGAATGAAAAACTATTACATCACAAGACGCACTGAAGCAATTCACCAAGGCTCCTTCGACAGCACCTTCCAAACCCACAACAGCTACCATCTAGAAGGACAAGGGCAGATGCACGGCAACCACCACCTGCAAGCTCCCCTCCAAGCCACTCATCATCCTGACTTGGAAATATATCGCCGTTCCTTCACTGTCGCTGGGTCAAAGTCCTGGAACTCCCTCCCTAACAGCACTGTGGGTGTACCTACACCACATGGACTGCAGCATTTGGAGACCTGACAACACGATGGGCTGAATGGCCTTCTTCTGTAACAATTCTGTGATTCTATTGCGTTGAACACAAACTTAATTTCACTTGTGTATTAAGTTTTGTTTTTGAGGCTGTACACTGATCAAGGAGATGATGCTATTTTTCTTCTTGCTGTTAAAAACATTTCAACAAATTTGACTCCTAGTGTCAGACTGAAAAACTGTTGCATTAGAAATGCATGGGAGATTAAGTAACAATTTCCCCTCATTAAATGGTACATGAATTTTGTGAACTATTGGTAATATCCTCAAACAAAGAAAAAGTTCTTTTAGTACAACTGAAGGTAACTAACTAACCTGTCTCGTTATATTGCCGTGGAGAAGAGCTTCTATGTGCAGCCGTGACAACAGTTGAGGTATAAAGGCCTTGAGGCGAATAAGAGTGACATCTGGAACAGATTTTTAGACAGCTAAATCAATCACACATCTAAAGAATATATATACACATCATTGCTGCAGAGAACCAACACAGCATGGCACAAAGCATTATAATGAAAATGAGAATGTGCACCTATCGTGAATTCAAAGCTGATTTTTCCCCAATGTACTACACTTGTCAATCGTCTTGCATTCACTATGCTTTGAATTCATATAACATCTTACCTGGATTCAAAGACCATTGTTTGATAGCACAGAACAGCAAGCTTGAGCAGTGATGGCGAGAAGTATTTTATGGAAAAGAAATCATGAAACAATGTTGTAGATGGAGCATCAGAGCTTACTCGCACAAATAAATAGACTAAAAGGACAAAGTGGTTTTAAATCTCCTTCAGTCTGTAACTAAGATTGCTTAAATTGCTGAGCATACAAATATGACACATTGTGAGCTAAGCAGCCCACTTGATTGGCACCCCATCCACTAACTTCAACATCCACTCCCTCCACCACTGGCACACAGTGGCTGCAGTGTGTACCATCTACAGGATGCATTCAGCAATTCACCAAGGCTCCTTCGACAGCACCTTCCAAACCCACAACCGCTACCACCTAGAAGGACAAGGGCAGCAGGTGCATGGGAACACCACCACCTGGAAGTTCCCTCCAAGCCACACCATCCTGAGTTGAAACTGTACCGCCGTTCCTTCTGTCGCTGGGTCAAAATCCTGGAGCTCTCTCCCAAAAAGCACTGGATGTCCCTACACCACATGGACTGCAGCAGTTCAAGGTGGCAGCTCACCACCTTCTTGAAGGCAATTATGGATGGGTAACAATGCTGGCCTAGCCAGCAACTCTCACCTTGTGAGAAAGAATTTTTTTTTTAAATCCCCTTTTCAGCCACCTGTCACAAATTAAAATACAACTCGAGTACAATACAATCAAAGGTTACGGGGAGAAGGCGGGAGAATGTGGTTGAGAAACTTATCAGCCATGATTGAATGGCGGAGCAGACTCGATGGGCCGAATGGCCTAATTTCTGCTCCTATGTCTTATGGTCTTAATAGAGAAAAAATGAAAGGTTTGCATCTAATTTCTATCAATAGATATTACTGCACAATTAAAAACCTTCCTATATATGTTTAAATGAGTAAGGTGCAGTAACACCATTTCAGTGAAAATAATCCTTCGGCACACACTACTGAATGCAATTAAATATAGTTTGCAAGATTTTGGTCAAAAAAAATATATGGAATAATGAGATGGGCAAGTTAAAATGCTAGCCATGTTAGTTACCTTTTGGTTCTAATTGCAACATTTCATTACATACTGCAAATAAAAAGTAATCAGATAAAGTGACAAGTAGTGTTATGGCTGTGGTGCATAACATTATGAATTAGTATTAAATTCAACGATTTTACTGTAATCCTACTAAATTTTATGGTGGGGGAAGTTGACGAGAGATTTCCCAGGGGCCAACATCCTTCTAGTTTTTTTTGTGCAATCTGTTCATTTACAGGTGTAGTAGCTTTAAATATTTTGCTCAGCCATACATGTGCACTATGTTAAAGTGCATTACTTGTATGCGGCCTGCATATCATCATCCAGGTTGCTGCGTGGCCATACAGAGCTTAGAAGGAACATGTAGGGGCCATGTAATTTAAAAAATTCTTGTTCATGGTTAGTTCATCTTCCCTATAACAATATGTGCACTGCTTCATTCTGGGCCCAAATGTTTTTGTTGTTACTGTAAAGATCCTGACGAACAAACTAACTGAAGCAAATATTGAAAAGGCTACCAGCTTGAAAAAAAAAGTCTCTCAATAGTCACACCTAACACAAATGAAAATGGTTGCGCAAGTCAATCATTGCAGGCCCAGGATATCGCTACAGACAATCTTTGCTATAACATTCAGTCCAACCATCCTCAGCTGCTTCATCAATAACATTTCCTCTGTCATAATATCAGAATTCTTGCTGCACTTGTGTCAGAGCAGAGGTGCTGATTATTTTTCCCCATTTAAAGGGGAACCTCCTGGTTAGTATTCATTTCAAACAGGCTCTGTGGAGCTGCAGCATTACTTAGGGACTCTACCATTTTCAGACAGGCATACAAAGGAAAACCAGGGACCTATTGAGTCTGATTTATAGCTTGTGCACTGAATTCCAAGTCCCATGGTGCTTGCTACCCTCATTAGGGCCAATAGGCACCTTAGACACTCTGGACTCTGCAACACAAGCCATGCTTAAGTGCACTGTGCAGCCTTCATAGTAATGACTCCATTGCTGCTCAGAAAATCCAAGTGTTCCCAAGTGTCACCAGGTTCCACACAATACCACCTTAGCAACAGAATACGCAGCAGAATATTTGATATAATACTGCCATCATAAAGTAGCAGATTGTCACACATATCCTGAAGAATTCTACTGTGCTGATCTTGAGATTTAGACATTCTAGTAACGATCTAATTTTAGCTTGCTTGCATTTTTTGGGTTGGAAAGGGTTTATAAATGTAGTTATGGCAACATTAACCTGAAACTCAAGGCAGTCCATTATCATGCAGTAATAAGGAAAAGAAATAGGAGAAGTAGGTCATTCAGCCCCTCTAGCTTGCTCCGCCATTCAATAAGATCACGGCTGATCTGGTTGTGGCCTCAACTCCATTTTCTTGCCTGATTCCCATAACCCTAGACTCCCTTGTAGATCAAAAATCTGTCTAACTCAGCCTTGAACATCAACGACCCAGTTTCCACTGCTCTCTTGGGGTAGAGAATTCCAAAGATTAATTATCCTCAAATAAATTACTCCTCATTTTCATCTTAAATGGGAGTCCCATATTCTGAAATTGTGCCCCCAATCCTAGATTGCTCCACAAGGAGA
The DNA here is from genome assembly GCF_964194155.1 of Cetorhinus maximus. NCBI lineage: Eukaryota > Metazoa > Chordata > Chondrichthyes > Lamniformes > Cetorhinidae > Cetorhinus > Cetorhinus maximus. Next base: position 77,133,429 of record NC_135898.1, read on the forward strand.
AACATTCAACATCCACTGTCAAGCCCTCTCAGAATCTTACATCTTTCAATAAGATCACCCTCTTCCTTCTGAACTCCAATTTATGGGAAGTGGATTTAAATGTTGCAATATCATTTAAATAATAAGATACATCTGACTCAAGTATTTCTGCATTGGTATATTTTCACCCCAATTAATTTTGTTCTTGTTTTCTTCAGTGAAGTGTGAATGGTGGAGTTTTGCAAAAGTGACAAGCCTAACACAAATCAAGTTAAAAAAATCCATAACAGTGTTAATTCCTTGAATTATCATATTCATCTGAATTCAATAGTCATTGTTTGATATGGTTTTCTGTCCCATAAATTTGCACAAAGATCGCACAGTTGGCGAGAGATTGGTCTTTCACCTCTGGTTCAAATCAATCCAGACTTATGCAATGGAAATTCTATACATCTGTGCTTATAGAAGGTTGCCAAATTAGTGAGTTTGCCTGCTGGGCTAACTCATTCATAGGTCTCAGGCTGCTAGTTCAGCAAATGGAAAATGTCACACTGGTGGGAGAGTGGGTGCTTTTCTGAGGTATGTTATTGGAACAAAAAGTAGAGCTTTACTCTGCATCTGGCACTGCTATACCTAACCTGGAGTGTTTGTTACTGCTACCTGGGGACCTAAAATAGGTGCATTCCTCACTTTGATGAGCACATGAAAAAGAAAAGTGACTATTAATCGTATTGTATAATAATCTCAACAAGTTTCAAACGTGAAATGTATTCAAACAGATAAAATTTTAAACTATTTTGTTTTCTGCCAATTTTTGCATTGCATTTACAATTCAAAAAAGCTCCTACCTTCCAGTGCTTCCTTAAGTTCATCTTTGGTCCATGCCACCTCAGTCATTAGCAGTCTGAGATAGTACATAGCATGCTGGTGAGGCTGCTCCGCTCTAAAATTATTCAGGGATCGCATATACTGGAATAAAAAGGAAATCAATGAAATAACTGTCATTATCTCACCCTGCTCCAAGTAAGGTTAAATATCTCTGACAAATGAATTAATTTAAGTTTAGATATGGCCCCCATATTTGAATCTAACTCAGCCTTTAAAAAATATTCAATGGCTCTGCCTTCACTACTCTCTGGGGAAGGGAATTCCACAGGCAAACGACTGAGAAAAAAAAATTCTCCTTATTCAATCTTAAATGGGAGGCTCCTTATTTTTAAACTCGGTCACCTAGTTCTAGTCTCTCCCCCAGGGGAAAGACTCTTTCAGTATCCACCCTGTCAAATCCCCTTAGGACCTTGTATGTTTTAATAGGACCATCTAATTTTCCTAAACCCCAATGGATACAGGCCCAACCTAGCCACATAAGATAACCCTTTCATCCCAGGAATCAAATCGAGTAAACCTTCTCTGAACTGCTTCTAATGCTATCATATCCTTTCTTAAATATGGAGACAAAACCGGTGCACTCCAGATATGGTTTTGTCATATCCCTGTACAACTGTAGCAAAAGTTGCCTATTTTTATATTCCATACCCCTGGAAATAAATAACATTCCCTTTGCCTTACTAATTATTTGTTGTACCTGTATACTAACTTTTTGCGATTCATTTCTGTGATTCGATGTACGGGAAACCCAGATCCATCTGTACTGCAGAGTTCTGCGATCTCCATTTAAAATAGTACAGTGCTTTTCTATTCTTCCTGCTAAAGTAGACACGTTCACATTTTCCTACAATATACTCCATCTGCCAAATTTTTGCCCACCAACTTAACCTATATCCCTTTGCAGACTCATTTATGTCCTCTTCACAAACTTACTTTCTAACCTATCTTGGCCTCATCTGCAAATTTAATGACCCTACTTGAATGAGGGGACTGAATGTAATTGTTACAAATTGTAAATAGTTGAGGCCCCAGCACTGATCACAGCTTCCCAACCCAAAATGACATTTATCCCTACTCTCTGATTCCTGTTAGCCAACCAATCCTCTATCCATGCTAACATGGCATGCCCTACACCACAAACTCTTATTTTGTGTAATAACCTTTGATGTGGTACTTATCAAAGGCCTTTTGGAAATCCAAGTACACCACATCTACTAGTTCCTCTTGATCCACATTGCTTGATTGCTTGTTCCTTCCTCAAAAAACTCTAATAAATTAGTCAAACATGATTTTCTTTTCACAAAACCATGTTGACTCTGCCTGATTGCATTAGGATTTAAGTGCCCTGCTATAGCCTCCTTAATAATAGATTCTAGCATTTTCCCCCATGACAGATGTTAGGCTAACAGGCCTGTGGCTTCCTGCTTTCGGTCTCCCTGCTTTCTTGACCAGAGGAGTTACATTTGTTATTTTCCAATCTGATGGGACGTTTCGAGAACCTAGGGAATTTAGCAGCTGCTTCTTTTAAGACCTTAAGATGAAGACCATCAGGTCCTGGGGACTTCGGCTTTCAGTTCTAATAGTTTTCAGTACCCTTTCCTTGGCAATTGTAATTGTTTCGAGTTCCTCTCTCCCTTTGACCTCGATTTACAATTATTTCCGTGACGTTGTTATTTTTGTCTTCTGTAGTGAAGACAGATAAACTCTGTTCAACGCTTCCACCATTTCCTTATCTCCCTTCATTAATTCCCCAGGCTCAACTCAAGGCCAATGCTCAAGTTGCTCTTTTCCTTTTTAAATAGTTACAGAAACTTACTGTTTTTATCTTTTTAAGCGAGCTTTCTCACTCTTAATTTCTCCTTCATGATTCTTTTAGTCATTCTTTGGTGTTTTTTTTTTAAAAAACTTTGCCCAATGTTCTGACCTACCACTAATAGTTGCAGAATTGTATTTTTTTCTTTCAATTTGATACCATCTTTAACTTCCTTAGCTACAGAGGGTGTATCCTTTTCTTACAATCTCTTTCTCATTGGAATGTATCTCTGCTAAGTGTTATGAAATATCTCCTTAAATGTCTGGCATTGCACCTCTACTATTCTACCCTTTAACCAAATTTTCCAGTTCACTTTAGCCAGTTCTGTCTTCACATCCTTGCAATTGTCTTTAAAAAGCTTAAAACACTAGTCTTAGACCCACACTTCTCACCCTCAAACTGAATAGAAAATTCAATTATGTTATGATCACTGCTGCCTTGAGCCCCCTTTGTCACTGGATTAGTAATCCAGAGACCCAGAGTAATGCTCTGGGGATCCGGGTTCAAATCCCACCAAAGCAGACAGTGGAATTTGAATTCAATAAAAATCTGGAATTAAAAGTCTAACGATGACCATAAAACTATTGCCAATTGTTGGAAAAGCCCATCTGGTTCACTAAAGCCCTTTAGGGAAGGAAAAATGCCGTCCTCGCCTGATCTGGCCTATATGTAACTCCAGATCCACAGCAATGTGGTTGACTCTTAACTGCCCTCTGAAATGGTCTAGCAAGCCACTCACTTGTATCAAACCGTTAAAAAGTCTAAAAGGAATGGAACCGGGCGGACCACCTGGCATCGGCCACAATATCAAACAACCCTAGTGACCCTGCAAAGTCTTCATACTAACATCTGGGGGCTAGTGCCAAAATTGAGAGAGCCGTCTCAGACTATTCAAGCAACAGCTTGACATAGTCATACTCTCAGAAACATACCTTACAGAAAACATCTCAGACACCATCAGGTCTCATGGTATCAGGTCAAACATGGGCAAGGAACCCACCTGCTCATTACCACATACCGCACCCAGCCCCCCTCAGCTGATGAATCAGTCCTCCTCCATGTTGAACACCAATTGGAGGAAGCACTGATGGTGGCAAGGGCAAAAAATGTACTCTGGGTGGGGGACTTCAATGTCCATCACCAAGAGTGGCTCAGTAGCACCACTACTGACCAAGCTGGCCGAGTCCTAAATGACATAGCTGCTAGACTGGGTTTGCAGCAGATGATGAGGGAACCAACAAGAGGGGAAAGCATACTTGACCTCGTCCTTACCAACCTACCTGCCGCAGGTGCATCTGTCCATGACCGTATCAGCAGGAGTGACCACCGCACAGTCCTTGTGGAGACGAAATCCTGTCTTCATATCGAGGATACCCTTCATTGTGTTGTGTGGCACTACCACCTCGGCCTCCTCCGTAGGTGCCCAGCATCACAGATGCCAGTCTTCAGCCAATTCGAATCACTCGAATCAAGAAACGGCAGAAGGCATTGGATACTGCTATAGGACCTGACAATATTTCTGAAGACTTGTGCTCCAGATCTTGCCATGCCTCTAGCCAAGCTGTTCCACTATAATTACAACATTGGCATCTATCCGGCAATGTGGAAAATTGCCCGGGTACGTCCTGTACACAAAAAACAGGGCAAATCCAACCCGGCCAATTACCGCTCCTTCAGTCTACTCTCAATCACCAGTAAAGTGATGGAAGGGATCATCAACGGTGCTACCAAGTGGCACTTGCTAAGCAACAGCCTGTTCACGGATGCTCAGTTTGGGTTCCGCCAGGGCCATTCAGCTCTCGACCTCATTATAGCCTTGGTTCAAACATGGACAAAAAGAGCTGAACTCCAGAGGTGAGGTCAGAGTGATTGCCCTTGACATCAAGGCAGCATTTGACCAAGTGGAGAATCAAGGAGCCCTAGCAAAAATTGGCGTTAATGGGAATCAGGGGGAAAACTCCCTGCTGGCTGGAGTCATACCTACCATAAAGGATGATTGTAGTCGTTGAAGGTCAATCATCTCAGTTCCAGTACAACACTGTGGGAGTTCGTCAGGATAGTGTCCGAGGCCCAACCATCTTCAACTGCTTCATCAGTGACCTTCCTTCCATAAGGTCAGAAGTGGGGGCTGTTCAGCAGCATTCGCAACTCCTCAAATACTGAAGCAGTCCACGTCCAAATACAGCAAGACCTGGACAATATCCAGGCTTGGGCTGACAAGTGGCAAGTAATAATCGTGCCATACAAGTGTCAGGCAATGACCATCTCCAACAAGAGAATCTAACCGTCACCCCTTGACATTCAATGGCATCACTGAATCCCCCACTATCGACATCCTGAGAGTTACCATTGACCAGAAACTGAACTGGACTAATCATATAAAAATACTGTGGCTGCAAGAGCAGGTCAGAAGCTTGGAATCCTGCAACAAGTCACTCACCTGACTCCTTGAAGCCTGTCCAACATCTACAAGGCACAAGTCAGGAGTGTGATGGAACACTCTCCACTTGCCTGGATGAGTGCAGCTCCCACAACACTCAAGGAGCTCAAAAACATCCAGGACAAAGCAGCTCGCTATCTACAAACATTCACTCCCTCCACCACCGACACACAGTGGCAGCAGTGTGTACCATCTGCAAGGTGCACTGCAGGAACTCACCAAGTCTCCTTAGACAGCACCTTCCAGACCCACAGCCACTGCCATCTAGAAGGACAAGGGCAACAGACACATGGGACCATCACCTGGAAGTTCCCCTCCAAGCTAATCATCTGGACTCAAATACATCGCTATTCCTTCAATGGCACTGGGTCAATATCCTAGGACTCCCTCCCTAACAGCATTTGCCACATCACTTCAAATGAGAATGTGCCCACTATTCCCACCGTCTCCCACCTCAACAAATTTCCAAACCCAAGTCAAAAGACTACCTCCAATAGATACTGCACATTAATTTTTGCCAATAATCTCTTGTTCAGAACCTTACTAAATCCCTTTGAAATTCATTGAGAGAACATACATACATATTTCCTTATGTATCTTATTAGCGATCTCTTCAAAAGCTTCAATTAGTTTAGTCAGACATGTCTTACCCTTAAGCAATGCTAGGTTGGTTCTCCCTGATCATCTTATATTTCCTGAAGTGTTCACTCACCACTCCTAATGACAGATTCACGTAGCTTATCCATAACTGATGTTAAATTGATTGGCCTATAGTTAGCTGGTTTCTCCCTCCCACCCTTTTTAAATAAAGGAGTTACATCAGCAAGCTTTCAATCTAACACCACAAATCAAAAGCAAGAAAATTTTGAAAGATTATGATGAATGCTTTTGCAACTTCTTCACCTACTTCTATTAATATCATGGAGTGGAACTATTGAATCCTAGAGATTTACCTATTCCAAGTCACATTTTCTCCAATATCTCTTTTATCTACTTGTTTTGATTCCAACAAAGTTTCTCTTTTGATTTATTTAGAGTTACTCTATCATAGATATTTATCCTCTTCTACAATAAAAATGGATCTAAAATACATGCTCAACAAATGCCATTACCCTGTTGTCTGAGTATGACCAGCGTCTGTCTTAAATGGAGCCATAGTACTCATGAGCCATTTTCTTCCTCTTAATATATTTATAAACTTTTACTATTAACCTTTATGTTACTTACAAGGGAGGAGAAGGATTGAGAACCAAAATAAATAATTTTGTAAGTAGAAATATTCATCTAAAAAGCAAAATACTGTGGATGCTGGAACTCTGAAATAAAGACAAAATGGTAGAAATACTCAGGTCACGAAGCATCTGTTGAGAGAGAAAGCAGGGCAAGGTTTCAAGTCATGACTTGATGAAAGGTCACCAACCTGAAATGTTAACTTTGTTTCTCTCCACAGATTCAACAGCACCTTTCAAACACCTCTATCACAAGAACAAGAGCAGCAAATGCATGGAACATCGCCACCTGCAAGTACCGTCCAAGCCATACATCATCCTGACTTGGAACTATATCACCATTCCTTCACTGTCACAGGGTCAAAAAACCCTGCAGCACTAACAGCATTGGGTGCATCTGCACCAGATGGACTGCAGCGGTTCAAGAAGGTGGTGTCCAAGAAGGTGGCTCACAGCAGCTTCTCCAGGGCAATTAGGAATACTGCCCTTGCCAGCAACACTCATCCCATGAAAATAAAAACCTGAGTATTTCCAGCATTTTGTGTGTTTAATTTTCTTAAGTATACATGACAAGGACGGATCTGATCCAAATGGTAGCCAGTAGCACACAATACAGGAACGGTGATATATCACCAGAATTCCAATAATTACTGTGCATTGCAAAGATCCTATTTAAACAAATGATTGAACTTTTCCATATTTTAACCATAGTACATGATGTATGGATTTTTATTAAAAGTTTGTTGTGTTGATATCCAATTATACAGGCTCGAAACGTTAACTCTGTCTTCCTCTCCACAGATTCTGTCAGACCTGTGGAGTTTTTCCAGCAATTTTTGTTTTTATTTTAAACTTAGATTCTGTTAGAAATGACATTTGCAGAACCCAGTGCCTTTTCATTCCTTAACTAATGAACTAAATTGCCTCTCAGGAATTTCTTCCAAAACATTTCTAAGAATGATGGCCCAAATTTCTTATAAATTAACTATCATAGATGATAATGATCTGCCAACTAACCATCCCACTGTTTCAGCTTCTGCATACAAGATTTTTTGAATTGCAAGCTTGGATGAAATCAAATTTTGCTACACCAATTCTCCGTTACTCTTTCCAATTGCTCTATGAGAATGCAAAGTATCTAGAAGTTTTGATTAGCGTTGCTTGTTAAGCAAATCTTTCAAGTAAATGTTCTCCATCAGTTGTTCATTTGAAATATAGACAGATCAAACTCCTCATCTACTTAGCTTTTGATCTAAACTGGATACCAAAGTAAAAACTTAATTTTCTGTTAATTGAAACATTTGGATTTGCTCGTGATGTCAAAACATTTGATAAAATGTACTACTTACAGCTTCTTTGATTATTTCAAATCGTTTCTCATCAATGTCAAAGGTGGCCATCTTCTCAATTATCTTCTTGAGAATTATGTGTTGCTTGTCATTGTAGCCCTTCACAACCAGCTGTTGGCAAAGGAGATTATAGAGGTTTTGCAGGCAAGAAATAAGCAGCGGGAACTAAAGTACAAAGGCACTGAACAGTTATCACCTAAATTTACTGTATGCCTGGCAGATTTGCCAGTTACTTTAAAAACAAATTTATTTTCACTTTTACAAATTACAGAATAGAGTGAAGCATATTCAAAAATCACCGTTTACAGCTTGAAATGAATGTTACCATTTTGCAGCCAGCAATTTTCTTCAGATGGCAAAAACGTGTCAAGCCATAGTCGTGTTTTCTTTGAAAGTCATCCCAAAAGCTATGATGCAAGAGCGAGCTGAAAACATTACAACTAATTTTCTCTTCCCCTGCAGCACCATAAGAGAACGGCAACTCAGGCAAGTAGGGAAACTGCCTATCAATGTTTTATTATTTTGATTACAAATTCCCTATTCCACTAAGTGATGTGGCTGAACATAAAAATAGTGCAAAATGTCAAATTGAACTACAAAAAAAAATTTGAATTCTGAACAAACGAAGTACCTAGGAAAACAAGAAACTTTGTACATTTCAAGGCATAAATTGATGGAACTAAACCTATATGAGATATGGAGTGTCTGCCTGAAACACTGTTTGGGCCACTTGGATATCAAAATTAGGACAGGAGTTCAGGGGTGTGACAAAGTTAATAGGAGTTATTTAAGGAAATAACAGAGTAAACCGATAAAAAGAGGAGTTATGCTGATTATTAAAAGGAATACAACAGCAGAGAGTAATTGTTACTGGATAGTTTCTGCACGAGAGAGAGAGCTGTCAACAGTGAAACTCATCAGGAGCCTGTAGTCAAACTGTTGGTCCTCTCAAAAACATTCATACAAAGTTGAGGCAGCAAGCATTCCCTTTTGACACACTTGTCACTATTAGGTTTGTAATATTTTTTCCCCAAATCATCTCTGCTCATAACTATGAAGTATAAAATAGGTAATATTTACTCTAGTCCTCCTACCATAGGTCATCCCATTATACCTCAAACTATGTCACCCACCTACTATCACAACCAGCTCTTAAGCTGGAATATTCATCAAGGATATGTTGTAACATTTTAAAAATTAATGGGACTCTAAATTTTTGGACAAATGTGATCTGAACATAAATTATGGATCAATAGGCTATTGTATAAATAAATGCAGACTAAATAAGCATAATCTGGTTTGCACACATCAATGTCGTCATTATCTCTTTCTGGCAGGAGCTCTGGCTACTTACGTGAACTTGAATATGCCCAAAACTTGGAATAAGGAAACATCCAGGAGTTTGTAGGACATTTTGGCTTTCAAACACCCACCGTCAGCATCACCCTTGCACCCCCACCCAACCAATGGACCACTCATACTTAAAAGTAGAGGGAGCAGCGAGACAAAAATTATCCCCATAATTCCATACTCCTGAGGAACAGTCAGGAGTTCAAGTGTATTCATGACATTTTAAATGGTATTTATTTATATTTATTTCACAATAAACATAATATATATAAATAATTATCCTTGAACAGATGTAAAATTGGAGCCAAAGTTTGGTCTGTTTAGCGCAAACAAAATAATATACCCCCTTCTCCCAATTCACTCCGCACAAAAAGATAATTTCATTTTCAAGAAATATGCATCATGGCCGTATTGTTAATGTTCGTTAGATGCTTAGTAATTATAAAAGTCAGTAAACAAGGTTTACTGCATGGTGAATTTGAATAATACAATAGTGAACACACACACACTGCATGGCCATGAGTTGAGGGAGGGAAAAAAACTATGTGCTGCACAGTAATATAAATTGCAACAGAGGATTAGAAGATAGCCAATGTAATGTCCCTGGTCAAAGTGAGAGACAAGTGTAAACCAGTTCATTATTAGAACTTAAAACTTACACCCCAGAAATAGAAGGTAGTCTAGGAGCTAATAAGAGTGAGGAAATTCAAGAAATTAATATCAGCAGAGAAAAGCATTGGAAAAATTCAAGGGACTAAAACCTGACAAATCCCCAAGACCTGATGGTTTACATCCTAGGGTTCTAAAAGAGACTGCTGCAGAGATAGTAGATGCAATGTCTATAAATTTTCCAAAATTCCCTGGATTCTGGAATGGTCCCAGCAGATTGGAAGTTAACAAATAATATCACTGCTATTCAATAAAAGGGCGGGGGAGAAAGAGAGAAGAGAAAACCGGAAACAACAGGCCAGTTAGCTTGATGTCAGTCATCGGTAAAGTGCTGGAATCTTTTTATGAAGGAAGTCTTGACAAACGTGTTTAGAAAAAAAAAGTGTAGTATGATTAAAACATATCAACACGGTTTTACGAATGGAAAATCCTGTTTGACAAATATTTGAGGATCTAACTAGTAGGATAGATAAAGGGGAACCAGTAGATGTAGTATACTTGGATTTCAAAAAGGCATTCAATAAAAGGTGCCACACAAAAGGTTAATACACAAGATAAGGACTCGAATTGGGGGTGATATATTAGCATGGATAGACAACTGGTTAATGGACAGAAGAGAAGAAGCATAAATGGGGCTTTTTCCAAGTTGGCAAGCTGTGACTAGCGGAGTGCCACAAAGATCAGTGCTGGGGCCTCAGCTATTTATAATCTACATTAGTGACTTAGACAAAGAGATATAGCAATGTAAGTTTGCTGATGATACGAAGCTACATGAGAATGCAAGCTATGAAACAAAAGGGCTACGATGGAGATATAGACAGGTCAAGTGACTGAGCAACAAGATGGCAGCTGGAGTATAACGTGGGGAAGTGTGAGGTTATGAGTTTTGGTCATAGGAATAGAAAAGCAGTGTGTTTTTTAAAAAGCGTGAAACTAATAAAGTTGACGTTCAGAGAGACTTTGGTGCATTTGTACAAAGGACAGCTAGCATGCAGGTACAGCAAGCAATTAGGAAAGCAAATGGCATGTTAGCCTTCACTGCAAGGGGTTTGAGTACAAAAATAAAGTCTTGCTACAACTTTACAGGGCAATGGTGAGATCATAGCTGGAATACGGTGCAATTTTGACCTCTACATTTAAAAGGAAGGATATACTTGCATTGGAGACAGTTCAGAGGAGGTTCACTAGATTAGTCTCTGGGATGAAGGGGTTGTTGTGTGTTGAAAGGCGGAGTAAACTGGGTCAGTATTCTCTGCAGTTAAGAAGAATGAGATTTAATCTAATTGAAATACTCAAAATTATGAAGGGGCTTGACAGTAGATACAGAGACATTATTTCCACTGGCTGGGAAATCTAGAACAATCAGGGTACCAGTTTCAGGATAAAAGGGGGCAATCATTTAGGACTGAAACGAGGAGAAATTTTTTTCACTTAAGGGGTTGCAACTCTTTGGAATTCTCTACCTCTGAGGGTTGTAGATGCACCAGCATTGAATATATTTATGGCTGAGATAGACAGATTTTTGGTGTCTCAGCGAATCAAGGGATTGGATAGCAGGCAGGAAAGTAAATGACAGAGCTGGCTGGAGTGGCCATATGGTCCTCTCCTGCACAGATTTCTTATGTTCTTATTTATATAGCACCTTTAACATAAATAAAGAGCAAAGATACTTCACAGAGTCATAACAAAACAAAATATGCCACCAAGCCACATAAGGAGGTTAGGTCAGCTAATCAAAAGCTTTGTCAAAGAGCTAAATTTTAGGAGTGTCTTAAAGGAGGAAAACAAGGCAGAGAGGTGTAGGAATAGAATTCCAGAGCTAAAGTACATAAGTGATTAAAATCAGGGATGCTGAAAAGGCTAGAGTTAAATAAGCGCATGGAGGGATTTGAAAGTAAGTATGAGAATTTTAAAATCAAGACATTTTATCAATGAGTAAAAAGATGAACTGGACTTAGTGCAAGTTAGGGCACAAGCAGCAGAGTTTTGGATGGCCTCAAGTTTACATGGGAGACCAGCCAGCAGTGTATCAGAATAGTCAAGCCTAGAGGTAATAAAAGGCACTAAAATCGGTGAATGAATGAATTATAGACCAGTTTAATGTCACTCATGCAATTAAATTGAGCATCTGAAGACATAGGATAATCAGGAACAGCCAGAATGGATTTTAAAGTCATATTTGATTATCTGTTTTGAAGTAATAAGTGATTAGATAATGGGAATTCAAACATAAAATGTAGCAGTACGGATGGTTAGAAAATAAACAGTGAGGCTTTATGGGTATGAAGGATTGGAAGTAGTGCATCTCAAGTTTCAATGCTGTATCCAAAGTTAAAAATATATAGTTTTCAAATGTTGCTCGGTGGGGCTTTGAGATATTGGCACCAACATATTGGAATGTCAAAAGTTTACAAACGATGGAAAGTAACAGACAAATTTGATTTTGTACTCTCCCACTTGTAATCATTCACCACTTTATACCACATTAAATAAATCCGCTGTCTTCAACCTTGAATAGTTGCAAGACACTGCAAATCCAAATGCATCTTTCAGGTTTGTTAGTTCATTTTAAACATGCAATTTAAAATTCATTTATGAACTGCAAGCAGCTTGTGCATCCTTAAACACTTCAATCTCAAGCCAGATCACCTTCCTGCTCTACTTACAAGAATTGAGTTCATTGCTGGAACTAATGCATACACCAGCCCAGTGAGGCGAGCTGCATATGTATACTCTTTTAAATCATCCCTCAATAACCTGATAAAGAGGTATGTCATGTTGCAATGAAGAGGGTCAGCATAAATGTAGCGACTAACAAAGAGAACAAAAGATAAAATGTGGCAATAAACCCCCAGGAAGCAGGCTGATAGTCAACAATGACATTACAATAGACCAAGCAAACATGGTTGAAGAGTATGTATATGCAGCCTCATGGCTAAACTAATAATCCTACTTGATGGAAGGAAAGAAATAAATATTTTACCATATGGGTTGGGGAAGAGGACTTGGGTAGCAAAATAAAAAAGCGCAAACAAAAAAGAAACTAAAACTTGAAGATAATTCTGGAGCTTTACCATTGCCTGAATTTGGGTACTTACATACATTCCATAGATTGTATTTTGTAGGTCATAGTTCAAGCCAGCTAGCTCTGCTGCATATGCATACTCGTTGAGAGAATCTTTCAGTAGTTCAAGATACAAATAGGCCATATTACAATGTAAGGGATCCACATAAGCAAATGGGCTGGAAGAAAATATACCAAACATTAGAATCTACTCCTACAAATTTAATTCATGAAACACAAGTCAATACTTTTGCCTGCCAATACAGCTATGCAAGTGAGTAAGCATTTGATTTTTCCAAATTTTAGTCAAAAACATATTAAGCTTTAGCCACATTTGATAAATATATTACCCAAAACATTTTCCATGTAATAAATTCTTCCCACTCACTATACAAATGATGAAAACAGCAGAGCGTATTTAAATAACACACTGGGCATTGCAATCGCAGTCATTTTAATGTCTGTGCATTTCAAATAATAAGACATTTCACTTTGTGCAATACATTGGAAATAGGAGAAAAAAGGGTTTGTGGAATGCCAATGTTGTGTTGAGGTTTATAGCGTCAATATGCTTTACAGAGAAAAAAAATCAGCTTAAAACCTTGTCTTAAGGTTGTGTGATATGATGTACAATTTCACCCGAATGCTGCATTTGCTGACATTATTTCTTTAGGCCATAAGATGTAGAAGGCTTAGGCTATTCCACCCATCGAGTCTGCTCCACCGTTCAATGAGATCATGGCTGATCCGATAATCCTCAACTCCACTTTCCTGCCTTTTCCCTGTAACCCTCAATTCCCTTACCAATTAAAAATCAATCTCAGCCTTGAATATACTTGATGACCCAGCCTCTACAGCCCTCTGCAGTAAAGAACTCCATAGACTCACTACCCTCAAGAGAAGAAATTCCTCATCTGTCTTATATGGGCAACCCCTTACTCTGGGATTAAGTCCTCTGATCCTAGACTCTCCCACAAGGGGAAACAACCTCTCAGCATCTACCCTGTCAAGGCCCCTAAGAATCTTATGTTTCAACAATGCTGCGCCTCATTCTTCTAAACACCAGCAAGTACAGGCCCAACCTACTCAACTTCTCCTCAAAAGAAAATCCCTCCATACCCAGGATCAACGTATTGAATCTTCTCTGGACTGCCTCCAATGCCAGTCTATCTTTCCTTAGATAAGGGGACCAAAACTATTCACAGTATTCTAGGTGTGGTCTAAATAGTGCCTTGTATAGTTTTAGCAAGACTTCCTTATTTTAATATTCCATTCCCTTTGAAATAAAGGCCAACATTCCATTTGCCTTCCCCATTACCTGAACTTGTAGGCTAGCTTTTTGGGGTTTATACACAAGCTTCCCCAAATCCCTGTGCTGCAGCTTTCTGCAGTCTTTCTCCATTTAAATAATATTCAGCTTCTCTATTCTTCCTATCAAAAGTGCATAACCTCACATTTTCCCACAATAGATGATCCAAGTCATTAATATATGCTGTAAATAATTGTGGCCCCAGCACAGATCCCTGTGGCACTCTACTAGTTACACATTGCCATCCTGAAAATGCCCCCCTTATCCCAACTCTCTGTCTTCTATTAGTTAGCCAATCCTCTATCCATGCTAATATACTACCCCCAACACCAGGGGCTTTTATCTTATTAAGTAACCTTATGTGCGGTACCTTATTGAATGCCTTTTGGAAATCCAAATATATTACATCTATTGGTTCCCCTTTATTTATCCTGCTTGTTACCTCCTCAAAGAGTTCTAATAAATTTGTCAGGCATGATTTCCCCTTCATGAAGCCATGCTGACTCTGCTTGATTATATTATGCATTTCTAAACGCTCTATTACTTCCTTTATAATAGATGCCAACATTTTCCCAATGACGGATGTTAAACTAACTAGCCTATACTTACCTGTTTTTGTCTCCTGCCCTTTTTGAATAAAGGGTGTTACATGGACAGTTTTCTAATCCTCTGGGACTTTTCCAGAATCTAAGGATTCTTGGAAGATTACTACCAGTGCATCCATTATCTCTGTAGCTACTTCCTTTAATAACCTAGGATGCAACCCATCAGGTCCAGGGGACCTATCTGCCTTTAGCCCCCATTAGTTTCCCTAGTACTTTTTCTCAAGTGATAGTTATTGTATTTATTTCCTTCCCATTTTTGCCCCTCGATTATTTAGTATTTTTGGAATGCTATTAGTGTCTTCTACCATGAAGATAAGATTGAATATATTAACCCTGTTTATCTTGCCCCCTTTTTCGCCATGAAAATCCATTTAAAAGAGCTGAGGATCAAGTGTCAGCTCACAGTTGGATTTTAACAGGTGAACGCAAAAGAAACATTTAGTCTGTTGTATTGCTGAGGAAGATATGTTTTATAATAAATTATCAAAAAAATAAACATGCAATTAGCTTTAGTTGCTTTATTCATATGGTTATAAACATTAAGCAATTAGGTTTCGTCCGATAAATTTCTACATGCATTACCAGTAGCTACAAACCATATTGCTAAAATAAGCTTCAGGACTTAGTTGGTTTCCATCTACTTTATGAAGTGCGTGCCAATGAGAAGCAAATCATTCTATGAGACAAGCAAACTGCAGAAGGCAGGTGCAACTGTCTTCAGGGTCCATGTTTGCCAGTTTCTATCTCCCCCAAACAGAGAAAGCCATGCAATGAGTCAAGCAAGTAGACAGAAATAAACAACTATATACATCAATTAGCCTTTTCGTAATCAAATTGCTCAACTACATCTTTCTGCATAAAGCAAAACCTGCTCTTTTCCCTGTGAAAAGCACAGCTCAATCTATTGACACTCTCTGCTGTCCCACATTCAGATAGTTCAAATGTTTATGCAGTCGGCCCAAAACAAAAACAACAAATGAAGCAATAACAATTGTTATGAATTTCCAACAATATTAAACTGTTACTATCCAATCAAGTGTGACCAAGTACTTCAGGCTTAACAGAAAAAACTACTTGTTTTGTCGGAAAGCTCATCACAAGATCATTTCTAAAAACTGAAATGTACAGGCCAAACTTATTTACACTAAATGTGAACAGATATTCCATTTATACATCTAAAATCCCATTTATATTTACTTTATAGCGCTAAGGGAGGAGGTGCTCCTTTCCTTTTCTACCTTTGTTCAAAGAAGAGCGGAGGCCTTGGTAAGTAGGAACTGGTGAGTAAATTATAAAAGTGTAAGTAAATTAGAAAAGTGTAATATTTTTAAAGTTGCTATACTTGGATTTAACTGTTAAGCGCCAGGAATAAGGGAAATTTAGGGCAAATATAATAAAGTAATATAAATAATCCAAAGTAGAATGAAGTTAACGTAAGGGAAGTAGAGTTAAGACATGGCAGGTCAGCTCAGTCAAGAGGAATGCGTGTCCTGCAAAATGTGCAAAGTCATGGACGCTACCGGTGTCCTAGCTGGCCATATGTACAGGAAATGCTGTCAGCTGCAGAAACTTGAGCTCTGGGTTTCAGACCTTGAGCGGCAGCTAGAGTCACTGTGGCGCATCCATGAAGCTGAGAGCTACATACATAGCACGATCAGAGAGGTGGTCACACCACAGCTTAAGAGCCTGGAGGCAGAGGGGGAAATAGGTGACCACAGGCAGTCAGTGCAGGAGTCCCCTGCGGTCCCACTCACAAATCGGTTTTCCATTTTGGAAGCTGGTGAGGGTGCTGGTTCCTCAGAGGAGTGCAGTCAGAGCCAAGTTTGTGGCACCATGAGCGGCTCGGCTGTACAGAAGGGGTGGAAGAAGAAAGGAGGAGCTATAGTGATAGGGAATTCACTGGTTAGGGGAACAGACAGGCGTTTCTGTGGCTGTAGATGTGATTCCAGGATGCTATGTTGCCTCCCTGGTGCCAGGGTCAAGGATGTCACAGAGCGGCTGCAGAAAATTTTTCTGGGGGTGGGTGATCAGCCAGAGGTCGTGCTCCACATTGGTACCAATGACTTAGATAGGAAGGGGGATGTGGTCCTGCAATCAGAATTTAGGGAGCTAGGTAGAAACTTAGCAAGTAGGACCTCAACTTTAGTAATCTCCGGATTATTCCCAGTGCCACCTGTCAGCGAGTACAGAAATAGGAGGATAAGCAGACGAATGCGTGGCTGGAAAGATGGTGCAGGGAGGGTGGGCTTTAGACTGCTGGGATACCGGGACTGGCTCTTGGGGAGATGGCACCTGTACAAGCCGGACAGGTTGCACCTGAACAGAGCTGGCACTGAGTTCCTTGTGCAGCGTTTTGCAGTTGGGAGGGCTTTAAACTAACTCGGCAGAGGTGTGGGAAGCAAGAAAAAATATTACAAAGGAATACTGGGGTGCACAAAATGCTGGGAGGGACAGATAGCACTAGTATAGAGAATAGTAAGTTAATAGGTAAAGTCAGGGCAAGGGAGAAAGTAACGAAATCTAAATCAGAGTTAATATGCATGTATGTGATTGTACAGAGTATAGTAAATAAGATTGGAGTTACAGGCACAGATTGCCATGTGGAAATATGATGATGTTGTGGTGATAACAGAGACCTGGCTCAAGGGCGGGCAGAACTGGGTGTTAAATATTCCCAGGTACAAGGTGTTCAGAAGAGATAGGAAAGAAAGGAAAAGGAGGCAGGGTGGCGGTACTGGTTAAAGGGAGCATTGCAGTACTGGAGAAAAAGAGGATGTCACAAAGAGTTCAAGGACAGAATCAATTTGGCTAGAGCGAAGGACAAAAAGGATGCAATTAAATTGCTTGGTGTGATCTATAGACCGCCAAATAGTGAGAAGGACATAGTAGAATAAAATCTGCAGGGAAATTGCAGAGATGCAAGGATTATAGAGTAATTATAATGGGGGACTTTAATTACCCGAATGTAGACTGGGACAGTGGTAGTGTAACAGGCAGAGGGGGGGCAAGAGTTCCTAGGTTGTGTTCAGAAGAATTTTCTACAGCAATGTGTCCAATCCAATAAGAAAAGACGCACTGTTGGACCTAGTTCTTGGAAATAAGGCCGGCCAAGTTGATCAAGTGTCAGTTGGGGAACATTTAGGAGACAGTGATCATTGTATCGCAAGTTTTAGGATGATGATACAAAAGGACGATAGGCAATCCAGAGTAAAAATAATTAACTGGACAAGAGCAGACTTCGATGGAGCAAGAACGGAGCTGGGCCAGAGAGACTGGAACAAGAGATTGGCAGAAAATAGCCTGTAGCTGAACAATGGGCTACCTTCAAAAAAGAATTGTTCGGGCACAGTCAAGGTATATTCCATCGAAAGGGAAAAGATGGGACATACAAATCAGAGCTCCCTGGATGAAAAAGGAGATTGAAATTAAGATAAAGAAGAAAAAGTGCGTTTATAACAGGTGTCAGGTAGAAAATACAATTGAGAACCAAGAGGGATACCAAAGGTTCAGAGGGGAGGTGAAAAAGCATATTAAAGGAGAAGAGGGATTTGTGAGAAAAGACTGGCAGCCAACATAAAAGGGAAATCCCAACGTCTTCTATAGGCACATAAATAATAAAAGGGTGGTAAAAGGAAGAGTAGGGCCAATTAAGGACCTAAAAGGGAATTTACATATGGGCAAAGGGGCCACGGCTAAAGTATTAAATGAATAATTTGCATCCGTCTTTACCAAGGAGGTAGATGCTACCCAGGCCATGGTTAAAGACGAGAAAACTGTGTCACCATAAGGGTTCAAAATTGATAAGGAGGAAGTGTTGAACAGACTGTCGGTACTTGAAGTTGACAAGGCACCATAATAAGACGAGATGCATCCAAGGATGCGAAGGAAGCGAGAAAAGAAATTGCAGGGGCAATGGCCATAATCTTTCAGTCTTCTCTAGACTCAGGGGTGGTGCCAGAGGACTGGAGAATTGCAAACATTACACCCTTGTTAAAAAAGGTAAGGATAAGCTCAGCAATTACAGGCCAGTCTGTTTAACTTGTGGCCAGCAAGATTCTAGAAACAATTATTCGGGATAGAATTAGTATTCACACGGGAAAATATGGGTTGATTAGGAAGAGTCAGCATAAAAAGAGGAAATAGTGTTTAACTAACTTGCTGGAGCTTTTTTTTGAAGAGGTAACAGAAAAGGTCGATTAGGGTAATGCTGTTGTGGTGTACGTGGACTTTAAAAAGGCATTTGACACAGTGCCATACAAACGACTTGAGAAAAGCTATTGTTTATGGAATAAAAGGGGCAGTGGCAACGTAGATTCAAAATTGGCTGAGCAATAGGAAACAGGGAGTAATGGTCAATGGGTATTTTTCAGGCTGGAGGAAGGTTTGTAGTGGAGTTCCCCAGGGATCGGTATTAGGACCCTTGCTTTTCCTGATATATATTAATGATCTAGATCTTGGTGTGCAGGGGACAATTTCAAAGTTTGCAGATGATATGAAGTTTGGGAGTGTTGTGAACTGCGAGGAGGGCAGTGTGGAACTTCAAGAGGACATAGGCAAGTTGATGGAGTGGGCAGATGAAGTTCAATGCAGAGAAGTAAGTGTGAGGTGATGCATTTTGGTAGGAAGAACATGGACACAATATAAAAGTAAGGGGTGAAATTTTGAAGGAAGTGCAGGAGCAGAAAGACTTGGGTATGTATGTGCATAGATCATACAAAGTGGCAGGACAGGTGGGGAGAGCAGTTAATAAAGCATATAGCATCCTGGGCTTTATTAATAAGGGCATTGAGTACAAGAGCAGGGAGGTTATGCTGAATTTATATAAGACACTCATTAGACCTCAGCTGAAATATTGTGTACAGTTCCGCGCACCATGTTATACGAGGGGTGCGGACTCATGAAGTGTGTGCAGAAGAGTGGTTCCAAGGATGAGAAACTTCAGCTATGAGGATAGATTGGAGAGGTTGGGACTATGCCCCTTGGAGAAAGTGGCTGAAAGATTTGACAGAGATGTTCAAAATCATGAGAGGACTGGACAGAGTAGATAGGGAGAAGATGTTCCCACTCGTAAAAGGATCAAGAACAAGTGGTTCGGGTCTGGAATGCATTGCCTGGAAGTGTGGATTCATGAGGACATTAGATGATTATTTGAATAGAAACAATGTGCAAGGGTACAGAGAAAAAGGCAGAGCAATGGCACTAGGTCATAACAGTCATTTGGGGAGCCAGTGCAGACATGGGCCGAATGGCCACCTTCTGTGCTGTTAAGATTCTGAGAATGTGTTAGGCATCTTACAAGTATTTCACTGGCTGTAGGCCATTTGGAACATTCTGAGCTTATGAAAGGTGCTATTTAAATGCAAATCTGTCTTTCCTTTATTTTTCACCATCAACTGGTTCACAGTGCGACTAAGTACCATACCACTGCCATCTCTCTATTTTAATCAAATTTTAAAGTTAACCTATGCACAACTTTCTGGAAGTAAGGGACAGATATTTCACATCTACGTGCTGCCCCTCAAACAATGGGATGTAACTTTCGATGGAGTGGCGATTGAGTCATATCGCCACTCCAATTGAAAGTTCTTACCTTGAAAAGCAGGTGATTCTATCTTGCCCAACCTTCCGACCCAGGCCAGGCGAGATCTGGGCAGTGCAGTGCGTCCCCAGGGCCTAGCGTGAGGGCCATAGAGCCGCAGGTAAGTAAGCCACGCTCTCTCTTTTAAAAAAAAATCCAACACTAGCTGCCAGATTGGGCTTGGCAGGGGATGGGGAGGAAAGACAAAAACCAAAAGAGCCCCCATTAGGGTGGAGAGTTCCTGTTGAGGGGTGTAGTCCCCTGGGAATGGGGAGGGGGCAGAAGGAGAGGAAAAGTCCCATGGGGTGGGGGGGTCAGTACAATATATAATTATCCAGAAGCTAGAAGTGGTTTTAATTCTAACTTCTTCTGGAAAACTGGAAAAATTGATGTAATAAGACAGTGGGAACCATCCGACATTTGCAATTTAAATTGCATTTACAATAGTTCCCAGTGCAGGGCAATGGCCTAAGGAAAGTTTGCATTTCCCAGACAAACCTTACATGGAAACTTCCAGGGGGCTCCACAGCACATCTCTGGGGTACCCCCCAAATTCAATGCCCTGGGGCTCGGAAGTTACAGGCCAACACCTAAAACTATACACAGTCAGGTTCCATGACTTGCTGATGATATCCAGCTCTAGTTTACCGCCACCTCTCTTGACCCTTCCACTGCCTCTGTATAATCAAAACTGCTTATGCAACAGCCAGTCCCTGGATAAACTACAACTTCCTCCAATTAAATATTAAAACCAAAACCTATGACAATCTATTTCCTCGCCACAAATTCCACCTGTACTCCTCAGTCTGTCTCAGACCACTCAACCACTGTCTCAGGCTGAACTAGACTGTTTACAACCTCAGAATCCTATTTTATCCTCAGCTAAACTTTAGCCCAACATCCTCTTCTCCAGGGCAAACTCTTTCTTCTACATCGAACACCACCTGCCTCTGCCCTGCCTTACCCCATCTACTGCTGAAACTGTCGATGCTTTTGTTACTCCAGGCTAGATTCCAATGCTCTCCTTGCCTGCTTTCTTCATCCACGTTCCACTAACTTCAGCTCACCCAAAGCTCTGCTGCCTGTATCTGAACCCACACTCTAGCTGACTCACTTACCCTTGTTCTCATTAACCTACTGACTTCCAGTTCACTAGAGCCACAAACTATAAATTCTTGTCCTCATTCTCAACTCTCTTCATGGCTTCCCGCCTCCCTAACCACCTCCCTCCAGCCTTACAAATGTCCAAATGCTTGGCAGTGATATTGGTGTAGGACCTGAATCTGTTTCTACAAACTAATGTGCCCATCATTTTATATCACTACACATCTGTGACTTAAAGTTCCATGCATTTTGAGGTAGTTATTTATTTATTTTTTGCTAGCACCTCATTTCATGATTTGCAGCTGTCTACCAACTTCATTGTCAGTAGAAGATGTAAATATAGAAAAATTCAGTATTATTTGAATGGAAAGCATCACTCTTTCAGCATGACATTGGACTATGTGCTTAAACATTTTATGTTGAAACCACAACCTCACAGCTCAACAGGCTGTGGTGTTACCAAGTGACCCAAGCTGGCACTTAGTGGTAAATACCTAGATGTGATAAGCGTTACTTAACCAGACAATAACAATTTTTAACAATTGATAAGAGGCCTATGATTTCACCACAGCTTTTGTACTGCTATTCTATGAGCTACATGGCATTCTTGCTCCCACTGTTAGAATTCATCACCCATTTGAGGAACATACCTGAAAAACTCAAAGTTCAAGCACGCTTTTGGGAGAAAGAATTTGTCGTCTTGTTTGAACCATACTTTGCTCATGGCAGTGTCCTGCAAGAATACAATTCTCAATCAGAAGCTATTTCAAACATTGCATGGCAACTTCCTTCTTTAAAGATTAAGCATCCTCACTTCTGATTTATGGGCTAATCTGGCAATAATACTATGAAAGCTAGAATGCCAAGTGAAAATATGATCACATAAGCTATGGAAGTTAGTTGTACTTCTCATTGTTAGTAATATGGAAGAGTCACCTTTAGATGAAACTGGTCACTGTACAATAATGTTGACAGACATCATACAAATATCCTGCAGCTTTGTTCAAAGCAATACTAAATATTTTACAAGCACCGACTGTGACCCAATTGAAATACCGTGTCCAGCTTTAGGCACCTTTACTTTAGGAATTAAATCACCAATATAGAAAGATGCAGAGAAGTTTCACTAACATTACATGAGGAATGAGTGGCTTCAGTTAAGAGGATACACTGGAGAAAATCATGACTTTTTTTAAAAAAAAAACCTCTTTTGTTCTCATGAAGAGATTTGATTTGGGGTCCAAAATTTGGAGGGGGTGGGATAAGGTAAAAATCAGGAAAACTAATTCCATTGGTCTTTTTATTTCAAGTCACAGAACAGAAATTTAAGATGACCATATTTAAAAAAATATAGGACAACTTCAAATACATTTTTATTATACAGGGGGTTGTTAGTATATGGCAAGGCTCATCAGAAACAGTGCAAGAATTAAAATCCATACAAAACTTAAAACAACTTTTGGAATCTTTACGAGTACGTCATGATCTCCAAGATTTAAGCAACCCGCATAGAATCCACAATATGCTATTTATTGTGTAATTTGAAGGGCCTAATGATCATCTCCCATCATGTTTTATTCATTTGAAAAGTTACTGCTACATCCCAGGGAGTTGATCAGAAGAAAGGTTATTTTATTTACACACTTGATTAATGGGGTGTTCAGTTTATATCACCAGGATTAGATGACAGTTATATTTTTTTAAACTTTTATTTCAGCTTGAGCTTTTTAAACATGGCAGGCACCTCACTATCATTACCAGAATTTCTAGGTTATTACTTTACATATTTTCAAAACATTTTTCCCACCATCGTTAAAAATCCCTTCATATTTCATTCGATATAAATGCAGGTTTTTAAAAGCACGATCACGGAGCTGGTTTAAATTTCCAGCTCATATGATTTTTCACAAGCAAAATATGAGAGGTGAAATAGCCTGTTCTCACATAGGATCTTAATGTTCCACTGCTGGAATGTCACATTCCCAGCTTCAGTTGTGCCTTGAACCACCAACTCTAAAATCTCTATACTGCTGAGCTACAAGGATAGAAGCTTAGACCAGCCCTCTTGACGAATGAAAGTATGTTTTACATCATTGAACTGAGTAGTTCTGGGAACTCACTATACAAATGAAAACATTCCATGGTCTACAGGCCAATGAATAAACTCAAAACTTGGCCAGAGAGCGAAAGAGCATGTGTTGTTAACATTCTCTCTCTTAAATCATGCTTATGGTGTCATTTCAGGCAACCTAAGAACACACTAAATGGTAATAAATATAATGTCATATCTTGATTGAGCAATGCATGCAACCCTAATGGCTTACATGTGCATTGTCACGCACTGCCTTAAAAGGTGCTAGGCTTGGAGTGTAATGCTAAGAGTTATTTGAATATATCAAGTACTTTTAATTGCATCCTGCTGTAGTAGGTTGCATATTAAAAGGTTAAAAGTCATGCAGTAAAAGAAATAAATATTGAACAAACATGGCTGGACAATTGCTCTGGCTGGAGGCCCAAAGTAATCAGAGATGCATTCATTCCTGACAGCATTAGTGAAATAAAAAGTAGCTTCCATGTTTTAATGTTTGTTCTTAAAGTAATGAACATTTAAATGTTTAAGTTCTCAACATGAGGGAACCAGATTTAATTTTTTTGAAATGTACCCTCAAGTCTGACTGTTGCATAAAATATGTATTAATTTCTTATTGAATAACTGTTGATTTAACCATTGCGTCAATACTTTTTCCTACAGCAGAGTGAACAATGAAATAAACAGTAATGCGCGTCAGCTCGTGCAGTGAATATTGACAGCACGGTTTTTTAAAAAACCGAATCAGCTGAACAAATTTACATAAATTAAAACTGCATTACATGCACACCGTATTTTTCAACTCCGCTGCACATTTCTTTACCTTAATAAGAGTAGGAAATGGTGGAGCATCATTTTCCAAAGGTAAAATCTCAAAATTTGTAGGAATGAACTCATTCCTCACCGGCAGTTTGAACTTCCCATTTAGGTCTGCATTTTGCCACTTCTGTAAGAATAAAGAGAAACTTCTTTACTGCAAACTGCATAGTCGAGTATTTAAAACTAAAGCAAAATACTGTGGATGCTCGAAATTTGAAATGGAAACAGAAAATGCTGGAAAAACTCAGGTCTGACAGCATCTGTGGAGAGAGAAACAGAGTTAACGTTTCGAGTCTGTATGACTATTCTTCAGAGCTAGAGAAGTAGAAATGAGATGGAATTTATACTGTTGGAGAGGGGTGGAGTAGGTAAAACAGAATAGGTCAGCAATAGGTGGAGGTTAAGGAGAGATTGACAAAGAGGTCATGGGCACAAGACAAAGGGAGTGTTAATGATAGTGTTGAAGACAAAGAAAGTGTTGATGGTGGCATAAATATGAGAAAGCAGAATGTATTAGTGGCAGAACAAGGATCAGGGCTCTGTGAAAGAACAGACTGAACAAGTGACAGATGGCCCTGTTTGTTGTTGGAGGGGGGTGGTTGGAAAAAAGGATTTTTAAAAAAGGGACAAAATAAAGAAAATATTTTTAAAAAGTGAATAAAAAAGGGATTAAAAAAGGGGGTTGAGATGGAGGCAAGAGCGAGAGCGTTCATGGTATGAAGTTATTGAACTCAATGTTAAGTCCGGAAGGCTATAAAGTGCCTAAATCGGAAGAAGTGCTGTTCCTCCAGTTTGCGTTGGGCTTCACTGGAACATTGCAGCAGGCCAAGGACGGTCATGCGGGTACGATGGCAGGACAATGTGTTAAAATGGCAAGCGACAGGAAGGTCTGGATCATGCTTGCGGATAGACAGAAAGTGTTCCACAAAACCGGTCACCCAGTCTGTATTTGGTCTCCCCAATGCATTGGGAGTAGCGAATGCATTAAACCAAATTAAAAGGAGGTGCAAGTGAAGCACTGCTTTGCCTGAAAGGAGGAGTGTTTGGGCCCTTGGACAGGTGAGGAGGGAGGTGGTAAAGGGGCAGGTGTTGTACCTTTTGCGATTGCATGGGAAGGGGATGAGGTGTTAGGAGTGATGGAGGAGTGGACCAGGGCATGACGGATAGAACTGTCCCTATGGAATGCTGATGTTGCAGGGGGGAGGGGAGAGATGCGTTTGGTGGTGGCATCATGCTGGAGTTGGCAAAGTGGCAGAGGATGATCCTTGGAATACAGAGGCTAGTGGGGTGAAGAGTGAGGATAAGGGGGACCCTTTTTTAGTTTTAGGATTAGTATTTACTCCTTGTGCGGTGAAGGATATTTCATCTTTAAAATAGGATTCCAAGACCAGATAAGGATATTCTACTGACTTTAGACAAAAACAGATTTTATAATGGGATGCTGTGGACTCTTACATTTTTAAATTTACAGCACAACTGTAAACCAGATCTGAGAACATTACTAGGCTATTGATCTGGAAAGCATATTTTTGGTGGCCAAGTATAAGGTCATCCAAAGCCTTGGATTAAATATCCTTACTCACAATGTTAATCATCTGAAAAAAAAAAACAGATCCTGGCTAAACACAGATGGGGCCTTAAGCAGTCAGAAAACCAAAACCATGCAATAGTTTCCCTGGAATTGGAAACTGACTTGTGTGAGGCTGCTTAAATGCAGAACATCATGAAGGAGATTAGGAGGACAACTGTATGACCTCCTGGCCTTGGTTGATAATAGGCTCCTCTTTGCTGAGGCAGCAGAAAGCCAGACCTTGAGGTTTAAAAACGTCAAGTGCAGTAGAACATTTCCCTATCTTCTTTCATCTCAGCTTTACGTCAACACATTGCCATTGTCCAAAAGTCCTCCTTGAAATATGACACTGTACAGACATTATTTCAGGTCTAAACTGTTTATCTTATAGTACCAAGAGCAGAAAGACAGACCTCATTCCAGCCAGCTTACTTTGACATATATTGCAGTGATCCAGGAAGCTTGTTCATTTTTATAATAATTATCTCATTATAGGTTTCACATCACATGTTTCAACTACAAATACTGCAAGTTGTGTCAATAACTACCACCATCATTTTGGAATTCTTGACATTATTCCATTTATTTTTTGGGTTTGCATGGTACGTGTAAATATTGCATTTTAAAGTCTTATCTTTTCCTAAGACTCCAGTGAATTAGCAATCCTCGGCAGCTAAGAACAACAAATCTTGGGTATATGAGCACAGGCAGGAATGCACCTGATAAAAACCCCAGCATCAGATTAGACAGAGGAAAAATAAATTAGAACCATTCTACTTCATCTCAATTCCTCACTAGTCATTAAACCACTCATGACAGAATTCAGCAGCATTACATATGACATTGTGTTAAAGCAACACAAAGGGCACACTGAACGAGAGTGAGAAATTAGGATGGTATAAATCATGGCTTTGCAGTAGGTTGTGATAGACCTATTCTATTGTCATAAAACCTGATAAAGGTTATTGTTTTTCCTCCAAATTAGATTTTCTTTTAAATTTAAAAGTAACTCTGCACTCATAGGATAGATGTATCACAGATCTATTTGAGAGTCCAGACTCTCAGCAACATGATTGGCGTTTAACTGCCTTCTGAAATGGTCTAGCAAGCCATTCAAATCAAGGGTAATAAGGGATGGACAACAAATGCTGGCCTTGCTAGTGATGCCCACATCCTATTAAAGAATAAATTTTTAAAATTAATTCCAAAATTTGTTTCCATACTTCTCACCATGTCCTCAATGGTATGAGCACAGAAAAAAAAAAGAGGGAAAAGACTAAATCACACTGGGCCACAAATTGCTTAGCAATCCTCTAGTCTGTTCTTACAACTGAAAGCTCCCTGAAAGTGGCTTAGCAGAACATCCTAAAGACAGTCTTTAAATGCAAGTTGTGTATTCAAGAATGCCATTAGGAAAAAACTAAACAGCCCCACCCTCACTACAAAAAATGCTGCAACTGCACATAAAATCAATGTGTTTAGTGCACGTCACATCCAAATCTCATTAATCTTCATGACTACAAAATTGTATATTAAATTGCTGGCTTTTATGCTCCATATATATTTTATAAGTTTTCTAGCTGTTCATCAACGTTTGTTAAGATATGAACGGCTGCATTAGATGGAAAATAAAGGCAGCACTTAGCATTTTGATTCCTGCAACCTAAAAAGGACATAAAAATTCATTATTTGTTTTTCCTCAAGTTGGCAGTTTATTGCACAACCAAACTCAAAGATATTTTAGGATATATAGTTTTCCAATTCCATAACTATTTTTTTGTGGAACTGTGCGCGAAAATTGTCCAGTGTAAAATGTGTAACAGAAATTGGTACATTTCAAACAACATTATTGTGTGCACTGAGAAACTAAAAAGAACCAGACTTCAACTAAAACAATTGACATTATCTCTAGGGGTGTTTTGCCCACCTGGATGACATCAGCACCAATGGCTTCCTGCTTGTACTGTGTGCCGTACCATTTCTCTGTTCTGTCAGTTTGTCCTTCAAATGATTTAGAAACCACTGCCACACTGTTAGGGGGAAGCACAGTTGAAATGAAAGAATTAGTGACTAGCATCATTGATTCAGATGCAATATAATCTGAAATTTGAAGCTAGTGATTCATGTCTGTATTGTTAAACCGCTTGGTCACTGTGCAAACTTTGAGAAAAAAAAAGTGTTAAGAGATGGAAATAGTCTAATCAAATTACAACATGCCCAGTGATTGTGATCCATGCTTGTATTTAGCCACGTATAAAAATAGTGGAATGTTTGGCGGCGGGGAGGAGAAAGAGAGGTGGGAGGAAGGAAGGAAATTTCCATGATAATAAAGGCCAGCAATGGAGCTGACAAACTGGTGGCCATATTTCCTTTTAGAATTTATATTTATTTTATCACTGCTTCGATTTTGGCATGCTGTGCTTCAAATAGAATATGGCGAGAAACACGAGGAAAAAAATGTTGTTCTCTGTAATGAAAAGAATTTGATTAGACTAGCAATAACTATTTTATCCTATTATATCCTTATTGCAAAGAAACCAGGTGCCTAAATGAAGCTAGTCAAAAACCTGCAAAAAACAAAGCTGTCTATTATCCAACTCAATTGAGATCAGTTCACATGTCCTGCAGCATTTCCAAAAAAGTCTAATTACCTACCCTGTGAATCTTTCACTTCGGCTACCCTCCGCAACCACAATAGCAGCCTGGAGTTTGCTCTCAGTGGCAACGGAATGGTGCTCATCATTCACCTCACTGACAGTTGCCCAGAGTTTTGCGGGCTTGGCAGCAGAGATTTCCTCATCTCCGGTGTGGGGCTGTGGCATACCTCAGATGGGTACGCAACAGCGACACGCACGCACAGTCCAAACCAGAAAGTAAAGTGGGAAATATAAATTAAATTTAAATAAATTAGATTTAAGTGATTTATAGAAAGTGAAATAAAGATTGGAAAATACAGATGGGATTCAAGGGAGGGGGATAAAAGATGGACAGAACCTAAATGTAAAAATTACTTTTTTTTTGCAAAAATATACTTATTCATAAAATATCTTCAACCACATTCCAAACCATTTCAAAATCACCATTACAAAAGCACAATCAGGTTCAACTTTTACAACATGTATCACAAGGTGCATCAGTACAAACAATGAATATTACAATCATTTGCAGACATTCATTTTGAGCTGTACAGCCTGAGGGGCTCTACACAGTTCCCAGTCCCTCGGTGCACTGTGGCAGAAAGGTCTTAGGCAGCGACCCTTCCCCGTTGCGCCTTTGCGGCAGCTGCCCCAAGCTTTAGTGCGTCCCTCAGCACGTAGTCCTGCACTTTGGAATGTGCCAGTCTGCAACACTTGGTCGGGGACAACTCTTTGCACTGGAAGACCAACAAGTTTCGGGCAGACCAGAGAGCGTCTTTCATCGAGTTGATGATCCTCCAGCTACAGTTGATGTTTGTCTCAGTGTGTGTCCCTGGGAACAGCCCGTAGAGCACAGAGTCCTGTGTCACAGAACTGCTCGGGATGAACCTCAACAGAAACCACTGCATCTCTCTCCAGACCTTCTTTGCAAAGGCACAATCTACAAGGTGAACAACGGTCTCTTCCCCACCACAGCCACCTCAAGGGCAACGTGCCGAGGGGGTGAGACTCCCGGCGTGTAGGAAGGATCTAACGGGGAGGGCCTTTCTCACCACCAGCCAAGCTACGTCTTGGTGCTTGTTGGAAAAGTTCTGGCGATGAGGCATTCTGCCAAATGACTTTGACAGTCTGCTCGGGGAACCATCCCACCGGATCCACCCTCTCCTTTTCCCTCAGGGCCTCTAAGACGTTACGTGCCGACCACTGCCTGATGGACTTGTGGTCAAAGCTGTTTCTCTGCATAAATTTTTCCACGAGGGACAGGTGGTACGGCACGGTCCAACTACTTGGAGCGTTCCGCAGCAGCGTGGCCAGACCCATCCTTCGCAACATCGGGGACAGGTAGAACCTCAGCACGTAGTGACACTTGGTGTTTGCGTACTGAGGGTCTACGCACCGCTTGATGCAGCCACACACAAAGGTGGCCATCAGTATGAGGGCAATGTTGGGCACGTTTTTTCCCCCTTTATCTAGAGGCTTGTACACCTTTGTGTGTGGCTGCATCAAGCGGTGCGTAGACCCTCAGTACGCAAACACCAAGTGTCACTACGTGCTGAGGTTCTACCTGTCCCCGATGTTGCGAAGGATGGGTCTGGCCACGCTGCTGCGGAACGCTCCAAGTAGTTGGACCGTGCCGTCCCTCGTGGAAAAATTGGGACTGGGCTGACCGATCCTTTGTCCCCTTCACTGTCAGAACCCTTTGCGTCCATCAGGAAGGATCCGGGCATAAGAGGAGTGATGATCCTAGGCAGTGGAGGCACTCAGATCAAAGCCTCCCTGTACATGGACGATGTCGCCATCTTCTGCTCGGATCTGTTGTCGGTGCGCAGACTGATCAACATCTGCGACCAGTTCGAACTGGCCTCAGGAGCCAAGGTTAATCGTGGGAAGAGCGAGGCCATGTTCTTCGGGAACTGGGCTGACCGATCCTGAGGCCAGTTCGAACTGGTCGCAGATGTTGATCAGTCTGCGCACCGACAACAGATCCGAGCAGAAGATGGCAACATCGTCCATGTACAGGGAGGCTTTGATCTGAGTGCCTCCACTGCCTAGGATCATCACTCCTCTTATGCCCGGATCCTTCCTGATGGACGCAAAGGGTTCTATGCAACACACGAAAAGAACAGGCAAGAGAGGACAGCCCTGCCTGACTCCAGATTTAATCGGAAAGCTATCTGATTCCTACCCACTGATTGAGACTGCACTACTAATGTTAGTGTAGAGCAGTTGGATCCAATTGCGAATTCCCTCCCCAGACCCCATTTTGGAGAGCACATCCACCATGTAGGTGTGCAATATTCTGTCAAAGGCCTTCTCCTGATCCAGGCTGATGAGGCAGGTATCCACATCCCTGTCCTGTACATAGGTAATCGTATCCCTGAGCAGCACGAGGCTGTCAGAAATCTTCCTGCCCGGCACAGTGCAGGTCTGGTCAGGGTGGATCACCAATTCCAGAGCGGATTTGACTCGATTGGCAATGACCTTGGACAGAATCTTATAGTCCACATTCAACAGTGAAATTAGTCGCCAATTTCTAATTTCCTCCCTTCCCCCCTTGTGCCTGTAGATGAGGGTGATAATGTCTTTCCTCATGGATTCTGACATACTGCTGGCCAGGAGCATACTCTCGTACACTTCTAGCAGGTCTGGGCCGATCCAGTCCCACAGAGCCGAATAGAACTCCGCCGGCAAGCCGTCGCTTCCGGGAGGTTTACTCTTCTCGAAGGACTCAAGGGCCTTAGTCAGTTCGTCAGGAGTTAGCAGTTTGTTCAGGCTCTCCCGTGTACTGTCGTCTAAGACCTCCGTGATAGAGGACAGGAAGGACTGGGAGGCCATGCTCACGGCATACAATCCGGCAAATGTAAAAATTACTTCAGTTCTTTTAATATCTCCAACATTAATTTTAAAGTTGTAAACTTCATGTTGTTTGGCAGTAACCATAACTTATTATACTCTTTAAAAACTCACTCACTTCTGAAAGCAACAACCCTAACTTTTTTTTTTAAAGTTGTTTTTAGTGCAGAACTAGTGGAAAAGTTCAGCTTATCTATTACTATCTTTGACAGTAACTTCAGGATGTCTGCGTTTAACTGTGCATATGCAGACGCCAGAAGTTGCTGCCAAATGTATCTTGCATTAACATTGAGTGCTGCTAGCCTCATTATGATGATAGCAAAATATGAGCAAAAATGGCCAGATTGATTCTGAAAGTGACAATTTGAGTTCAGAGATTTTGGGCTCGGAGTCACTGCCCTTGTGCCAGGAAAGTGTTCCAGACGCAGTCTTTCACACAATTGAAAAGAAATTGAACTCTCCAACAATACACACAATAATTTGATAAAGTGCCACATAACAAGCTTGTCAGCAAAGTTAAAGCCCATGGAATAAAAGGGACAGTAGTAGCATGGATACGAAATTGCCTAAATGACAGGAAACAAAAGTAGTGATGAATGGTTCTTCGAATTGGAGGGGTTCCAAAGGGAATGCTGTTGGGATCCCTGCTTTTCTTGATGACCTAGACTTGGGGATACAAGGCACAATTTCAAAACTTGCAGATGACAAAAATTGGAAGTATTCGCATCTGTGAGGAAGATAGTGATAGATTTCTAAAAGGAATAAGCTGCTGGAATAGGCAGACAAGTAGCAGCTGAACTTTAATGCAGAGAAGTGTGAAGTGTTACATTTGTTCTTCCGATCAAGAACAGGTAATATAGAATAATTGATACAATTCTAAGAGGGTGCAGCAGCAGGAGAACCTGCAGTATAAGTCACTGATGGTGACAGGGCGGGTTGAGAAAGCTGTTAATAAGCCACATGGAATAATGGACTTTCTAAATAGGGGCATAGAGTACAAAAGGAAGTAAAAGAACCCATATAAAACATCGGTTTGGCTTCAACTGGAGTATTGTGTCGAATTCTGAGCACCACACTAGGAAGGATGCGAAGGCATTAGTGAGGATGTAGAAAGATTCAGGGGAATGAATGGTTCCAGGAAGAAGGAACTTCAGTTACATGGATAGATTGGAGAAGCTGGGGCTGTTCTCCTTACAGAAGTTTACGAGGAGATTTGATAGGAGGTGCACGAGTCGTCTGGACAGAGCATATAGGAAGAAGCTGTTCATGTTGTTGGAAGGATCAAGAACCAGAGAATGCTGATTTAAGGTATTTGGCAAAAAAGAGGCAACGACAATAGGAGGAAAAACTTATGCAACAAGTGGTTAGGTTCCGGAATGCACTGCAAGAGAACATGGAGGCAGGTTCAACCACGGTCTTCATCTGAAGAGAAAAATTATTACAGGACTACACGGAAAAAGGTGGGGGATAGGACTAAGTGGGTTGCTCTTACAGACAGCCAGCATGGACATGGGCCAAATGGCCTCCTTCTGTGCAGTAACTGTTCTATAATGTAAAGGCTGCAGAAAACTGAACACAGTTGCTAGCTCAGTAGCAAGGTGGACAAAACTCAGTTTGGCCCATCATGTCCATGCTGGCTACACATATATGTTGAAGGATTGGAGCAAAAATTAAAGCAGATAATGTGAATAAGCTCAAAATTAAATCTGACAACCAAATACCTCCACAACAGCCAATCAAAAATCTATCACAGTATTGCAACTTTTTCACTTTCTTTTTGGGCTTCTGATGAAAGTTGTACTATTTGTGCCATCATTTTCATGCTGTATTCACCTAGACAATTTTGTATCCATGCTACTACTGTCCCTTTTATTCCATGGGCTTTAACTTTTTACAGCTGCATTCCAGTCTCTTGGTGTCAAATATGGCTGAGTCTACAGGTAGACCAGAGCACTCTCTGCTCAAGCTTTTGACAATATAGACTCCCTTTCTTCATTATTGTACCCAACTGTACTTGGGAGACCCCCTGTACAAAACTCCTGATTTGTGGCATAGAGCTGTCAGTGACAGGCTCCATTTCCCACTACTATAAAATAATCAAAGCTTGCTTCAAGGCTTCTACTCCATTTTCTCCTTCCCAATTTCTTAAAATTTTCTTGAACTGCCTGATCATATATTTGTATCATTGTGATGTTTGGTTGCCTACAACCAGGGTGTGGTGAAGCAGGTAGAACAGGGTGAATTGTTTTCTCCCTAACCGAATGCCAGCCTAGTCACATTACCAATGGTAATTTGGCCCTTTCTACCCTCAACATTTACCATGTTATACCTCAACTTTCAACTTTATGGTTCTAGCTTCTTGGTTGCTTTATTATTTTTGTGTCTCTGATTTTGCTCTTCTGACAGTGAAAGCTTTATTCAAATTGTGCTGGATATGTTTTTATTTTTAAATCATTAAACATTTCTTAAAAATTTGTGCAACAAAAGCCCTTGGTGTGAACAGGACTAGTTTTAGTTGCAGGTTCGCTCATATAACTTAAAAAAATATATCCCATCTCGCATGCAGGGCAAGGTTTTTGAAAATAAAGTTTTAACTCCTGCTACCTCAGGGGGGTTTCTCCCCAATCCCAATGGGAAGCACCAAACCTTCATCAGGTACCTCCCTCGATCAACAACTTGAGTGTATAAGGAAAATTAAATCCATGTGCCATCTTTGCATGGTTCATCATACTGGCACATTTACCAGACCTCTAACAGCATATTAACCAGTCATCTAACAATATGATTTTCGGCTTAAAAAATAATTCAACTGCCTAAAAATTAGTCAAAATATAACTTTAATAAAATTACTTTATACTAATATTTTACCTAAATCAATTGCGTGGATGCACAGGCTGGTAGAAAAGGAAACATATCCAAGAAGCTTGCATTTTCACCCAATGCATCGTGTTAATTTTAGTCTTTTTTCAATTATTTCTTTAGCATTTGTATGAATGCCCTGCATGCCACATTAATTTGGAAACATCACAGTGTGTATTATGGAAGCTTTCTTGCAACCAGCTAAAATTGTGCTGACAACATGCAGTTTCTGCAACAAAAAGTGATGGTTGATTCACTATCTCATAAAAACAGCCCAAGGGAAACTAAACTTAATTTGCAGTAGATTTCAGCACAGAGTTTTATATTGTGACAAAACATTTAGGGAACACAGAGGGGACTAAACTAAGTTTTGGTGACCTGCTGGCGGAAACTGGGTTGATCAGAGCCTCGAGGATTTTCACCTTTAAGCCAACCCAGTGACAGAATAGTCCAGTCATTACGGTCAGGAAGAATACTCTGACTACAGCAAACAATTGTTACAGAATCATAGAGTGATACATCATCAGAAGTGGCCATTCAGCCGATTATGCCTTTGCCAGCTCATTTAAAGAGCTATCCAACTAATTCCACTCACCTGCTTTCCCCCCACAGCCCCGCAGATTTTTTTTATCTTCAAGTATCTATCCAATTCCCTTTTGAAAGTTACAATTAAATTCACTTCCAATACTCTTTCAAGAATTCCATTCTAGGTCACAATAATACACTATGCCACTGGCTCTTTTACCATTATGTGGTGATTTAAAAAAAAAAAATTGAATTAGAATACTATCATCTTTAATTAATCACCATCCATGTTCCAGTCTTCTGGCAATGCAGGGTTAGGTTCAGCATCACATCAACTTTTCACACTGAAATTTTGTACTGCAGAAATGGGAAGACACTGATAGGTCATTGCACCCAGCAATTATTACAAGCATGTACTCGTCAGGCAGAGTGCATGATCAACAACTCTCTTATAAAAGATGACAAATTTAAATCTGAACAAGTGCCC
Organism: Cetorhinus maximus; assembly: GCF_964194155.1. Lineage (NCBI taxonomy): Eukaryota > Metazoa > Chordata > Chondrichthyes > Lamniformes > Cetorhinidae > Cetorhinus > Cetorhinus maximus. The sequence continues at coordinate 77,168,644 of NC_135898.1, forward strand.
TCTAGTGCCCCAGTACAAAATCCATTATTCTTCTAATCCCCACCACTCTGTTGCAGTGACAATTGGTTTCTGATTGCAATGAAGGCTTAGGAGAAATCTTGTAGTATAACCTTGTCCAAGTTTATTTCATGTACATCTGTTAGGAGAACCTGCACCACAGAATCTCTTATTCTCAGGTATTCAATATTTTTGAAAAGAAAACATTTAACTTGCTATAATGTGTTTAATGAGTATGATTATTTAGTTCATTAATTAGTACAAGCACAAGTCTACACTCAAGAAACCACAATGACCCTTCTATTTTTGGAATTTTCATCTGGCAAAGGCCTGCAGATTCCAGGCAACTTATTTATTTCTAGAATTTTCATAATAAATAGTTCAGGCTATTTAACACAATTATGCTAATCACATTCTAAATGCAAACATGGCCCAGCTCAACTTGACAACAGAGTTAACTGATTCTGGGGATTACTGTCTCCCCATAAAAACACATCAAAATTGACATTGATACTGCAAATACTCGAGTGTCTTGAAACAAAAAAAAATCAAATCATTCTCTTTAATATTCACACTGTCCTTGAGAAAATTGCCTCAAAAGTTTTTGGAATTTCTGTAATGCATTTAAAATTGTGAAACTAAAGAACTGGATTTGGTTTTCAAAGCAGATAATGGGCATCATGTAGCCAAATGATGCAAAACGTTAGCATGTACAGGCACAGCTATGCCTTAAATGTTGTTACCTTACATTATTGCAAAGTAGCTTAAAAGTACTGTTAAATTCATGTTTAACTGTACTTCATTAACTGATAGTACACGTGAGTAATCATTCTAATGTTGGCCTGCTGACATCTTAAGGAGAATCTGCAGCTCTTTTCCAAACTAACCAAAAGTCTTAATCATCCAAATGCAAGGCATGAAACAGCCCTTAAGTCTGTCCAGAGAACAAATTTTTACATCATACTATATGTATTATGGGGCATCACAAAGAAGTAGTAATGTCAGTGCAAAATATGCATTCATGGCTGCAAGGGTCATATTTAGCAATCCTCACATGCTTCCTTTCTAGAGTTGCAGGTGGGATCTTGCAGCAGCAGGTAGCTAGTAAAAACCTTGGAGGACAAAGCAATCAAAATAACCAACAGTACCCATCACTGACTGAAAATCTAACACATTTTCTTGTTATCCCTTATCTTTAGAGGCTGACACAATTAAATCCTGATAAACTTAGAATAATTCCTCGCAAGCTGTGAGCTTGAAAATTAAGAACATAGGCCACAAAATTAGGGACATTATTTTGCAACACAGTGCTATCAACTTGCAAGTTAATAAACTTTTTCATTTTTGTATTATTTGTTTCTAATATATCATATTGTTATGGTCGTCACAAATCCATTTTAAACTTTTTAAGCATTTGTTTGGTTCGTGATCATTTTTTTTGCCTCTTCCCAATCACTTCCAGAGATTAACATCTGTGTTGATTGTTTTAAATGATTTACCATGAAATAAAGAGGTATCTATCCTCCTGATAAGTGTGGGCACCAAAGAGAGCGCAAATTTTGGCATTCTTAATTTCCCAACTTATCCTAATTTCGGGATGAATAGCTTTAAGCTTGGAAAGGCAGTTTTAAATTGCAGATTTTTGATCTACAAGAGAGTCAAGGGTTATGGAGGCAGGCAGAAAAGGGAGGTGGGGATGGGGTTGAGGCCCCCATCAGATCAGCCCTGATCTTATTGAATGGTGAAGTAAGCACGAGAAGCCAAATGGCCTATTCCTGCTCCTATTTCTTATGTTCTAAAAAATTTCAGGAATGCTACTTCAAAATCATAACAGGGTTTTACCAGGATTGCAAAATCAGAATGTTCCAGCTAAAATCAGAGCAGTTGAGAGCTCAGTGGTTGATAGCTGCCACACAAATTAAATTTCTATCAGATTCCTCAAATTCAAGGTAAGACAGAATTTTACAGTAAAAAAACATTAAAAAAAAGATTTAGTTAACATTGTTAGCCTATGTACAAAGTGACAGCAACTTTCTGCAACCACATTTAGTTAAATGCAGAAATCCAGATGTCACTGTTCAAGATGCCCTGAGCTTCCAAAAGCTGAGAGAAAAATGGCATCATCATGCAAGAACATTGAATGTCATGAAGTTCCTGTACTTACCTCATACATATGCACTAAACTCAGCAGGAAAAGTTACTGCCAAACAATTGCTGTAAATTAACTTTTACAAGAAGAGTGTCTCATTACTTCACCTTTCAATTATTGGAGATATTTCTCCAAAAATATTTTTTAAAATGTTAAATCTTTTTCTTTCCGACATTGACAACGAATTCAATATTCCAACTGACACTTGCTGGTTCAGACTGTGCTGCTCAGTAACAATTCTACAACCAATTTATGGAGACACAATGTTGCTTGTCTTGTTCACACAAGTTCCAAATACCCTGCAGATGAACTGTATTTTGGGATGATTGGCTAACAGGAATGTACCATATAAAAGCCAATAAAAAGTCTATAGGCAAGTGCAAATGTAATGAATCGCTGGCAACATTCATTCACTGATGAGGAAAATTTATAAACATCAGTAAATGGCTGATTTGGAAGTTACTGGGCCACCTTTGAGAGATGATTAACTTCAAAACATCTGCTGATTCAGTAACACAATATAGGAGTCATTTTTTTAATTTCACACTTTCATGCCAGAAGATTGGAAAAGCAACCACTAATAGTACAAGAGTAAACTTACCGCACAGTTTCTGGTCTAAGTTTTTCCAGGACCATTTGAATTAAGTCAGCCCTAAACTCTTCTAGCAGGTATTCAGCTGCAAGCACTTCGTGGATGGGATAGTACTGGAACGTTAAAAAAAATTATATGAATATACAGCAAGAAATGAACATAAATCGACCATGGGCTGTACACGCTCAATTTCAAAGACAGTGAGTTACAGTTTACACAGCAAAAGGGGACAAATTTTCAGAATGCAATTGCAAAATACTGGTAAAAGCTTCAGACTTCCATGCAAAGAATTTGGGTTTTGCCAAGCACTCTAGTGCTTTTACATTTCCTTCAAGGAAAATCCTAAATTGAAATGAAACGAGTTATTCAACAAATGGCACAGATTATACACTGGGCAACATTAGCACAATGGGCATGTAATAGCTTTAATAGAAGTACTTCCACAAGCTACCTTTGTTAAGCTACACATAGTATGCTGAAAATTTACAGTTGATGTCATGGTTATCGTTTACTCAATCACATTTAACACTGTGTTCAATTGTGAGCACAAAGATTTGGACGAGAAAACAAAAGCTCTCTTCAGTCTCTCTTATGCCACCTACCATCATGTGGACTGTACCCCGACTGCTGCTGAGTAGCGAGTGGATACAAAAACATGGCTAGGCACTGCTCAATCTACAGTCATAAAATATAATCTCTTGCTGTTGGAAGCGCCCAAATCTCTGCTCTATGGGCCCTCTTGGCAAGACCAAAATGAGAAGCCCTCTGAGCATATATGCATCCCATCATTCGCATTACACCATGTTTAGAAATGGACCACCACCGCAAGATCAGTATGTTTAAAAACAACTTCACCTTTTCTAAGTTCATCTCTTATCCACCCAAAACACTCACGATGAAACTCATTAGGAGGCAGAATCCCACAGCTCCGAGTTGTCAGGTACAACAATCTCTACCTAGATACACGTGTGTAGGGATAGGTAATACATCTTTCCAATTTAAAAGGAGCTCTTATGTTATCCTTTGAGCTATTATGATTACAACAATTTAGTTTCTAACAGTAATGATACCCATTTTGTTCTATCCAGGGCCAGGGTACAGTAGAAATCAGGGTAAAGTGTTACTTTGAGAGTAACATACTTTGAAAGTGAAGTATTTATCCCAAGTGACAACTCTATATACTCCCCACCCTGATAAGGCTCCCAATAAATCACCTCCACATGCTGCTTGGGAACAATGTATTGTAAATCAGTGCTCAGCAAGAATGGTGTTAAGCAGTGACTTCTAAGTGCCAGAGAGAATGAAAATGATCTCAAATAGGGACAGCACTGGAGGCATCTATACTCACTAACCATCAAACCTGTCAACTGCTAGGGATAAGTAGATTTAAAAGCAGAGGTCATGGGAGAAGTACTTTGAAGTATTTCACCTTTTCCCTAGTCCTTCCTTTATTGTGGCATTCTCATTTGTCATTACACTTGCTGAAAGCAACAGGGTTATAAAAAAGTGGCTAATCTTAGAACAACAATTTTTAAGAAGTACTGCAGAGAACAATATTAAAATAGAGAAATAAAATTAAAATAGTTGCAAACAAGGAATCTTTACATACATGTAACGAGCCAGCAAGTTTTGAGGTGTAGCCACGTGGTCGTTCTTTATCTTTGAACCTAAATGCCATAGCATTCAAATCCTAAATTTTAACAATAAAAAGCTATTAATAGTCATTTGCTGAAGGAACTTAAGATATTCATAGCTTCAATTACTGCAGCATTTGGAAACAAATATAGTGGTCACAGCCTGAGCCCAAATATTAAAAAGCATTGAACAATAGAAAAATGCTATAGTGATTCTCAAGTTAGACTGTCATTTCATTGCTGTGACCCAATAGTTCAGTTGATATGCATTGTGTAAATGAGTTGCAAAGGCTTGGAAAGCTCAGATCTGTGCCAAATAGTCTGAGTTTAGGTGGGGTGATGGGAAGGGTGCAGCAGCTGGCCTCACGATAGGGAAAAAAGTTGTGGTTTCCCAATCCCAGTGGCTATCCCTGATCCCAGCTGGAAAATGCACGACCGGACACCAGGCTTGGACACACTGCAGCCAAAATAGAATAAATTGCCCATCAACATTCACTGCCTAACCTCACACAAGAATGGTCACTCACTCTGGTAAGGCAACAGGGCATTTGGCACCCTCAGAACCACACTCCAGCAAGAGTCAATACCTTCAGGTAGAAGTTGGGGGCACGCGAAGGGGGAAGAAGAGATGGCAAAACAATTCAATCAATTCACAACTACCTCAAGGTAGCCTCAAATTGTTTTTGTTTATACAGATATCTTTATAAAGGAAAATGATCCGGGTTGGATAATATAACACTATCTTGTCAAATTATAGTAAATACCACTTTATTTCCATGCTTGAATAAACATTAAATTTTTTAAAATATCCCTTTTCATGAATAAATACAACCCCTAATCGAGTTAATTCATTTTTTAAAACAATCTTAAAGTCTGACCAAAGTGTGCATCTGCAATGTTGCAAACACATCCCTACCTCTCCTCTACATAGTTCCCTGAGTAAAAAGGTTTCGTGCTTCGCTAGCCGATTACTAAATATTATTAGTGGTACCAGTTCTATACCCAAAGTGAAATATTAGCAGCACAAAGGGTAGCAGAACACAATTTCTGATCCATATTATTTAGTAAGTTATTTTATTTTCTCAAGTTGCCCATTGAGCATCAGTGTAGGTCTTTTCCCTGTTTACTTTCTGCAGTGTTTTACGGATTCACTTTTAATATGTGATTTGCAAGAGTTCAATGATCAAATCAAGACAGGTTTTGGTCATTACCTTGCACTCCTGGAAAACCCACTCTTGTGGCCCTTCTGAACGCAGTTTATTAATATACTGGAACATGTGTAGAATTATATCATCAACATGCACTGCATAAATAATAGCATGGAAAGAAAAGACAAAGTTACATATCACTAGCATGAATTACAAATCCCTGAATCTTTCATTTGCATTTTTTTTAAGTGTACACAGAACATGTTGTTTCCTTGTAAGAAAGTAAGCGGATCCTCCTGCTTGGAATATTAGCTTTTCAAATCAAATCATGACTCCAGTCCAAATACACTCAATGTGCCAGTAATTTCTAGCTAACAAAAAAATGCTGTCCTAACATCAGTTCCCATAAACTCTACCTTTATGCATTCCAAACCAATAAATACTTGAGCAAGTTTCTAAAAAGTTGTAAACCTTGGGGTACATCTCACATCAAGTACAACTTCAGCTTCATTTTTGCCAACCTTGATGCCAAGTGCACTCCAATGGCATCCCTGCCTTGGAACAGATTTAATTTTTCTAATTTTTTTTTAAAAACGGGAATAGCACATTACTAAACTTTTGACATGCATTATTTGAGTGTAAACAGAAAGGCTGCTTACAACTCTAGTATAACAGAAGTTTAAAAAGAACATAATCATAGTTGCTTTTAAAATGAATCCTGTACTTACCCAGCCCTTCCTCAGTAAGATCCACATTAATGATGAAAAACATAAAACCTTTAGCTCCTTCTTTTTGCCCTCCAACAAGAGTATTAACCCAACCTGGAAAGCAAGAGAAAAAGCAATTAAATCTTTTCACTTTGAAAATCTACATGATTCTCTAGAGTCACCATAATAAATAAAACAACATTAGATATTTTGAGAAACGAACTGAAATGCTAGCATTTCACACTTCGACATTTAGAAACAGTTAACGAAATAGTGCTTTAGGACAACAAACTGATGCACCACATTGTCTTGCACAACAGCACAATCCAATGTTATAGGCGAGAATATTGATGCATTACTGCATGGTTTGAGAAATGACACTACTACAGCATAATGTATTGATGTGCTAACATACTATAGGATAATGCATTGATGTACTAATGCACTATAAAATATTACACAACAGAATGTAGTAGCTCAGCATACCAATCCATTAACATGCTGTATAATATTACAGGGCAATAGGGTTTGAACTGTATACTGGTCACACTGTTAGCTCTCGATCCTGACAAGGCTTCAGGACAGGAAAATAAACCGGCAAGTCACCAATGTCCACTTGTGCGCGTACGATGAACAAACATTCAGCACTAAGAAGCTGAATGCTTTCCTTTTAGTTGTGTGGGAGAGTAAAGAGAGAAAGAACGAGAATGAGGGAAGATAGCAGAATTGAACCAGGCATAAAACAGATCTTTAAACTATATATAGAAAGGGAAACTTGGAGTTCCTTATAATCAAACTTCTGAATTTTGCTCAATTTTTGTTGCCTCAAATGTAAACAAGCATTTTTAATATCTGAATAATCCAACTTGTAAATGAGTCACACTGAACTGGGGAGGTATTGAAACAGAGACCAGGTGTCTCCTTGCAAAAGGGAGGGATGGGACAAGTTAAAAAAAAGAAAAAAGCTAATACCCTGACATGTCCATTGAAAACTCAAAAGGCATCACTGGTAGCTGACAAAAAAAAACTTCAACAGTACATATAAACCTAATAAAAAAGGGGGCGGTGTGGAGAAAGGAAAAAAAATTACTGGTGTACATTTCCCAGGTATAACATTCAGTATTACCTTTGGATTTCAGTTCTGACAGGAGACTCCCTGGTCCTTCATGGCCGATCAAATGTCCGAGGTAGTGGCCTGGATTTGATTTGTAATATTTCTGAAGGTCTGGTATAGGAAAAGTGACATAAAGATTCCGGATGTCCTTGATAGGTACCACCTTATATAGTTGCTGTAAAATAATTTTAATCAGTTCCATTAGTGATTTCTATAATATTAATTTGGATTTTAATTTCTCCTGCACATATACAGTTCGGTTTTTAAAACATAAGTAATTTTCCCATACACAAATAGCTGTCGTCTGAATTCACAATGTTTGTTTCGTTAAGGATAGCTTCAGATGTAACGCACAAAGCTTTTTTTTAAAAAACATAAATGCTTTGAAGTTATCATTTCTGCAAGAATGCACACATTGCTCTCCCAAATCAATTTTGTTGCATTTCTTTATGCAACAAATGCAAACAAAAATGCAAGCAACAAAACTCTTGTAAACACAAATACACAATGTATGTGCAATAGCTGAGCGTACAGCAATAAAATGTGTGATCAGCCTTTTTTGTAACAAAATGCAGTCTTGCAGGTGAATCTATTCTAAACATGATGACAATGAAGACCAGTACAACTACAAAGGAGCGCTTTAAACATGTCCCAATTTGTTTTGCTATGCCATACTTTCCTCAACATCTTATCAATGAAGAGGAGGGCTGGGTATGGAACACAGCTTTTATGATTCAGTTTTTAAAGGAGCCCATTCTCACATTTTGTGGGCTTATATGCCAGACTTTTTAATTCCCATTGAAAAATGGTTTCAAGCATTATACAGTCAATAAACTGTATTCGTTACAAGCATGCCATTGTATGAAAGGCTAAAACTTCCAGAAGTTAACGTTGAATAATATGATATGGAGACTGGCTTTTAGCCAGCATTTGATCCAGTGTAGTGTCCTTGACAGGACATCTGTCATTTCTGTGAGCAGGACAAGCAACAGGAAGGCTCTTCAATCAATCAGCCTGAAGAATCTTCACAGGCACGCAGAGTCTAACCAGGAAGTATAATTTGCTTTCTTTACACGATTTAAATCGAAGTAAAAATTGGAAAAGAAAGATGGGTAAGGGGGCGAGCAGGGAAGAAGGACGACAAAATATATACTTTAAATCTCCAACACAAATTAACTTCTGAAGGAATGAGACTCTGTATTTCTAATATTATGGACAACACTGACAGGGAGAGAAGCAAAATACTGCAGATGCTAGAAACCTGGGGTGGTATTTTACAGCCCCATCACGGTGAGGGCAGGGCCAGAAAATGCAGCAAGTCCATTGACTCCAGCAGGATCAGAAAATCCCACCAGCGGGAGGGGGCGTAAAATTCCACTCCTGAAATAAAAACAGAAAATGCTGGAAATACTCAGGTCAGGCAGCACCTGTGGAGAGAAACAGCTACAATTTCACCAAAACTGAGGAAAGTTAGAGAGGAAGAAGGGACAGGACAATTTAAATTACAAAAGATTTCATGGTACTAAAGCCAAAAGAGTGGTAATGGCACAAGCAAGAAACAAAAGATGTGTCTAGATGAGGTCTGAGTGACAGGATAGCAGCTGTCTGAGTGCAAAGTAAAAGGGTTAAGAAAGAATCAAGCGAAGAACTGAACTAGCAATAAAAAGCACAAAGCAAAATGGGCAGAAGTTATGACCTAAAATTGAACTCGGTAGCAAGTCCAGAAAGCTGTAAAGTGCTGAGTCAAAAGATGAGGTGCTGTTCCTCGAGCTTGCATTGAGCTTCACTGGAACATTGTAGCAGGCCAAAGGGCAGAAAGATCAGAGTGGAAGCAAGGTGAAGAATTGAAATGACAAGCAACAGGAAGCTCATGGTCATGCTTGCAAACTGGAAAGAGAGGGTCCACAAAACAAATCAACTTCCCAGGGAAGCCAAAGGCAGACTGGGTGATACAGATTACCAACTGTATAAATTGGGCATAAAAATGAATCAAAAAGGTTAATAAAATGTGAGTCTTTATAAATGAGAGCTAGAGTAGAAAGCGATGAAAGTTTCGGTCCAGCTATAAAAGCCGTGGTTAGAGCACCTCTGGAGTACTAGGTACAGATCTGGGTACTGCACCTTAAAAAGGATATATTGGCATTGGAATAATTACTGTATAATGCAATAAGGGTTTCAAATGTTAGATTATGAGGGGAGTAGTACATAAACTAGACTTGTATTCCCTAGAATATAGAAGGTTAAGGGGGTTATTGGATTGAGATTTCTGGATTTTGAAAGGAATTGGTAGCATAGGCGAGAAAATGTTTCCACTGGTGGGGAAATTTAGGATTGGAGACAATGTTAAAATTAGTGCTGAACCGTTGGGAAAGGAATTAACAATTGCTTCTTCATAAAGAGGTAGCAGATGTGTGGAACTCTCTCCCACAAGAGCATTAAATGCTGGCTCAGTTAATAATCTGAGACTGACAGGTTTTTGCTGGACAATAGTATAAATGGACATGGAGTCAAAGCAGATGGATGGAGGCAAGTTACAGATCAGCCATGATCTGATTGAATGGTAGAACAGGTTTGAGGAGTTGAATAGAATGGGTCCTCTTCCTAAAACATGGATTGAGGGTTTCAGTGGCAATGGACTGAGGTGAAGGCCAACAAAGTTATGAAACTGAATGAAGGCAGCTTTTGGGAGAGGAGCTCAGTTGAGGGTCAGAAAGGATTTAGAGGTCACAAATAGTTTGATTCAGTTGGTGATAGAGGCCAAGGAGGGGGATGGAGTTGATGGTAAGATTTCAGTTTTGTGTTGGTGGTCAATGGTGATGGTTTCAGTCTTCCTAAAATTCAGTTGGAGAAAATTCAATCCATTCAAGGCTGGACGCCAGATTAAAATGTCTGATAGTACCAAGGCAGTGGAGAAGGCTGACAGGTGGAAATTAGAGCTGCATGCCATTAGAATACATGTGGAAGCAGACCCCATATCCATGCATGACATCACCAAGGAGCTGCATGCCATTAGCATACATGTGGAAGCAGACCCCATATCCGTGCAAGACATCACCAAGGAGCAGCATGTAGATAAAGAGGGGTAAAGAAGAAACTCCAAGAGAGAGCTCCCAGCAGAGCAGCGTAGGAACAAGAGGAGAAGCATTGCTTCTATAATTTCTCTACAAATCGCTTTGACCCTGTCCAGCATTTTCCAATATACTGTTATTAACTGGACTCATCATTGCATTTCTCAGTTCAATCCAAAGGGATTCTGTTTGAACCAATTCACCATTTACAGTTTAGTGCTAGAATATTGTCTCTACTGCTGCTAACTCTGTGATGTTTCTTTCTCTCTGGAAGTTTATGTAGTAAGCTGCCCCACTGTTTCATTATTCACAATTTACATTAATAACTTGGATTCAGAGGCTAAATGCAAATTTAGACAAACACCAAACTAGAAAGGGCATTTGAACTTGAGTTACAAAGTGAGATTCATTAGACAAAATATCTAAGTGGGTGCAACAATGAAAGATGACACTTGCAAAGTACCGTACATAGGAGGGAAAAAAAATAACAGGAGAATTACGATACAAATAGAAGAAACGAAGGTAAACTGGAGTGATTCAGTTATTTTAGCAGACTCAACAAAATAAACAGAATGCTGAGCTACACAGCCAAAAACAGTTTGATCTGTGGTATCACTCAGAGTCAAAAGATTTCAGTTTCTTGTTCCAGTCTAGAATTTCAGAATGACATTTGGCCAATAATTCAGCACATCACTGAGGGAATGCTATACTCTAAGAAGTACTGTCTCAAAGACCTCAAGCACTACATGAAGAATACTAAGTTGTTTCCCAGTCTCCTGGCCAAAATTCTTCTCAACTAACTCCACCAAAACCAATCACTTATTGTATTGCTGTACACAAGAATTGCTCCTTCATCTGGCTACAGTGACTGTACTTTAGACTATCCAGAGGGGTGGAACAGGCACTACATCAATGCAGTTTCTTTCTCTTTGTTCCAATTAGTAAAGCACATGTAAGGGGAAAATCATGATTAAACAATATAGCACTCTGGTCAGACCATACTTCAAATAATTTGTCCTGTTATGTCACCAAGAGAAAAAATATAGATAAAAAGGTGGTTCAGAGAAAAGCTGCGTCATTGGTCTCTAGTGTCAGAAAATTGAGTTATGAGCAATCGGGAATCATAAGCTTCTGATCTTTCAAAAGGAGATCATGTGTATTTAGAATCTACATAAAATGGTATAATAGCAGGGAGAAAAAAGTGAAGCCCCAATTGAGATACAAATAGGAATAGTTTCAAAACAATAGAAGATAAACTTATGGTTGATGTCCGGAATGTATTCAAGCTAAAAGAGAAGACCCCAGAGAAGAGGACTTCTGCATATTATAGTGAACAAAAAACAAACATTTAAGCAACTGTTGGATGCACTAGAGACTGGGGTAGTAACAGTAAGGTCTTTCAGGAACAGTCAAAATGTCTCAAGTGGCCTTCATTTGCACCCATCTTGTGTCCTGAATAATTTCCATTTGTCGGACCGCTTGACCCAAACATTTCTGAATACGGAATTCTCCAACAGGGCAAGAGAAGGTGGGGTGGGCAGACAACACCACATGAACCAATGCTTTTGGCCTCACTTTTGCAAAACAAGCATTAACTAAGATTCATAGAGGTGGTCACTGAGGCGCAACTTCTGCATGTCATAGCTCTTCTGAATAAGTGAGGTTATGGAGTGAAGACGGTTGGAGGTAATGTGTCAAGATTTTGTAGAAATATAATTACCTTGCAAGCATTTTCTTCTGGAGTTCTGTTAATGATGTGGCACACAATAAAAAAAGTACAGCATAGAAAGTAGTAACTTAGGCCATCATATCTGCACCAGCTCTTAGCCAAATTAAATTAAAAACTAATCCCCCACTTTCCTCATCTCCCCATACTTCTGTACTTTTCTCTAATTCTAATATTTATCTGATTTTCCTTAAAGGATGTAGCAAACTCTAATTTGACCACACTTAGCAAAAAGCATTATGATCCAACAACTCAATAAAAAAGTTTCTCCTTTCCTTTCTCCATCCAAGTGACTATTTTGAACTAAATGCTTTGTTACCAATTCCCAGAACCTGAAGAAATCAGCTTTTCCCTACTCACCTAATCAACACCTCAATATTTAAAAACCTCTATGAAATCTCCTTAGTCTTTTCTATTCAGTGCAAAAAGCCCCTGTATCTCAAATCTCCCCTCATAACTATAGTCATGCATGTCAGACATCACCTTCATAAACCTACACTCTACATGTTCTATGGCTTTAAAGTCCTTTCTATAATGAGTCACCCAAAACTGCACAAAATACTTTACCTGGTGTCCAACTTCTGTCTTTACAAATTGATCACTTTTTTAGTCTTTGCCAATTCCTAAACTCAAAAATACTATTGGCCATTTTTAGGCTTTGTCTACCTGCCCGCTCACTTTCAAAGGAATAAAGTATTGACAAGCTCGTTTGCCCCCTTATCAAACACCTTTTGAAAAACATGTGCACTACTGCTATTTGATTTCCTTTATTTATCCAATCAGGCATTTCTTCAAAAGGCTCCATTAAATTTGTTAAAGGTTAAATATAGCATAGAGGAAATCTCACACCAAATGAGTAATATGACAAAATATAGAAAACAATACTTCCATTCACTGCTTGAATTTTTATAATTTGACATGACTATATAACTGCAATGCAGTAATTGCAAATCTTATGTAGAATAGGTTTACAGAATTTTACTGTATATCACTTAAATATAGGCAGCTGCAATGCTGTACCAGTACATCACTTCAGGGTAGTAGTTATGCTGGAAAATGTATGAGATGAATCCATTATGGAAAACTATCCAAGTTAAGGGACCTAATTTTTGAAGTAGGCAATTCCTCAAATGTTAATTCATTTCTTCTCTTTTGGGCATTAAGTGTGCAGCCATGTGTTCAAATTCTATGGCACACAAGGTGCAAGTTTTTGAGGCTATAAGTAGCAGCTTTACATCTATTCTTGAATGTTGAACAATCCATCAATTTATATAAGCTCCTGAATAATAATTCATATTAGATTCCTAGTTGTGAGCACTGACAAAGCTTTACCAACACATTTTCTATTAAAATTGTCACATTAATACAGAACATCTTTTTAGCCTTGTGACTTTGCAATTCTCTGCTAAATATTAGTTACAACCAATCTCTGCCTATTTTGCAAACTGTATTGAAAATTCTACACAAAACCCCAAGCTTCAGTCCATAAGTTTCAGAATTCTGTGAAGCAAACTAAAAAATGCCCTTGTCCAATTAGAACTGTAAAGTTTGCTGATTGAATTTATTTTCTTACAGATCGCCAATGTTTAATAGCTGGGAAAATTTACAAAGAGGAAAATAAATATAACTACCTTAAGGTGCTCTTCTTGGAAAGGATGCTCAGTATATTCAGGGACAGGTAAACATTTGTTCTCCACCTCAGCGAACAGCTTTACCACCAGGTCAGTCAGCTCATCCAAGGATTCTGGAACCAATATAGATGATTTGAACACAAATCACATTTACACTGTTAACATGAAGCTCCAAGTCTTATCATGTGACAGCTGCTGTAAAAAAAACCAGGTCAGTTGCAGCCATACTGCTTAGCTTTAACTCTCCATTTTAAAGGTTATCTATTATTAGCAGAAACTATGAACCCAGAGGGAGAAGTTTATCCAAAAAAAAAACCACACAAAACCCAAAAGCCTACTTCCCCTAATAGCCATATAGTTCCTCAGTATCTCAGGGCAGAATTTCCCCAAATTTGCACTAAGTGCAGTAGCAGGCAGGTAAAATGGTATGCTGCCTGCCGATGGCAATGGTGGGTTTTCACACCGTATCACACTGAGCCCACTTCGTTATTTATCCACTCCCGGTAAACATACCATTTCCATGGCAAGCAGGCTCCAAATTAACCCGCACGCCATCACCCCGCCATTACATCATGTCTGGTGCCATGTTTAAAGGTCAGCCGCAAGCACAGCGCTCATTGCTTCCAGCTCTCCACTGTTGCCCAGGAGGCATGGTCCTCAAAAGGCAAGACGACTGCAGCCGGCTGGTTTAATGACAGGTCCCTGGAGAGAATGCTGGATGTCGTGGAGGGCCGTTGGGATGTCCTGTACCCTGGCTCTGGCCACAAGATGGGCAGTGTGACCAATCTAGCTTGGGAAGCAGTGGTCAGCGCCAACACCCTTCAGAAGAGGGCAGCCACTCAGTGCCACAAGAGGATATATGATCTCCTCCGCTCCGCCAGGGTAAGTCACTCTTTTCATCACTCAACTCTCACGCTCAAAACTAGCACACATCCATAGGGCCCTCATTCACTGCCAGTTCAAGGGACATCATCATTCTCTCTCTCTCTCTCACACTCATCATCATTGTGCTCACCCTATGCATGGGATCACTCAACACCCACACAGACCAGGCATACTTGTCATCTGGCCCAGCAGGCGTCCTGCTTGCACTTCCTCCATCTCTATCCACGCAGGACAAGCTGGCACACAAGAGAGAGGTTGCAGACCAGTGGCGAATGCCTAAAATCAAGGTTCTCATGGATTTTGAACACAGAGCAATCCAGCTGACTGGCGAGAATCTGGACCAGTCCTGTGCTAACGGTGAGGTCTGCATTGCTCTACCAAGTAAGGATCCAGCAGTACAACATCCATCAGGCAACCATGCCGTAAGTGATGTGTCCTCTTTCACAGGCCACTGCCATGCACTAATTATTTATCTTTGCTTTCGCAGGCAAATCTGCCAAACAGCCAACAGAGTCCATGACCTAGGGCCTCCAATCAAGCCCCGAAGAGACCTCTGAAGAAGAGGAATCTGGAGGCACCTTCCCTGAAGTCCTGTTACAGCACTCACCCACACCCTCCACCAGCGCAGAGACCTAGCTTTAGATTATCCCTGGGATCACAATCTACGTCAACTCTTTTCTTCTCCGCCGATGCTGCCAGACCTGCTGAGTTTTTCCAGGTAATTCTGTTTTTGTTCTAGAGCACATCATACTGTCTGATCCACTGCAGGCGGGGCAGAGACATCCGAGGTGTCCAGCACTTGAAGGATTGCTGGAAGCCAGAAATTTGCCAGTCCAAGTCAGATGATGAATCTCTGGACTCGTTCATGTTACTGTTGCTGGAGCTGCAAAGGCAAGCTTGGGAACATTAGGAAGTAATGTCTGCTGCACTCTCCAGGTTGCAAGGTATGATGGAGGAGTCTGTCTGCCTTCATTCTGAGGTGATAGTGCCGGCATGCCTAAGCACCGAAGTCAACACTGGTAAGATGGCAGCTGCCATGCAGACCTTTGTCCAGGACTTCGCTCCTGCACTGCTGCGTGGGCTCAACTCCATCGCTGATGCCATAGTTGGTCTCCAACAGTGTGTACGCGAGGGGGCTGCCAGGCAGCTCAACTTCACTTCAGCTACATCTGCTCCTCAAGAGGTCAGCCTAGGGCACCCATAGGGAGGATGATCCACAGGTGCACACTCTGGGCCCAACCATCCAGGTGACTCCGAGAGTGTCCGGCCCATGCAACTCCCCTCTTCCTGTGATCTCAGCAGCTCTAGCTCCAGAGGCTGAGGAGGGTGCCACTGCCACACAGCAGGACCCCGAAAGCAGACTGGAGCCCTCCAAGTCTCAGCCCTCCAGAGGATGCTCGTCAAAGTCACAACAGACAGAGCGTCGCAGTCAGCAGGCTGTCTCCATCTCTGCTGCAGATATCCAAGGAGGACAAAGACATAGCAGCAGGGTTAGGACAGTTAAGGAGAATTAACTACACAGCCTGGGCACGGATGTTAATCACTTACACATACTGTTCACTATTGTCAATAAACTCCCCAGAATGTCTCCCTGCCTATGGCTCCTTTATCTGATGAGCAGTGTTCTTGTCACTCAGCTGTGAAACCTTTCTGCACAAGATAAAGGCAGGTGTCTCAGTCCAGGGCCTCTTCCCTGTGCTGTGCAGCCGTCTGAACAAAGTGATAGTCCGGCCTCGCACTCCCTGGAGACAGTACTGATGCCTGCACCTCTGTGATGCTCTTCATTGCTGCCAGAATGTATTGGGCAGGCGCCAGAGTTCTCATTCTCTTGGTGTGCTCTCAGCACCTTTAAGGTGGGGCTGGCCCCAATCTCTTCAGCATCTGTGACCACTGATGATGTGCTCCAGCTCCCAAAGGACTCAGGTGCTGAACGCAGACAAAGCATTAGATGCTTTTCATGGCTGACTCTCAATATGACCTTGATTACTGAGCGCAAGCAAGTTGCTCTCAGCCAGACAGGAGTCAGGCGTTCTCAGAGGCTGAGAGAAGATTTATGGAGCATCCTCGTTGCATGTTGTCATCATCCTCCTGCAATCGAGTGACTATTAGGGCCTCCACCGCATCTCAAATGACAGGAGCATTCTCAGAGGATATTCATGCTGCAATAAGCCAGACTGGAGTCAAACGTCCACAAATGCGATGTGAGGAACTATGGGGTGACCTCACTGCATGTTATCACCCTCCATAAATCTGGCAGCTATGAAGGCATCCCGAGTGCACCTGCCTCTTCTACCCAGTGCGAGGGTCTCATCCCATCATCATCACCTCCAAGGGCCTCCTCAGCCTCATCCCTGTCGGCGTCCTCCTCATTGGAGGAGACATGCAGCTCCTCCATCTCTTCAGCCAGTCCACCTCCCCGTTGGAGCGGCAGGTTGTCAAGGGTGCAGCAGGCGATGACGATGCGTGACACCCTCTGCGGACTGGATTGAAGGGCTCCACCAGACCGATCAAGGCACCGGAACCTCATCTTCAGCATCCCGATGGTTTGCTCCACCAAGTTGTGAGCTACAGCACGAGCCTCATTATACCATCACTCTGCTGCATTCTGAGGCTGTTACACGGGTATCATCAGCCACGGCCATTGCAGATAGCCCTCGTCTCCAAGGAGCCATCCCTGCAGCTTCTGTGGACCTGGGAAGACTGCAGAGATCTGTGACCGACTGAGGATGTAGGCGTCGTGCACACGCCTGCAGGCTGCATTTCTGGTGGTTGCGCACCAGCTGCAAATTCAGCAAATGGAAGCCCTTGCAGTTGATGTAGTCCACCGTGTTGTGACTGAGATCAGAGCACCACATGAGTGCAGTCAATTGCACCCTGTAACTGTGGGAATCCCGAGATCTGGGCGAATCCAATCACTCTTGCATCCTGGCTATCCTGATTTCGGGTGAAATGCACAAAGTTGTGTCCTCGCAAAGATGGCACCTGTGACCTCATGGATGCATTTGTGGGTGGAGGCTTGAGAGATCCCAGGAGGTCGCCTGTGGAGCCCTGAAAGGAGCCACTAGCATAGAAATTGAGCACCACGGTAACTTTCACAACCACTGGCAGTGGATGCCCTCCATATCCCTGTGGCACCAAATCCTGCAGTAGCTGGCAGATGTGACCGACCAGTTCCCTAGACATGTGCAGTCTTCGGTGACACTGGTCTCAGTCATCTGCAGGAATGAAAGGCGCGTCAATAGACCCTGAGTGACAACCAGCGACAGCTCGCTGTGGCGCTTGGGTGGCGTGTGCAGGAGCCCCAGCCGCCCCTTCTTCCTGAGGTTGCTGCTCCTGCCTCTGTGCAGCCAAGAGCCTCAGTCGCTCTCTCCTCTGTCTTCTTCGCGCTGTGTAGGCCATCAGGCATACAGCTAGTTCACCAAGCTCCATGATCCTGATGTACTCCTGCAGGATGAAAGAGACACGTGGTTAGCATGAGTGTACTAAGAACCTGTTCTGGTCAAATGTGATAGTCCCTTAACGCTTCCCGGAAAGTGCTGACCACCACCACATGGATGGCCAGAGATTAGTGCGCTGTATGGCTGCCTTGTTAGCTTGAACCATGGGGGAGACTGGTACAGTAACTGACATTGCAAGGGGTTGTAAGTGCCTCCAGCAGTAACTGCTACATAGCCAGCTTTAGCGAGGAGATTGTACAACTTGTGCAGACCAACTGCTCTACAGTCCACTGAAGTGCTTCCCCCCTCAAGTGCCTCTGAAGCATGCAAAGCAATAGGCGACCCTGGTGAGCTCTGCAGAATGTTGCTGTGCACTCACCTCCAGTTCACCACAGTGCAGGCTGCCAAGTGCACATCGCCTGTGCTGTTGTGAAACACATCAGCATGCTTTCCCGCCGATGTGGTTGGACGATCCAGCTGGGGTGCAAGAGTCTGGCGGGATGGTTTGCTGATGTATTACAAGGAGGTTCGCAACGACCGATGGCGGGAAACGCAGCCTTCTGTTGGCGGGCTGAGTGGCGACCTGCCTTCGAGAAACTGATCCCACCAGATTGTCTGCTCACACCACCTATCATGCTCGCCACCAGCGGGCACAGAAATTTCCACCCACAGTTGAGCTGGTCTAAAGACATTGTTCTCATTACTTACTATAGAATTAATTGATCACAGTACCCTAATCACTGACATCACTACAGTGGCCCAGCAGGGCAAAGGTCTGATCCAAGCTGCCATAAGAGACTGAAATGTTACACAAGAATTAAAGTAAAATCTTCTGAGTGTTACTTTAATGTAGTGGGGTGGGATGGGGTTGTTCTTTGAACAAAAAAAGGTACTCTTTTCAAACTTAATTTACACTTTAAAATGTGACTCATGGTATTTTCACAAGATTAAATGTCCTTCCCCACCACCCCCACCCCACAGTAGAAATTTGTGCATTATGACAGTGCTAAGGAAGCAAAACAAATCCTCAAAACTATTAAAGATCTGCCAGAAGTAACTCAACCTGCAGAACAACAACTTGCAACGGATGCCAAATTTCAATGCCATTTCTGTCAATACTGGGAGTTTCACTTGCTCCCTGCCAGACCCCAAAAGATGGATATCAAAGTAACAAAATGCATTTTTGTTCTTTAAGGGGATGGGTAGAAAGAGGAGGTGGGTAGAAAGAGGCTTTTCTTAAAAAAAAGTTAGAGTAATACTATGATAAGTTTTAAGAACAAACTTTTCTTTTAGGATTCATCCCTTCTAAAAATATTAACACTAATTAGCTGCCTTTGGAAACAGCTGGACTGTAGTGTATAAAATCTAACTTTAAATGTCACTTGGATTTCGGAATCCATAACTATTTGTTTTATTCAAAAACTAAATGCAAATAAAAATAAGTTCAATTAATTGTATCAATTAATTGAAAATACTGATTTGCTCCAAAACTCAAATCCACACAAAAGGGGAATAAGCTAGATAATTCCAACATCTGACAACAAATTCTCTGTGTTGCACACATCAATGGAATTGTCCTTTCGAGAAGTGCTGGCAATCTTTCAAATAAGTTCAAATACTCAAAACAAAAGGCCCAACAAGAAACTGTGGGCAACTCAGATGGTTATGATTAATTTTACAACAAAAAAAAACAACAAAAAATTGGAAAGGGAAAACAAACATTCATCCCTTCAGATGGTCTCCAGTGCAGGCTATGGCCTCTTACCAACTTACTGGCTAGAGACCAGTTCGACTAACAATTAAATCCAAAGAGAGGAAAAGTAGATTAATTTGTATAGTGGTAAACTGCACCAGCAGGCAAATCAATTGCAAGTTTTCTTATTTCATAGAGTATTTCAGATGTCTTGTTAAAAGTAAATTAGCAAGCACTTGCTACAGGATTTCTACAATGCATATCAGTTCCCATAAATAAAATAATTACCAAAGCACATGATTTACAGGATGTTCTGCTGGTCTTTGTTACTTTCTAACAAATATTACTGCTGATTACCTACAAATATGCCATGCTGCCTCAAGAAACTTCGGAGCTATCATAATCTCTCATCAGAATATTAGAATCCTCGATAAAACCATAGACTTAGAATTTTACAGCACAGAAACAAGCCAGTCAGCACACAGGTCTATGCTGGTGTTTAAGCTCCAAACAAGCCTCCTTTCTGTATTGTAATAAAGGCAGCCATTCAAACCATTGTGTCAGTTTTTTTGCAATCCAAAACAACTCTCATTGTACCACTCTCTCCCTATAGCCTTGTACCTTTTTTACCCCTTAAAAGATGCAATGGTCTCAACTTAACTACCCCTGTGGTAAAGCATTCCATGCTCTAATGACAAATTTGATTCATAAAACACCTTTTGACATAGTGAAACATCCCAAGGCACTCAGGGGAGCATAACCAAAGAAAGCCAAATAAGGAGATATGGTAAATGATCAAAAGCTTAGTCAAACAGGTAACTTTAAAAAGAGTGTGTCTTAAAGAAGGAATCAGAGGTTGAGGAGGTTTAGCCCAAGAACTCCTAAGTTCAGCACCCAGCCATGTGGAGCAATTTAAGAATAAAAGATGAGGATGTGCAAGAGATTGAACTAGAGGATTGTAGATATCTCAGAGGGTTGTAGTTTGGAGGATATTGCAGAAATAGGGTGGAGCAACGCCAGGAGGGATTTGAAAACAAGGATGAGAAGTTTTTTTTTTAAAAAAAAGGTCGCAGGACAAGGAACCAATGTAGATCAGTGAGCACATGGGTGAGGGGCGAATAGGACTTGATGTGAGTTAGGACACAGACAGTTTTGGATGAGCTCAAGTTTATGTATGGTGGAAGTTGGGAGGCCAACCAGGAACAGCATTGGAACAGTCAATGTCATTTACAACAAGACAAGAAATTTGTCCCAAGGTCACTCCCTCAGGTGACAGGACCCCTCACTACAACAAGAAATTGGTTTATCCTTATTTATTCCATTAAAATCCATAACATTTTAAAACCTGCATCCAATCTCCTTTCAACTTGATCCATTCATTTGTATAATGGAGACCGCTTGCTACAGAAATTAAAATTTGCATTAATCTCCCACATAGCATTTACTGTCTGCTGTAAGGTATTTACTTGCATACAAAGAACTTGCTAGAGTCAACTTGTCAGGTATCAAACTTATACACAATTCTTAAAAATGTCAATAAATAATAAATGTGATAAGCAAGGATGTTTGTTTAAATCTTGACTGCTGTAAATTAGCAGTACAACTGATCTCAAATCTATATTCACTCCCCAATGCAGAACCATACATATTCAGCAGTTGGTTTCCTTCTCAAGTGTTACTTTAATCAAATTTTATCCACCAATTAATGGTTTAAAGGCAAGGTTAAAAATGCACTATAAGACTAAATATAACTTTAAAATGCTAACAGACGTGTGACTTTTGTTCTCACTCTCAACCTAGAATGAAGCAGGAACTCTGTGCTGGAATACCTCAGTGATAAAATATCGAAGTAAATTATTTTCAAAGTTTTATCTTTCTACGCAGATCCCTTAACTCCAGATAGCTTGCTTTCTTCTTTGTACTGTGGGATGATATGTTGCCTAGCAGTCTAAAATGACAAAGAGAGCTTTGTCTCTAGATCTCTAGATAACTAAGGTTCCAGTGTTGGACAGAAAAGTGACCTTGTAACTTGGCTGCTCAACAGAGTTACCAAATACTCTAATTACTATCAATTTTGCTGTGTGAACAGCTCAATGGTCCAGTGATCGTATTTCAAAATATTTTTTTTCAGAGTAACAGATAAAATGCAATGCAAGATAAAGAATTACATATTCACAAAAGTTTTACCCAGTACAATACTTGCCTCTCCCTAGGACACAGAGAGCCATCAGGTTTGATGAATAATTAGTTGAATGGAACTTCAGGAGTTCTTGTCGTACATCTAAGCCCATCTCTGCTGGTCTAGTTTCCAAGGTGAGTTTGTTGCCTAATATTGAAAATGGAGAGATAGTTTTAGGCAGTGTAACAAATTAGCTCATTGCTCAAACAAAAATAGCTGGAAAAACTCAGGTCTGACAGCATCTGCGGAGAGAAATACAGTTAACGTTTCGAGTCCCATTGCTCAGCCTGTGTTCTATTTTTGTAAGAATCTGGTTGTTGTTTGGGTTTACATGTCAACATCTGGTTTCACATTTGAAAAGGGTTTCCAAAAAAAGGGAGCTACAAACTTGTTGCTAAAGTTTAAGAACTCTAAATAACACTACAATTTCAGTATACATAAGGGACTGTTGTTACATATTGCTGTTTCGGGTCTCAGGAGGTCAAAGTAACTAAATTAAGCTCTCTCAGGCAATTCCCTCTACAGTGCTAATCTTTCTCAACAGAGCTCAAAAGTAAAGTACCGTAGAGCTGGAAATCTGAAATAAAAATAGAAAATGCCGCAAATGTTTGCAGGTCTGGCAGCATCTGTGGAGAGAAAAACAGTTAATTTTTCAGGTCAATGACCTTTCATCAGAACTGATGAACTTCTACAGTGCAGCACCCTCTCAATATTGCACTGGATGTCAGCCTTGATTTTTCAGCCCAAGTCCTGGATTGGAGCTTGAAGGCCCAAACTTTTGACTCAGATTCAAGAGTGTCACCAACTTAGCACAGCTGACAATGTAAAAGGTAAACATAAAGCAAGGTACTGCAATTTTGTGTAAAAACAATAATCCAGTTTAAAAAAAAGTAAAACTGGAGTGAAAATGACATTTAAACACCAAACCAGTTATTTTTGCATCTAACACAGCTATTGACACTCAAAGATTAACCCAAAACCCAGTCCACTGACCCTGACATTCCAATAAAAAGGTACAGTATGAATTTGAAGGGAATGCAGGTCAGAAAACTGGAGTGTTGTCATGAGATCTCCAGTCCATCCTCCCCTTAAGTCAGACTACCCACTGAGTACATGTTGTATTAAAAATAGTACTGCAGTATTTAGCTGATTCCAAATGCACAAGGTGTCAGCACTGAGCTACTCCAACTTTAATTTCATTAGGTTGTGACCACAAAGCTGAGAATATCAAGTGGGTGATAATATCAAGCAAACCAATATATGTACCAGCTTTGCTGAACTATAGCATTTTCTGCCAAGTGCAATACAGGTACAAAAAGTCTTTTTCCTCCAACTCTCACTTTTCTTCAGCCAGAAGCATAACAATCAGGCCAAGAAAATCTCCAGAGTCAACTTCAGTGCCAGTCAATGTCAATAGATTTTAAAGCCAACATACAGGGGGGAAAAAAAGTGATTGTTGGCCTATGCCAGCATTTATGCTCCAAACGAGCCCCAACTCCACTGTTTCAAGAATGAATATCACACTTAATTTTGAAAAGTAAGCTAGAGGTGGGCAGCTGCTCTGTCACTTCAACCTGAAAATTTGATATACTATATTGTAATGAGTGTTGTGTCACAGGACATCCAGCTATTAACTAAAATGTCAGTGATTTCAGCCCACCCCAGGGAAAGTGGCTTTAAGTGATTTTTAAAAAAAAACTTTAGAATTCATTGCCTCAGGAGGTCCAAGTTTCAGATGCAAGTTTTATACAGAGAATTACAGCACAAAACAGGCCTTTTGGCTCAGCCAGTCTGTGCTAGTGTTGAAGCTCCACAAAAACCTACCACCATTCAAATTAATCTAACTCCATTTCCAGCTCTCTCTCAGGTGAAGAGACAGGGCGTAATGTACCCGAGTTTGCTGATGATACAAAGCTAGGTGGAAATGGAAGCTGCGAGGAGCTTGATGTGACCACAAAGAGGCTTCCAGGTGATATAGACAGGTTGAGTGAGTGGACAAAGGTGGTAGATGGATAGCAAGGTGGTCGTAAGAATAGAAAAGCAAAAACTTGTCAATGTTGATGTTCAGAGAGACTTGGGTGCATTTGGACAAGGCACACAAAAAGCTAGCATACAAGTACAGCAAACAATTCGGAAAGCAAATGGCATCTTGCCCTTTATTGAAGTATATGAATAAAGAAGTCATTCTACAATTCTACAGGGCTTTGGTGAGACCACACCTGGGATACTGTGTGCAATTTTAGTCTCCATATTTAAAGGAAAGAAATGCTTGCATTGGAGGCAGTACAGCAAAAGGTTCATTATATTGGTCCCTGGGATGAGAAGGTTGACCCATGATGAGAAGCTGAGTAAAAATTGGATCTATATTCTCTGGAGTTTAGAAGAATGAGAAGTAACCTTGTTGAAACATTTAAGATTCTGAAGCGGTTTGACAAGGTAGATACCGAGATAAAAACAAAAAGCTAAAAGCTACTGCGGATGCTGGAAATCCAAAACAAAAACAGAATTACCTGGAAAAACTCAGCAGGTCTGGCAGCATCGGCGGAGAAGAAATCAGTTAACGTTTCGAGCCTTCATGGCCCTTCAGCAGAACTGGAGCATAGTTAGAATAAGGGAGAAATATAAATTGGTTTAAGGTGGGGGTGGGGGGGGGGGGGGGGAGAGAAGAGAGAGAGAGACACACATTGAGGGTGTGGTGATTGTGGAGATGAGCAGATAATCAAAAGATGTCACAGACAAAAGGGTCAAAGAGGTGTTTTGTCTGAGAAAAGTGCTAATTAAGAATGGAGGACAGGATATTCAAAGTACAGCTCTAGCGGGGGTGGGGTGGAAAGGCTAACAAGGTTTTAGTTTTAGATTTAAAAATAATGGAAATAGGTGGGGAAAGAAGAATCTATATAAATTATTGAAAAAAAAGTGGGGGGGGGGGTGGAAAGAAACGGGGTGGGGATGGGGAGAGGGGGAGTTTTAAGATCTAAAGTTGTTGAATTCAATATTCAGCCCGGAAGGCTGTAAAGTGCCTAGTCGGAAGATGAGGTGCTGTTCCTCCAGTTTGCGTTGGGCTTCACTGGAACAATGCAGCAAGCCAAGGACAGACATGTGGGCAAGAGAACAGGGTGGAGCGTTAAAATGGCAAGCGACAGGGAGGTTTGGGTCTTTCTTGCGGACAGACCGCAGGTGTTCCGCAAAACGGTCGCCCAGTTTGCGTTTGGTCTCTCCGCCGATGCTGCCAGACCTGCTGAGTTTTTCCAGGTAATTCTGTTTTTGTTTTAGATACCGAGATGCTGTTTCTCCTGGCTGGGGAAACTATAATGAGGGGGCATTGTTTCAGGATATTTAGGGCTGAGGTGAGAAAATGTTTCACTCAAAGGGCTGTGAATTTTTGGAATTCTCTACCCCAGAGGATTTGTGGATGCACCATCATTGAATATATTTAAGGCTGAGATCAAGGAGTCAAGGGATATGAGGAACAGTCAGGAAAGCGGAGCTGAAGCCCAAGATCAGCCATGATCATAATGAATGGCAAAGACAGGCCACATGGTCTTCTCCTGCTCCCATTTCTTATTTGTTTATCTACCTTCACTTTATCAGTGTAACCTGTGTGTGACTTTAGAGCCACAGCACTGTGGTTGACTTTTAATTGCCCTCCAAAATGGCCAGCAAGCCACTCAGTTGTATTAAAGTGCTACAGAAAAGTTGAATGAAGTTGAATTCATTGAAACCTATAAAATTCTAACAGGACTAAACAGGGTAGATGCAGGAAGGATGTTCCTGACGGTGGGGGAGTCCAGAACCAAGGGTCACAGTCTAAGGCTACAAGGTAGGCCATTTAAGATGGAGATGAGGAAAAATTTCTTCACCCCAGAGAATGGTGAGCCTGTGGAATTTGCTACCACAGAAAGTATTTGAGGCCAAAACATTGTATGTTTTCAAGAAGGAGTCAGATATAGTCTTGAGGCAAAAGGGATCAAAGGATAAGGGGGGAAAGCGGGAGCAGGTTATTGAGTTGGATGATCAACCATGATCATGCTGAATGGCGGAACAGGCTCGAAGGGCTGAATGGCCTACTCCTGCTCCTATTTTCTATGTTTCTATCTACCTGTTCCATGATAGTACTGTAGGAGTGACCACCAACACAGTCCTTGTCGAGACCAAGTCCCATCTTCACGCTGATGATACCCGCCATCATTTTGTGTGGCACTACAGCTGTGCTAAATGGGATATAACCAACAGCTCAAAAGTGGGCATCCATTGGTGGTGTGGACCAACAGAGGAACTGTATTCAACCACAATCTGTAACTGCATGGCCCTGCATATCCCTCACTCTACCATCACCTTCAAGCCAGGGATTAACCCTGGTTTAAATGAGGAGTGTAGGGCAAGCATGCTAGCAGCAACACCAGGGATACCTACAAATGAAATGCCAACTTGGTGAAGCTACAACATGGGACTGCCAGCATGCTAAACAGTGGAAGCACTAAGAAATAGACAGAGCAGAGCAAAGCAAAGCCACAACCAACAGATCAGATAAAAAAAAACTCTTGACGCTCCCCCATGTCCAGTTGTGAATGATGGTGGCCAATTCAACAAACCAGAGCAGGATGCTTCACAAACATCCCCATCCTCAAGGATGGCAGAGACCAGCATGTCAGAACAAAAGACAAGGCTGAAGCATTTGCCGTCATCTTCAGCCGGGGTGCCGAGTAGATGATTCATCTCTGCCTCCTCCTGAGATCTCCAGCATCACAGATGCCAGTCTTCAACCAGATAAAAGCAAAATACTGTGGATGCTGGAAATCCGAAATAAAAACAGAAAATGCTGGAAAAACTCAGGTCTGGCAGCATCAGTGGTGACAGATACGAGTTAACTTTTCAAGTCCATATGACACGTCATCAGAGCTTTTTACTATTTGCAACTAGAGAGAGTCTAACCATCAGCCCTATGACATTCAATGGCATTGTCATCATTGAATCCCCCACCAACATCCTGGTGGTTACTGCTAACTGAAGCTGCCATTTATAGACTGTGGCTACAGGAACAGGTTGGATGCTAGGGATTCTGTGGTAAATAACTCACCTCCTTATTCCCAAAGCCTGTCCGCCATCTACAAGGCACAAGTCAGGAGTGCAATGGAATATTCTCCTCTTGCTTATTAAGTGCAGCTCCAACAACGCAAGAGGTTTGGCACCATCCAGGACAAAGCAGCCTACTTGACTGGCACCCCACCCACCACCTTAAACAATCACTCCCTCCAACAACAGTGCAGTGAGTACCATTTACAAGATGCACTGCAGCAATTTGCCAAGGCTCCTTCAATAGCAAATCAATTGTCAAATCAGCCACCTCTACCACTTACAAGGATAAGAGCAGCAGATGCACGAGAACACCACAACTTGCAAAGTCCCCTGAGCCACACACCATCTGACCTGGAACGACATTATTGACCTTTCACTGTCCCTGGGTCCAAAACTTGGAACTCCTTCTCTGGCTGCATTGTGGGTGTACCTACACCACAAGGACTGCAGTGGTTCAGAAGGCAACTCCAGGGCAATTAGGATGGCAACAAATGATAGATGCTCACATCCAATAAACAAATAACACATCTAGCTTTCTACTAGGATTGTGACAGTCTACGATAGCAAAACATTCTCTGTTCTGTGAAATGAAAATATTCCAACTGAGGTGGTGCTGCACTGTTGGAGGTGCCATCTTTCAGATGAAATGTTAAACCGAGATTTCATCTGCCCTTTCAGGTGGGCATAAAAGTCCCGGTGGCACGTTTTCAGAGAAAACCAGTCATTTGGATAAGTGTGCATTAATTAAGGAAAGCCAGCATACATTTGTTAGACATAAATTGTCTTTAACTAACTTGATTGAGTTTTTGACCAGGCAACCAAGAGGGTCAATTACAGTAATGTAGTTGATTTGATGTGCTGGGCTTTGAAAATATTGTTTGATAAAAGTACCACATCGTAGGCTTGCCAGCAAAGTTGAAGCCCATGGAGTGAAAAGGTGCAACAGCAACACAGATACAAAGTTAACTGAGTGACACGAAACATCATAGCAGTGAATGGTTGTTTTTCCCGCAGGAGGAAAGTATGCATTGGGAGTTCAGAGATTGGTACTAGGACCACTGTTTTTCTTGACATATATTAATGACTTAGACTTGGGTGTACAGGCACAATTTCAAAATTTGCAGATAACAAAACTTGAAGGTATTGTGAACTGACAGGAGGATAGAGGTAGCATTGAAGAGAACGTTGACAGGCTGGTGAAATAAGCAGACACATGACAGAAGAAATATAATGCAAAGTATGCAGTGAAATGTATGAGGATAGGAAATATAAAGGGTACAATTCTAAAGGGGATGCAGAAACAGAGGGACCTGGAGGTTTATGTGCACTGAAGGTGGTAGGGCAGGTTGAGAAAGTGGTTAAATGAGGCCTACGGATTCCTCAGCCTTATAAATAGAGGCAGATACAAAAGCAAGGAAGCTATGGTGAACATTTATAAAACTCAACTGGAGTATTGTGACCAATTCTGGCATCTCACTTTTTAATGATGAATGTGAAGGCTTGAGAGAGGCTGCAGAAATAAATTCACAAGAATGATTTGAAAGGCGAGGGACTTCAGTTACATGCACAGATCAGAGAAGCTGGACTTCTTATAGAAGGTTGAAGGGAGATTTAATAGAGATGGTGTTCATGAAGGATCTAGACAATAGAAAGGGAGAAATTGTTCCCATTGGCTGAAGGCTTGAGAAACAGAGAACCCAGGATTTAGGGCGATTGGCTAAAAGAACCAAAAGTGACACAAGGAAAAGCTAATTCAATGAGCAATTACGATCTGGAATGCACTGCCTCAGGAGATAGTGCAGGCAGGTTCAAACATGGCTTTCAAAAGAGAATTGAATAAGTACCTGAAGGGAATAAAATTACAGGGCTATAGGGAAAGGGCATGAAGTGGGGCTAGCTAAATTGCTCTTGCAGTGAGCTGGCACAGACTCAATGGGCTGAATAGCCTCCCTCTGTACTACAATGATTCTATGATCCTAACCTTTTAAATAGCTTAAAGCAAACAAAACACTGAATGCAACATAAACAAAAAATGCTGCTAACACTCAGTAGTTCAGGCAGAAAAAAAATTAAGCAAACCACTAGTTTGAGAAACTGCAGACAGACATTCTTTCTTCTACGATCTTGTAGCGTCTAAATTAATTTTTGATGCTCCAATTTATATAACCACTTCTGATTTTCTCATACAAATCTTGGTGTTTTTAATCACAACCATAGGATAGTTCGATATTCTGGAAAATAGTCATTCAGATATACACATTTTCTCTTAAGGCTTGTTCAATGCAAGCACTCAAATTCTCTGCGCACACGCAAGTGAAATCAAGACAACCGATAAATCATTCAGCAACTGTTCAGGTTAATTTTGCATTCACCTGATATCTTGCTGACCAAGGTGAGTTTTGTCAAGAAGTAATCACTATTTCTCTTGCCCGATGTTTTAAATTAAATTTCTTACCAAAAGAAATGGTGGTGGTTATTTTAACGAAGGAGAAGCCATAATGCTCTACTATAGAGTATATTTGTAAGAGCATTATTTTTTTTACATAAACCCCTAAGACATTCTTCAAAAGGACACTATTTTCTGAAGTCAAGGTACAACAACATATACTTATTGTACGTATGGTCACACAATGCTTCAACTGTTTTTTCCCCCCAGTTTTCCATTTGTTCTTAAATCTAATGACTCATTTATTCACTTTTTTCTTGACTTACACAGGTTTCCTTAAAATCTTGTAAACCCTTTTTAAATGCAGAGTTTTGTCAGCACAGAAGCTACTCCGAATTGAATCAGATCACACCAACCTTAAACAGCTGAGTTAAGAGTTTGCAGGTGCTTGTGTTATTTTAAAATAACCCATCGCATAAAAACTCACTAGAAGAAAAAGGGCACTGATCAAAAGCCTTGTACATTTTAAAGTTGATTTCTTCCTCCTTTTCCAAGGAGAGAGAAAAGACAATTACAAAATCAGTTGGAGTCAAGGGCAGAGGCAACTTGAAACCACACACCGTCAGGTCTAAGGCACAGGCTGATGAGCATATGGTGAAGACTAGAAATGAGTCATCATTAATTTTGATCCAAACTACAGTTAAGTCAATTAAATTGAAATACAACAACAGCTTGGTGAATTTTCAAACGTGAACAGCAAAATGCGGTTCTGAAGTGCAAATGTTAAAATGCCTAAGAATTTTGTTTTGCAGTAGCTGAGCTAATAAGACTGATCCATGCTGCACAGAAAGCAGATCCGATTACACATTATTCTGTACCAATCCACCAGTGTTTGTGGTTAATAGAATATTTCCAGAGCCACTCAGGTACTTTAATCAAAATGTTAAAAACAGTAATGAAACCAATTTAGAAAACCACTCTGAAGTGTATAATGCATAGTTTTTAAGTTATGGCACAAAAACAGAGATTAACTCTGGGTTTCAGCATTTGGGTCCTCATCAAAATCAATAACTTTGAGGTCAAGTATCCTGCAGTTCAGATGTTACTAGTTGCAACAATTCAAGTAAATCACAAAAAATATATCTGCTTTGCTGTGCTCAGCAGATTACTGATATAGTAACTGAATGGTAATTTGAAAGACTGCATAAAGAAAGTGTTAAGTTTCTAGGATCCTAACTACCCTAGATAAATTAAAAATATCCAAATACAAGCACAATATTTTGAACAAAATTACTTTGTTAGCCTATTAGTGTGAACATTTCACAAATAGGAACAGCATTTTTAGATGCAATCAATAGGTCTACTTAAACAAAGCACAAACTTGAAAACCATTTGAATAGTTTAGAGCTTGGAATGGAAAACTGAGTAACAGCAATTATTTTGTTCATCCAGGAAATATGAATATATCAACGTAAACATCCAATTCCAAATGGGTTTCCAGTTCTAATGTGTCAAGTTAATTACATACTAAACACGTGCCTGCTTCCTAGGTAATCAAAGAACAGGAGCGGTGTTAAATTTATCAGGACAATGTGACTATCTCTGCACAAAACATGAGTTTTGAAAATGCCTCTGCAAACCTTTCAGCAGCCATTCTTCACCTGTGTTAGTGAACTTTAGCATACTATGCATCTAGAAGGCATCACATCTGAGCCATATTTTGCCTTCACCCAGACATGAATATTTCATGCATTAATCTTTGAAGAATGCCTGGGGGTGGAACACTGGTTTATACTTCATTTTCAAGCAGTGACATGGATGTCAACACCACTGCCACCACAGCAGAGATCAGTTAATACAAATACAGAAGCAAAATACTGCAAATGCTGGAAATCTGAAATTAAAAACAGAAAATGCTGGTAATACTCAGCAGGTCTGGCAGCATCTGTAGATAGAGAAACAGAGTTAGTGTTTTAGGTCTATGACCTTTCATCACAACCAGTACTAAATACTAACCTGTTCCAAATGAACTAAATCGATGTTCTGGGTTGCCTGTAGATTTCTCCAGCTGGAATAGTCTCCAAGCATCATTCATTAGATTTTTCTCATGCTCTGAGTCGACAGCATTGACTTCTCTATCTTTACAGCTGGCGTCAAACAAAGGACAGAGGAAAAACTGGGCAAACCTAGATTTGAAAAAAAAAGTACAATTACATCCACATCCCACTATAGCTGTTTTAAATAGAGCTCCATTGTACATTAGGTATCAAAATGTCAATATTGAAACTATTTACAAGTGAAGTATCGTAGATAACACATGTGTACTGTATGTCACTGGTTGAGAGTATGGGTGGGAAAAAAGATAAGAATTACATTGAATTCGAACAATGTCTTACCACCAGATCTTAGATTAGTGGGATGAACACTTATTCAATTCATTGATGGCAACGACCCAAAAATAAAAAAAAAGGGTCAGATTTTCATGCTTCCATCCACGTCAGGACAGAAGAGCCAGGATTTAAGGATTACGGGTGGGACCCCATTCCAAGATTCCTACCCCTACTCCCATCATATGGGATTTTTAAGGGCGCAGGAAGTGAGCTTCCAAGCTGCAATCCTGTCCTTGCCTATTCTATTACAGGGGTGGGTATTTTAGACTTCTAGTTGGGCCTGTTTAAGTTACGTTGTTCATGGCACCTCAGAGGAATTGTGAACCATGGGGAAACCCTAGTCTGGAGTTGGGAACTTTTTGACAGGCAGTTTCGAAAGGCGTTGACAACCTCACATGTCAATGCAATGGTGTATGATTAAGGTAAATACAATTTTAACAGAGTGACCATTAAATTGTTCAGAATTATGAAAGTGTTCAGATGCATTAAAGTACTTTATCCATTGCATAAAGTGTTCTTTTTTATTCAACAGTATTGAGATTTAGATTTTAATGTGTCATTTGGACCCTGTGAGTGACCCTTTTCTTTGATTGACAGTGCAGCCATCTATGGAGCCTTTGAAGCAGTGGAACTGATTATCCATTACTAGAAAAGATTTTATGTATTCAGCTCTAGGTTGAGGCTTTGTTCATACAGCCGTGCAATTGAATCTCATTATGAATACTTGACTAAACTCCAAACCCAACTAACAGATTCAGCTTAGCAGGGGTTGTTGACACAGTTGTTAAGAGGACCGAGTTTTGTTTTGATCAATAGTACATAAGTAGTTAGCAAGATTAAGGTTTTTGAATGGCTGTTCGTTTATATTGATAGTTTTATAAGCATCTCAAATACTTATTATGTTATTATAGGGTTTATGAGTTCTGTCCATAGTGGATACCAGGAGGGAGGGATGGCCAAGCAAGGGCTAGGTTCCCTAACACTCATGTAGAGAATTAGGCCAATGTCCCAGTGGAGAGATGTTAAAAGCCCACCTCAGCATCCCCCTGCCTTGGGCCTATTTCCGGAGGCAGCAGCTCAGGCTATAGTTCGCCCCTGCCTTCCCACCATGAAAATAACATGGGCAGGCACTACCGGGCAAGAGGCTGGATCACGATATTGGGAAATGACCCAACTCATGATGTCTGCTTCAAAGATGAAAATCTGGACCATAAGCTTGGATGCAGGAGTCCTACAAGGTCTCTAAGGCTCCATCTGAATGGAAAATATGCAGGATAATTATTGATCCAATTAGGATCCATATTCATTAATGTTCTATAGGCTATGGTCTGTGAAGAAGGTGGTAATCTGATCAGAAAATGCTTGATTTGACATTGGACAAAAAGGACAAAATGGTTCTCACCACAATATAGTATGTTTGATACTAAATCCAGATTTACATCACAAATCAAACTTAATAAATGTAAAAATTATACCAAGCAAGCTATAATGCACTACAGAGATCATCCTCTGTCAAGCTTCCCCACATTTTAAATTGCAGCACAGAAAGTTAATTGCAGGCCAAGATCAATTACAAAAAGAGAGGGAGAGAGATAGGAGAAACAAAACTTCAGTGTACAAATTCCCTCTGCAAAAAAAAGTGTTGAAAATTACAATTATATGAATTATTCAAACTTTATCAAAACATGAATACAAAATATATACATCCATTTGCCAACAGGTAAACTTCCCCATCCAAATACACTGAAATCAGCTGTCCCATTTCTCAACCAACATAAAGAGTAGCACCATAGTTGGGTCATTCACCTAAGGGTGAGGGGAGGTGGTTACGGTTATGTCGTGAGACAAGAACTTGGCAAGGATATAGCAATAATGAAGATAGCACGTGATTGCGGGTGGGTAGGCAAGCACACAGGAAGTAGAAAAACTTGAAACTATATTGTCATTATTTACCGGTTCAGGGCACCCTCTAAATGCTCATTTGATACATCAAAATAGTAGTTGGTGTGTTCTCCACTGGTGAATGCATTTGAACTCCCAGCATGTTCACTGAGGAACTGACTGTACTCATTCTCCTTTGGATACTTTTCAGTCCCTAGGAAAAGCATATGTTCACAAAAGTGGGCAAGTCCAGGTATATCTTTGGGATCTGCCAAGGAGCCTGAAAACCAATAAAAAAAAG
Source organism: Cetorhinus maximus (assembly GCF_964194155.1). Classification (NCBI taxonomy): domain Eukaryota; kingdom Metazoa; phylum Chordata; class Chondrichthyes; order Lamniformes; family Cetorhinidae; genus Cetorhinus; species Cetorhinus maximus. The sequence goes on from NC_135898.1 coordinate 77,202,638, forward strand.
AGAAAATTTAAAACTGCAGGGTCAACTGAATTTTGTGCTTAATCCTGAACATTTTCCTTATGCCATTCAAAAACCAATTATAAGTGATGGATGAGCACCTTTTTAAAAAAACATAATAGAAAACACACATACAGAACAATGTCATTGAGCCAAAAGCTGTCTCACTTACAAAAAAAGGGGCTCGTTTTTCAAAACAAAAATTGTACGATTACATTTTAAAAAATTACTAGACACGAATTGCTGATTTGCAGCAATTTGAGTTGTATAGGTGACTTCAGTTGGTTCAAAAATTTTTGTGGAGGGCAAAAAAAAGTCAAATTAAATCAGCTGGATAATGAATTTAATGAAAACATTGGCAAATGTTTCTTCTTAAAAATTAAATTAAGTTTAATAGGTTCTGCTCATGATATCCTGAGTATAATTTGCCACCACTCCTCCCAAAAAGATTTACAGCCTCCAGAGAGAAAGATATGTTTTAGGAAAACTATCCAATAGAGCATTCACCAAAACAACTAGCCCCATCTAATAATTGCATATTTGCTAAGCAAATATTCAGTGGTTACATTTCAAAATAGACCGTTAGATACCAAAAGTTTTATCAGAATATTCACCAATCTTTTGATTTGCTTTATCCTATTACCTACATTTAGATCTCGGACCTCAGCTGTTATTTATCACACTGATACCAAGAGTAATCTAAATAACTTCTAATCAATTCTTCAACATTAGTGTATTTCTACTGCATCCCAAAGAGGACAAGATACATATTACATTGATTTCAGTCAAAGAATCATATTCAACATTATTTAATTTCTTAAACACAAGAACACTTTTCTTCAATTTAATCTTCCAAACTAGTTTCCTTTATTTTGGCTAAGGTGGTGGGGGCGTGAGAAGAGGAGAAATCTTTATGTTGTTCTGCCTTCAGGCATTTGTACACCTGTACCTTCTCAACTGATCTATTCTACGGCCTCCACTCTGAACTGGCTGCCAGGTGATGCACAAGACATCACTGGGTGTTTTTCTGTGTTTTGCTTAAAATCAAGCAATGCAGAACATGTGAAATTAGGAACACTGGTGAAGGACAGGTGCACATCCAAATCCCATCACCGGAGGTGCAACATGTTAAGAATCGCAAATGATGAAATTAAGCTAATTTAAAATTCAGCTCAATCTCCTCGACAATCATATGGGTGGAAATACATTAATCAAAAAGGAGAATTATTTAATTCAACCATCTATTGCAAGGAATTAGAAAAGTTGCCATCTGATTTCAGTCAGTCAGGATGTGTTATAGCTGGCCTCTGGATTGCTCTCCTGTATCCAGGTCCGAAAGTCCACGTATACAGACAGGATTAGGCTCTAAATCTTTCAGAGCAAAATACCTTGCTGTTATATTTTGTCTAATCATTTTACAACGGAGTGTTTATTTAGCAAGGAAGACGGACAGAAGGAATTTGTTACAAAAACAGTGCAGGTTTTTTTGGTAAGCAACAAAGTATTTTCTTTCCATGGAGCATTACAGGTATCTTTTCTTAACTTCTTGTCAGGAAGTTGAGACAGCGTTTGGTGCAAAGCAACAGACAGGAGAGGTCACATGAACGGGAGAAATGCGAATCAGAAGAGAGGAACTCAGCGAATACAGCTCCAGAGTACAAGGAAGTGACAGTCTAACACAGAACAAGGGAAAGGGGAGAGCAGACAGAAAACAACCAGAAACCTATTCACTGTTACTTGCTCGTGATATTAAAGAGCCTGTAATTGTGTTTTGTAACAAAGTTGCCACATATAATTGGCTAAAATGGTGTTAAAGAGACAGGATGATTATTAAATGAGATAAATAAAAAGGATTTAAGATCCGAAGAATATGGTAATTAACAAACTGGAAATACTCCAGCCCCAGCGGAAAGTACTCATTTTCCTTCAGGAAGAGATTCTTACTAATTTACTAAGGAAGGCAGGTAGAAATATAATTATATAAAAATCTGTTGCATATTCAAGCAGGGAAATGCAGAATGTGGTGTCTAGACGGTTAAAAAAAAACATAGCCAGCAATGGTGCAGCAAAGGGAAACTAGAGGCCAAAGCTGAAGGAATGGAGAGTTCTTGGACTAGGGATGGTTACAGAAATAAGGGAGGAGAACGATGGCAGTAAAAGAAGTTTGAATAGTGTTTGGGGAACTGAAACCCATGAAGGTCAACAAGGACAGATGTGATAGTGAGCAGGACTTGGTACAGACTGGATATGAATAGCAAAGTTTTGGATCAATTCAAGTCTGCAGAGCATGGATGAATGCAATAATATAAAAGCAAAATACCATGGCTGCTGGAAATCAAAAACAAAAATAGCTGGAAAAACTCAGCAGGTCTGACAGCATCTGTTGAGAGGAAGTTAACAGAGTTAATGTTTCAAGTCCGTATGACTCTTCATCAGAACTAAAGAAAAATAGAAATGAGGTGAAACATAAACTGTTTAAGGGGGGTGGGACAGGTGGAGCTGGATAGAGGGCCAGTGATAGGTGGAGGCAAAGGAGAGATTGCCAAAGATGTCATAAGCAAAGGTCAAAGGGGTGTTAACTGTGGTGATATTAGCTAAAGGATGTGCAAATGGTGACATTAAGGGTAGAAAGCAGGATGAGCAAGTGACAGATGGCCCTGTGGGGGTGGGGTAGGGAGAAGGGATCGAAATAGGCTAAAAGCTGGAGATAAAACAGTGGGTGGAAATAAATATTTAAAATAATAATAATAGAAATAGGTGGGAAAATAAAACTATATTAAAAACATGTATATTAAAGAAAAAAGGGTATCAAAAAGTGGGTGAGGATGGAGGAGAGAGTTCACGATCTGAAGTTGTTGAACTCAATGTTAAGTCCGGGAGGCTGTAAAGTGCCTAATCGGGAGATGAGGTGCTGTTTCTCCAGTTTGTGTTGAGCTTCATTGGAACATTGCAGCAAGCCAAGGACGGACATGTCGGCATGACAGCAGGGTGGTGTGTTGAAATGGCAAGTGACAGGAAGGTCTGGGTCATGCTTGCGGACAGACCGAAGGCATCTGTCACTTGCTCATCCTGTTTTCTACCCTTAATGTCACCATTAGCACATCCTTTAGCTAATATCACCACCATTAACTCCCCTTTGACCTTTGTTTATGACATCTTTGGCAATCTCTCCTCTGCCCCCACCTATCACTGGCCCTCTATCCAGCTCCACCTGTCCCATCCCTCCCTTAAACAGCTTATATTTCACCACATTTCTATTTCTCGTTAGTTCTGATGAAGTCATACAGACTCGAAACGTTAACTCTGTCTTCCTCCCCAGAGATGCTGTCAGACCTGCTGAGTTTTTCCAGCCAATTTTGTGTGGATGATGAAAGGCTGGCCAGCATTTGAACAAGCCAGGTGTGGAAGTGGAAAAAGGCAAGGATAACTACTTCAACAGCATGCTGGCTGAGGAAGAGTCTGAGGTATGCAATGCTTCTGCAAATCTAGAAGTTAGCTATCATTGCGATGGAAGATATGGACCAAAGCACAGCTCAGGGTTAGGTAGGGCACAGAGGTTGCAAACAGCCGTCTTCAACCTGAGAAAGTGGCCAGGGAGGGAAATCAGTGGCAAAGGCACAGAGTTTTTGGCAGGGCAATGATAATAGCACCGTTTTCTCCATAGTTTAACTGGGGGAAACTGCAGCTCAACCAAGGCTGGGTGTCAGACAACATGTTACCAGAAGAATATCCAATAAATTAGAGTTTGCATCTACAGGGGAAGAAAACTGGGAAAAACAACTTTGAAGGTGAAAACAATTGTGCCAATTTAAATGATTAGTTCAATATGCCCTATCAAATGCTATAACAGACTCAAAATGGTTCACTTATTACTCCTAGCATCACATATGAAAGCCTTCAAATCCAGGCAAATTTGATTATCTAGTTAATATTGTATTAAAGGATCACAAGGTACAACCTTTACTTGGAAGTTTTCTGTCGCTTTTCTAAAGGGTGCCATGCCTATTACAGGTAACAGTACAACACATCTGACTGGCTCAGTCTGAGGGGTAAGGTAAAAGTATACCTGGATGCACATTCTTTTTGAGCTGCTCCAAACAAAAACCCATCAATCTCCAATGGGTTAATAATTAAAAACCAATTAGCAGTAATAACCATAAACATGACTTAATTGCTGAATGGGGTACAGGTTTACTTAAAGGATTCACGTATAACAAAGGGAAAAAAGCAGAGAGAACTATTAATGTTTTAGTTGATATTAAGCCAGGATATAGAACTCTTTATACCAATGTGAACATCCAGAGCTGCAGAGGACTTGTCAGTAGTGGGATCATGAATGAGTAATACACGGACGTCATTAGAGAGTTCCAATCCACGATATTCACGCTTATCCTCAGGAGATTTGACAACATCGGTCACTATTCCTTTGATTGCAGGATTATTCATTCTCAGGTTTCTTGTTGGCTGCAGGCTGCAAATGGGAAACAGTTCAGTAAATATATTGAATTACTGTACCTTTGCTGCAGAAAAACTATTGGTGGAAATACAAACCCATGTATACAAGTCATGAATAGTATCTCAAATTGAAAGTGCTATCATCCGTAGACGTTATTGGATGCAGTTCCTCGAAGACAATTTGTATTAAATTTCAAACAAATACTTTGATCTAAGAAAGCCTTTTAATTGATGAAACAGGGACAAATATCAAGGAAGACATTGGCGTAATAATGAAAGGCTGATATCAACAAAGAAATGGTTCACAAATGCAATAATTTTAAATGGCAACTAGTTTGTGTTTTCAAAGCCCTTAACATAGAAGGAATCTGACTGGATGGCACAAGCTGGAACTCTCCCAATAACTCAGTTTATAAAGGCAACGTGTAGCTTGACTTTACAAATTACAATTGCCAGTCTGATTGCCAGTCAATGCTGATCTTTGCTCGTATGGCAGAGGGGACACTCCAAGTGACCATACCACTCATGGGCTAGGGTTTCTCACGACTGTTCCATTACCCCATTGACAGCAGCTGGATAACACCCAAGTGTGGACACCGAGTCAAAACAGTATCAGGCTTGGCTGCAACAATCCCCCACTGATGTGCCTCGACTCCAAGAAGGGTCACCTTGTGCCAGAGGTAGACTATGAGTCTATGGAGCCATGCACCTATGGAACCACATCCTATTAAATAATACCTCTGAAACTATTTATCTTTTTCTCTAAACAAAAAAAGCTAATTGTTATATTGGGCATTACTGGTTCACATCTCAGGCAAAATATAAAGACTTTCTGCCCTCATGGAAAAAAATCCCATAACATCCAACATAAACAGGAAACGTTGGAAATGGTCAGCAGATTAGGCAGTATCTGTGGAGAATTAAAGTGAACATTTCAGGTCAGTGACCTGGGAAAATAAAAGAAATGAAAGATCAGTCAATGAGGTGTAAATGGCAAAGGCAGCATTATTGACAGCACCTGCCGTCCGAAAAAAAATGGAAGCAATGGTTATAATCTGAAATTGTGGAACATGATGTTGAGTCTGGACAGTTGTAAAGTACCTAATCAAACGAGAGGTCCTATTCCTCAAGCTTCATGGTGGTAGGGTAACATAGCAGTCATGTCATTATAATAGCAATCCTGGGGACTAATGATCCGAAGACATAAGTTCAAACCTCACCATGGCAGCTGAGGAAATTTAAATCCAATTAATTAAATAAATCTAGAAAAAAGCTAGTCTCAGTATTGGTGGCCATAAAAAAAAAGCTACTGAACTATCCTAAACCATCTTGCTCACTTTCCCCACATTTCAAAAAGTATTTCATTGGCTGAAAGCACCGAGATATCTGATGGCTGTGAAGAGCACGATATAAATGCAGGGGAAATAAATCTGCCATCCTTACTCAGTCTGGCCTACATGTGACTCCAGACCCACAGCAATACAGTTGACTCTTAGCCCCCTGACAGTGGGCTGCGATTGACAGAGCTGCTAAGTGGTACCTACTCACGAATAACCTGCTCCCTAATGCTCAGTTTGGGTTCTGCCGGGACCACTCAGCTCCAGGCCTCATTTCATTCTTGGTCCAAACATGGACAAAGTTGAATTTCAAAAGGGGAGATGAGTGACTGCCCTTGACAACAAGGAAGCATTTGACCGAGTGTGGCATCAAGAAGCCCTAGTAAAATTTAAGTCAACAGGAATCAGGGGTAATCTTGCCATTCGCTGGAATCGTGGCTAGCATAAGGATAGTTTTGGTTTTTTTTGGAGGCCAATCATCTCAGCCCCAGGGCATCACTGCAGGATTTCCTCTGGACAATGTCCGAGGCCCTAGCATCGTCAGCTCCTGCACCAATGACCTACCCTCCATCATAAAAAGTCAGAAGTGGGGATGTTCACTGATGATAGGGGCTAAACACTGTGCATTCGTAACTCCTCAGATAATGAAGCAGTCTGTTTCCATATGAAGCAAGACCTGGACAACATTCAGGCTTGCACTGATAAAAGTTCACACCACATAAGTGCTGGGCAACGAATGCCTTTAACAAAAGAAAATCTAGCCACCACCCCTAGATATTCAGTGGCTTACCATCACAATCCTCCACCAGCAAAATCCTGGAGGTTACCATTGATCAGAAACTTACTGAATCAGCCATTTTAACACTGTGGCTGCAGGAGCAAGTCAGAGGCCAGGGAATCTCCAACAGGTAACTCACTTCCCAACTCCCTTTAACCTGGCCATCATCCACAAGGCACAAGTCAGGAGTGTGATGGAATGCTCTCCACATGCCTGGATGAGTGCAGCTCCAAAAACACTCAAGAAATTCGACACAATGCAGGACAAAGCAAGATGCTCAACTAGGACCCTATCCACCACTAGCGCACTGTGTCTGCAGTATGTACCACTTACAAAGATGCACTGCATAAACCATCAAGGTTCCTTGCGCAGCACCTTCCAACCTCTACCACCTAGGAGAACAAGGGCAGCAGATGCATGGGAACACCACCATCTGCAAGTTGCCCTCCAAGTTACACACCATCCTGACTTGGAACTATATTGTGATTCCTTGCTGTCACTGGGTCAAAGTCCAGGAACTCCTTCCCTAAAAGCACTGTGGGTGTTCCTACACCACCTGGCTAGTAATGGTTCAAGAAGGCAGCTCACCATCACCTAAAAGGGCAATTAAGGATGGACCAGAAATGCTTATCTTATCAGCGATGCCCACATACCATGAACTAAAATAAATGTAAGTGGCAGAGGACAAGAGGGGTCAGAGTGGACATGGGTCAGAGAATTAAAATGGCAAGTGAACAAAAGCCAAGGGTCACTCTTGCAGACTTTAACAGCAGCTGGGAACAGACATCACTAGCAAGGCTTGCGTTTATTGCCCATGTCTTGGGAAGGCAATGGCAGACCTTCTGCTTGAATCACTGCAAAAAACTTCAAGTGTGATCTTTCATTTAAAAATTACAGTCAGGGATAATTATTTTCTGTAGCACCAATAAAGTTAAATATTAAAAAAGAGATATGGATTTTATATAATTTACTTAAGAGAGGCAAGTGGTGACTTCACATTCAAATCTCAATTTCTTAAGGCGTATTCGGACAATTTAGTCATTAATGTTGCACACTTTTAAAGCCAAGTTTAAACTGCAAAGCTGAAACAGCTTCTTCATACTAACACCCATGGCATATTTGTACACGTTTAGCATCGTTATGAAACAAATTCATTTTGCAGAAATCTTACTGTTATAGCGTAAATGCAGCCCTAATTCACCAAGGAGGTAAAGGGGGGGGGGGGGGGGAGGAGAAATAACTGCCAAGTGTAGCCAATCTTGGATGATTTAAGAAATTTACTAAGAGAAATACGATAACTAAAACATCCCATTCCCTCTTTCAATTAATCCTTTTCCTGGTGGATTTTGCATCAGGTGATGAAAATGTACAAGTGACACAGGGTGTAGTAGAGAGTACATGATTCTCTGGCACGTAAAGCGTTTTAAATTTTTGCTTATAAGCAAAAGCTCACTTCTGGCTAAAAACGCGAGAATCAGCTGTTCGGGAACCCGGATTCAGTCCCTACCAGAGGCACAGCAAGTCCTATGTAATAGCAGCACAGCGGACCATGCAACGGACAAGGAAATTGGAAATTACATCCCATTCGCTGGCTAGAGCTGATCACTCAGCCTGGCATCTGTTGCAAAAGTAAAATAGTTTATGATAAGTTTTCTTGTGAAAGTTTTCAGGAATCTGGAGGGGAAAAAGACAAATAACTGACTCCTCTTGAAATTCTTAAAAGGCGAGGGCACAAGCAGTATGTTTTATTTGAGAATAAAATCTTCTTTGCTGACTTGTGCAGGCGTAAAACACATGCAGATGCTCTGAAAATAAAATCGCACCAAAAAGTTTTGAGTGAATTGGTAAATGCTGATTGGTTTAATTCGGAAGTCAGTGACAAGAAAGCGTCAAGGAGGACAAAGATTAAAAGAAATGTTGTTATGCCGCTTTGCCGTTCGTCGTAGCTCAGGCAAAGACCATCACAACGTAACAAAAAAAAACTCAACAAACATTTGAAGCAGGGCAGATCAAAACTGTATGGAGACTTCAGGGCAAGTTGGATGAGTTTTGGATTTTGCCCTAGCAAAAGAGTTATGGAATGCTCTTAAAATGGAGCAGGGCTAAATGTGTTAGAAATATAGAAATTTACAGATCTTCCAAACCACTTTCAGTTCCTTCCACCACTTAAATGTCACAGATTTTACGGAAGTCTGTTGCTACCCCTAATAAAAACAGAAATTATTGAATGGAGGGGGGGGGGGGGGGGGGGGTGTGGGTTGGCTAAACTCGTTCAGCTGCTCACTGAATAAAATCGCAGAGACATTAGAGGAGCCTGTTTTGTTCTCACACCGTGAAATACATGATAAACGTTAAAAAAAATAAGTGCCGTTAAAAAAAAAACAGGAAGAAAGGCAGGCATTGCACTGGGGGGGGGGGGGGGGATTTGTGGTAAAAGGAAAATAAACTTCTGAAACTCGGGTACTCCAGAGGGGGGGGGGGGGAGAACAACGCTGCCCTGAGGTACCAACACTACTCAAACTTGTGTTAACACTCCCAACTCACAAGTTCCCAATTCTCGGCACTCTCCCGGAATGACCAACCCGCAGCCACCTTTAACCGCCGCTTTTCTGGGGCATCACCGAAGGCCCCAAAGCCGGTTTAATCCCGATGACGGGATGGACGGTTTACCCCCACCCCCGAAACAGCTGTCAACCCAACCACACAAAAAATAAAATAACCTTCACCCCCCCCCCCCCTCTCGACATGACTCCCCGCCTCATGGCGGGCGGGAGGCCTCGACACATCCAGCCGGCCGACAGACAGGGCCTGCGGTCTTTGGTTCGGGCCGGGGGGTGGGTGGAAAGAAGGCCGAGCCCCCGCCATTCTTAACCCTCACTAGGCCTCCGCGCTTCCGACAGGGGCCCCCCCCGGGCACTTACCGCTGGCACCGGGAGGAGAGCTGCAGGAAGCGCCGCACACATTGCATGTCCGCCCGCCACCTTTTCACTCAGCCGCCCACTTTCACAGGGCGGGCGGGAGGGAGGGAGCCGGTTCCCGAGGGTGTGGGAGGAGGAAAGAGAGACCCGACCTTCCGTCGCGCCGCGATCCTACTCACTTCAACCCGCCAGCGTCCTCTCTCCAAAGGCCGTGTCCTGCCCAACGGCCCCTCGCTCGGTTTGTGGCTCCTGACCGTCCGCGCCCACCCAGCACCAGCAGCAGCAGCAGCAGCGGCGGCTTCGGGCGGGCAGGCGGGCAGGCAGGCCTCGCGGGGGGTGGGGGGCGGGGAACAGGCCGCTGACCCGCAGCCACCTGCTGTAATACCCGGTAAGATCGGCCCTCGCCTTGTGTGACATCACAATAAAGCTGATATCACCGTCTTATATACACCACCCGTGCTGATGTCATCACCACACAATCTTTGTTCCATGCTCATGGAATTAAGCTCACCTAAAATAATAAAATATGATGGGTGGGGTGGTGGTGATGGGGGAGTTTATAACAGTGATGGCTCTCGCACCCTTGGAAAAGCTTGGCCCCCCTGAACCAATACAGCCTCTGGCTTATATCAATGTTTAGCTTCATCCAATTCCTGGTCACTGCCATTGCTTTGCCCGCACCTCACGCCACTTCAATGGCCCGGATTTTGAGGCGAATGCCGCTGAGAAGTTCGCCATTATTCCGGGCCACAACAGAACCGCAACTTACGGTGGGTCGCCCACTTTGTCGCTGAAGTCCGGAAGTTGCGGTTCTCCTGCGAGGGCTGCAAAAAGTGCCCACGCTGATGGTCCCGCCGGGAATCGTCAGCATGAAAACTTCGGCTGATTTGTTTCGGGCTGCTCAGGGCCTCTCATATCAAGAGGTGTGTCAAACCACTCCCGCAACCCCTCCCTCCCCATTACACCCCCCGCCCCCGCGGAGCCCTGGCTCTGGTCACCCCCCCTGAAAAAGGGTAAGAACATAATTTAAATGTAGTCAACAGCGTATGCCTCCACTTTGCTGCTGATCACATATTCCAAGCCATTGCCTCTCTTCAGGTAAAACACAAGTAAGGAAGGACAATGAATCATATCGTTGGTGTTGCTCATAATTCATACAACATATGCTCACCCCCCACCCAGCCTAGCTAAAATCTCCATTCACAGGTCAGGGTATACTTGCAGTCCATAATCTCAGCAAATTTATTGGAAGCCTGTATTTTCAGTGCTCAGTTCATAGCACCCTCGCCTTTGAATCAGAGGGTTGTGGGTTCATGTCCCACTCCCGGAAACCAAGAACTGTGATTGTACTCGAAAGAGTTGCAATCTGTGACTGTTGATAACTCGAAAGAGTTTCCTGGTTAATTAGCTTTTTCATAATTAGCTCTCATACTGAAGTCTACCTGCCTCGTTTCAATGTCAGTTGCAATCTTTTGTTTTCCTTTTCACAAAAGTCTCCATGAACTCATTAAAATGGAAGAATCGACCATGACCATGATTGTAAAGGAGTTTTTTGGGTGGTTTATTTCTATAGTTTTGGCAGAAGATTTGCTTATTATTGATTTTAGATCACTGGACCAAGCAATAAACAAATCCTCTTGCTATGGATTTAGGACTGACTATTCCTGTATGTTCAATATGAAGTTCATACTGACTATTCCATAATTCTATCCCTCAAAGAATTCAGTACTACCACTCTGTGACCCCACTTGATGCAGCCCTGTTCACATCACATCTCATTAAAATTGTGGAATGGTTTCAGTTCCTCACCTGTACACTGGTCAAACTTTGTCCATCCATTCAATCTCCGCTTGTAGATTCTTTTCAACAGAATCTTTCTGTGTTCCAGCTGTAATTTCAGTTGCTGATATTGGAAAGTGCTCATCCACTACTTGTGTTATGAAGATTGCATCTTAATAGACTACATCTGAGTTCTCATGCATTCATTCTCTTTTGAACTGTGATATTCAATGTTGTAGTCTTACTGAAAGAGAAGTGCAGCCCAGTGTTGCATCCTTGACACTGCCATCATCAGTATTTTCTACCCAACAAATACTGGTGTAACTTTTTGATTCCGAAAATAATTCCAAGCCCTTCCCTTTCTATTTGCACATAGTTACATTCATTCTTGGTCAGTGTATGCAATGTAAATGTGAGGGCTTTCTTGACCATCATCCATGACAATGACAGATTACTGAACAACTCCATATTTTGAAGCATCGCATGCTAGCTTCAGGTCATGATTTGTGTCATAATGAATGAGCAGTGCATCATTGGTCCAGCCTCCGTTACATGCATCATAATCATCTTGTTGTGATTTAGACCATTCCCATTTGACATCTTTCTTCAACAACTCATATAGTGGAGCTAACACCGTTGTAAGCTCAGGTAGTTATCACAAATTTGGACCACGACTAGAAAAGATCTAAGCCCAGACACATATTTTAACTCTGGGGCATTGACTATAGCCTCTATCTTCTTTTTCTCTGGCTCTAGCCCCTTTTCATTGAATTTCAGGCTAAGGTACATTATCTCAGATTGCACAAAAGCGCACTTGATCCTTTTCAAATTCACATTGTGATCATTGAGTCTTTTTAACATTTCCTCCAATGCTTGAAGATTCTCTTCCTCTGTTGCGGTCGTGATCAATATTATTACAACCAGTCCCTGGGTGAGGTTCCCGAATTTGTTAACTTTCCAAATGGGACCCCAATTTGGTTACACTCCCAGGTGAGGAGGAATGAGCTGGCTCCCCTTCTTTATTCAACCCCCTTGGTTGGTTGGGACAAGGTTAATTTAAAAGGGATCCCTTCCCCCGTGGATACCTTTTTCAAATTCAAATGTTTTTTTTTAGAAGGAGCCAATTTAGCCAGGCTTTCTAGAGTCATAGAAAGAGTAAGTTTATCACTTACTACACACCTGAGAAAAATAATAAAAATGCAACACACATACACACAGATCAGAAATGAGAAGTTACGAGACCAAATAAAAGTTTTAACAAGTGTACAAATCAGTCTGTGGCTTGTCCGTGAGGTGTTGATGGCGAAACATTGTGGCCGTTAAGTTGGGTGATTCCGGTAGAGCTGACTTTGGCAGCTTTGCAGTTGGTTTGGAGACACTTGGTTCTGCAGGTTGGCTGAAGAAGCTATTCTATTTCCTTTTTGATTGTGGCTTCTTCTGAGCCTTGCCTCCAACAACAGAGGAAGAGAGAGAGAGAGAGAAAGAGAGGGAGAGAGACTTTGTCTGCAACTGCAGGGGTAACTAGTTGGTCGTCTTCTTCCTGTCTCACACACAGCACACCAGTACACACTGCACTGCTATGCAGCTAGCTTTTTAACCCATTTTCCCCTGTGTATTCCTGCAAGGGAAAATAACAAGTGTTGCACCCAGAGTCTGTTTTCTTTCATCTCCTACCATTTTACACATTCAGACATAAATCAACAAGAGATGGACTTTAGGTGACTGCTGAGATGTGGTAATCAGTCTTTGTCTTTGCAACCACAGGTTAAAGTTCAGTCTTTTGCATCTTTCCTATCTCCCTTTCAAGTGTATCTGCTTGAAGAAAGCCATGACATCTTTTCGCGACATTCCAAGTTCTCTCAGGACAAGTCTGTCAGTATAATCCGCATAGGAATTTTCCAAAAAGTGGTCACTTTACACCATCAGCCATCTTTTGCTCATTGTCCTTGCTCGTATTTCTTTAAAAACACACATCTTCCTTAAAAAGTTCAATATAACTAATTTGTGGCTGTAATCAGCTTTTCATAACAATATATCGCCCTGATTCAACAAGTGATTTTTTTTCGATCATGGGATGTGGATATCATTGGCTGCTGCCCATCACTTGTTCAGAGGGCATTTTTTAAGAGTCAACCACATTGCTGTGGGTCCGGACTCACATCTAGGCCAGACCAGGTAAGGGCAGCAGATTTCCTTCCCTAAAAGACATAAGTGAACCAGATAGGTTTTTACAACAATCGACAATGGTTTTGTGGTCATCATTAGACTTTTAATTCCAGATTTTTATTGATTTCAAATTTCACCATTTGCCATGGTGGAATTCAAACCCAGGTCCCCAGAGTATTACCCTGCGTCTCTGGATTACTAGTCGAGCGACAGTACCACTATGCCATTGCCTCCCCATGGAAGACCTTTAGACCAGGAAGAGCAGGAGTGCTCCTCCGGGCCTTGCAAGGAATCTTTGGGCCTCTCCAGTCCTGGCCTTCCCACTCACCACTAGCATCACTTTCGAGACTCCACTTCCCAGCGCTAATCTTAATGGGGCTATTCCCTTGAGCCTGCGGTGGCATCAGCCTCCTGCCAGATTTCCTGCTCCTTCCAGCAGTCCTTGCAAAATCTTGTCCATTGTAACTTGGAAGATTTTTGGAGATGATTTCACATCATAGGGAAATTTAATGGAAGAGTATGACCCCATGTGTCATTTATTGTGAGGTACTGTTGACTCTCTCTATCCATACTATTATTATTATTCTTTTTGAGTTCTCTGCCCGAACACAGGTCTGACCCACAGTGCTGCGACCTCCACCACGGATAGGGCAAGGAAGCAGGTCTCAAATCCACCTCAGCCAGAACAGGGATCGAACTCCATGCTGTTGGCCATCCAGCCGACTGGCCTCCTGAGAAAAAGGAGTTGCTGTGGTAACATACATGTTGTGTAAGTATAGATAATGATGGTAGAGGCTTCAATTTCTTTCCATCACATGGCTGATCAGGCATCTCTCCCATTCTTACCACCTGCTACTGGCGTATGCTGGAAGGATTTACAATTTGATACTCAACCTGTTTTAGCCACATTATGAACGCAACTTCCATGGCCATCAAGTCCTAGAGTGGGACTTGAACCTGGAGCTTCTTGCCCAAAGGCAGAGACATTACTACTGCATCACAAGACCTCCTCCTATCCATTTTAAGCTGTGCATAAGCACGAGACAAATCCAACTTTGTGAATGTCATGGATCCCACACAAAAATCTTAGGAAGTCAGTAATGGATACTGCTTATCGTCCACTGCCTGGATGATTGTGATTTTGTCATCCCCACATAGTCTCACGGCTTGGTTTGACTTGGACACAACTACAATTGGAGTTACCCAATCACTGTAGTCAGTTTTCACGAACATACCATTTCTCTCTAGCGTCTATAGTTTTTCTTCAACCTGAGTTTTGAGAGCATTAGAAACAGGCCTGGCCTTGCTACATACTAGTCTTGCATCCGGCCTGATTCGGGTGTGTCCTTCTACACTTCATAACTGTCCTTGAAATGTTTCTGTAGTTCTTCAATAGTTGATCAGGTTCCTTGGTCATCTCAACTACAAAAAATTGTTTCCAATCTAACTTCAGCTAGCAAAGCCAGTTTTTGCCCATTAACATTGGTTTGTTGATACATCTCATTACAGCAATGGGTAAATTGAGGGATTTGCCCCAATATCAAACATTGCACTCGATTTGTCCACGTTTCTAACACTTCACTAAAAGAAAGTGTGGTATTGAACTAAGATGATTCTAGATTTAATTCCCAAATCAATTTGGCAAATGGCAAAAGCACAACAACTGGCCTTCATACCTTTGGATTAATCAGCTCTGCAACTGCGCAACTTGTCATAAATCTAGGTTAATCCCTGAGTTGACAGGGTTGTCCTATCAGAACTGATTGAGTAAAATGGGTTCATATCTTCTAGCGTTCAGAAGAAGGAAAGGTGATCTTATTGAAACATATGAAATTCTTAAAGGGCTTGACAGGTTGAATGCTGAGTAGCTATTTTCCTGGCAAGACAGTCTAGACTAGTTTCAGGGTAAGGAAGGGGTCAGCCATTTAAGATGGAGATTAAGAAAAATTTACTCATTCAGACTTGTGAATCTTTAGCATTCTCTACCCAAGAATGTGTGGGATACTCAATCAATGAGTATATTTAAGAATGAGATCAATAGATTTTTAGATGCTATGGGAATCAGTAGATATTGGTGATAATGCATGAAAGTGAAGTTGATGTAGAAGTTCAGCCATGATCCTCGTGAATGACGGAGCAAGCTCAAGGGTCTGTATGGTCTACTTCTGCTCCCATTTCTTATGTTCTCAACCACAGAAGAAGGTTACTTGGCCTTTTTTTATCATGCCAATTCTTTACTAGAGCCATCTAAGATTAATCCCATTGCCCTGCTGTCTTGTCACAGCACTATACCTTTCTCTATTTCAAAAACTCATCCAGTTTATGTTTAAACTACACTGCATTACTGTTCCATGACAAAGCATTCCATGCTCAAGTAAACCTTTCAGTAAAGAAACTTCTTCTATCCTCTTTCCTCATTCGTGCTAATAACACTAAATTGATAACTTTTTAACATTTACTGCCCAACTAGAGGAAATAGTCTTTCCCTTTTGCCACTTCAAAATTCCTTTAAATCTCAATTAAATCTCCACTTAACCATGTTTTAACTTGCTTCATGGTCAAAATTCCCAGTATCTTAAGTATTTCCTATAGAATCTGGTATAGTTTCTTGTCCCTGGCATAATCCTGATGAATCTATGCTGCATGATCGCTATGTTTCTAATGTTCTTTTACAATCGAGTACACAAAACTACACATAATACTCCTAACAGTGGCTTTACAATTGTCTTGTACAAATGTATCGTTACTTCTTTAGTGCAGTACTCTATGTCTCTACTTATCTAACTCAAAATGTTATCAGCCTTTTTCATGGCTTTATTCACTTGCCCCTGTACATTAGCGAATTATATTTTTGAAGTGTGAGTCACTCTGTTCTGTTCAACCATACCCTTCGACAGCCTTCCATTCTGTGTTCTTCCTCCTACAATATTTTACCTCAAAACGTTCCACGTTAATTTACATCTGCTACCTGTTTTTCCATTCAACCAACCTGTGTACGTTCTTCTAGTGTTTGTCACAATGTGCCTTACTGTTTGCGAAACCATTAATTTGTGTTGTCAGCAATTTGTGCTGCCCTTTTCCCAAGTCCAAACTGAGAACAAAAGTGGACCCAGAACAGACCTTTAGGGTACAACACTTCCAACCCTTCTTCAATCCAAACAATACCCATTAACTCCTAAAACTTTCTTTCCTGTCAATCAATCAACATTTGCTGTTGCATAACATACCACAAAACCCAGCCTATCATTATGTTCATAATGTTTCAAACTATACAGTATCCTCTGCACAAAATATAGTGTCATAGGATTATTGAGTAATCAACTTTGGGTTTTAGTTCACCAAGTCTGTAATAACAATGCCACAGAACATTTAGATCCTCAGTGGACATCACTCTGTATCAAGAACATGGAATAGATGGTCAATTACAAAGAACATCTAAAAATGAAGCACATAAATAGTATAAATTATACATTAAAAAAAATTTAGAAACATGTTATTTTGTGAAATAACAGATGATACAAAGACTCCAAGGCTGTGGTCAAATCTTAACATTCAAATGATATCTAAATGCTGCTTTCAGTTTGTGATATCATAGGAACCTTTCTATTAATTTTTTTTTGAAAAATATACTTTATTCGTAGAATATTTGAAAGAGCATTACAAAGCATTTCTAAATCGCCATCACAAAAAGTACAATCATTTTCAACTTTTACGCATGGATCACGAGGTGCTTCAATACAATCAATGAATATTACAGTCATTTCAATATGGTCATTACAGACAGTCAGACAGTGCAATGGTATTAGAGTTATCAACATACAATATGTTGCATCCTGAGATGCTTCAATACCACTGTAATACAATTAGTATTCAATGCAAACATTTATTGTGAGCCGTACAGCCCGAGGGGTCTATACCTTTCTCATCCCCTCAGTGCACTATTGGAACCTTTCCATTAAATTACAAGACTTATGACTTGTTCCCTACTATCTCTTGCTTGTCATTTTCAGAGCAGGTAACACAGAGAGCAGGTACTGAACTGTTTTTAAACTAAGTGCAGGAAAATTAATAATATTACCAAATGAAAATATTGTCCTGATAGATCCAATACTGTGGTTGGGGAGCAAGAAGGAATCCAGGCAGAAACAATGCTCTTCTTTTATTTTAAAGCAGGAGATGCACTTTCCTGCTATTCTGGATTCAGCAGGGCCATGGGATAAAATTTCATAAGAGTTGACCTTGAAAGACCACTGTGACGAAAACACATTTTTATCTGTATTATGCATTAATTAGAGCTCCTTATTACTAGAAACAGTACACACAGGGTTAATTAAAGTTTCTTTGAGCTGTTTGTAATGCACGGAATTACACCTTTTTATTTTAACAGGTGAAGGGTGATTAACATGTGTTAAGGGGACGGGGGAGGGGGGCAATTTTAAACTAACTGGCTTGTCAGGAAACCAATTGGATTGGGTGCAATGCTAGCCTTACACCTCACTAGATCTTACTCTTCACTCTAGTCATGTAGTCAATGGGCGGGATGTAAAGTCAGTGTTGCACTTGATCCTGTAGGTTTCACATTCAGCGAGTTAGATTAAAATAGTTTCTGCTGGATCAAAACGATGGTATAATACTTTAATGAGTGCATAAGCTTTGTATTGTTTTATAGCATCTTTAATGGCTGGGAAGGCAAAGAGTTAAGTTTCAACTATCACAGGTATTCAAATGGTTACAAATGTCCTTTGCCATTAATGCAACAGAACATCCTAAGGCACTTCACAGGATTGTTATAAAGCAAAACACACTCAGTCACACCCAAAAGCTTGGTCAAAGAGGTAAGTTTTCAGGAGCATCTTAAAAGAAGAGAGATAAAGAGGGAGGGAGGTTTAGAAAGGGAATTCCAAAGCTTAGGCCCTTGACAGTTGAAGGTACAGCTCCCATTGGTCAAGCGATTAAAATAAAGTATGCTCAAGAGGCCTGAATTAGAGAAGCACAGATATTTTAGAGGGTTGTGGGGCTTGAAGAGGCTACAGAGATGGGCAAGCCTATGGAAGGATTTGAAAACAAGGATGACGGTTTTAAAATTGAGTTGTTGCTTATCCGTCAAAACGATTGGAGAATCCATCAGGTTATCAGATCACTGACATGATGATGCTGGTAGTTGGCTTAACCTGGAGTCAATACAGGTCAGTGTACACAGTTGCGATGGGTGAACAGGACTTTCGGCTGTGACTCAGTTGGTAGCACTCTAACCTCTGAGTCACAAGATTCCAAGTAAAAATTTGTTGGAATAGTCAAGCTTAGAGGTGACAAAGGATTGTGATGAGGGATTCAGCAGGTGATGAACTGATTTTTTTCTTCTTTTTATTATTTCTTATTATTTGTTCATGGGATGTGGGCGTCGCTGGCTAGGCCAGCATTTATTGCCCATCCCTAATTAATCCCTAACTGCCCTCGAGAAGGTGGTGGTGAACTGCTTTCTTGAACTGCTGCCATGTGGTGTAGGTACACCCACAGTGCTGTTAGGGAGGGAGTTCCAGGATTTTGACCCAGCAACAGTGAAGGATCTATTTCCAAGTCAGGATGGTGAGTGACTTGGATGGGAAATTCGGGGTTGTGGTGTTCCCATCTGTCTGCTGCCCTTGTCCTAGTGGCCGTGGGTTTGGAAGGTGCTGTCTAAGGTAGTGTGGTGAGTTCTTGGCAATGCACAATGTAGATGGTACACACTGCTGCTGGAGGGAGTGAATATTTATGGATAGGGTGCCAACCAAGTGGGCTGCTTTGTCCTGGATGGTGTCAAACTTCTTGAATGTTGTTGTAGCTGTACTCATCCAGTCAGGTGGAGAGTACTCCATCACACTCCTGACTTGTGCCTTGTAGATGGTGGACAGGCTTTGGTGAGTCAGGAGGTGAGTTACTCGTTACTAGCCTCTGGCCTGCTCTTATAGCCACAGTATCTAGATGGCTAGTCCAGTTCAGTTTCTGGTCAATGGTAACCCTCAGGATATTGATAGTAGGGGATTCAGCAATGTTAATGCCATTGAAAGTCAAGGGGCGATGTTTAGATTCTCTTATGTTGGAGATGGTCATTGCCTGGCACTTGTGTGACGTGAATGTTCCTCGCCACTTGTTAGCCCAAGGCTGGCTGTTGCCCAAGTCTTGCTGCATTTGGACATGACTGCTTCAGTATCTGAGGAGTTACAAATGGTGCTGAACATTGTGCACTCATCAGCAAACATCCTCACTTCTGATGGAAGGATGGTGATTGATGAAGCAGCTGAAGATGATAGGGCCTAGGACACAACCCTGATGAACTCCTGCAGTGATGTCCTGGAACTGAGATGATTGACATCCAACAACCACAACCATCTTCCTTTGTGCTAGGTATGACGCCAACCAGTGGAAAGTTTTCCCCATGATTCCCATTGATCCCAGTTTTGCTAGGGCTCCTTGATTCCACACTCAGTCAAATGCTGCCTTGATGTCAAGGACAGTCTCACCTCACCTCGGGAGTACAGCTCTTTTGTCCATGTTTGAACCAAGGCTGTAATGAGGTCAGGGGCCAAGTGGTCTTGGCAGAACTCAAACTGAGTGTCAGTGAGCAGGTTATTGCTAAGCAAGTGCCGCTCGATAGCACTGTTGATGACCCCTTCCATCACTTTACTGATGATCGAGAGTAGACTGATGAGGTGGTAATTTGCTGGATTTGTCCTGCCTTTTGAATAAAGACATACCTGGGCAATTCTCCACCAGATAGATGCCAGTGTTGTGGCTGTACTGGAACAGCTTGGCTAACTAATAAATGGCTAACTATCTAAATTAAACACAGGAAATAGTCTTTCTTTAGTAATGGACTTTTGAAATTATGCACATCTTAAAAGGATTCGAAATTATACTTCTGTGGGTCTGCAGTCTTGAGCCAGCAAAGGATATGTTAGGCTCTATGCGTGCAAGCATGGCACAACTGTTTTCAGAGATCACATTATGTTGAAAGGGTTGATTTTTGTTTTGATATTTGTATCATGAAGGATAACAAAGTTCGTAAATATATTGTTTTATGCTGAATGCTGTGTTTGTTTGTTGGTTTATAACCTGAGTTTTGCTCTCATTCACACATAATCTGCCCACCAATGACAAAGAAAATTCTATGATGCCACATGGTAGATTTCTTTAAGCCAGTGGCAAAGGGCTTTTATTCGATCCCTGAATCTTGCTATCAATTAAGAAGATAACATGAGTTACACCCTGGGTGATAGAGTATGAAAGATTTGTTTAGAGGTGTGGTTGGTAATGCTGAATCCAGTCAAATGTTTGGTACAAGATATTCAAATGTAACAACCACCCATTTACACTCTGAGTAAAAGAATTTAACATACTGAACAAGGTTGGAACAAACCGATTTAACAAATGCAAAATCACAAGTTGAATTTCAGTTTTTTCAAGAAATTATATTTAACACCAACGCATTGCATCAGTAGCAGTAAGCCATTAATTTGAGGTTCAGTTTATACTTTCTTAAAAAGGTTGCACTTTATTAAGAAAATAGTACCTCAGTTGGCAATGTAATTGCTGTGCCCCTGTACCATCTAAACTACTTTATTAATTTATGTTTAATTATTCATTTATGTTGAATAAGACATGTAATTTTTTTCTTTCATGAGAAATACCATTTCTCCCACTTCGAATTTTCAATGCACACTCCCTTTGCAGATACATCTGTAAAATCTGGTTGGCAGACTAGTGTGATTGGCTTTTAACCATGCTTAATAGTGGTTCCTGCCTCTGTTCTCAAAATGGAAAACCAGTTTAATTCTACAGAGATTTGCATGTATGAAGGCATTAACTGACTGAACAAAGCATTTTTGAGATAGAGAAGATTCTCTTTGCAGAAGTTGATGACCTGACAAACTGAATCCGGAAAGAAGAACGTCATGATCTTTGATGTGTTAAAAACATCAAAGGAGGGAACCAAGAAGAGATTGTTCTTATAAATTCTTCTTTGATTTCCCTCTAGGTTCCCAGAACTGTGGGAATGTGAAAAAGCACGAGCTCAAGCTCTATTCATCGATGCTCAAGTCCTCAACATGTTCATTGCTGTTCATTTTGATTTCTTTCAAGCAAACTGAGCGCACATTTTTAACAGATTTGGGAATACACAACTCAGACACGAGAGATGGATCGGCTACTACTTGAGCATTCCCCCTCACTTAACTTGCCAACAGGAATGGACACAAGCAAGCACACCATACAAAATCAAGGTGTTAAGTATGAACTGCCCACAATAAAATACACCTACCTCCATTGCCATCACCTTTTTGATTTAGAAAGGAATCCTGCACTCTCTATAACTGTTGATCAAAATTCCCACTCCATCTTCAGTTCCGTCTAGATGCATTCTGTTTCTCTTAGTTTGAAATGAATTTGAATTACTGGATAAAGCAAATAATTATCACCCGTAAAAAACTTTGAATGATGAAGAAAGGCTTTAAATCCACCATCAACCAGCATAAAGTAGCCAGTTAGCTCTGCTTTCTACTTCATCAAATGTGGATGCAGCTTCTGTTTGTACCTCATATACATGACCAGTGACCCTTCCCCAGAGCTGGTGAGCACCTTCAACCCATTCATAGAACATAGAATGTCGTGAAGTTGGATACTATTTCACATTATTAAAATTGATCAGAGCCAGGCAATTATTTTTTTGTAGTGTTGTAAAATAGATTGATCAATTTCACGTATTTTTCTGCTCCTGTTTGCTGCATCTGGTTAAGTCAGTTTTGCCTATTGTTTTGTACTTTTTTGCTAATTTTCTGACTTCCTCACCTGAAAATGTTGACTTCTGCAGGTTTACAATTCCATGGTCATTAGGTATCACTAGAAGCTCATCGAAGTGATCATACTTCATCTATGAACCTAGTTTTAGATATGAAAGGTGTCAGAATTTACCCTGCTCATCTCACATGATGCATATAACTTTACAGCAAATATCACTGGATCGCAATCACAAACCTTCATCCATTCCAATGTGATCTCCATACTCGACTATTCCAATACTCCCACAGCTGGCCTCCCATCTTCATCGCTCCATAATCTTCAGATTATCCAAAACTCAATTATACCATGTACTACTCACCAATTACCTCTAGGCTCATCAGCATACGTTGTATACTGGTCCCTCAATAACTAATTTAAAAGTGAATGGGGTAATACTGAAGCAATCCATGTCCTCATGTAGGAACACTTAGACAATATTCAGATTCTGGCTCATAAGTGGCATATTTGCATACTATATCCCTTCTCAGCCTTTAGGCTAAGATCAATTGTAGTCGTGAAGCGATGGCCATAACCAGTCGAGCCCCAGACCATGGGGTTCGGGTGGCAGTGAAGGACAGCGAAGGACGAGCACCCACGGATCGTGCCTTCTTCATCAAGCGGATCCTGTTGAAGTCGTGTGGATTTGAAGCTGCGGAGATCTACTCCCTGCAAGACTTCCCCAGTGCTGGATATTTCGACGTGACCTTCAGGAGTGTGGCAGCTTGCGTCAAGTTCCTGAAGGTGTTCGAGGAGAAGAGAGACCAGCCGGAGATGAAGATCCTGATGGTGGAGTCACTCTTTGCTCTGCTGTTGCAACGGGATCATGTGGTGACTGTGCATCTCTACAGCCCCCACGTCCCTGCCACCGATGTGCTCCCCTTCCTCGCCAGTACGTCGACAAGGTTGGGAGCTGCACCGAGGTTAAAGACGCCTTCGGGATTTGGACAAGCAAACGCCAGATCAAGGTCACGCTAAAGGCCGATGGTAAGGGAGCCATCCTCCAACTTCCTTCCAGCTTCGCTATCGGGGGAAGCCGTGGCTACCTTATCTACGCTGGGCAGCCCAAACTTTGTCGCTTATGCGGCAAGTTTGGTCATGTGGCGGCCAACTGCAATGCCGGCCTCTGCAAGAACTGCAAGCAGGAAGCGCACCAGACAAAGGACTGCAAACAGACTAAGTGCTGCAACCTGTGCGGCGAGGCAGGTCACCTCTACAGGACCTGCCCCAAACACTGCCCCATTTATGCACAGGCAGCCAAAGCCAACGAGGGGGAAGCAGATGAAATGCTTTGTGTCACTACTACTAAGGACACTTGCAACCCTCCAACCACCAAGGCCCCCAGTGAGAATAACGAGACAAAGGAGGGCACAGAGAGAGACAAGGTGCAGGAAAAGATTGAGGCAGCAGACAGCCAATCAACTGCACTGCTCCCTGAACCTCCCACTCCTCAGGAGAGCGAATCAATGGGGGAGGAAGCAGCGGAAAATCAGCAGGGGAAGTGGCAGCTGGTGAAGAGAGCCAAAAGGAAGAACGGGCTAAGAAGGGACCAAGCCACTTCTCAGACAAGTGGCAAAAGGCATCTCCCATTCGACACGGATGACAAAGGCAGCTGCTCTTCGGACAAAGAAGGGCAAGGGCGGCACCTACAAAAGCAGCAAAGCTCTAGGGAGGACGAGACACCCGAGCTCCAGAACATTGGAGACGATGAGGAGAGCAGCACACCCCAACTTTGCTCACAACCCGAAGAGGCCAGCGCACCCCAGCCCCAGGAATCTGGGAGCAGTGAAGTGCTCAGCGCACCCCAGCTCTGGGAAGCCGGGAGCAACAACGCCCCAGAGTTGGAGAAGACCGGAGAGACTTCTCCAACAGAGAACAATTCAAATCTCGTTCCTTGCATGAACCCCCAGATGCCACCTGAGCAGAACATCTCCAATGGGGTGATTCAGGACAGTTTCCTCAGCCCATCCAAAGTGAGGCAATTTGTGAACACTATGGGTATGCAGGAGCAGACCAAAGGTCTGGAACTCTCAAAGACAACAGGTTTGGTAAGAGACTAAATGCTTTAAAATAGGTGTATCCATAAATGTGCGTAGCATTAAATCTACTACGCAATGTGTTGCGACCTTGAACTACCTTGCCAAGGTCAAAGCTGACCTGTTTCTGCAGGAGTGTGCGATACCGCACCTCAGCTCCTACAGGCAATGGTCACGACGGTGGTCCCACGGGCCATCGATCTAGTCGGGAGGAAATGACTCTCGTTCCTCCAGCCTGGGTATTCTGCTGCGGGGAGGCAACTTCACCATCTCCGAGGTTAAGGAGGTGGTGGGCGGGCGCCTCCTCGTAGCAGACGTAATGTACAAGAATGCTCCACTCTGGTTAATTAACGTGTGCGCCCCGGCATAAAAGGGCGAGCGGCTGGCGGTCTTTCAGCAGCTCCCACTGCTGCTGGCCATCTCCAGGCCGGTCATTCTGGGCGGTGACTTCAACTGCATCATCAATGCAGCTTGACGATCCGGCAGGGCCAACAGCAGATTGGATGCTATGTCCAGATCCCTGATGGAAACAGTAAAGGATGCACGATGTCTTCAGCAACCCTGCAGACGGAGCGCAGCGTAGATACATCTGGTCGCGGCCAGACAGGTCTATCCATTCCAGGATAGATTTCCTGTTTGTGTCCCGTGCGTTCGCAGTCAGATCCACTGACGTCAAGCCGGTGTTCTTCTCTGACCACTGCCTGCTTCTGGCTGACTGTCACTTAAAGGAAGACCAGAGGGTTGGCAGCGGGACATGGAAGCTGTACGTACAACTGCTGACCCCAGAGAACACTGAGGAGCTCAAGAGGGACTACAAAGGTTGGAGAACCGTGAAATCCCTCTTTGAGTCCTTGACACACTGGTGGGAAGCGATCAAGGGAAACATCAAGAGGTTTTTCATCCTCAAAGGCGTCCAGAACGCCTGACTCCTGAAAAACATGCAGAACCTGCTCCGGCTGCAGTCAATGGGGGTCGATGTCAAGGAGGAACTCCAAGAGGTGAAGAGCCAGCAAGCCTCGCTCTTTGCCTCGGAGGCCTCCCAGATCATCTCCGTTCCAGAGTCCGCTCCGTGGAGCAGGATGAGATGTGCTCACATTTCTTCTTCCAAAAGGTACACAGAGAGCTCTGTGATCAGCAGCCTGAAGGAAGAAGACAGCTCAGTAAAGTCATCGCAGTCTGACATTTTGAGGATCAGCAAATCCTTTTATGCCGGATTGTATGACGTGAAGCCCACGGACAGCACGGCCTCCCAGTTTCCTGTCCTCTATCACAGAGGTTTTAGACGACAGTACACGGGAGAGCCTGGACAAACCGCTAACTCCTGACGAACTGACTAAAGCCCTTGAGTCCTTCGAGGAGAGTAAAACTCCCGGAAGCGACGGCTTGCCGGCGGAGTTCTATTCGGCTCTGTGGGACTGGATCGGCCCAGACCTGCTAGAAGTGTTCAAGAGTATGCTTCTGGCCGGCGGCATGTCAGAATCCATGAGGAAAGGCATCATCACCTTTATCTACAAGCACAAGGGGGAAAGGGAGGAAATTAGAAATTGGCGACCCATTTCACTGTTAATTGTGGACTATAAGATTCTGTCCAAGGTCATTGCCAATCGGGTCAAGTCCGCTCTGGAATTGGTGATCCACCCTGATCAGACCTGCGCTGTGCCTGGCAGGAAGATCTCTGACAGCCTTGTGCTACTCAGGGATACGATTGCTTATGTGCAAGATAGGGTTGTGGACACCTGACTCATCAGCCTGGCTCAGGAGAAGGCCTTTGACAGAATATCGCACACCTACATGGTGGATGTGCTCTCCAATATGGGGTTTGGGGAGGGAATTCGCAATTGGATCCAACTGCTCTACACTAACATCAGTAGTGCAGTCTCAATCAATGGGTGGGAATCAGATAGCTTTCCGATTAAATCTGGAGTCAGGCAGGGCTGACCTCTCTTTCCCCCGTCCTGTTTGTGTGTTGGATAGAACCCTTTGCTGAGTCCATCAGGAAGGATCCGGGCATAAGAGGAGTGACGATCCCAGGCAGTGGAGGCACTGAGTTCAAAGCCTCCCTGTACATGGACGATGTCACCGTCTTCTGCTCAGATCCGCTGTCGGTGCGCAGACTGATTCACATCTGCGACCAGTTCGAACTGGCCTCGGGAGCCAAGGTAAATCGTGGGAAGAGCGCAGCCATGTTCTTTGGGAACTGGGCTGACTGATCATTTGTCCCCTTCACCGTCAGGGATGACGGCCTGAAGGTGCTGGGGATATGGTTTGGAGGGACCGGGGCACGCGTTAGAAACTGGAAGGAGCGAGTGTCTATGGTGCAAAGAAAACTGGGCATGTGGGAGTGACGCTCCCTCTCCATTGCAGGTAAGAACCTGGTCATCCGGTGTGAGGCACTCTCGCTGTTGCTGTAATTGGCGCAGGTCTGGCCCATTCCAGACTCCTGCATGATGGCCATCACCCGAGCCATCTTTCGCTTTATCTGGAGGTTGAAAATGGATCGTGTCCGCAGGGACGCGATGTACAAGCCTCTAGATAAGGGGGGAAAAAACATGCCCAACATCGCCCTCATACTGATGGCCACGTTTGTGTGTGGCTGCATCAAGCTGTGTGTAGACCCTCGGTACGCAAACACCAAGTGTCACTATGTGCTGAGGTTCTACCTGTCCCCGGGTTGCGAAGCATGGGTTTGGCCACGCTACCGCGGAACGCTCCAAGTAATTGGACCATGCCGTACCACCTGTCCCTCGTGGATAAATTTATGCAGAGAAACGCCTTTAACCACAAGGCCGTCAGGCAGTGGTCGGCACATAACATCTTAGAGGCCCTGCGGGAAAAGGAGAGGGTGGATCCTGTGCGATCGTTCCCCGAGCAGACTGTCAAAGTCATTTGGCAGAATGCCTCATCGCCAGAACTTTCCAACAAGCACCAAGGTGTAGCTTGGCTGGTGGTGAGAAAGGCCCTCCCTGTCAGATCCTTCCAACACGGCAGGAGTCTCACCCCCTCTGCACGTTGCCCTTGAAGTGGCTGTGGCGGGGATGAGACCGTTGTTCACCTCCTTGTGGATTGTACCTTTGCAAAGAAGGTCTGGAGAGAGATGCAGTGGTTTCTGTTGAGGTTCACCCTGAGCAGTTCTGTGACACAGGACTCTGCTCTATGGGTTGTTCCCAGGGATACACACCAAGACAAACATCAACTGGAGGACTGCACCTCAGAGTGCAACATGATGTATCTTGATAACTCCAATACCATTGTCTGATTGTCTGTAATGACCATATTGAAATGATTGTAATATTCATTGATTGTATTGATGTACCTCATGATCCATGTGTAAAAGTTGAATCTGATTGTAGTTTTTGTGATGGCGATTTTGAAATGTTTTGTAATGTTCTTCCAGATATTTTATGAATGAAGTATATTTAAAAAAATAAATACATTTGCATACTATATCCTCCAAATCCATTGGCAAGAAAGAAGGTCCAACAACAATGTCCCCTTTCAAGCCAACATGTCCAGCATCGAGGTGCTAGTCACTGGGCAGGGCATGTTGTTCATATGCCTGACACGAGACTCCCAAAGCAACTGCTCTACTTGTAACTCAGTCGCAGCAGAAGGCTCCCAGGAGGACAGCAGAAATGTTTAGGGATGCTCTCAAAGCATCCCCTTTGGGAAAGCACAGAATACATTGATAGACATTGCTGGGAGCAGGCAGAGGGGAAGTTGAGGCATCAGAGAGAGCGCATAAACCTTCAAACAACTCATCTACCCAACTCATCAAGCATGTGGCAGAGTCTGCAGATCACACATTGTACTGATCAGCCATCTTGGAATCCATGAAACTGAGAGGGTCCAACCATCTCCCCGTAACAGTCAATGGCATTATCATTGCTGAATCCCCCACTATCAACATCCTGGAGGTTACATAGACTAGAAATTGAACTGGACCAGCCATATATATGACTACCGGTAGCAGGTCAGAGGCTGGGAATTCGAAGGCAAGTAACTCACCTCCTGACTCATTAAAGCTAACATCTACAAGGCATAAGTCAGGAGTGTGATGGAATACTCTCCGCTTGCATGGGTGAGTGCAGCTCCAACAACACTCAAGAAGCTCAACACCATCCAGGACAAAGCAGCCTGTTTGATCAGCACCCCATCTACCACGTTAAATGTTCAATCCCTCCACCACCGACTCTGGCAACAGGGTGTACTATATACAAGATGCACTCTTGCAATTCACCAATGCTCATTCAGCAACACCTTCCAAACCTACGACCTCCAGCACCCAGAATGACAAGGACTGGAGATGCATGGGAAAACCATTGCCTACAAGTTCCCCTCCAAGCCACACAGCATCCTGACTTGGCACTATATTGCCCTTTCTTCACTATCGCCGATCCAAAATCCTGGAATTCCCTTCCTAACAACACTGGTAAGCATTACTATACCAGATGGACTGCAGCTGTTTGAGAAGGTGGCTCATGACCACCTTCTCAGGCGTAATTAGGGATGACCAATGAGTTCTGTCCTTCCTAGTGATGTTCACATCCCATAAAATAAAAAAAAACTTACCCTCCTGTCCTAGTTCCTTTGTGCCTTGACTCTCCCTTAGTCTGCTACCTCCTTCAATCCAACAATTCTCTGACAACTCCACAATGCTCCTTCTCTGGCACCTCCCATACTGCCTTTGCTGTTACTGCTGGCCACAACTTTAGCTGTCTGGATCTCACAATCTGGAATTATCTTCCAAAACCTCCATATCATCTTCTTCAAACTCCACCTTTGATGAAGCTTTTTGGCTTCCCATTAATAATATCTCCCTCTATCTCTTTATGTTCATTTTTATTTCATTAGACCTCATCAGTTGTGAGGATGTTTTTCTAGTACATTAAAATTGTTGTATAAATGAATGATCGTGTTTCCCTTCTGATTATGTTTACATGTGTCGAAATGTATTCCATTGCCTATCACTTATATCCCTCAATTTATGCAGGTACAAACAAATCCTCCTTTAGGTGAGAAAGTGAACACAAAAATGCTGGTCATCAGAGATCTAGAACTATATAAAATATAAAGAATATTAACAATTAAATGGAATTCTTGATTTTAAGGCCTAAGCTTTTCCGACATAATGTTTAAGTTTGAACCAATTCTTTTTCCTTTCAAAACCTTCCGTAGAGAGTGAAGTTAAAGCTACGCCCTCCCAGGTACATCCGGGTAAATCTTCCCTCATCAACATGGCCGCCGCAAGAGTGCCCGAGCCCTTCTCCGCGCAGTCGCCGTATCAACTCTCCCGGCGTACCGCGCGGATCAAACCGACACGAACCAATCGGAAACGCGGGAGGGGCACTGGCGCGCTCCGATTGGACGAGGCTTCCGGAAACGCAATTTTTAAATGTGCAGCTGCGCTGACTGGGACGGCGTTTTTGGGCGGCCGCTGGGCGAGAATCTGAGCCGCTGGGAAAAATCCGTTTCTGGAGAATTACAGCAAAAGGGATTTGCGGACATTTCTTCCGTTTTGGTAAGATTAAATTCTGATGCCGGCCTCTGAAAGCACTTGATGCTTGATTGATCCACCCCCCCCCCCCCCCCCCCCGTCCTCCCACTCAACCTAGTCTGAAACAGCCCATTGTAGTTCACTGTCCGCGGCCGCCATTTGTCTTGTTGTTGTATTCAGCTTGTTCAAAGTCGGAATTAGAAAGAGATTCATTCATAAGGTTATAGGGTGGACGTTACCTCACGGCACCCTCAGCTTTAATTCGATAGGAGTGACAGTTATAGTCTGGCCTCTTATTGAGGTTTGTATATTGATAAAGGCTGAAGACGCATTTTAGGGGGAATGGTTCAATTCCGCCCCCTCCCCCCCCCCGCAACCCCCTTTTTATTATTTGCCCTTAGCTCCAAAATAAGAGGTATTCGCATCCTTTGTGGTTGTCTTACCCCATTCACATTATGGACCAATTATTTGCTCTGAAACCAGAGGGGTTTTTAAATTTGGCAGCAACGTATTTTTTTTTTCCTTTCCCCCCCCCGCCCCCAAACCCCTGGCGATCTGCGCCCATTTCGAGAAAAGGTTCTGTTCTAGCCAGATGCTTCATGCCGTGTGTTTTGACAGCTTAGACGAAGCTGATTTTTTTTTAAACTTCGTGTCGTTTGCTACCTAAATATTTGTAGAAGAAACCCAAATTAACCCTATTTTATAGTATGGACGTTTCAAGTCAGATTCCGCAATCTACTCCTGAGACTTTTTAATTCCCCGAAGAATCTTCAGCTTAGTTTTAAGAGAAACCTAAGATGTTTCAATCCTGGAAATAGTTTTTCTTTCCAGTGAAATGGATAAAAAACTCTAATTTAACTGGAAAAGGAGTACATTTTCTAGAATTATAGTATGAAGTCGTTACTCGACTCGATTTTGTTTATCGAATGTTCTTTCTGGATGTCGTTCATGGGGATCTCGCTTAAACATTAAGCTCGTGACCTTAAGCGAAATTTTTGACAGTGTACATGTGAATATAAGTTAATGTGAAGCCTGTAAATTTTTTGAAATTTCCATTCTGTAATGTGCTCAAAATATGAGCAACTTTTTTGTCAGGTGATTTAAAACGTTGCTGAGATGGAACCCAACGTTATCAGATGCTCATAGTCACAAATCTCGAATGCTCTGATTTTGTGGTGTATCTAGCACTTGAGTCCCTGTTTATACACAGACTTTACAAACCACTCGGTTTTCCAACGTTCAAGCAGAAGGAGCCAGTAAACAAATGATTGAATTGTCTGGTTGCGCAGGTTGGAATGGATGTGTCAAAATTCTAATACTTCATATCCAGGTTAAGAGTCGACGCATTTGTTTGAATTACCTTGTTGCCATGTAGTTTTTCAGGATGAAAATAATTGTGTGTATTAATGTACAATTGGTTCACCTTAGAAATAAAACACAGCTAAATGCTGACAGGTGAAGGAGGGTGGGGATTGAATGAGAGGTTATTGAAAAAGAAAGACTTGCATTTATATAGAGCCTTTCGCAACCACCAGATATCCCAAAGTGCTTTACAACCAATAAGATAAAAGCAAAATACTGTGGATGCTGGAAATCTTAGTCTTAATCTTAGGAATGTCAATTCTTGGTGTGGAATTTGACCCTACTTGTAAATTTTTGGTAAATTAATTGTCCCAGGATGTTTTCTTCTACAAATTTTTCAATAGAAAAGCTTCCTTGATTTGGTGATGGAACACTTGCATGTTGTGGAATCATTGAGTTGTACAGAAGTCTAGTGGGTCAAAAAATCTTAGTATTCTAAGTCTAGAAGTCATATGCTCCAAACGCATGAGTTTAGAAAAAATACAGATGACATTTTTTTTGTCTGAACCTTTTGTATCGATAGAAACAACAAGCTCTGAAACCAGACAGAAAATGCTGCGAAACACTCAGCAGGTCATGTAACAATTTGAGAGAAGCAGTTTATGTTTGGGTCAATGACCTTTATCATGGGAATTGGTTGTAATGGGCAAGTTGCTTTAGGCAAGCACAATCGGAATTCTCAAGTGTGAATTGCTGGAGCCATCACATTCAATCATCGACGTTTTCACCACTATCAATAGCTATCCATCCTGTATTGATGAGAGAAATGCAGTATTTGTAGCTGTTGACCAGGGAAGTACAGTTGGGCTTTCTTTCAGTATAACCTCAAACATCCGTCTACATTAAGTGTCTGTGTTGTACCCGGCAGCTGAGGAATTGTGTTTTTGAGGAAGTTGGGACAGTTTGAGGCTACGGCAAGTAACTGTTTGATATCTGTTTGGAGAGAAAGCAAATGGTATCTTTGCTGTTAGAGGTGGAGAGTAGACTGTATAATTCACTTTTAATTCAATAAAAGCATTTGTTGATTCAGAACTTAAGCCTCAATATGCTTAGAGACAACAATCCCATGGCATATACAAGTGTAAATTACTGTGGATGCTGGAAATCTGACATAAAAAGCAAAATACTGGAAATACACAGCAGGTCTGGCATCATCTGTGGAAAGGGAACCAGTTGACACTTTAGGGCATCATCAGAACAGATGAAAGGTCACGGACCTAAAACATTGACTCTGTTTCCCTCCACAGATACCGCCAAGCCTGCTGAATATTTCCAGCTTTTTTTGTTTTATTACGTGACATATGGTGCATTGCAATTGCCAATGTACAGAACGAGGGTTCCATTACTATCCTCTAGTCTTGCTGCTGTTTAAATGAATAATGAGGGATTAAGCAAACATCTGGATTGCATACAGGAATGGCTGGTGATGCGAACCACAAGCAAATATTTAACCTAAAACCCCCAAAACATTGAGCAAAAGGTTGCAGGAGTTGGTGTGGATGCTCTGCATTGTTCATAAAATGTAGAATCTGTAAATGAAGGAAATATGTTTTAGAGTTTACGTTTTGTAGGATTTTGCAGCACAATTGGAGGTGATTTGAATATCTATCATATGTCTGGCATTCAGAAAAAGCTACCTTAATTTCATTTTTCCTGTCCTTTCCCCATAATGTTACATTTTCCACTTCGCTTTTTAAAGCTGTTATGCATTCTGCCTCTGCCATTGTTTCTGTTCACACACCCATGTCCCAGCAACCCTCATATATGAAAAAAAAGTTATCCTGGCCCCTCCCTTGTTTATTTTGGTGATTATGACTTCATCACTAATAAACCAATGCAGATTAGTAGAAACCGGTTTCAATAGGGTACATAGGGAGAAAACAAAGAGATCTTGGGATACAAATACACAAACCAGTAAAAATGGCAAAACATTAACGTAGCCATTTAGTAAAAGTAAAGCAAACCAAGCACTGAAGGTTAATTTGTAGAGGGATGGAATTAAAAAAAGCAGAAAAGTGATTTCAAACTATAGACCCTTTGACCATATTTGGAGTTTTGTACACAGTTCTGACCATCTTCCCTAGTGCCTCTATATAAGGTGCAACAAATTAGTAAGGATAATACCAGGACTGAGACGTTATAATCATTCTAAAAGAATGAATGATTTCTCAAGAAAAGAGAAGGCTGAAGGGTTATAATGAAAGTTTTAGTTTTTGTAATAAATTTGTGATGTTTATTAACCTATTTTTTTCCAAATGATTTTGTATCTGGTTGATGTTCTGTACTACTGATTTTTGAGCTGACCAACCTACAGTTGCTGTGTTTATTCCCCCATCTCACTCTTGCCCCTCAAAGAGAGAAACGTGCATGCTCTTCAGTTTTGTGGTACCAGTCCCATTTATATGGAAGCATGAAAGATTGCTGCGAAAACTTTTACCATCTCCAGCTTTATTTTCTTCAGCCAACGATGCATCCCATCAGGCCTGGACGATTTCTTTTACTTTGAGTGCCCCAACTTTTTCAGTACCACCTCTGTTTTCATCCTATACAATTTCTTTACTATGCCTTTCTTTAGTGCAATATTGACAGTGTCCTCTTGAAGACCAGCTCAAAGTATTCAT
This sequence comes from Cetorhinus maximus, assembly GCF_964194155.1. Taxonomy (NCBI): domain Eukaryota; kingdom Metazoa; phylum Chordata; class Chondrichthyes; order Lamniformes; family Cetorhinidae; genus Cetorhinus; species Cetorhinus maximus. The sequence goes on from NC_135898.1 coordinate 77,236,392, forward strand.
TTAGTACCTCAGACCCTCTGGTGAAGGGAGGGGGAGAAAACATTTACGGGCGTTCACTGTTTAAGCTCATGTATGATGAGTGATCCCTCGGCTGAAGTACGAAAAGATACTACCTGTATTTTAATGTGAATCTTCAGGGTAATCGTGCCGAAAACAGTTACGGCAGTGTTTGTTTCTGAAAGCCAGGTTTCAGTGAGAAAATCCAGGATCCAGTTAATCGGAGATTGTTAAAAACAAAAAACTGCGGATGCTGGAAATCCAAAACAAAAACACAAATACCTGGAAAAACTCAGCAGGTCTGGCAGCATCGGCGGAGAAGAACAAAGTTGACGTTTCGAGTCCTTATGTGTAATCGGAGATTGTTGTTTGGTCAGGAGTTTGGAAACTTTTTTTGTGAAAAATATACTTCATTCATAAAATATCTGAAAGAACATTACAAAACATTTCTAAATTGCCATCACAAAAAGTGCAATCAGATTCAACTTTTACACATGGATCACGAGGTGCTTCAATACGATCGATGAATATTACAATCATTTCAATATGAAATCATCATTGAGTGCACTGGTATTGGAGTTATCAACTTACATCATGTTGCACTCTGAGGTGCTTCAATGCAATTCTAATACAATTAGTATTCAATGCATACACATTTTGTGCACTCATCAGGGAAGGGATGCAGCTGAGAAAAGGCTGTGCTGCTTTGTGCTGTAACACTAGGGGGAGCACTTCCTGCACATGCCCAGATGCAGTCAGTGCCTGTGACGTCACTGACACCAGCGTCCCGGGCGGCTCCTTACATTCAAATGAACACCGTGCAGATAACCCAAGGACATCCTTCTGTTTCCCCACCAGCGGCCCCTTCACCGCGGCTTGTCTTTGCAACACACACACGGTGGGGAGTGGAGGGGAGAAGCGATGGGAACGGCAAGGGGCCGCAGTGGCCGGCGGCAGGGGGGTGGAGGAGGGGGGAAGAAGCAGGCCAGTGGGAGCTGAGGGTTTAGATTGCACAGTGATGACGTAAGCGGTTGGAGAAACGCACAATTTGCAGTGGGATGATTTAATTACTTGAACATATTTATATTCTAAATATATGACAAACACCTTGCATTTATTTCGTCTTCTCATCTGCAAATCTTGTCAACAGTTTCCATTTCTAAATCCCGATGCCCACACACACAAGCATACTGCCTGTTAACATGTCACATTGTAATTACAACCTTTAGCCATGATGGCATTCTAGCATCTAAATTTAACATACCCAAATTCCAGAGCTTTTTATTTCAAAGAACCTTCTATACTTCAGCCAGATCAACTTTGCAAATTACGACTGTTTTGCAATTTAACTATAGGATACAGAATGTGTAAAAAGAATTTACAGGGCTGATACCAGAGGCTTATAACTTGAGGTTATAACTTACCAGGAAAGACTGAACAGACCAGGCCTCTTTTCTCTAGGAGTCAGAGTGACTCTGAGCTTTTTTTTAAGATTATGAAAGGGTTTGATGGGAGTAAACACAGAATAAATGTTAGCTCTTGTGATAGTCCACAACTAGAGGATACAGATATAAGACCAGCATGAATCTGATCAGGAGAAATTTCTTTACCCAGACAGTAATTAGATTGTGGAACTTCTATAATCCGTAGAATGGTTACAGCACAGAAGGAGGCCATTCACCCTGTCTTATCCATGCTGGCTCTCCAAGAACAACTCAGCTAGTCCCAGTCGCCTGCCTTTTTCCCTGTAGCCCTGCAAACTTTTTCTCTGCAGATAATTATCCAATACCCTTTTTTGAAAATCACCATTGAATCTGCCTTCACTACACTCTCAACCAGTGCATCCCAGATCCTAGCCACCTCTATCAAACATTTTCTTGACCTTCTCTTCTAAGAAGGACCCTAGCTTCTCCAATCTATCATTGTAACCAAAGTCCCTCATCTCGAACCATTCCTGTAAATCGTTTTTGCACCTCCCCTAAGGCCTTCACATCCAAGTGCGGTGCCCATAATTGGACCCAATACTCCAGTTGAGGCTGCACAGGTGTTTTATACATGTTCACTACAACCCCCATCCTTTTGTACTTCCTGCCTTTATAAAGCTCAGGATCCCATATGCTAATATGGGATATTTGGGCTAAATAGCATAGGTGGATTTAAGGGAACCTGGATGGCTATATGTGGAGGAAAAGAACACAAGGATATGCTGATAGGGTGGGTCAGGAGGAGCCTCATGTTAAACATAAACAGCACCATAGACCAGTTGGGCTGATTAGCCTGTTTCTGTGCTGCAGCCCCTGACCTGTTCCTGTCCTGTTAGTTATATCATTTGGTTTTGTTTTTATAGAATTTAGGTCAGAATGTGTGCCTTTAAAATGGGGACCAAATTTAATCTCTGTGCCCCAGTCCAAATATTCCACTTTTTCATCAGAAAGACTATAGTTGGTTTTGACTCTGCAGGACCTTGGAAGACTGATGTATAAATTAATCATCAGAGACAATGCAGATGGTAAGTCGAAGCCAAACCCTAGATTTTATTCTTTGATGTCTTCTGGGAATAGGTCAGAGGTTGGTAACTATCTGTGGAAAGAAATAGTTCTTCCTATGTATATTCTCTTCTTTGTGCAATGTCTGCAGTCACCCTTTTTATAGCTTAATCCATCAACCCAAAAAGGAATCTTCTCTTCCATTTTGCAAACTGCAGTCATATCACTCAAGTTTACCCTTTTCCAATGAAAAAAACCCGATTCCTTGAGTGTATCTGATTTTAATAAAGGACTGTGCCCAGCCTTATACAAAGCCATGTATTTCTAGTTTTATACTTTAACTGTTCTAGCGATATGCCCTAATGCTCTATTAGGTAATTGACTGGTGATAGTTCATGGGCCTCTAATGTTTCATGAATCATGACTTCCAGGCTCAACCTCTACTCTGCAACAATAAACTTATGAGATGAACTTGCATGATTTCATATACCTGGTGTTATACCAGCTGAAAGGCATGATTCTTCATCTAGCTACAGGGAAGGGCACATTCCCCTATTGCGTCAAAATCAAACTTACAGTCAATTTATTTTACCTATTAGTCCTAATTACTGCAAACTGTCCTCAACAAACTTGAGTATTCCCTAAAGCCTTTGCTCAGATCAGTGAACAAGGTAATGGGCAACAGTTCTAACATGGTTCCCTTTGGGGTTCCAATAGTGACTGAACCCTATGCAGATCTTTTACCATTAATGACTACCCTGTCATCACACAAATAACCCCAACTTTCCAAACACGCTCCATTTTCAGATTTCCTCTACTACTTTACTAATGTCCCTGTGATGTTTGTGCTTTATCACCTCTTACTCTATGGCCTCCGCCTGTTCCTACAATCATTCATTCACTCACTCAAGCCTGTATCAACGTTCATCCAGATCATGGCTGATCTTTACTTAAACTTCATTTACCTGCCTTTGTTCCCCATCCCTTGAAATCCTTACCTAACAAAAAAAGCTATCTACTCTGCCCTGAAAGCTCCAATTATCTCAAAATCTACAGCCTTTTGGACCAGATAATTCCATGCTTCTGTGGATATTCGTGTGGTGAAATTGACCTTTGATTTTACTCCTAAATGACCTATATCTAATTTTAAGGATATGTCCCCTCAGTCTTGATTGCCCCACCAGATAAAATAATTTCTCTATCTATGCTGTTGAACCCTTTTAGTGTTTTAAACACCTCTGGTGGAAAGGCAAAGGAGAATTTTATAAGGAAATGCTCCTTAACCCACCTAGAGATGTAAAAAAATAATGGTGTGTAATTTGCTGTAGTAATTGGTGCTGAAGAAAACTTGCCTGTGCTTGGGATAGCCCAGATTTGTACCATAGACGAGCCATGTGACATATTAGAACTTGCTAATATGACTTTCTGTGATGCAGGTCCTCTTGTAAACCAAAACCAAAAATGTCATTCCAAAACTCTTCGAGTAAAAAAGAAGAAAAGGGCAAGAACATACAAGTGGTTATACGATGCAGGTAATGGAAATAATCATATTGTGTTACCAACTTTTTGTTTAGTAAGATTCCAATTCCCAAAAGAAACAAATTGTGAAATGTATATTTGGTCCCTGTTGCTTTCAGCCTTCGAATTTGTAGGTAAGTAGAGAAATGGTGGCTTTGAAGCCAGCCATAACTCACATGAGAATTTTTTTTAAAAAAATTTGTTTACCACTTAAAGCTCCCAAGAAAGGTGTTATAGGTTTTGTTACTTAGCTGGTAAAACAAATTTGTGGCACAGCCATATAAACCAGAAAGTCCCAGATTTGACTCCTGATCTGTGCTGAATTGGTTTTGTTTCAGTTGGAGCTACAGAGGCTACAATTGGCCTCTGCGCTCCTGGGCAACGAAGGATTAATACCCACCAGAGTTTCTTCTCCAGACTGCGATTCAGTGAATCTTGCAAAGAGTATATATGTATCCATAATTGGATAAGGACTGGAGCTGGCTCAGCTTTGATGCCCCCACTGTGAATAGCCTAGATTACACTGCCTGGACCTAACTATGAAAAATTGACTCTTGGTTTGAACACCTAGTAGCCAGAGCCTGTGGAACCATGCTGTAGCATGAGTCAATAGTAGACATCTTTTGGTGCTGATAACACATTTAAAATAAATGTAATCACAAAATCTAGGCCAATGTTTTTGGAGAAAGGGAAGAAAAATTCCAGAGATGATAACTCTCATGAGTATTTCTTCATAAAGATTGTGGGTGAACTGTTTCCCACTTCCCACCCGAGAGAATTTTTTTTTACTTGTGGCATCATGTGGCTTGCAGTCCATATGTATAGTGGGAATTGTTTGTCTTTTCTTGGTTGTATGGTGATATTGCCACAGAGCTGCACATGAAGTTTAAATACACGGTTTCATTAATTTGTATAAATCTTTGGTTACTGGTGTGGATTTTGGTAATGTGATTTGAGATTTAGCCACAAATATAACAACAAATGTTAAAACTTGGTCCTTTACAAATTTCTCAGCCCTCAAAAGTTCAAACTGGCAATAAGGAAATTTAATGAGCTCAGGTAGGACAAAGTTGTCTGCAGTCCGAGGGTCAGATTTTCAGAACTTTTAGACTACAGTTTAGGCACTTGAGGGCTTTGATCTATCTAGTTTGTAATTACCTTTTAATTTTGTTGGACAATATCTATATCTTTTGCACTTGGATTGAGGATAAAATATGTAAAATATGTAATAATCTCTCCTGACTAAACATCATGCTGCTATTTAATATTGTATGTAACTTGACCTACACATATTGTGATCTTGAGTCACCCATTTAATTCTAATTTGGTATTTTTTTCTTTTTTCAATTAACTCTCTCTTAAACCACCATATTTTTGTGTTACCTGAAGCTTTCTTTATTTTTGTATCTCTTGCTGGTGTTCTCTGCCTTTCTCAATCTGGCCTCATCTTTGCAAGCCTTTAATTCATCCAGTTAAACTCAAAAATGGAAAAGAAGATTCAGAAAATCTTCTGAGTTTAAAATCTCAAATATATCTTGCTGTCAGTTCTCAGAGCTGAAATCGATAGATATTTCACTGAGTGAATAACTGGCGAAGAAATTCAGCAAGTGTCCCACCAAGTTTTGGTTGTGTCTCCTCTGTTTACAAGCTGATTTACAGTGCTGTCAAGTAGAATTGGCAAGCCTTCTGTCTGAGATCTGATTCTAGACTCTCTTGTTTATGAACAAGACTAATTTTTAAGATGCATATTTTTCTTTCCTTCTCAGAAACTTTGCCACTGCATATGTTAAAATGTCACATGACATGTTGTTTTCCACAGGCCTTTTAGTTTAGCAGAACGCAAGGCAAACTCCTCCAATGTGGTTGACTGTGACCCTGGAAAGAAAGAAGTCACTATACGTGCTTCTGGACCAGGAAGTGAAAAGGCAGCCAAAAAGTATATGTTTGATATGGTAAGAACCATAGTTTGTCTCAAATACAGAAATCATCAAGAAAATATCTAGAAATGAATACTTAACAACATGTTTTCAATTCCAGGTATTCGGACCCTCTGCGAAGCAAATAGAAGTGTACAAAAGCGTGGTGTACCCCATCCTGGATGAAGTAATCATGGGGTACAACTGTACCATTTTTGCGTAAGTTTAATCACTTTTCAACATCAGTGGAAATTGTGAAATGAAATTTTTCTGCATCAGATTTTGCCACTGGCTATTTTTACTTTTCCCATGAAATCAAATTCTTAATTTTCAGTTGATCTCCATAATCACAGGCATGTAATGTTTTTTATTATCATATTTTGCTGTTATTCCATTGCTCAGCTGCCTGTGCTCCAAATTCATATTCAAAGTTTTGAATCTAGCAGACCTCTGCTTTCTTGGACCTTTCAGGTGTTGCACCTCAAAAATACCAGTCTGTCCAGCAATGATTAGTGGAAATGAGAAAACTGACCAGTGAAAGATTTTATTTTCCTTTCCAAAGATACTGCTTGCTAAGCACCAGAAAACTGAATTTGTTCAAATGCTTCAGTTTTCATGTGCCATTTTCTTCATTGCTCAATTGAGCACACAGTTGGAAACACTTGTATACTAAGCAAGCCCAAACCTATCTTTACCAGGAGTCTGTATACATGCTTTTTCACTCACGGCTTACTATTCAGGAGCAGGAATCCCTGTTAACTTTTCCCTCCTTAACATCACAGGCTGGGTATTTGGTATAATGCATCTACCACTGCTTCAACTGAAGTCAGCTAACTTGGCTGAAAGCTGGGAGCTCTGAGCCATGTGATGTGGGGATCAATCACTGAAGCTTCTGAACGTTTGCTTCCAAGCTGCTGTCATGAAACCTCCTAAATTAATCTCTTTTTAAATTTGGCTCAGATATGGACAAACAGGTACTGGGAAAACCTTTACTATGGAAGGTGAAAGATCTCAGAAGGAACAATACACCTGGGAGGAAGTAAGTGGCAGAATGCTTGGTTGTTGCAGTTTCTCCAACGATGTGCAGATTCTTTTTTTTTGGTAGCTTATTCCTCTGTTCTTTTTAGTTGTGAAAAACTGGACATTTAAAATTCCAGCAAACCAGTTAATAATGGTTTCACCAGGTTTTCTTTGTAAATTAATGTCTGTGCCATTGACTTTACCTCTATTTTCCTAAAGTATTGGTGACATATTGAGCAATTTATGCTGTTGGCACAGTCAATGTTAAAACTAGCTTCATTTGAATAAGATTCGGTTTAAAAAAAACTCTTTTTTTTCATTTAGTAGCAATCTACAGCAAATGAAATGCTTTTTAAGTGTAGTCACTAATGTAGGAAGTGTGGCAGGCAATTTCAAAAGACTGAAGATCAAAATTATTAAGTAGGCATGAAAGATGGAAGCAATTCATAATCTGTGAAAATACAGCGCAATTGAAGATTTAAAATGGGTAAACTGCATTTTGCCATGGGACAGAAGGATCTCCTGTGGTGTTTCTAAACCGTTTGATTGTACGATGTTCTGTGCCTTGAGGTTTACCAAATTTGTGCACTGAACCCCCTAATTTCATGGCAGGGAGCAGGACTCTGGTAATGACCATTGACTACTTGATTTGTTACTCAGGCTTCACAAATACTGTCTTGAGAGTTATTTTTGGCGCACACTAATTGATTTCATGGTAGAGAAGAGGCACTCATTTATTTAAGGGTAAAATTTGTTACTGGAGTTGTGCAATTAGCAGTAAAAGAAATATTAACTTTCAAACTCTGACCTTCATCACTTCTGTGCACTGTTGACTCTGTCGGATTGCATGACCTATTTGCAGGGTTTTTTGTTTTTCCAAACCAAAAATTTGCTGATCCATTGATCCACAGGCAAAATATTGATTAAGGCCTTGTGGAAAAACTAAAAATCAAGAGCTGCTGATGAATGAGCAGAACAGTATTTTCACCTTATTGAATCCCAGACCACTGCTTCCTCATTTCCTAAGCTCTTTTGAAGTACTTCATCTACTTTAGAGCATTCTGGGATGCCCTCAGGTGCTATATAAATAGATTTTTTAATGGACCTTTTATTAATACCTTTATTTTAATCCCGTTCCCTGATGTTTATGTTTTCTTTAGGATCCCCTGGCTGGAGTTATCCCACGTACGCTGCATCAGATTTTTGAGAGGCTGGCATCGCAAGGTGCTGAGTTCTCAGTGAAAGTCTCTTTGTTGGAAATTTATAATGAGGAACTCTTTGATCTTTTGAGCCCCACTTCGGATGTTAGTGAGAGGCTGCAGATGTTTGATGATCCCCGCAATAAGGTAGCCATGTTAGTCTTTGGACTGTGCAATGATTGGTAAAATTGCAGTAATCCGATGCTCTACAAGTAGATTGCTTTTCTCTCCAGAATGTAGGACTTGGTGACATACTGTTTTTTTTTTTCCCTTTTCTTGTGATATGGTAGAGAGGAGTTATAATTAAAGGACTTGAAGAAATTTCTGTCCATAACAAAGATGAAGTTTATCAGATTCTGGAGAGAGGAGCAGCAAGGAGGACAACTGCAGCGACTCTAATGAATGCTTACTCAAGGTATGGCTGGTTGAGTCTTGTCTTAAGTTCATTAAACTATGTACACAAAGGGCTGAATTAATTGCTCAATTAATAGACATGAATTTGCAGATTTTTTAACACAATACAACCTGATATACTTTAGCAATTTTATTACCTTCATAATTAGTTGGCCTTTAATTAGAGTTGCTAAAGGTATTCAGAAAAAACCTTCAGCACCAACCCTGAAAGCTGGATTTTCTGTACTGAATGTCTTTAATGTTGTCTTTCACAACATACTGGTTTCATGCTCTTGCAACAGCCTGTTTGAATGAGCAAAGACCATCTATTCCAGGGAGCGTGTCGTCTTAGCAACAATGTTCTGGAATTGTGAACTTGCTCAAAAGTGAAGAGTGTTATCTATAGAAGCTTGTATTTACCGTTACAGTTTACAATTCTTTTCCCAGTCGTTCCCATTCAGTCTTTTCCATTACAATCCATATGAAGGAGACAACACTTGATGGGGAGGAGCTTGTAAAGATTGGCAAACTGAATTTGGTGAGTATCATTTTATGCAAACTTGCCCTAAATACAGCTTGTGCATCTATTATTTTGTTGATGCCTAGAGCTTGTGTTGGAGCTGCAAACCTTAACATGAATATGCTGGCTTCATATAAACACTGATGTGATAAGTTGATTTGTAAAAGCTGTACTCTGACCAGGCCTCGGGTGAAACCGTTGTCCCTATCAGGTGTTGGTCATTTTGTGTTGTTGAATTCTATTTGTAGAATAGGTAGCCTGTAATGATGCTGGGGATTTTTGATACTTTTTTTTTAGCCTCTAGAGAATGTTTAATTCTTTCATGCTACTTCTCATTTCCTTCACATTGGCTACTTTTCAAGTTTGCTTCATTTCATGGTTTGTGCAGGTTATGACCTGTGTAACCACATAGATGATAGTGGACAGCATCAGATCAGAAACGGAAAACTTACACTGCACAATTTAGTGAGTTGAAGTATTGCAGAGAGATTATAGGTTAACCTACAACACCCATTTCTCACTTTCATCATATTTGGCTTCACCTTGCTAGATTGTCTATTTAATTGTTTTTCCTAATTTATTTATCGGTTCAATTAATCTGCCACTTTTTTTCCAAATTGATTCCAGCAACTGAGTACTAGCTTCCTTATTCCTACTAGAATAACAAACTACATTTTAACTTATTTTTAAACCTGTCTCCTTGATGGCTCACCACGTGTATTGAATGAGGTATCTGAATGTACAGGTCTCAGGTTCTATCACTGGTCTTTGCCAAGTCTGTTGATCTCTGGTGTTCAGTGGGACGCCACAATTCAGATCCAAGTTAGTAAGTGCATAATGGGCAGAATGCCTATTTTATTTTAATCAACATCCAGTAGTCTCTGATGCAACAGTATGTTAAGAGAGTGACATCCCTTTAGGACTGAACCTGAAGCGTTTGCAATGGCTTCTAGGATCAAATAATCTTTGCCCATTGTTGAAACTTAGATGACAAATGACAGCTCGGGTGGGATGTTGTAGGCTACCTGTAGAACCATAGGAATGGGATAAAATAGGTGGGGACAAAATGTTTTTTTTAAATGTTCTTAATACAACATTTTGACTGTTTTTGAAGCTGCATTTCCGATATAAATTTATTTAAAATCACATTTTGAAAAGTTTGACCAATAATTGACTTCTTTAACACCATCAAATGTCACTTTGCGCACTTCTCAATGCAGCTCCCAGGCAAAACCATAAAGCATAAGGCAATGTTGTGTATGCAGTTCAATTCTATGATCTGTAAACAAATCGTGTTTGGGGGAAGAAGTTCCATCTCACAATTGAAAACATGCTGTAATATCCCATAAATTGAGCTCAGCCCTGTTTTAAAGTAGAAACTGTGTCCAAAACTGTTACTGTGCAGTCAGTGAGAATGGGCAAAGACATAACTTGATCTAATTCCTCCTTGACTCTGCAAAGGTGGATCTTGCTGGAAGTGAGAATATTGGCCGATCTGGAGCTGTTGATAAAAGAGCTCGAGAAGCTGGCAACATCAATCAATCACTGCTTACTTTGGGCAGAGTAATCACAGCGCTGGTGGAGAGAGCCCCTCATGTGCCATACAGGTAAAAACCAAATCATCATTCAATAACTTTTATCCATCTACTGAATGCTCAATAGAATTTAATATCTAGGAGCCTATTCCATCAAATTTTATACCAAGGTGTGTGTATAAAGACTGATAGGGATATTTTTGAAGTAAACACTTGATGATTGGCCTTTGCTTGTAACAAACGTGACTAATGTAACCTGATAGTTAGGATACTGCAGTAATGTGCATTTGCTCCCGACACTTGGCGATAATGACTTTCTACATTTGCATGATAATGGGATCTAACTTCTGTTTTTTGTGACTGATGCACTGTTTTGTGACTGAACTTTAATCATTGAGAGTGCACTTAAACCTAGCTTCCAAAACCATTGTAAAAGTTTTAGAATAGATGTTACTTGAATATCTCAAAACAGAAATGAAGGTGGATTATTCTGAGTAAGATAACAGAAACTGTATAGATTCCAGCAGATCACTGCTTGTTGGAAATACAGGCCTCTTAAACTCTTCTTATCCCTTTTAAGTTTGGCCATTTGCAGTGATCACCGTGCAATATAGGGGAGGGAATATGTGGGGCAGTTCCACCTTTCTCAAATCATCTTCCTTTTTTCTGTACATTTTCAGAGAATCAAAGCTAACAAGGATCCTCCAGGACTCTCTGGGAGGACGGACTAAAACCTCCATCATTGCCACCATTTCCCCTGCTTCTGTGAATTTTGAAGTTAGTATGACCTACTAGTATTAGTGACAATTATCCCACATAGAGCAAGTTTCAATTCCTATTGTTCTTGTGTACTGTTTGCTTCTAAAGTAGTTCTCAAAAATTGATCTGCTCACAATGCATGCTTAATTGGAACTGACAAGTTTGCTTATAGTTCAGTAACCCAGTCCAATGTTCCTAAATGATAGGAAACTGTCAGCACTCTGGATTATGCCTACCGAGCAAAGAACATTATGAACAAACCTGAAGTCAACCAGAAGCTCACAAAGAGGGCCTTGATTAAGGTATTCAACATGATGTTTCAATCAAAGTATAAAGTTATGTGCAGTCTTATATTCATTCAAGAAGGTAACCGTACAAAATAGATACATAGCATTTCTTTATAGTCATCATTCTGAAGTGATTTTTAATACTGGTTGAAAGGACATGTCAGAACCTCCATTCCTTGATACTGAAAATATCAATTTAGAGCAAATCCTCATTTTGCTGGCCTGAACAAAAAAAAAGTGTGATACTCTTAAAAGCAGTCCAGCTGAGTTGTACCAGCCTTTCTGTCTGTAATAGAACTGTTCTCATTTACTGTTGCTGCCTTGTCTCCCTTCCTTGTTTTTCTCTGGTACAACTGCTGACCTCCCACTATCTCAGTGAAATTCGAAAAACTCTCCATAGTTCCATACCAGAAGCTGTGTGGATGCATAGCAGAGCCACAAACCTGTCTCCCAAAAAATTGAGTGTAAATATGATTTGGGTGCCTTGTCCATCTGATGATAAACTCACTTACGGCATTATTATTTGAGACAGTAAATTTTGACACATGTTTAAGATTAAATGTCTATAGTAAATTAGCTTTTACAAAGCATAATAAATGCATTCGCTGACCTTTCTCCAATGATATTTTTAAAAATGAAATGTACAATTATGACCGCCGCCGCTCTACTGCACTTTCAACTGTTCTTATTAGGTCCTAAATTACTGCATATCTGGTGTAATTGGGTAACTGTGCATTGATTATTCAGGAGTACACTGAAGAGATTGAAAGACTGAAGCGGGATCTTGCTGCAGCACGTGAGAAAAATGGAGTGTACATGTCGGCAGAAAACTATGAGTGAGTGTATTTTTTTTTCTTTATTCTTTCATGAGTGATGGGCATCACTGGCAAGGTCAACATTTGTTGCCCATCCCCAATTGTCCTTGAACTGCGTGTCTTGCCACACCATTTCAAAGGGCAGTTAAGAGTCAACCACATTGCTGTGGATCTGGAGTCACGTGTAGGCCAGACTAGGGTAAGGATGGAAGATTTCCTTCCCTAAAGGACATTAGTGAACCAGATGGGTTTTTACAACAATGGTTTCATGGTCACCATTACTGAGATTTAGCATTAACCTGTGCTTCTGGATTACTAGTCCAGTGACATTACCACTACACCAGGGTCTCCCCCCTATCATTTGTTAGAACGTGTGTTGGGAGCCTGAATTTCCATGGAAACGATGCAAACATTTGAGCTTTTATATTTCAGAATTGTCTTCTTTGGGCTAATCTTTGCATGCAGAGCCTTACTTGGTGCCAATGTGCATTGGAGAATTGGCCATGGAGGTTTTCACTTCCATTTACAGTGATTTGACCCCCTTTTATCCCGTGTCTCAGTAATGTCCTTTTTGCAAGTAGTAGGTACTATTTAAATACGTTTGGGATGGTTAATGACACTACATGTTGTCAGATTGAATAATGCATTATGGCTGAACTGACAATGTCACTTTATCTTTAGTATGTGTATACAGATGAATTTTTAATGTTGTGTAACCTCAGCCATAGGGGGAAACTCTGTACAGCCATTGAATGCTGTACTGTAACTAACTGGCCAGTGCAAGTTGTATTTCAAGTAGAATGATGTGGCCATCAGTTTCTCTATCTTGTACAAGAATTAAAATGTTGAGCTTGATCTCGTCCTCTCCTGGACTGGGTTGAATTGTTCAAGCTGATCTGCCACGCTGCTTCAAAATATAGAAACTAATAAGGATATCCTGCAGAGAAATTGCTACATTGATACTCGGTTTAAATATTTGATATGGAACAGCTGCTCTTTATTCTGGAGTAATGACCTAACTGCATGTTTTGTTCTCCTCCTTAGATTTATGCAAAGTAAGGTGGTTGGTCAGGAAGAACTGATTAGTGACTATGTAGAAAAGATTGCTGCTATGGAGGAGGAACTGAAACAGGTATGGAAACATAATGGAATACTCTGATCATAACTTGCATTTATGTAGCACCTTTTTAAAGTAGCAAAATATTCCAAGCACTTCACAAGCATTATCAATCAAAATTCAACATCAAGTCACTAAAAGAGATATCACGACGTGACCAGAAGTTTGGACAAAAGGGCAAGTTTTAAGGAGCATCATAAAAGAAAGAGGGGTTTAGGGAGGGAATTCCAGAACTTGGATCCAAGACAGCTAAAAGTCACCATTGCTGGAGCAGTTAAAACCTGGAACACGTAAGATACCAGAATTGGAGGAGAACAGAGATTTTGAAGCCTTATAGGGCTTGGAAGAGATAATAGAGATAAGGAGGGGCAAGGCCATGGAGGAATTTGAAAACAATCAGAATATTAAAATTGAAGTTTTGCCAGACCAGCAACACATGTAAGTCAGCAAGCACAGGGGTGATGGGTGAATGGAACTTGGTGAATTCTGTGGGTGCAGGGTTTTGGGTGACTTCAAGTTTACGAAGGATAGAAGATGGGAGACTGGCTTGGAGGGTGTTGGCATAATCAAGTCCAGAATAATAAAGGCATGAATGAGGGTCTCAACAACAGATGAGCTGAGGCAGGGTCAGTCAAGTGACGTTATGGAGGTAGAAATGAGCATTCTGTGATGGTGAATATGGTTCAAATACAAAAGGGTGCAAACCATTTGGCTCAGCTTCGGACAGTTACTAGGGAGAGGGATCAGAACAGCATTCGTGGTCGGGCCCAAAAATAATATCTTAGATCATCTCAATGTTTAGTTGTAATAAGTTTCTGCTCACCCTGTACTGGATGTTGAACAAGCAGTGTGCCAGATCATGAAGATAAAAACAAAAAACTACTGCAGATGCTGGAAATCCAAAACAAAAACAGAATTACCTGGAAAAACTCAGCAGGTCTGGCAGCATCGAGTCCTCATGAGGACTCGAAACGTCAACTCTTTTCTTCTCCGCCGATGCTGCCAGACCTGCTGAGTTTTTCCAGGTAATTCTGTTTTTGATTTGTGCCAAATCATGAAGTTCTATTAGTGTACATGCAGAAACTAGCCTTTTTTTTTTGTTGCATGATGTTGCCAAGGGGCAGTATGTAGTGAGAAATAGAATGGGGTTAAAGATAGATCATTGGGGGACACTAACATAAGGTAAAGAATAAGGTCCGATTATGACATTTTCTTGTTTTAAAATGGGTGGTGGGTTAAAGTTGGGAACCAGACAGCAGAATGAAATCCTATTATCATATTCTCCTTCACTGCTTAGGGCCTAAGCTTTACAAGTCCCTCTCTAAAATGTGTTACCCCTCTCCTTTTAAGAAGCTCTTTAAAACCTACCTCTATGACTAAGCTTTTAATCACATGTCCTAATATCTCCTTATGTGTCTCTGTGGTGTCAACTTTTGATAATATTCCTGTGAAGCACTTTAGAATATTTTGCGAAGTTAATGACACTATATAGAAGCAAGTTGTATGGATTCTGTGAATTTTGTTTGGGCAAGCAACCCTGTTACTATTGTCCATAAATCTACAGTACAAAAAGGCTCGATCATCCTTGCTCACAAACCTATCCTGTAGGGGGTTTCCCAAAGCAACTGAATGGAGGTTGCTGGGGAAGGCACAAGATATTGTCAGTGCTATTGCGACCCACAGTGGTTCGAAAAAGGAACTACACAAACATTCTCTAATCACTGGCAAAAGTGATTTGTTACTAGTTGCATAGTGAATGTTCAAGGGAGAATCCTAGTCAGGATGCACACTTTTTTATTAATATGTAGGGTTGTGATATTTCAGAGGAATACACTTGCGCCTTTGTTGTTTCAAAGGAATACAATAACCTTAATCACTAGGATTTCTATAATTCTGTCATGTTGCAGCATATAAGGCATGCTGTTATGATATTTAAATACTTCTGTAAATTTGTCTAATTTGTCATTTATCTGATTATTTACCTGCTGCACAATTTCTTAATATTGATGTTTCCTTTTTTCATTTCTAGGTCAATGATCTATTTATGGAAAGCAAGAAGGAGCTTGAACATTGTGCCTCTGAACTGCAGCAGCGAGAACAAGCACTTCAGGAGACTCAGCAAGATTTGGAGCTGACCAAAGGAAAATTGTCTGAGGAAGAATTTGTTTGTGAAGCCCATGCTCACACTGAAGAAAAACTCTACAATACAGCCAGTGAGGTAAGAGGCTGTTTGATTTCCTAGCATGACATAACCAGTTACAGATGCCTCTTGTCACCACCCACTGCCCCACTTTCATGGCAGGCTGTCCTCATGACAGACCTCTGCAAGGCTTCATGATGGTCGGTGGCTGTGGGGTCTCTTGCCCTTTGTAGTTCTGCTTTTTGCAAATGACCATACTTCTGCTCTGATGTTTAAACGTATTTAATTATGCACAGCTTGCTAGGGATAATCTTGTGCTGAAGTAGATGGACCCTTTTTCCTTTGAATTAAGTTTTCTAAAGTAAACTGCTTAATCTGACTTCCTCCATTGGTACTTGTTTCTGTCTCTTTCAACTCCACACATTTTCTATTCTTGACTGCCAACAAAACCTTTTTTAGTTCAGATTCTGTTAATTTACTGCATTTTTATTAACTTTCATGGGGTCCATTTATGTAGCTCTAGCTTGAATTTTTATGTAAAATAAATTTTTTTAAAAGGCTGTGACAAATTGATTTCCATTTGTTGAATTTTTACTTTATTTATTGCTGGGAGCAGCACGTGGAACATTTAAAAACCAGTTTGCCGTAGCTTTACTTTTTGAGAAGTGCCACAAATTCAGAGACCAGACAGGCTGGCTGGCTGGCTGCAGCAGGCATCACATGGTACAGATTACTGAAGAAAGTATGGTAGCAGGACCAAACTGCTAATTTTTATTACAAAAACAGAAAATGCTAGAAACATTCTGCAGATCAGGCAGCATTTACAGTTGACATTTCAGATTCATGACATTATCAGAACCCCATTCACCATTTTGTTACATGGCCCCTGATTTCACATTGCATGCTGAGCATCTCATGGTGGTGTTGATAACAAAATGCTTAATATTGAGGCGAAGGTAGCCTTTTGTTTCAGTAGATCTTCACAGATGCCATGTGTCTGCTCTAACCTTCTGCCAGTTAACAGTCAGTTTTCAACTTGACGTCTAGCAAAAAACGTTTAGCTTTAAATTTGTGCAGACTGGCAGAGAAACTTAGCCAGTATGTTCCATGGTGTCAGCTCAGTTGTCCATCAGAGAATCCTGAAGTGCACGATTCAGTGTATTGTACTATATACTGTTCTCTTGCCTTTTGCATGTAAATAAACACTGCTAATTTCCTGTCTGAACCTTGATCTGTCAATGTATATTCAGTCTGCATTTCTAAGATAGGAAAAGTGTGTTTCAGCACATAATACATTGCAATAGCTGATTGTACTAGTCTGAATACTGAAATGAAACTGGTATCTGTTGTATATCAGTTTTAAATTAGAGGCAGCTGTTGTTTGGTTGACTAGCATGAAATACACACTGATGCTGTTTGCCATATTGTGAGACTTGCTGATTTGATATTTAAGACCGCTTCGGTTTATTGAGTATTTCAGCCACTTTGGCCCTGAGCTCTGGAATTCATTCATTAAACCCCTCCCCATCTTTTGCCACCTTTTTAAGACACACATTCAAAAATCTACCTCTGGCTAAGTTTGTAGTCACTTGTTCTAATCTCTGTCTGCTTCTTTGAATCAGCATCAAATTATTTGCATGACTTGTGCTCCAGCGAAGCACTGTGGAACATAATGTTCAAGGTCCTGCATAAATGCAAGTTGTGTTATTGCCTGATTGACAGGCGCACCACAAGTCTGTCTTCCCATCTACTGCTCATTTCAGTTGTGTTTTACTGCTGTATTCTAATTTGAAAAAAATATGTTCCTTTGTTTCAGTTGCTACAAACAGTTGAAGACAGTACAAAAGATGTGTCTGGTCTCCACGCTAAACTTGACCGCAAAAAAAAGGTTGAATTTCATAACAGCAAAGCACAGGATGGCTTTGTGAAGCGGATGAATGACCTGTTTACTGAAATGCAGAGGAAAACTGATGAAGCACATGCAAAGCAGCAGGAAATGTTTGATTCCTATTCAAAGTCGATTGGTAAGTTTTAGTTAATTCGGTTGTTTCTTTGTAGTCCAACTGCAACCTTTGTTAACGTATTTGGAATGGATGTTTGTTTTTGTGATGTGACTGAATTTAAGCTGTTTATTTCTTTAAAAATAAAGCTTAAAATTGTTTAATTCCAATAACTTCAGTTCAAAATGACTGAGCTAGAAGTGAAGTGTAGTAAACCCCAGTCTCTCCCTCCAATATTTTGAACCCAAGACCTTCAAAGCTATGGAGGTAAAACAAAACTGCACTGCTGCTTTTTGCAATTTTATCACTTATAATGATCAGGTGATTAGTAGGCAACTTTGGTCACTTCATATGGTAATTTCAGGGTGGAAGTGTATTGCAGCTGGACCTTGTGTAATGCAGGGGAAAAACAGTTCATCTCAGCAGCACATATTTTGTACCAGCGGTTTCCCCCAAAGTGCTGCTCAGTCACTTAGCAGATGGGCAATTCTGCAAGAACAGAACAGTAGCATGAAACGCACAGCATGTTTTGCAGCTGTAACTGAGTGTTTCTCTAGTAAGGCCATATGGTGCAATTGCTAGGGTTTCTTGGTTTATTGAAGAGAGTGCTTAGCCAGATCTTCAGTTCAAATGTAGATGAAAACGTAGAATTCAATGCAGACAAAATCCTAATCAAACAGTACAGTGCACTGCTTGGACTCTCATTTTGAGTACGGTGTTCAGTTCAGGCCACCATGAACGAAGAACTTTGATATTGGATCTGACACAGAAGGTCCCTGATCCCTAGTGTCAGAAATCCGAATTATCAGTAATGTAAAAAACATTTTGGACTGCTTGGTCTGGGTAGGAGACCTCTGAGAGGAGGCTCTAAGGGGCTGCATTAGATTATAAGTGAAATGGAATGAGTGTACTCGGAAATTTAGTTTAAATGTATGTTCCCTTTAAAAGTAATAGGCAAGTTTAAGACTAATATCGGGAGTTTTTAATTAAGAATTGTGCATGGAAGGGGCTTCCAGATAAAGCAATGGAATCATTTAAGAAATTAAAGGTTTAATTGAGCAAATTGAGTGAATCCATTTTTATGCCCATGTTGGGGTGCTGTAATTTTATAAACAAATGTGAGCTATTGAAGGCCAACATTCTGATAACATTCTTCATGAGCCAAATGAGTGAGCTGAATCAAATCTATAATCTGCCCAGTATCTAGACAAGCCTGTCCTGAGGTTACCTTTTTATTAGGCCAAGGATGAAGTCGGTGGAATTGGCTGTGTGGCTGCAGGGTTGGCTTTCAATTACTAACATTTCTAAAGGCTGCTGAGGGCCTCCAGTTACCGGAGGGGCAGGAAATCAACTCCTTTGTAGTTGACTGAGGCCCCCTAGTGGAAAATTTTGCGCTGTTTCATATAAGTGCTTAAAGATGCAAGTTAATTGTTCCAAGACAGTAATGGTTACCAACAAAAGTTTTTTTTTTGCTCTGGTCTCTTCAGTTTCTTGAGTAAGCTGTTTTTTTTTCAGGTAACACCCTGAGTGCAAATGCCTCTGCATTTGGTTCTACCATATCTGCAGTGGCCACTTCTCTTGCATCAGTCAAGGAAATGGTTTCTTCCGAAGTGTCACAAAGTCTTCAGGAACTGCTTAAACAGGAAAGTCTGACTCAGCTATCAATGAACCATGTGCAGAAGACCCTGGTAAGTTCATTGAGAGATGCATGGGAAGGGCTGGAGGGAGAGGGACAGGAAGTGTTTAGTCATTATGCTTAAAACATTGAGAGTGTAGATAGCCTTTTCTGTCTATTAGGCTGGAATGTCTCTCAATACTGTCTGCATTTTTGTTCCTTTTGTCACTTTTTTTTCTCCTTCCTCATTTCTCCTGAAAATACTTCCTGTGAAACTTGTTACAAATATGAAATTTGT
Source organism: Cetorhinus maximus (assembly GCF_964194155.1). NCBI lineage: Eukaryota > Metazoa > Chordata > Chondrichthyes > Lamniformes > Cetorhinidae > Cetorhinus > Cetorhinus maximus. Next base: position 77,256,007 of record NC_135898.1, read on the forward strand.
AAGAATGTTTTGGGACTGTCTGTTTAATTTAGGGTAAAGTGGGTGAATGAAGGGAGTCATGTGACCTGTTCTAAATTCTGCCTAACGGCAAGCCTGAGTGGCTCGGTTGTTTTACTTGTGTGAATATCTTGCAACTTCTTCCATATAACAATGGCCTGAGCAGCTCTGCTGAGAGTTGATGGACTGTTGGTCTTCAAATTCAAGGGAGGTGTTAGGATTGTTAGACTTTGTAAACTGTTATGTTTTACTATGTATTTTAATTCCAAGATAGAATGAAGCTGAGGGTCTAGAGGATACCTAATGAACATTTCTACCTGGATACAAGGCCCATGTGATTCACATTGCCATTGAGATAGGATTTGAGAGGGGAAGAATCCATAGGAAGCCATTGTAGGATCGGGTTGCAGGCTTTCCTAAATGATCCCTGAACATCACGGACATGGTCAGTCTACAAGAATCCAAGAGAGAGTAGAGAGATAGACAGCAAGTCTCTATTGTTCAGTTTCTATGCAGGATGCAGGTGGGAGCTCATACTCAATTTGAAGGGACAAAGTTCGTGAGAGTTTAAATAAAGCTGGAAGATTTGTCTAGCTTGGGCTAGAGGGAGAGATCTATAGTTTGTCCCTCACCATAAAATTCAGGGGAATAGAAACTATCTGGCTGGAAAAGGAAAACTGATCTGAGAATTGCTTTGAACTGGTTCTTGGAGAAATAAGTGCCTGCTTAAGGGACAGAGTGAAGTATAACTCTGGAGTAGGATTTCGGCCATTTTAAATGGGCGGCGTCTTTTCTGTAGTTTGGAGTATAAGTTGCCTACTGAAATAGTATTTAGTCAATGTGGCTTTTGTTTGATACAGTAAAAGTCTTAAATCTTAATTGTCATGTAATCCTTTCATTCATCCACTGGAAGTTCGAATTTCTTTTTTAAAAGTTATCAGTCTCTACTGGGATCATAAATTCCAGTTCTATAACTGCTGGCACTTTCTGCTGCTTCACTGGAGTGTATATTTGCATACGCGCTCTGACGGCAAGTGTCGGCAGACCTTTGGATACTAGTATCACATCCAAGTGCAGTCCTGGCACTACCTGCCACCCTTGCGTGGTTCCAGCATTGGTCTTCAGATTGTGAGGAGCTCGCACTATGGCCAATTTCCCACTCCTGAGGGACTGAAACTCATTCAGTCCAAGAAAATCTGTGAACATTAGTTTTTTAGTAAAAGTTCAGACAATGACAATTTTCAGCTTTCTTTCTGCAAGTCTCTGCATTACAGTAATTCAACACAATAAAGCCAGAGATTCATTTCACTTGGATAACCTGTTAAAAGTTACTTGCAAATTGCCTACAATGTCTGGCTCATAGTGTGGTTGTGTCCTATTAGACTCTAAATCAGGGCTATCCAGGCACTGTCTTTATGGGCTGAATGGTTGCATATCATGGAGCACATATTTAGGTTCTTAGTTCTTAGGTTCATTTGGTTGCCAATGAAATGATGGGCTGGATTTCACAGCTGGATTTGACAGACCCCCCCACCCCCCCAACCCCAGTTCCAAGAGTCAGCCAGCAGCCCGTGCACCTGAATGAAGTCTGCCCTGTACTGCTGATGGGCTAAACTAACAGTGTGGGATTTCCGCCCATCAATGGGAGGAAGTCCTGCCCTCGAGCTGTCAGCCAATCTGATTGGCCAGCTATGCCAGAACTCATAATGGGTGCTTTTAGGACTGTAAGAAAGCCCACAGATGAAGAGACCCTGGATCCCGGAGGGAGGTAAGTCAGGGGTTTTGGATAGGGGGGACACACAGATTTTGGAGGCCAGGCAGGGGTAAACAAAGGGGAGGGTGTCATCATGGAGGGGTTGGGTGCCTCTGATGTGCACAGGGCACGCCCTGAAGGACATAACCCACTTCCTTTTAGGCAGTTTCCTTAAAATAATTGCCCACCTGCCCACCGTTTGATGGCATGACCAGCATATTATTCCAGCCAATTGACTTGATAACAAGCTTATTTTATGTTTATTTAAAAATGAGGCGGGGTGGGCTGTCCATTTCTGGGCCTGTCCACTTAGCATGTAACGGGGGGCAGCTAGGAGGTGGGCAGAAAGGTGTTGGGCCCCCTCCCCACCCACCCCAAGAGCTGAAAACATGCTGAGTGGGCAACTGTAAAATCCAGTGTTGTTTTTTTAAAAAAACAAAGCAGAAGCACCAGACCTGTGAAATGCAGCTATGGCAAACCAGAAAAATTTAGGGACAAATTGTCTGGGATTTGTGGGGTGCAGGGGGGCGGGGTCAGATTGTCAGGTCTAGGGGGTGCTAGGGCAGTAGATTGGACATCCCTGCACAAGCTCCAAACTTACTTCTCTCTTGAATCACAAACTATTTTCACCCAAACAATATTGTGAACGTAGAAACCCTATTAACCAGTCGTCTTCAACAGACTAGAAGTTCGCTTTTTGGTACATAGATGCTCTGCTCATGAATATTGAATACATTTTAAAATTTTTTGAAGTTGTATCAGATTTGGGATAAAATTACATTCCTTTGGCTGCTGTGACAGCAGAAGCCCTCATCACACTTATAAAATACTTGGATAGGTATTTTAAGTGCCATAACCTACAGGGCTACTGAGCTAGAGCCAAAAAATGGAGTTAGGCTGGATTGCCCTTTATTAGCCACCACAGACACAATGGGCTGAAATGGCTTCCTTCTGTGATGTGAAGTTTCTGTTTCCAGACGTATTTATGTTACTGAAAAGCAAATCCACTGCCAAAGGAACCAGTGGAGTGTTGTGTTTTGATTGTAACTTTGTTGTCTGAGCAATTTTATTTGGCTCAACCATGCAGGCCATTTGTCTAAAGAGGAAAATTCTAGACTCTGTCAAGCAGTTAATTGTCAATACAGAACCTGCTGCTATTGTATTTGGGACCTGCTGCTATTGTATGGGGAGCAGTGAAGGTTGTTTTTATAATTTAGGGAAGAATTCTACAATGATGTTCTTCAAGTCTTTGTTTTTATCTTCAGGAGGAACATAAAGTGGAAATGGAAAAAGTGCTGAAGAAGAATTTACAGCCCATTGTTATCTCCATAATGGAACTGAACAACTGTCATAAACTGAACATTCAGACTTATTCTGGCATAGCAGAGCAGGTACTAATATTTATCTGTCTGATAAACATGAAGTTTCTGCACCCCTGCCACCCCCCCACCCTATTTCTAAAATATTTTGTAACTGCTGCATTAAACTTTTATCATTTTGGAATTAATCTGGCTGCTAACTCGCTTTCTGCTGATGTTAGTGAGTTGTAACTAGCAGGTAATTGTGCAGCAGAACACTTTCATTTGAGGGGATCGAATGAGATTGAAAGCAACTTGAAGTAAACTAGCAAGACAGTAGATGACCATTTTGGTTTACACCTTAATTTAAAAGTTGTAGATTCACACAAACTAACAAAAATGAATGCAAGTCTTGCAACTAGTTAAGATCTTTTGCAGTGATGCTTCTACATTTCCACAAAATGGCCAGATTCAATTTATTATACGAATGTTTTGAATTGTTTCAGATGGAAGTCATGAAAACAGATTCTAGCGCCTTCTTTGGGCAACACAGCAAGATGCTTCATAAAATACAAGAAACCACTTGCAATGCCTTGGGCCTCATTCAACATGAGAATGAAAAACTCCAGCAAGAACTACAAAAATCACAGCAGCAGCAGATGGAGGTTCTGTGAAAATTAATTGGCTCTGAAAATATTTTGTTTTTGTTTCTGTGGGGCTTTTTTATTGATTGATGATTGAACTCTGACTCTTTGTAAATAGGGTATTTCAAAAGTCATCTCAAATCTACAGAGTCAGCTTGGTGTATTAGCCCAGCAAACTCAGCAGAACTTTGATAATATTCTAAAACAAAATGGAAATGTGCAACACTCATTGACTATACTTCAGGATGACGTGCAGCTGTAAGTAACTGGATTTGCTGTTCTGTATTCCAATAATTTTAAGTATGCTGAAAATGCAAATTTGTTCTAATGTTTAGGTTCTGACAGTTTGAGTGGAGCTTTGGTGCCCACTTTAGAGTTTCACATTGCACCTTGCCTTTTGATTTTATGTAGGATTCTCTCTATTCTTACTTCATCAGGGCTCGATTTTTTTTTTCCCCTTTAGACAATCTGTGAACGCTATGGAGGATACTGCTTCCCATCAAGAGAAACTTACTACTACTTTAGACGGTTGGGCAAGCGAAATCAGAAAAACATTCAGTGAAGGGTTAAAGGCTGCAGATAAGTCGAACAATGAGTGCCAAAAGCTCAGTTCTGGTATGCTGGTACTTTGCCAGGAAAGCAGTCAATGGTGTGAATCAACAGCAGATACTGTCAACTTGTTCTGTCAGGATCAGCTGAGTTTCCTTAATCGTAAGAAGAGGAGGTTAGAGAACCATGAGCAGGTAGGAGTTTGTAACTGTTATCATAATTCTTTCCTGGGTTTTGACCCTACATCTTGCCTCAAGAGACAGAAGTAGTGTTTAAGTTATTAAGAAGTTATTAAGAAGAGTATATTGGAATGGAATTCAGTATGTTTTTTTTTTAAAAATTGCCAAAATACCAGCAACAGCAGTGTCTTTTAATGTAATAAAACATCCAAAGATGCTTTGCAGGAGCATTGGGCTGTAACTTCTGAGCTCCAGGGCAATGTAACTGGGAGGCACCCCAAAGATCCCAGCTAAGGATTGCATGGCAATTGCCCAGCAAGTGCAAACTTCTGATGGGCAATTGCCCAGCCCTGGGAACCATCTGAAAATGCAATTTAAATTGCAAACTTTGGATGGTTCTTATCTGTCTTACACCCAGAAAATATCAGAAGAATTAAAACCATTTCTAGCTTCTGGATAACTATTGTACAGGCCCACACCAAAACCCTAGGGGCTCCTTACAATCCCCCCCAACACCCAACCCCTGTCAGCCCAACCTGACTGTGCAACCCAACCTTCCTGTCTCCCACTACCAAGTTCTAACCGCTTAGCTGACGACCCTACCTTCTCCTTGGCTGGACCTTTAAACAGCCAGTGCCATGTTTAAAAAAAAAAGGGTGACATGCCCTTTGCCTCCGATTCAGCAATGCTCATTTGAATGTCTTAGGAGTGCACTGCCCTGCACGGTTCTCACCCAGCCTGCGTCGAAAGGTCGGGTGAGACAGGATCGAAAAGATTACAAGGTTAAAAAAGGAGAGGTTTGGCAATCTGACACATGACCAGTCCACAGAAGTTCAGGCCCAATATAAAACAAAATTGGACACCCAGCCACACTGGGGTAGAGAACCAAAAGCTTTTGTCAAAGAGGTTAGATTTTCAGGGGGTGCCTTAACAGCACAACAGAGGTAGAGAAACAGGGATGAAATTCTAGAGTTTGGAGCCCAGGCAGCTGATGGCACAGTGGCCAATGGTAGAATGATGAAAATCAAGGATGCTCAAGAGGCCAGAATTAGAAGAACATTGATATCTCAGGCCTGTAAGGGTGGCGGAGATTAAATGGGGGGGATTAAGACTGATTAGAATTTTAAAATCAAGTTGTCATTTAACCTAGAACCGCAATGGGTCATAAGCAATCGGGGGGAAACCGTATTTTTCTGGTAAAATAACAAAGCCATGTTCAAAGCTCTTTATGAAGTGAATTTAATAATTACAAATGGGTAATTATTCACACTCGGGCATACAATTTGGACTTGGTTTAAACACGTACTTTAAAAGTCCCGATTTAATAGACTTGTAATCTTGAGGGACAGTTTGCAGCCATCCATTCTTCAAGGACCAGCTCAATAGCCATTTGCTCGCTCTCCCTTCAAAGGTGCACTCTTTTAATCTTCTAGCTCAGAAATTCTCTCCCCTTTTCCAAATCAAAGTAACACTTGGTCTCTTTATCATGGTCCTTCTGTTGATTCTAATTATAGCTCTGAGCTGATGGTCCTGCCACAATCTGGAATAATGCTGTACTGCAAACAGGAATTGCTATTTGTTCACAAGATAGGAATTCTCACTTCTAGCACCATAAGACATAGGAGCAGAAGGAGGTCATTTGGCCCATCGAATCTGCTCCACCATTCAATGAGATCATGGTTGATCTGATGATCCTCAACTCCACTTTCCTGCCTTTTCCCCATAATTCTTGATTCCCTTACTGATTAAAATAAGAGCATAAGACGTAGGTTAGCTGTGACAGGGCAACCTCAGAACCCTTTGAGATCTGCAGTGGGGTCAGACAGATTTGTGTTCTGGCACCAACACTCCTTGGCATATTCTTCTCTTTGCTGTTTTCAGATGCCTTCAGGTCATCTACAGAGTGTGTATAATTACACATGTAAGGGGTTCAATCGGTGCTGATTTACCTTTTAATGTTGGTTCTTGACTTTAGGATTTTATAAAGGACAAGCTCACGGAGACACAGGGTTAGGCTCAACCACAATTGATGGAACACCTCCACTGCCCCTAATACAAGAGCTCTAAACTAGTGTAATGACGTCGCACAACACTCTAAACCACAAACTCATTTCTAAAACTCCACTGAAAAAGTAGAACTACAGGCTAAACCCCACATTTCTGCCCAAAACTTACTCGGTCCAACTCAAAGACCCCTTTCAGGATTTAGTAGCTACCCTTAATTCTCAGCCCCAAAGTCCATGAATGTGGCAGATGCAACTCCCCAAAAGGTTGGTCATTCTGGTGCAAGCTGTAGGTCCATGAATCAGGTCACTGCAGAGTCAAGTGCTGGAATAAGGGAGCAGCATATGTAGCAAACTGAAAGCTAATGCAATGCCCACCCTTAAAAGCTAATACCACCCCACAAAAACCTGGCCATTTGATCAACCATGAATGTCAACATTTGATTTATAGTGGAAACAAGTTAGTTATTATTTACAACAATCAATTGATATCATGGTCACCATTACTGAGACTAGCTTTATATTTCAGATTTATTAATTCAGTTTAAACTCCGTCAGCTGCCATAGTGGAATTTGAAGTCGGGTCCCTGTACCATTAGCCTGGGCCTCTGGATTACTAATCCAGTGACATTAACAGTATGCTACTCCCCAACAATGTGATTAACTCTTAAACTGGCTTCTGAAATGGGTTAGCAAGCCACTCAGTTCAAGGACAATTAGTGATGAGCAACAAATACTGGTCTTGCCAGCAACACTTACATCCCATGAAAGATTTTTTTTAAAATCTAAAGTATTGGTTTATCCAATGTTCCATCACTTGTAATAGTGAAAGATTGTCATTTTCCCCTCAGTTCTTAGAGAAATTGTGAATGTGGGTTAGTATTCTCAGTTACATATCTAATTGATAAATGTTTTGACAGTTGTGTTTGATACAGAAGCATACTTTCCAACCTGCACCTTTTCTCTCCCCATTCCAAATGGCAGCTGCCTTGTCTTCCCCTCAGATCGTAACCCGCCCACCCCCTCGAGCTCTGACATTCTTCACTCACTTCTCCTTTGTTTATACCAAGAGTTCACCTCTTCTCTGATTATCTTTCTCTTTCCCCCTGCTCCTCCCTCACCTCTGAGGAATAAAAGGCCATTGTGGGCGGAAATTCTCCTAATAATTTTGTAAGATCAAAAGTTCTAATTTCTCAGAATTATTGTAAGAATTCCTGTCTGTGGAACTGACGGACAGGGTGGAGATTAGAAGTCTGCAGCCTTGATCATATCCAATATCATTCTGTTAATTAGACCTGATGTGTACACAAACATGGGATTCTCAAGAGTAGTGAGGTTCAGAACTTTTCAGATGAATTGGAAGACTTGAGTCAAAAGTAAAAATATGCAGCGCAGAGAGCTCCTGGGGATGAAATTTGTAATTAAATAAAACAGCAAATTTAACCTCTGATCTTTCACTTTTGTAAATATCTTAGTTCTAGGTATCAATGAATATTGCATTGTTTTAAAATTTATCGAGATTTGACATTTTTTCTAAATCTGTGTCAACATTAAAGGTCAGTTCAATGTATACAATGTAAGTTACGCTACAGTCTTTTTATCCCTCTTTGTGTAGACTGCCAATGAGAGTTGTGACACTCTAGTCAGCAAGGTAACAGAGCAGCTGAAGGAGCAATGTGATACTGAGGAATCAGCACTCTGCACCATACGTGATCAGGTTCATAATGATAAAGGAGAGATGATACAACACATAGAAGAGCTAACTGACCAAGCCCAGACAGGACTAAGTAACGTCTTGAACTTCTTAAATGAAGAACTCCAACAGGACTTCCCAACAGGTATGATCAGCTCCTTTGGTAAAAAGTGAGCAGGATGTTTAAATGTAAATATTTGCAGTTTTTAAAAAGTACAGTGCACATGGGAAACGTTCAGGTTAACCAGTGAATGGATTAACAGCTCACTAGCTTACTAACAGTACTACCCTCAAACTTGCAATTTATTGTAGAAATAAGTTGTTACTAAATTGTTATGAAAAGCATGGGATGACTTTCCACTTGCAGGAGGACTAAATTGTCCTCCATATTAATAAAATATATATTTCAGCTGCACTGAAGTTGGCGTGAAGCAGTAAACAATTGGAACAGCTTTTCTCATTTGAATATTATTTGTATGAAGTTATCTTGTACTTAGCAAGTAATTCATAAGCCATGGGCATGCAGATCGTTTAAAAACATTAAATAAAGACTTAGTGCCATATCTCAACAATCTCAGAATGAATTACTTCGATTGCAGCAATCTGTTTCAGTCATAGCAAGATCGCACAAATGCTAGTGATGAATGACCAGTTAGCTGGTTTTGGTGGCTTTTGTAAAGGCGAGGACATCGGGAGGATTCCCTGTTCTTCAATATTTCTCTGGTATCTTTACATTCGCTAAAACCATCAAAATAAATGGTTTAATTAGTAATTCAAAAGACTGCATTGCTGATGATGTGTTACTGCACTGGAATATCTACCCAGATTATGTACTCCAGCCATGGAATCAATCATGAACCCACACCTGAATTGGAGATGAGGGTTCACAATTGAGCCATATTGAAAATGCATGGACAAAAAAAAAATTCTCTAATTGATCTTTATCTCTCAATGTGATGTAACTTCCTTTATTTTTTGCTCACTGCACATCTAAGTTTAAAAGCCTGTGTCCTCGTAACTCAGCAATATAGACCAGAAAGGTGCCTGTCTGAGTTACACTCCGTACAGGACTGCTGCTATCAGTCAATGTCCCTGGGTTTAGGGAAGGATAGATGAGCTGGGGTCCAAGTCCTGCTTACAATGGAGCAATTACAACAGGAAGTGTATGTGTGGCGTTGATGCATTTTTATGAATAATGATCACTGGGAAAACTACTAAAGATGGTCTGTCTAGTTTTGGCCCCATATCCCTATGAGGGAATTGTTTGGGCAGTAAAGTATTTTATTCTGGAATTGTTCTTGTCTTGAAGATAATTACACTTCGATTTTCAGGTACTACTCCGCAGCGCAAAGACTATTCGTATCCACGAGTCCTCTTGAGAACAGAGCCACGTGATGTCTTGGTTGATGAGTACAAAGTACAACAGCAACAGTTCCAGAGTTCTCTGGATACTGTCATGTCCATCCAAGAGGAACTGGTGCCTGAGCAGGTGAATATTGTAGAAAATGTTAACATAGTTGGCGTAGTTCCCTTAAACCTATATCTACACTTCCCACAGATTGCATGTCAGCAATGCATTAGATGTTGGGAGTAAAATACTACTTTTGCACATGTCTGTCATGTGGTGGTGCTGCAAAAGCAGGTAACTAATGATTTTGGGTTAAGAAGCAACTGAATTAGATGCTATAGATTTCTATATCTTCCTATTTGCTGAGAGCTGAATCTGACTAGAATGCTTATGGTATTCGTCATCAGTGTCGGGGCTGAGACCTCACTCTATTTTTAAAATATATACATCACCATGGTTAACTTAGAAAATTTTTAAAACTGGGCAATGACTTTAAAATTACTGAAGCCATAGCTGCCTATGACAAAAATAAGTCTCTGGCATTCAGAGAAGCTGACACCTCATTATCTCTGAAGGGGTGCTAATGACCCCTGTGACTGCAGAAACCAAATTTAAAGAGGATTCTTCCTTTTGAAAATTTTAATGGTTGAAACATTAACAATCCCAAGACTCCAGGCAAAGGAATATACATGCTTTGTCAAAGCCGAAGTGGACAGGTGAGAGACATGTGACATGACCCTGTAGCTGGAGGAACCTGTAATACAGTCTTGCTGTATTCCCAATCAGTCTGCCATCTTCCATCGACCAAGCAGCAGCTCTGAAAAAGGAGTCTGTCCTGGTTTGAATACCTGGTGCCATCTATGCTGTTTCTACTGCAACTTCTGTGCTATCATTTACAAGACTAATTCGCCTCTGCGTGCCCATCTCATCATGGAAGTCATCTCTACTGGAAAAGTAGATTATCCAGAATCAGTTTCAGCCTTTTGACCCCTGAAGGAATACACCTTTGGACTTTGATTCTGGACTCATGTAAAACAGTAATTCTTCTTTTCTCTGTTGTCTTTGTCCTGTTCCTCTTTATTTTCTTTATCCCTCTTTTACTGTATGAATGCAAAAAGTGGGAGCTGAAGGGGGAAAGAAATGTTGTGAACCCTCTTCCCACATTTTGTATGTGTAAAATGAACTAACCCTCTAAGTTTATCCTATCTTGAGTTTGTTGTGGGCTATTAATAGAAAATTGAATCACACCAGAATCGCAGGGTTGGGACATATGCCACTGCTTTTAAAGGGGAAAAGCAAAAAAAAACAGCTTTCTGTTTATGGGCGGGTGGTGAGAAGAGAAATCTGGCCTGTCTAAGTTAAACCCCCTCCGTCCGCAACAGAAATTGGGACCTCAGGTCCGGGATAACCCATTTGAATTTGACCAGAGTCAAAGTTAAGAGACAAGCCAAATCTAATACAAACTAGTCAATTGCAAGCCGAAAGGGGAAAACTTGGTGGCTGGAATGAATTTTAAAACGCAACTAACTTGCCACAGCAAATTCCTTTTTCCTCTAAAACTAAGAAAATGGCAAATTTTGATGCCCAGATGTTTGTTCAGCAAGGGAATTTGAACAGTGGGGCTCCAGGAGCTCTTAGCACAGAACAACTAAAAGCTGTAGCTAGGGAGGTATAGTTTAAAATTGTCCAGTGAAGAGAAGTGAACTGCTCCAGTTTGTAGAACATTTGGATCTCATGTTACCGATAGATGTAAAGCTCAATCATGACTGAATCCCCTCCTTTGGCCAATTTTGAGCTGGAAAAGCTCAGTTTGCAGCTAGAATTTCAGGAGAGGGAAAAATAGAAGCAAATAAAAAGGGAGTGCAAAGGAACAGGAGAGAGAATGGAAGAGAAGAATTCCAACTCCAAAAATTGGTAAAATAGCTAGCAGCTCAAAGGCTTAGAGACCCCTGACAATTGGAAGTTGCGATGGAGAATTTCTCTCTACCCAGTAGCACCTCCTATCCCTCTACCCTGGAACCACTCTGAGGCCCTCAAGTATACTAGATTTATTCCCAAATTTGAAAAGTGTGATGTGGAGTCATTTTTTTGAGAAAATAGCAGGACAGCTAAAATGGCCATCAGAGATCCAGACATTTTTTTATTCAAAGGCAGCTCAGGGAGAGCTCAAGGGGACAGCTACCCCGTGCTGTCTCCTGATGTGTCCCTGACTGCCATCCTAAGTGCCTACGGGTTAGACTTAAGCGGTATATCGCCAGAAATTCTGAACACTCGTAAGAAACTCACATAAACTCACGAGTTTGAATGGCTGAAGCAAATTGCATTCAACTGATGGGTAAGATCCCTGTGCACCTATGAGGGGTTATGAGAATTGTTATTGTTGGAGGAATTCAAAAATTGCCTACCCTACAACCTGCGATTACACTTGGAAGAGCAGAGAATCCTCACAGCTAGGGATGCAGCAGTCACAGCAGACAGCTATGATATCACCCAGAGGCCTGGGAGCTCAGGCAGACCCTTTCCAAACCATTCTCACGAGCCTTGGAAAGATGAGTAGGGTGATCTAGATAGGAAAATTCCCTAACCCAGAAAAGAAAATCCAAAGAAGGGTGTAGGAAGCCTTCCGGGAGCCTGAAAGGAGAACCTGTTGGAGGTCAGTGTCCTTGTAATAAAATAGGCCATTCCAGAAGCGAGTGCTGGAGGTTGTGTAGCAAGCCCGTTGGCCTAATAGGGCTCTATACGAGTAGTCCCCTGAAGGACGCCCCAATGGGTAGTGCAGCAGAGCAGGCAGAGATTCGTGCTACATAAACTTTCCCTTTGGAAGGCATGGCATTGTGTGCCTGAGCCAGACCGACCCCTAGAGAGCTTCTGGAGATTTGCTCTGTCGGGAACAGGGTACCCCAACCCATTCCAAAATGTGAGCAAGTCCATTGTACTGCTCCGGGACACGGGCCACTCGATCTTTAAAGTTAGAGGGAAGGTCTGGAGGCTCAAAAGGGTGAAATAGCATCCATGACGCTTGAGTGAGGGCTGCTCTGTAGCAAGACTGAAGCCAGGCCAGTAAAGTTAAAGGTCTAGGAAAGATCCCTAGAATCTAAAATTGAGTATCTCAATGAAATAGGGTCCAGAGGAGTCCCAGAGCTGGGGAAGAAACAGTGCGGTTGATGCCCCGTATAACCGAAGAGCCTGAAGGAAGGCAGGTTATTAAGCCTGGAAAGGAAAAGGTTTCCTTAAGTGTGGCTAGCAGAAACCTTGTTTCCAACAATAGATAGGGACAAAGGGAGTCCCCAAACCAATGAGCAGAAAGGAAGTGAGATGCCTGAGTCGAAAAGCCACAAGGGAGTGTAGCTGGAACTGCACCTCCTCTTGAGAGCAGAAGTGTTCCTGGGGACATGGAACAAGGTAGGAGAGCACCCCCTCCAAAGCCAAAGACCCCAGCTAGGAAGCCATTGATTGGCCTGGCTGGAAGTTTTATAGCAAAGTTAAATGTAGACAAGGGAAGTTCTCCAATTGGCCCAGAAAGTAAGGGTGATGCCTCACTCAGTTGAAGAGCCACCAGGCAATACAGCAAGAGTTGACCATCCACCAGAGGGCAGTAGTTAATTTAAAATGATCCATAACAACCCACCAGGCTACACACATTAGCTGTACCTGGTATGGATGCGGGAGACCCCTTCCAGAAGGCCATCTTTCTATCAATCGGGCCCAGAAAGGCTGGCCCAAGTTCAGGAGCCTGCCTGTTGTGTCTCCCTAAAGCATCCAACAGCAGAAGCTGCAACACCCCAGTTGTGCTAGTGCTGTGTTGGATCCTGAACTGGAACCCTTGAAAGAGGTCAAAGTCCCTTTAAAACATTCCAATCTCCTGACAGTCAGCCTAACCATAGTCCCTGGGTCTGAATAGCTGAATCCATGGGTAAGCAAAGTGGGACAGCAGGAACTAAGCTGGACAAGGTTACGGGGAGAAGGCGGGAGAATGGGGTTGAGAAACTTATCAGCCATGATTGAATGGCGGAGCAGACTCGATGGGCCGAATGGCCTAATTTCTGCTCCTATGTCTTATGGTCTTATGGACAAGAGCAGCTCAGCCCCATAATCCAAAGGCCTGGCACCCACAGTGAGATGCCCAGCATTCCCCTGCGGATCGCCTAGAGCAGCTTGACCATCACTGAGTGCTAACCACCTTTTTTTTAAAAAAAAAAATCCCCAGACCCTTTTGAGGATACTTAATTTGGATTTGGGCAAGCAGAGTTCTTAAACCCATGGCTTTTCTTATGCCTGGTCCCCAACAGAGGGAATTCAGAACTGTAGCCCTAAATAGACTTCCCCGTAAAGATAAATTTTTAATCCTCTGAAGTCACCTAAATCCCAGGACTGGACAATGTCCTTGCTGATGCACTGACCCAGGTTTAAACCTCAAAGAAAATGCAGCAGGGAGCTGCTAATGTACCTACTAGCTGTGTCTGGTGTGCCAGTATGAATGAGAGAATGCATATATACTTCATTTCCTATTCTTCCTCAAGACCAAAAAAAATGAAAAATGAAAGAATTCATTTTTTCCCAGGGCAGCGAGGGACGTCAGGGGGCTAAGACCTCTCTCTATTTTTAAAAAATATATATATCATCATGGTTAATTTGTAAAATTTTAAAAACTGGATAAAGCCAGCCATGGCTTCAGTCACTTTAAAGTCTGCGACTCAAAGAACTTTTCTGGCATCAGAGAAGCTGACACCTCATTATCTCTGAAGAGTTGCTAATGACCCCTGTGACTATTGAGACCAAAATCAAAGGGAATTCTGCGAAAACCATCTACATTTCATAAAAGCCACCAGAGTCTACCAGTCTGCTAGGGTTTGCCTTGCAACCTCTCCTTTGTGATTCTTAATGGTTGAAGCATTAACAATTCCAAGACTCCAGACAAAGGAACATACATCCTTTGCCAAAGCCAAAGTGGACAGGTGGGAGCAATGAAGTAAATTTGAAGAGATTAGGCTGATAGGCTCTGAGCCTAACTGCAGCAAATGCAGGAGAGAAACAGTCTGATTGGAGGAGCATTCATTGTGGGTGGCGGGGAGTTATGTAGTTCAAAATCAGTAAATTTTGGCATAAGTTTATAAAATTTTGATATGATTTTAGACTGGGGCCCTGTTTGTTCAGGTGGGTGTTGAAGAGCCCATAGTACTATCTGAAGGAGAGTTCTTGCTTCCTAACCAATATTCGACCATCTGTTTGTCGTCACCATCAAAACGGGCTAACTGGCCATTCATCTCGCTGATCTATGTGGGATTTTGCTGTGTGCAACATGGCTGCTGCATTTGCCTGCAAAGGAATGACAACCTTCAAAATACCACATTAATTCTGATGCTTTGGGACGCTTTTGAGAATGTGAAAATCACGGTACAAATGAAAATTCATTCATTCTTTAAGACATGCTATTCATGAAACCAAATTGTGGTTGATTTTCAGGAGTCTGAAGATGATCAAGCAAGCATCCAGAATGACAGCATTACCAGTGAGAAGTTTAGTACTGAAGAAAATTTCCACCTTAGTAGTGATGGTGCCCCCTTCTTCAAGGTAAATAAAGTTGTGCCATTAACTTGCATTGCTGGGTTCATTTTCATTAGTGTAAAATAGGTGAATGGTGAGATAGTAAGTGAAAATAACCTAGTAGTGGGCAACTATTTTATCACAAACTTTATAAAATTTTGGTGGTGATCTCAGCAAAGCTACTCACTTGGAATGCTATGAACATGTGCTTTGGGTGCAATCAGCAATCTGAATGCAAATTGTGCTCAAAGTTGGGCTAGTTTTCAAAAGTGCAATTTTTTTTTTGCTCAAGTTTCCACTCAAACATAATTGCAAAGCATAAAATCTTACATGAGCCAGTGCACTCGGATAGTGGTTTTTTTGGCAAATGTTAGCATTAAAAAGTATTCCATAATAATTTTGAGTGGTGACCTCGTGCACTTTATTAATACAGCTGAAAATGGGTTTACCATTTGGTGCACCAACTTTAATGGATTACTTTTTTTAACTGAAAATGACCATGAAAATTAGGCAGAGCCATTTGTTAGTTACATTGTACAGCAGTTAGTTTCTTAGCAAATTAAAAGGATTTTAACATGCATTTAAGTGCCTTAGCACCTAGAATAAAAAGCTTAATTTTAAGAGCCTCTTCAAAGACCCATAAATAGACACAATTATCAGAAATTTGCCATGGTGAATAATCTGATATGGGGCTGTGGTCTGTTTTCTGGGAGGGACTGGCTTCCAGCATGGTATTATTTAAAACAGTGCAAAAAGTCATGGAAGCTCTGTGCATTCGACATAATGCTGTGCCTGAAATTCCTCAATTTATGCTGGAATGGCTGTTTTTGTACTGTGCTGAGAAAGTCAGCACAAATCACAGAATCTCAGTGCAGAAGAGGCCCTTCAGCCCATCGAGTCTGCACTGACACGTGAGAAACACCTGGCCTACCTACCTAATCACATTTACCAGCACTTGGCCCATAGCCTTGAATGTTATGACGTGCCAAGTGCTCATCCAGGTACTTTTTAAAGGATGTGAGGCAACCTGCCTCCACCACCCTCTTAGGCAGTGCATTCCAGACCGTCACCACCCTCTAGGTAAAAAAGTTTTTCCTCATATCCCCTCTAAACCTCCTGCCCCTCACCTTGAACTTATGCCCCCTTGTGACTGACCCTTCAACTAAGGGGAACAGCTGCTCCCTATCCACCCTGTCCATGCCCCTCATAATCTTATACACCTCAATCAGGTCACCTCTCAGTCTTCTCTGCTCCAACAAAAACAACCCAAGTCTATCCAACCTCTCTTCATAACTTAAATGTTTCATCCCAGGCAACATCCTGGTGAATCTCCTCTGCACCCCCTCCAGTGCAATCACATCCTTCCTATAATGTGGCGACCAGAACTGCACACACTACTCCAGCTGTGGCCTCACCAAGGTTCTATACAACTCCAACATGACCTCCCTACTTTTGTAATCTATGCCTCGATTGATAAAGGCAAGTGTCCCATATGCCTTTTTCACCACCCCACT
Source organism: Cetorhinus maximus (assembly GCF_964194155.1). Lineage (NCBI taxonomy): Eukaryota > Metazoa > Chordata > Chondrichthyes > Lamniformes > Cetorhinidae > Cetorhinus > Cetorhinus maximus. The sequence goes on from NC_135898.1 coordinate 77,272,529, forward strand.
AACATGCCCCTCTGCCTTCAGAGATCTATGGACACAAATGAGTAGGAATTTTACCCCATGTAATATTTTTTGGAAATATCAGTACAATGGGCTGAAAATATGTTCAGAGGAAGCTATATTATATTTTTGTAAAATTAAGGTCAACGTTTAAAACTCTGATCAATGTGTCATAGGTGGGTATTTTTTAATTGACTCTTGGAACCTCTAGATGCTAGAACTTGGTACAAAATGTGCTAAGTATAAAGATTGTCAGATGGATGAGTGAAGAGGTTCAAATATTGATGGAACTTAATTGTGAAAGACACTATGGGAAGCTGTACAAGCTCAAATGGATACAGAGTCTCTGATCCTGATAGTTTACATTTCATTCATATATGTTTAAATTAATTTAGATTCTTGCAGGTGAAATAGCCATTTACATCCCAATATGATCCAATTTGTTGCCTAATAGTCAAATATCACTTCATGCTGTGTTTATGAATTCTGTGCTGTAGATTAAACATACTGTACTTAATTAGCAAGTTCAAAGCAAATGGGTTTATCTGCTTGAATTTGTATAGACATTTTCAATATTTTGCTGCAAAAATGCCTCAAAATAAAGGCTAGTAGTTCCAAGAATTAATGAATGTATTTACCTGTTCGTTTAATGTACTAAATCTGTTGGTAATCTCTGCTTTCACCTTTTTAGCACAATAAGAGACACAAAAAAGACAAAGAAAACAGAACTGCTGTTGACAAATTGAAGTCTGTGGAAGACAATCCAGTCCTGTCAGCATCAAAATCTAAGTTGCCTCTCAGAATACAAAATTAGTGAATCTGTGATTTGTAATTTTAATTACATCTTCTATATCAGGGTTTATTCTGCTTTTATGTATATTGCTGTCTATATTTTTGTTTCACTGCCTCAAAATTCCAATTATCCAAGTATTGTTACTTTTGAAGCATTGCCTTTTTTTCAACATTGAATCATTTCAAAAAAAGATCCTTTCAAATAATGTTCCATACTATTTCTAATATTTTTAATTATTGTTTAAAAACTTTCTACACCCTGTATTTACAAAATATGTATATCTTAATGCTGGATAATCTAAAGCTCTTTATAGGCTTAATCTCACTATATCTGGTTGTATATATTTCAAAATAAAATTTCATACTGATTCAAAAACTTTATATAATAGATGTAAATTGCATTCTTTAGAAGTGCGGATTTAATTGTTCTTTTCAAAAAGGAATTGGGTATATAATTGAAGAGGAAAGTTTTTCAGGGTTATGGTAGCAGGAGCATGGGACTAATTGGATAGCTTTTTCGAAGAGCCAACACAGACGCAATAAGATTAGTGTCCTCCTTCTGTAACATTCTGATACGTATACAGCAAAGAAACATGGAAAATGAAGGGGAAAAAGTGAGATTGAGTAGCAGATGGGATTGCTTCAACTGTCCCGTACCAATAAAGAAAGACTTGCATTTACACAGCCCTTTTTCATAACTGTAGGATGTCTTACAGCGATTTATGGCAAATTAGTCACTGCTGCAGGAAAAAGGCAGTCAATTTGCAACAGGTTCCTACAAAAAAGTGACAATGACCAGACAATTTTTTCTTTAGTGACATTAATTGAGGAATATTCAGGACACTCTGGATAACTTCCTGCTCTTTGTGTCAAGGGATCTTTTATGTCCACGTGAGAGCTGTTTAATATATCATTCTGAAAGAGCACATCTGACAGTGCAGCACTCCCTCAGTACTGTTAGAATATCAGCCTAGATTTCTTTTCTGCTCAAGTATCAATGGAATTTGAACCCAGAACCACCAGATGGTGCATGCTGCTTAAAAACAGGTACAGGTGGTTACAGAATGATTAAGATGCTTGGGCACATTTGCAAGTAGCTTTAGATCATGATAGTCAAGCCTCAAAATGCAAAGAGATCTAGGATGATCTCTGACATTGGATGTAATTGCCTATTTTGTTTTCTATGGGGAGGGGCATTTGCATGGAATGTAATTGCTGTTTTGTCCTGCCACTTGCTTTCTGTCGGATGCTTGGTGAGGTGCCCTTTCCCATGAATGGAATCTGAACACAAATGGAAAGCACTTGATGACTTGCTATTTGATTATTTTGACAATGTGGTTCATGTATCCTCAGAACTCTGTGCATTTCTAAAGAATTCACAGCCTATATCTGCAATGCTTATTGTCTGATATCCTTACACTTAATAACCCAGTGGATTAAAGTGCTATGTAATGCATTGAAACTAGAGGTTCTAGATTTATTCTCTGGTTTAGTCTGAGCTGGAGGAGTTTTCTGGGGCAACAATGAGTGCTCTACCATTTTGTTTGAGTTTGCTGCCGCAATGGTCTTACTGGAGTTTTGTCCAGTGTGACCCTTGGTGGGTATATTTATATCAATCTTTCACCGGACTTCTAAATTATTTTATGTATATTATATTTTTTTTTAAAAAGGATGTGAAGGGGGGAACAATGGGAAAACAGTCCTGTGGTTAAAAACATTATAAATTAATTCTGCACCTAAAGGATTGGTAGTAATCAAATTCCTCAGGTTTTGCTGTCACATTGAGCATGATATAAAATAATCATAGAAGAAAAAATCAAGAGATGCTTAATGTGATGAATGAGAAAGCATTGTTAATTCTGAAATTAACAATGTTGGCATATTCAGTGGGTCAGGCAGCTTCGGTGGAGAGAGAAATAGTTAACATGTCAGGTCAATGGCTTTTCATCAGAGCTGGAAAAAAAAATTGAGACATAACAGATTTTAAGCAGGGAAAGGGGTGGTGGTGAAAACAAAAGGGTTGATCTGGTCAATGTTCCCAGCCACAGTAATCTGTGTAGGGAGCATCGAATAACCAGGCTGCACACAACCAAGGTTCATGTTGAGCTGAAGCTCAATATGAGCAGTGACTCAAAGTCACTGAGCTGGAGGCCAAGCTGCACAGACACTGGTGCATTAGGGACGGGAAAGTTACCTGAACACTTTGAACCAGGGCGCTCTCTCATTCCTTGGGATAGGGTCTTCTGATTTGGTCAGACACAGGAGGGTTTGACTGTGAATGAGGCAGGTATGGGGACCCAGAGTCAAGAAGTGGAGGAGCCTCAGCCTTTGCAGTTGTCCAACAGGTTTGAGGTTCTTGGCAGCCTGTATGGATGAAAGTAGTGGCTGCAGGGTGGATGAGCAAACTGACTGTGGCACCATGGTACAGGATGCCATTCAAGCTGGAGGAGTGAATAGGAATGTAGTGGTAGTTGGGGACAGTATAATCAGAGGGATAGACAGTTCTGTGCAGCCGAGAGCAGGAGTACAAATGGCTGTGTTGCCTGCCCAGCGCCAGGGTTCAGGACATCTCTGGACTGGAGAGGAGCATTCAGTGGTTGTCCACGTAGGTACATAGATAGAACTAGGAAAGAGGTTCTGCTGAGGGAGTAGGAGAGCAAGGGGCTAAATTTTAAAAATAGAACCTAGAAGGTAACAATCTCTGGATTATTTACCTAAGCCATGAGCAAACTGGTGTAGGGTTAAATCAGATTAGAGAGTTAAATGCGTGGTTCAAAGATTGGTGTGGGAGAAATGCATTTCAATTCATGGGGTACTGGCACCAGTACTGGGGAAAGTGGAAGTTGTACCGTTGGGACAGTCTTTACCTGAACCATGCTGGGATGAGTGTCCTGGCAAGGGATCGAGTTTGGAATGATGTGATAAATTAAGTAGAGAAGGTAAGGCAAAAGAGCAAGGTAGGAATAAGCGAAATGATGATCAGAGCATAGCAGGATGTGACCGAGTGTACAAACCTCAGAGTGCACCAGCAGAGGCTAGAGATTACAAAAAAAGTAAAGGCTCCGTATCTGAATGCATGTAGCATTCATAACAAAACACATGAATTGACAGCACAAAGAAATAAATGTGTATGATCCGATAGCCGTTGCAGAGACATAGCTGCAGGATGACAAAAACTGGGATCTTGAATATTCAAAGGTAAGTGACATTTAGGAAAGATGAGAAACTAGGAAAAAGTGGGGGGGGGTTAGCTCTGTTAATTAAGGATGGCATTGGCACAATAGAGAGAAATTACTTTAGTTCTGCAGATCAAGACATAGAATCAGTTTGGGTAGAGATGAGAAATAGTAAAGGTAAGATGTCACTTGTAGGAGTGGTTTATGGCCTCCTAACAGGATGGAGTATACAGGAAGAAATAATGGGGGCTTGTAAGAAAGATATAGTGATAATCATGGGTGATTCCAATCTACATATAGATTGGACAAATCAGATTGGCAATGGTAGCCCTGGATGATTTCATAGAGTGCTTTCAGGACAGTTTCTTAGAGCAGCACGTTTTAGTACCGAGCAGGCTATATCCGATCTGAAACTGAGCAATGAGTCAGGATTAATTAATGACCTCATAGTGAAATGTTTTTGTTAAGTTCTCAACCACCGGACCCATACAGAGTTCGGCCTTGGCGTTTCAGGGCATAGACCACATCCATGGCGGTAACAGTCTTGCGTTTAGCGTGCTCCGTGTAGGTGACCGAGTCTCGGATGATATTTTCCAAGAAAACCTTGAGAACCCTGCGAGTTTCCTCATAAATGAGGCCGGAGATGCGCTTAACGCCCCCACGACGAGCGAGACGGCAAATGGCAGGTTTAGTGATTCCCTGGATATTATCTCGGAGGACTTTCCGGTGCCGTTTCGCACTCCCTTTCCCGCCTTTGCCTCTACCGGACATCACACCCGGAGATAAAGCTTTGTAATGACCTCATCGTGAAGGTGCACCTAGGTAGCAATGATCATAGTATGATTGAATTTCACATTCAGTTTGAGGAAAGAAAGGAATGGATCTAAGACTTGTATTTTAAATTTAAATAAAGATAATTATGAGGGCACGAAGACAGAACTGGCTAAAGTGAAGTGGAAAATTAGGTTAAGAGATAGGTCAGTAGAGATGCAGTGGCAGACATTTAAGGAGATATTTCAGAATACTGAGAAAAGATAAATTCCAGTAAGAAAGGAAGACTCTAAGGGAAGGACTCACCACCCATAGCTAACTAAAGAAGTTAAAGATAGTACCAAATTGAAAGAAAATGTGTATAATTCTGGAAGTTTGAGTGGCAGGTCAGAAAATTGGACAGAATATAAAGGACAGTGAAGAATGACTAAAAGGTTAATAAGAAAGGAGAAATTGGAGTACAAGAGAAAGTTAACTAGAATTATAAAAAGATGCTAAGAGTTTCTCCAGATATTTAAAAAGCAAAGTGAGTGTGGGTCCTCTAGACAGTGAGAGTGGGGAATTAATAATGGAAAATAAGGAAATGGTGGATGAATTGAATAGATATTTTTCATCTGTCTTCACTGTAGAGGATACAAATAACATCCCAGAAATAATTATGAGTCAGGAGGTGAAAGGGTAGGAGGAACTTAAAACAATGACAATCACCAGGGAAAGGGTACTGAGAAAATTATTAAAACTAAAAGCTTCCAAGTCCCCAGGTCCTGATGGACTTCATCCTAGGGTCTTAAACGAAGTGGCTGCTGAGATGGAACATACATTGGTTTTAATTTTCCAAAATTTCCTAGATTCTGGAAAGGTCCCATCAGATTGGGAAATAGCAAATGTGAGTCCACTATTAAAGACAGGAAGGAGATAGAAAGCAGGAAACTACAGCCCACTTAGCTTAACATCTGACATAGGGAATTTGCTGGAATCTATTAATAAAGAGGATTTGGTGGGACGCTTAGAAAATCTCAGTGCAATCAAGCAAAGTCAATATGGTTTTGTGAAAGAAAAATGATGTTTGACTAATTTATAGGGGTTCTTTGAGGAAGTAACAAGCAATGTGGATAAAGGGGAACCTGTGGATGTGCTGTACTGAGATTTCCAGAGGCATTTGACAAGGTCCCACATCAGAGGTTCCTACGCAAAACAAGAGCGCATGGCATAGGGGGTAACATATTAGCATAGATAGAGGATTGGTTAGTTAACAGGAAACAGGGAGTCAGGATAAATGGGTCTTATTCGGGTTGGCAAGATGTAACTAGTGGAGTGCCACAGGGACCAGTGCAGGGGCCTCCATAATTTATATTTACAATTTTTATTAATTACTTGAGTGAAGGGCTTGGTTGTTAAATTTGCTGAAGGCACAAAGATAGGAAGAAAATTAATTTGTGAAGAGGACATAAGGGGGTAGAATTTTATGGTCCCCTTGAGGCGGGAGCGGGACTGTAAAATGCAATGAGCCATTCAAAAGTCCATTGACTTTGACAGGACCATAAAATCCTGCCAGCATAAAATTCTGCCCAAGGTGTCTGCAAAGGGACATAGATAGGTTAAGTGAGTGGGCAAAAAATTGGCCAATGGAGTATAATGTGGGAAAGTGTGAATTTGTCCACTTTGGCAGGAAGAGTCAGAAAGCAGCATATTATTTAAATGGAGAGAGTTTGCAGAACTCTGAGGAACAGATGAATCTGGGTGTCCTGGTACAAGAATCAGGAAAAGTTAGTATGCAGGTGCAGTAAGTGATTTGGAAGGCATAAGACCATAAGACATAGGAGCAGAAATTAGGCCATTTGGCCCATCAAGTCTGCTCCGCCATTCAATCATAGCTGATAAATTTCTCAACCCCATTCTCCCGCCTTCTCCCCGTAACCTTTGATCCCCTTACCAATCAAGAACCTATCTATCTTGGTCTTAAATACACTCAATGACCTGGCCTCCACAGCCTTCTGTGGCAATGAATTCCATAGATTCACCACTCTTTGGCTAAAGAAGTTTCTCCTCATCTCTGTTCTAAAAGGTCTTCCCTTTACTCTGAGGCTGTGCCCTCGGGTCCTAGTCTCTCCTACTAATGGAAACATCTTCCCCACGTCCACTCTATCCAGGCCTTTCAGTAGAACCATAGAACACTACAGCACAGAAAACAGGCCATTCGGCCTTTCTAGTCTGTGGCGAAATATTATTCCGCTAATCCCATTGACCTGCACCCAGTCCATAACCCTCCAGACCTCTCCCATCCATGTATCTATCCAATTTATTCTTAAAACTTAAGTGTGAGCCCGCATTTACCACGTCAGATGGCAGCTCGTTCCACACTCTCACCACTCTCTGAGTGAAGAAGTTCCCCCTAAACCTTTCCCCTTTCACCCTAAAGCCATGTCCTCTCGTGTTTATCTCTCCTAATCTAAGTGGAAAGAACCTACTCGCATTTACTCTGTCTATACCCCTCATAATTTTGTAAACTTCTATCAAATCTCCCCTCATCCTTCTACGCTCCAAGGAATAAAGTCCTAACCTGTTTAATCTTTCCCTGTAACTCAACTCCTTAAGACCCGGCAACATCCTAGTAAATCTTCTCTGCACGCTTTCAATCTTACTGATATCCTTCCTGTAGTTAGGTGACCAGAACTGCACACAATACTCCAAAGTTGGCCTCACCAATGTCTTATACAACCTCACCATAACATCCCAACTCCTATACTCAATACTTTGATTTATGAAGGCCAGTATGCCAAAAGCTTTCTTTACAACCCTGTCGACCTGTGACACCACTTTCAGGGAATTAAGTATCTGAACTCCCAGATCCCTTTGTTCCTCTGCACTCCTCAGTGCCCTACTGTGTATGTCCTACCTTGGTTTGTCCTTCCAAAATGCATCACTTCACACTTTTCTGCATTAAATTCCATCTGCCATTTTCTGGCTCATTTTTCCAATTGGTCCAGATCCCTCTGCAAGCTTTGAAAGCCTTCCTCGCTGTCCACAATGCCTCCAATCTTAGTGTCATCAGCAAACTTGCTGATCCAATTCACCACATTATCATCCAAATCATTGATATAGACAACCAACAACACTGGTCCCAGCACAGATCCATGAGGCACACCACTAGTCACAGACCTCCAGTCTGAGAAGCAATCATCCACTACCACTCTCTGTCTTCTCCCACATAGCCAATTTCGAATCCAGTTTACAACCTCTCCATGGATACCAAGTGTCTGAACCTTCTGAACTAACCTCCCATGTGGGACCTTGTCCATGTAGACAACATCCACAGCCTTTCCTTCATCTACTTTCTTGGTAACCTCCTCGAAAAACTCTACAAGGTTTGTTAAACACGACCTACCACATACAAAGCCATGCTGACTATCCTTAATCAGCCCTTGGCTGTCCAAATAATTATATATCCGATCTCTCAGAACACCTTCCAATAATTTACCTACTACTGACGTCAGGCTCACTGGCCTGTAATTACCTGGTTTATTTTTGGAGCCTTTTTTAAACAACAGAACAACATGAGCTACCCTCCAATCCTCCGGCACCTCACCCGTGGCTAAGGACATTTTAAGTATTTCTGCCAGGGCCCCTGCAATTTCTACACTAGTCTCCCTCAAGGTCCGAGGGAATATCATGTCAGGCCCGGGGGATTTATCTACCTTTATTCGCTGTAAGGCAGCAAGCACCTCCACCTCTTTAATCTCTATATGTTCCATGACACTACTGCTTGTTTCCCTTCCTTATATACTATGCCAGTTTCCTGAGTAAATACTGATGCAAAAAAACTGTTTAAAATCTCCCCCATCTCGTGAGGCTCCACACATAGACTGATAAGGGACACACTCTGATCTTCAAGGGGACCAATTGTGTCCCTTACTATCCTTTTACTTTTAATATACTTGTAGAAACCCTTCGGGTTTACCTACACATTATCTGCCAAAGCAACCTCATGTCTTCTTTCTGCCTTCCTGATTTCCTTCTTTAGTATTTTCTTACATTTTCTATATTCTACAAGTACCTCATTTGCTCCTTGTTGCCTATACCTGCTATAAACCTCTCTCTTCTTCTTAACCAGATCGCCAATATCCCTTGAAAACCAAGGTTCCCTATGCCTGTTAACTTTGCCTTTAATCCTTACAGGAACATGTAAACTATGCACTCTCAAAATTTCGCCTTTGAATGCCTTCCACTTACTGAACACATCCTTGCCAGAAAACAAGTTATCCCAATCCACTCTTCCTAGATCCTTTCTCATTTCCACAAAATTGGCCTTTCTCCAATTTAGAATCTCAAATCGAGGACCAGACCTATCCTTATCCATAATTAACTTAAAACTAACGACATTGTGGTCACTGGACCCAAAATGTTCGCCTACACATACTTCTGTCACCTGACCTGTCTGGTTCCCTAATAGGAGATGAAGTATTGCATCCTCTCTCGTTGGTACCTCTATATATTGATTTAGAAAACGTTCCTGAACACATTTGACAAACTCCAAGCCATTCAGCCCTTTTACAGTATAGGAGTCTCAGTCAATATGTGGAAAGTTAAAATCTCCTACTATCACAACTTTACAGTATTCTGTAAGTTTCAATCAGATCCCCCCTCATCCTTCTAAACTCCATCGAGTATAGACCCAGAGTCCTCAAACGTTCCTCATATGTTAAGCCTTTCATTCCTGGGATCATTCTCGTGAACCTCCTCTGGACCCTCTCCAGGGCCAGCACATCCTTCCTGAGATACGGGGCCCAAAATTGCTCACAACATTCTAAATGTGGTCTGACCAGAGCCTTATAAAGCCTCAGCAGCACATCCCTGCTTTTATATTCTTGTCCTCTCGAAATAAATGCCAACATTGCATTTGCCTTCCTAACTACCACGTCAACCTGCAAGTTAACCTTAAGATAATCCTGGACTAGGACTCCCAAGTCCCTTTGCACTCCAGATTTCTGAATTCTCTCCCCATTTAGAAAATAGTCTATGCCTCTATTCTTCCTACCAAAGTGCATGACCTCACACTTCCCCACGTTGTATTCCATCTGCCACTTCTTTGCCCATTCTCCTAACCTGTCCAAATCCTTCTGCAGCCTCCCCGCCTCCTCAAATCTACCTGTCCCTCCACCTATTATCATCTGCAAACTTAGCCAGGATGCCCTCAGTTCCTTTATCTAGATCATTAATGTATAAAGTGAAAAGGTGTGGTCCCAGCACTGACCCCTGCAGAACTCCACTAGTCACCATCCTGAGAAGGACCCCCTTACCCCCACTCTCTGCCTCCTGCCAGACAGCCGATCTTCTATCCATGCTAGTACCTTGCCTCTAACACCATGGGCTCTTATCTTACTGAGCAGCCTCCTGTGCGGCACCTTGTCAAAGGCCTTCTGGAAGTCCAAGTAGATAACATCCATTGGCTCTCCTTTGTCTAACCTACTCATTACCTCCTCAAAGAATTCTAACAGATTTGTCAGGCATGATCTCCCCTTGATGAAACCGTGCTGACTTTGCCCGATTTTACCATGCACTTCCAAATATTCTGAAATCTCATCCTTAATAATGGACTCTAAAATCTTACCAACGACCGAGGTCAGGCTAATTGGCCTGTAATTTCCTGTCTTTTGTCTCACTCCCTTCTTAAACAGGGGAGTTACATTAGCGATTTTCCAGTCCTCTGGGACCCTCCCTGACTCCAGTGATTCCTTAAAGATCACCACTAATGCCTCCACTATCTCTTCAGCTATCTCTTTCAGAACTCTGGGGTGTAATCCATCTGGTCAAGGTGATTTATCCACCTTCAGACCTTTCAGTTTTCCTAGCACCTTCTCCTTGGTAATGGCCACCATACTCACCTCTGCCCCCCCCTACTCTCTTGAACTTTGGGGATGTCACTCGTGTCTTCCACCGTGAAGACTGATGCAAAGTACATATGGAATGTTGTCATTTATTGAAGGGGAATGGGATGTTTTGCTACAATTGCACAGGGCATTGGTGAGACCAATCTGGAGTACTATGTACAGTTTTGATCTCCTTATTTAAGAAAGAATATAAATGCATTAAAAACTGATCAGAGAAGGTTCACTCAACTGATACTTGGGTTGGGGGGTTTATCTTACGAGGAAAGGTTGGATAGGCTGGGTCTGTATTCATTGGAGTTTAGAAGAACGAGAGATGATCTTTTTTAAATATATAACATCCTGAGGGTACTTCAGCCTGGATGCTGAAAGGATGTTTCCCCTTGTGGGAGAGACGGGAACTAGGGAACACAGTTTAAAAATAAGGGGTCTCTCATTTAAGACGGAGATGAGAAGAAATGTTTTCCCTCAGAGTGAATCTTTGGAACTCTCTTCCCCTGAGAGCAGTGGAGGCAAGGTCAATGAATATTTTTAAGGCAGAGATATGGATTCTTGACTAACAAGGGAGTCCAAGGTTATTGAGGGTAGGCAGAATTTGGAGTTGAGGTCACAATCAGGTCAGCCATGATCTTTTTGAACGGCAGAGCAGGATCAAGGGGCCGAATGGCCTACTGATCCTAATTCGTATATTCCTATACTCACATGCAGGGCCATGCAGCAACTTTAAAGGGTCCACACAATGCAACAAACAGGTCATGCATAGTAATTCAGAGGGAACATTGCCTGTGATAGGGTGGAAAGCAGGAAAGATTAAGGAAAAGACCTTCCCTTTTATTCTTCTTGCCCCTCCCTTTCCCTACCCCTACGCAGTATTTGCTTAAAACCTGCTATATGTCTAACTTTTCCCAGTTCTGATGAAACATCATCCACCTGAAACATTAACTCACTCTCTCTCTCTTTCCACAGATGTTGCTTGACCTGAGTACAACCAACATTTTCTGTTTCTATTTCACATTTCCAGCAACTGTTGTATTTTGCTTTTGTTCTTAAAGTCTGTCCGATAGAAAGGCAACTTTAATTAGATTGGCTCTTAACCAAAATGTCTTTCATCCCGTAATTACCCCCTCCCAGTATAATCGGAAAGCAGTAACTAATAGGTAAGCAACATGGTGCGAGAATATTCATATATTTGCTTGAAACTTGGCCTTGCTCGGACCCTTGCTTAACTCACCGATCATCTACTTGTAAATGTGTTGGTCATTAGACAATTATCTTTCCAAACTAATAGTGTGGCAGCTCTTCCCTCCGCTTGACGGCCTTGTGCTACCCGTCAAGACTTGTTCCCTCAGAGACAGTAATTATCAACCTATTGTCTATCAATCGCACAGTTGCAGAGGAGCTGGTGCTAAAGGAAGTACCAAGTGTACAGAACAGGTTTCTGTGAGCGGATTTAAAGTTTTGATTACAGGTATATAATTGGATTAATATCCGATTTCTTAAAATGGCCAGATGTAAAATATTGACTGAAGATTTCACTAATAAATTGTGCGGCATTTTATATTTAATTCCGTTATACAGTAAGCGTAATTAGAGGTAAAACAATTTCAAAATTAGATCGAGGCTTTAAAACTATAGCGCTTTAAGAAGTATTCAACAATTTTGGATTTTATTTTAATAGCTTGTTTTGAGTCGACTTGCCTACGCATTCACGGCAGACTTAAAACGAGGACAATTATTCTGGGTGGTCATTTTCTGTTGGGAGGGGGTCATTTTAATTAATCAGCAAGATTTTCATTGGTAACATGAGCACAGCAAAGCCCCTTCCTGTGTGCGATCGATGTGATATTGGACTGGTAATATGGCAAAATAGGATTCTTATTTGGAAACAGTGCTCGAGCATAGGTTGTTTAGGTGAGATAAATAAGACAGTTATATCCGTTGTTTAAATTTTGTGCTTTGTGCTGTTCTCTACAATCCGAAATCATTGAAGCTTTGTTATTAAATACACAATGTTACTTCGTGGTACAGATGATGAACAGTTGACCTCAAAGTAAAAGGACATCTGGCCAAATACAAATTTAAATAGCGGAGGAAGTTTTACGGATGTAATGTGGAGGTGATTGAATAATCATTAAAATGTCCCAATTAAACCTATCCATTTATGCTATAATAATTCATGGAATTAATTCATGAAAATGTCAGTACTCCAGATCTGATTATCTTAAAATTATTGTTCTGTCCCCAGAATGAATGTAAATAAATCTTCATCCAGCGGTTACGATCTAAATAACTTTCCCTTCCTAACAGCACTGTGGGTGTACCTACACCACATAGACTGCAGCGGTTCAAGAAGGCAGTTCATCAACACCTTCTCAAGGGCAACGAGGGATGGGCAATAAATGCTGGCCCAGCCAGCGAAGCCCACATCCCATGAATAAAAAAGAGGTATGTTGTTCATAAACACATTTACTAAGGAATATTTTTACTTATCCTTATTTACTTCATGGCAAACTAACCGTGTAACGTCCCTAAACAAAAATGAGCGTTAAAAAGATCCTGACAAGCTCCCAATGCATAGTTCTTTTTCAGCATGACCCATGAAATTACAATTAGCCCTCAAACGAGGTGTTAATTAGGGCACAGTGTCACTTTAGGTTCCTAGCGACAGCAGCAATCCAACTGGAAAGTATATAATGATGTTTTGACAGAGAGCTGCTGATTCTCTATGTAAGTGTGCTTTTGATGAAAGGAGCTTGCCCTCTGATTTCCATTGAATCTGTTGTTTTCGTCCAGACATGTGTCGGAATCCAAGAAACGGCAGCTCTGCAACCCCAGGCAGATCAGTCCTAATTATGCTCAGATTTATTGTCTACTGGTTTGTTTAATTGGAATTTGGTGGGCCTAACACCTGTATCTGTTTTTATGAGCATCTCGGGATATGTGCAAATTCAATAACTCATATCTTCATTCCCCCCCCCCCCAATGTTATGCACTTATGAGGCCCTGCGTCACAACCGCTTGGACACTTTCGAGCATCTGTTATCTCAAAGAAAATATAGATTTTTGCACACCACTATACTTATATGCAGACGCCTAATTCAATGAAAACACTCCATGAAGTTACTACTCCAATTTTTTTTGGCGGTACTGAAGCCTGATTTAAGTGTTGACAATGTATAACAGTGGCCTCTCTGCATTTTACAACGCTTCACATGTTATATGGCCCCCAGCACTCTTCCATTCAGAATAGATTACAGTTATCTTTAAGAGACTGATGCAACCTCGTTTAAACACCGGCGTGTTTTACCAGTGGCGCCGTCCTGACCCTCCATCGTTTGGCCCACTTGGAATCTTCAGCACGAATATTGCCAGCTCTTTGATTTGGAAAGACTTCAATATAATTTATTTTATCTGTCAAGAGCCGTTCTAGCGGCAGGTGCCCATTACGGCGCCAAGAGGCGGAATCATTGAACAGTTTAAGGAGCTCTTCTTCAAAGTAGTTCGTCATAACCAGATTTGTCATTGGAAGCAACGTAAATTGGCCTGCGTTTTACGAGCATTAAATGACAGAAAATAGCTAGTGCTGAAAAGATTTGTAAGAGGTCGGTTGATTACATAGTAAAGTGGATGGCTAAGGTGAGCGCCCCCAGTACAACTTTAATAAATTGTTGTCAATCTCATGGGAGCATCACTTATTTCCTGTACTGGCAGAATTCGATATCCGCTTGCGAACCCTGCTGCTCACCAACAATTATTCACCAGTTTTTGGCTAATATTAAACAGTAGTCCCTCCTCTGCCGAGGGCCTTGACATGTTCGGGGTCATTAATCCAGAAATTCGGCCTTTAGTCTTGGGACACTGTACGCCATCATTTCCACAACTAAAGAATTAGTTAGTTACATCAGTACAGATGGATCCTGAAACTCTTATGTCTCGGTCGAGAGAGTGTTCATCCAAGAATATTCACAATTTTCACAAATTTACTATATGAGTGATTGAAAAGTGTACAATATATTTCAATGCAGAGATTATTTGAGGGTAAAGTGTATTCATTGAAAAGACTAGGAAGGCTCATTGACTGCCAAATTGTCAGAACAACCCAATTGTTCTGAAGTTAACCATAACTTGTTAATGTCTTCAGTTTTTCATAATTAATCCTTCGATTTTTTTTTTCCTTCCAGCTACTGAGATGAAATCAATTGAACGCGCAACTTATTTGGTTGCAAGTCTCAATCGCGGAATAATCAATTGACAAATGAATCTCACTGCCGCAGGCAATGACTTAGTGCTGGTACCTGATGGCTGAGCTGTTGTGGTAATTCTGTTCTGTTTTCAATCTACTGAAATTTGCAATCATTATAATTCACCTCTAACAAAAACAACGTTGTCATCACAAGATGAACAATGAGTTTAAAAGCAAATATAGTCTGATGTATTATTCGGGTCATTTGACGAATTAAGCGATTTGATTGCATTTATCAATGTATTGTCTGATATAATATAATCACTATAGAAAGCACTCATTGAGGCCAACAGCAATCGGTGATAATCACCAGATTAGGCAATTAGTATTAACTACATCAAACCGAAAGACAATTGCCGAGTTAAAGGAGTTTCAAGGCTTCAATGTCATCGATTTAAAATTAGTCAGAATAGATGGTCCAATGTTAAACTAGATTAGTTTAATACATTTCTTCTAATCTGCACTCCAATTTACAAGTGAGTTTTGGACAATTCAAAATGTTACAAAATCGGACAGTTTATCTTGACAATTAAATTGTTTTTCATGATTATTTAAGTAATCTTTTTAAAAAAAAATAAAACAGCCAGTGTCATCCAGCAAGGAGTAGGGCATCATGTTCCGATGGTATTTGCTTTCATTCTGTTTCTGCGACTGTTTTCAGTGTTAATAAACGCTGTAAACTCAGCCAGCGAGATCTTGGAAAAACAAAATGCAGTCGATTCAATTAAATGAGTATTCCCATAGAATGTGCATTGAAGCGTATTACACACTGCTCACAAATTGAATAACATGCCGCGTAGCTGGAAATATTTCCACACTCAGTTGCTCAGAATGCTTCCCGCCCCAAAATTGTGGCGGGATAATGAAGAATCGGGTCAAATTCAGGCAGTGATGGTAATTGATGAAATAGAGTCCGACAGATTGATTTGTGCCTTTTAACCTATTTATTGCCGTCATTTGGTCGAAACATTTTACAATAAGTGACAAACTCATGAAACTAACAATTTTATCAGGGGATATTATGGGCAGTACCTTAGGAATCGCTGCCCTTTTTTCGACCGTGGAATTAAACGCGCTTTCTTTACTACAGTTACTAAATCCCAATAAGAACCCACGAGTCATAGTGATTTTTTTCTTGTTTGACGTCTGAAGTTGCACAATTTCCCTAACTTTTATAAGTATTTATGCTTTAACTCGCCTTGTGTATTTTTAACGTATTTCCAGATTAATAATTTAGCACATTGCCGTAAGGTTAAAAATGTTAATTCTACTCGTGCAAACGTGTTTTCTTATAAAAAAGTAAACAAATGTATATTAGAACTCCGAAGTGTTCGGAGCCACTTGTTATGCATTTAACACTACACCGCTATTTCACAACACAATCATTCCTAGTAATACACATTCTCCTTGAAGTATTGCTAACGCTCTAATGGAGAAGTGAGAACACTGATTGAAATTGTTGATTGGTTTGTGGCTGTCTCAGTCCCTGAAATAAGCTGTCACTGTGAGCTCAAAGGCCGTTCATCATCAGGCAGCCAAACATGAAAAATCTTTGAATACTCTTCACAATCAGCAACACGCACTTCTGATGTGTGACGCTTACTTCCGACACAATTTATGTTCTTCTCCCAGTTAAAGAGCAGATGGGTCACTGTTATTGAAGAACACAAAATACCAATTATGTTTAAAAAGATTAGGTTTGGGAATTAGACACTTAAAATCATAAAAAGAGAGGAGCAAATAAGTTGGTCAGTGTTGCTGTAGGTTTGTTTTTCCATCGACAGTTTCAAATATTTCTTGAAGCATTCAGAATGGAAGTGAATATCGCGCCGAATTCCCAGCAGAGACACCAATGTTCATGCTGATGTTGGTAGAGACAGGTACGCGAGCATTTTTTTTTCTACAACCGCTGGCGGGACATAGCTGCCGCCATCTACAGGGGTAGATTCGGATGTCAGGATTCTGCCAAGTCACCATGAACTGGATGACCTCTTGTTTTGTTTTCTCTAAATGTGGCCCTTTTTTTAGATGAAACAGTTGCCGGGTGGAAATACTGCATGTTCCAGGTCGCTCATGTGTAAATAACATAGGCAGGCATTGTCAGTAAATAAAAGGTCGCAATATCTGTGGGCCCTTTTGGCATAACATCTTACTGTACCCTCTATATGTTCTGACTGTGTTTACCTGAGTGACAATGTGTTTTCGTTCCCCCAGCCCCCTCGTCATTTGAAGGTAGGTCCCTCAGTGCGGCTGCGCATTGGGACAAAGGGGCGGATCAGCAAGTCTGAGCACGAGCTCCTGATCTGCAGCCAATCAGCGAGCGGTTAAGGAAGGGAAATTGACACAGGCGCCGTGGCCCCGCCCAGGCCCATAGAAATCTCTCTCTGGCTGCACTGGTGCTAAGTTTAAGGTAGTTCACTGCAGGAATATCCCGGTCCTGACTTGTAGCGGTTCCCTCCATCCCGAGCGGTGCTGAAGGAGACCCCCCTTTGCCCCCGACCCCCCCCCTCCTCCCACCACCACCACCCCCTCCCACTCTCCAAACACACACAGGACGCGCTCTGGACACCGGCCGTGATGCAATACCAGCAACACGCCAGCTCGTCGGCCGTGAGTGTGAATCTGCCGCTGTACGCGCCGACCCCGATGCAAGCGGTGCACCCGACCCCATTCTACATCGACGACATCCTGGGACGCAACGGGGCCCCTCACTCGACCACAGTGGCCCCCGGGCCGGCTCTGCCGTCCCCCAATTCGTCCTTTACCAGCATAGCTTCCCCGTACCGAACTCCAATCTACGAGCCAACTCCAATCCACCCAGCCTTTCACCACCCGGCCCTGACACCGTACGGCAGCAGCGCCTTCACTGGACCCCTGTACCCCTTTGCCAGGACTGTTAACGACTACACGCACGCATTCCTCAGGCAGGACACGCTGGGTAAGAACCAGTTAAGTTTCAGATTTCTTCTCATTGCCAACGATATGCTGCAATCTTAAGTTCTCTTAAAGTCGGTTATGTTTTTGTTTTGTTCCAGAAAGGAGGGGAATTCTGCAACTGGGATGGGTGTGTTGAGATGATACAATCTTCCCACTAAATGTATTTTGCTCCTTTAGTTGCGCTGAAGGATTTTTTTTTAAAAAGTGAACACTTGGGCATAATTCGATCGCTCGTTTTCGTTCGGTGATTTAAATATAACATTTAAAAGCAGTTTGTGTGATTTAACACCGTTTGGCGAATCAAACCCAGGGACAATTTCATTCCTTCGCAAGAGCTTGTGGAATGATGACTTCGAGTACAGTTTCCAAAAGGAGCTGGTATCTCTGATTACCATGTACACGGGACATCCAGCGATGGGATTACGGAACTAAATCTTTTCCATTGAAATAAAACGTATTATGTCTCTTCCCCCCCCCCTTTTTTTTTTCTTTAAATAATAAGCCGCATGAAATCTGAAGATTGCTTTAAGGAGCTGAAAATGAAAATGAAAGAACTATTCGCAGTTTGTTCTTTTGCATATTGCTTCTACCCGACATACTCCCTTGGGAGAAAGAGGAAAGGGAATTGTCAGAAACCTTTACCAACCCTAACATTGGCCGTAGGATGTTGTACTTATTTTTAAAATTGTTGCCAAATCATGTTTTGAAAGAGCCATTCGAAAAATAAAGATCAGCAGCCGATAAATATAAGCGAGTTTTGCTTCTGCAAATCCGTTCATTGATAGGTCACATTCTGCACAAATTGCACCTTCTAATCCAACAGCTTGTGCTCTCAAGGGCTGACCTTATTTCGTTCATACAGGAAATCTTGAGCTCTCGATAGGAGTAAATCTGGTTACAGAGCTGTTAAATGTTTTCCTCTTAGTCAGAGGCAGACTCTTCCCCGGGAGTCGTGCACACTGCTGATTATTTTATCGACATCCTCAATACAGACATATACAGGAAACACTCGAGTTCTGATAGCCGGGATACGTTTTTCTGATATTGTTCATTTCCTCTGTGTGGGATGTGACTTTATGGCAGCTAAAATAACCAGTTGCTTCCTTTTTTTGCGGCTGTTTTGTAGCAATTGAAGTGGGAGATGACGCAAGCGAAACTCTCGGAAAATAACTGTTATGCGGAAATTAGAAGGATTTAATTGCGTTTTGATTCTCGCCAAAGTCAATTTTTGAATGCATTAATTTAACATATGAGTTGGTGGAATTATCTCGGCAATGTGGACGTGTATTTCGTTCTATCGTGAACAAATGGGCACTTTCAGTGATGAAAGGAGCAAGAATCAGAATCAATGCAAAGTAACTTGATAAGCATAAAACATCACATGATAAATTTACTCTGAGTTAACTGGAATGGAAATAAGAATACACATAGTTTATATTCAACTAGACTTCGCGCTAGAAGTGTCAAGTAAATAGCCCAGCCGATCTTTACAAGGCATTTAAAAACTTTAACGCATTTTCAAGATTGCTTGTAGTGTACTATAGTGAACTGTTACATAGAAACCATAAAACAGCATATCTCGGCTTCCTTGACTCATTTTTGTCAACGAGCAGAAGGAAATAACAGCCCTTTTGCAAGATAGACCAACAGGAAACACATTGACGGAAATGTTGCCATAGTCCTGAATTGGTAGGTTTCACACAAACCTTCAAGGCTCGTATGAAATCAATGCTGTATTGTGAGAAAGAGACCCCGGACCTCTGTTTTCAACGTCCTAACTTGCTTTCAGAGCTTTTTATAATTCACTGTCTATCAAGCGCTGCAAACAAATAAGAACAAGTTTAACATGGGGTATAAGCAACAAATAAACAACCAATTTGTCGTCAGATTTAGCCTTATGTGAATATATAAATTCTATAATAATAATTAGGTTAGTTCTGGATTTTTATGTCGACGTTTTAATTCATATAACATGAATACTAGCCCATGCAATTGTCTGGTTATACAAAAGTAGCTGCTGAAATAACATTCAAATGTAATTTTAATCCCTTGATCCAATTAGCACTTTGTGATATGATCATTATCATATCATTATCATTCCTATTGTGTTGGTTGATTTTCCTGCAGGAAAACCGTTGATATGGAGCCATTTTATTCAAAGGCCACCGCACAAAAGAAAAGGGGGGCAGGTTCGATTCTCAAACGACCAGACCATTGAACTGGAAAAGAAATTCGAGACCCAGAAATATCTCTCACCCCCTGAACGAAAAAGACTCGCCAAGATGTTGCAACTAAGTGAGAGACAGGTACATGAAAAGCACGATAAACAACTGAATGTAAAATTGTGTAAACAGCCTCCATGCCAAAACTATTTGTAGACATTTGTACATGCAGCGATGGTGCACATCGGGTAATTCTACGTAATATCAACATTTGATAATGAAAATGTTCAATGATATTTTATATTTTTATATAGGGAACGTTAATTTTACACACAAAACTAAAATTAATCCGAATGTTTTTTCTCCCCACCATATCATTTAGAATATTATACTCTATAGAGTTCCTGTAACTGCTTGTTAAGTATGTTCCCACTGCATTTTCAGTTTTTTAAAATGATTTTATTTGTTCTTTATATTTAACATTCTTGAGCTTCTGTTAATTCTGGGGATCACGATACTTGAGTTTTTTTTAAAAAGAACTCTACAATGCATTCTATGTAATAGTCCTCAAAGCAGCAGTTACACTGATTTTATGTACAGATTTCTGGCAGGAATCCGTAGAAAAGCTATCCACTGCACTAAAGCTCAGAGTGTTTGTTCTTCTCTGCAGGTAAAGACGTGGTTTCAGAATCGCAGAGCTAAGTGGCGGCGGCTCAAACAGGTACGGAGATTCTGCTCCCATCTACTTTCTGTGGAGACTGAGGTTTTCGTTGTCATAGAAATGAATGTTCTAATGAACTTATCTTTACTGTCGCAGCCTATTAAATTTTGTGTGCTGAAGTAATTTGAAAGGCTATTTAACCTCTCTACCTTGATTGAAAAGACAAATAGTCATGCTGGAATTCAGGATGAAGCACTGGAGCTGCACAAATGTTAAAAGCTTCTAATGTAGTTCCTATATCAATTATTTTGGCCGTTTCACGTTCTCTGCATTAAGAGTCTATTAATTCTTCAGCAATCCCATATGTTGTTTGTCCAATTAATTCTTGCTAAATGTCGGCAAAGTATCCACGCTATTCAAGGATTATTTATTATTCCATCGTTGAACGGGCACATGAGTAAACGCATTTATTAAATTATTGACATACATTACATAATACACCTGGTTCATTGTATTTTCTGCTTCGAACATAATGCTGCACCTAGCAATTTAGACAGTAGCCTGATAGCAGCAGGCTATAAAAGTACAGGCCAACTAGGAACTTAGATACGATCTGCGAATGTGTATCGTTTAGAAAAATGTCGTGTTCTTTATAAAATCTATTCATTTTCATTGTTCACCAGTGAGTTTTAAAAAGTTTGTTGTGTCCAGTTTAGAGGGGAGTTGGAGGCATTGTGGCTCAAATTTGACATTTCGACATTTTGCTACTTATTTTATTGGTAACTACATTTAAAATAATAGATTTTTAATATTCTTAAAATAAAAGTATTTTTTAGTTCAGAAAAATCAAGAGAGCGAAGCCAAAAATTTAATAGCCAATTAATTTAAATGAAATAATCCCATTGACTGGCCAGTTCACTCTTGCTTCTAGGTAGAGTCTCAAATCGGTCGAAGTTAATTTTAAATACCAAAACTAAATAGGCTCGTTCATAAAGGGGCCTTACACTATTGACAGCACAGCTATTGCCCACAACAGGAAAAAAGTATACCGGACAATGACATTCTGGATATAGTACAAATAGTTTTTACCCAGCCAATTTTTGATTTAATTCGTAGCAGTGGCATACAGCTATTTTGAAAGAGAGAGTTGTAAACATTGTGTTGACGTCCAGGCCTTTTAAATGTAATAACATTCTGTGGTAAGTACTAATACTCCGAAATTGTTCTCAAAGTCTTAGATTTACTTTAGAAATAATTATATTAACTCACGTTATGATTTCTAAGTGATGGACTGTAGATAAGCTGACAGCGACAACGTCACCGCCGTTAACCTTTCAGCTTTCCAGGACATTCCCTCCTAGCCAAAGAGGAACTAATTTAAAAAAAAAACAGCCCCACAAAGTCCGCAGTTAGAGACTACCTAGTGGAACACTGCATTCATGTAATGGAGTTGTGAGTGTGTGAAGGTAAATCAATCAGGCCTGAAATCGCTCTATTGCTTTGCTAAGGTACCTTCGCTGTATCGTGCAACTGTATAAGTAACAGTTACTTGTGCGGGGATAGCTTTTCAAACCGTTCCACAACAATTCTTCCCTTTTAACGCCACCAAAGGCTACAGAAGTACTGTACAGTCGAGAGTGCCAGGCAGACGAGTTCATGTCTTAGGGAGAGGAAGCATTTCAGTTATTCATTCTGGGCACACATTTGCTACCTTGGCCCAAATGGCAGGAGTATTTGTGTTGATTTTTCAGGCCTGAGAGGAAAACATTGGCTTGGATGATACTGCCCGCCTCTAAGTTACAACGCAGAAAAATATTTTCTGTTGAGCTAAAACCAGAAAATGCTGGAAATACTCCGCAAGGCCGGCAGTATCAGTGGAGAGAGAAACAGGGTTAACATTTCAGGTCGATGACTTTTTCTTAAAACCACTGAGAGTTTTTTTGCTAGATCCTCCAGTAGTACGGGCCGCAAACTGGCAATGTAACCTGGCTAATTAAATAACACCTACAATGAGAAAGATAAACCTCGGATGTGTTAGAGCATTTTCCAAGCACCTTGCAATCAAAATGTGCACCTTAAAATATGGGTGTGTGAATGTGGCAACGGCATCAATCTCATTCAGAACAAAGTAACAAACCACAAACTTAGTCTTCACACTTCGGGATATCAACTGAACTTCTCTGGTGCAATTTGGGGCTTCGCGCGCGTTTTAACAAAATGATTTGAAAAGAAGTCGAGTGAATTCTTAACCTGATCATTATTCTCTAACCATATGCAGCGTCGAAATTTATTTACAGAACATTTATTTACAGAACAATGATAAATCGTGAAGGTTATTTAAAACGCTATGACATAGGATATCATGAGCTTTCAGTCACAGTAGTTAGCTTGCATATCTTACTCCTGCTGCACGTAAGGTAAGAATAGAAATTTTTTTTTTTTAATTACAGGAAAATCCTCAAGGAGCCAAAAGAGAAGAATCAGACAATTCGGATCAATCCATTGAAAGCCAGTGCGAGAAGGGTCGAGAGAGTTGCCTGAGTCCGGATCAGAATAAAGGGGTGTTATTGAATGGGTCGCACTGCTCGACCTCCCCCGCTTCTCAGCAAAATGAATCGGAAGTGTCCGAGGATAGTGACGAAGAAGTGGATATCGATGACGACAGGAGTCCTTACCCTGCAAATGTATAATCGAACCCATTGGGACACAATTCGGTTGGAGAATGGAAGGATAGTGGTTTATCCTTGCACTTTATTGGGGACCGGACTGGTAGGTAGGATCTGTTTCCTAAAACCTCAATGATGGGAAGAATGTATAAGGTGTGAGGCTCAAAACGTTTTTGTCTGGGTTATAATGTTTAGTAAACGGGCCCATATCTAAATGCGATCGAATGAAGGATTGTGTTTAACTCTAAGTAACACACTGTCTTATATTTATGTACAGTACATAATTTTTGTAATTTGAATATTTTAATACTCGTGTACAGAACGTGTTTTTTGTTGTAATATTCAATTTTGTAAGAAAATTGTTAGACAGCAGAAAAAGAGTCGAGTAATTTATACAACCACACAAAGCTATGGCATCCGTGTATTTGATTGGTAGCTTTCAGTAAAAGTTCGTCAGTGGTTATATACCTCATACTCCGAAAGTATTGTGTATATTTTGTGTAAATACATGTTTGGTTGAGACGCTCTCGTGGCTAATAAATGCAGAAAAAAAACATGAAATAACTTATCAGTCCCAACGTGTACTTTGTTATCAACTATCCCCATTTGCTGCGGGTGTCAATCACCAAACATACTGTACAATGTTTGGTCTAAATGTTTCTTATCTTACGCTTTACACTAAAACACGACAATGGAATATTATACAGCATTTGCATGAGTTTACACACACAGATCCAACAGTCCAATATTTGGTATAGGAATGAAGGGAAGAGGTGGATTGAACGATAATCTAACCTATCAACACACACATTCCTATATTAATAAGAGCCTCTAATCTTGTTCCAGTTTGATAGCACTTAGCAGTTATGCATAAAATATTAACAAGAATTTGCATCAGATTTATGGAATGTGTAAACTATGTCTGCAGCACACCTACATAATTAAAGATCAGGCCTCTGTCACTGTCGAAATACGATGAGGTTTTGTTCGATTTGAAGTCACAGCGTTAGGTATTGACAAATCCTTGATCATGATACACATGTGCTGTCGCATTGAAGGATTACAGTGCCGGACGAATGCATTCTTTTAATTTTATTTGCTGCAATGTACAACAATTGATTTTTTTTTCCCCCGTTACACCGGAGTTTTGGATCATTCCATGTTCAGTGTAGCCCGAATGTTGTTCTCATAAAGGGTGCATGGAAAAGCTGGAGAACGTGTATTTTCTAAATATGTCAGGTGTGAAGATCTGAGCTTGCTTTGTAGATTGCCTGCTCTTCCCCTTCAAGCAGCTTGTTTTATAGTAAAAGAAGGGGTCGTACTAAGAGCTCATTCTATTTAGAGACAAAATCAGACTTTTTCAGCGTTTTCAATTTTTTATCCGCAGATACAGCACAAGGTCCCTGATGGTAAAGGAATAAAATATTCCTCAATTCCTCAATATACTGCTCAGAACAGGTCAGAAGTTAACAGCATTGTATTAACCTTTAACTTGCACAGTAGAAAAAGTGCCAAGTGCTAGCAACTGAAATCAAAGAATTACTTTAGACAGGCAATGATTGGAATTTATTTCACTTATTTAAATCTTAAACGTTTGATCTCTTAGAATCCAATATCGATTCACATTTTGCCTGATAATTATGCTGGTTATCATATTGTTAATATATTTTTAAAAATTAAACAGTAACTTTTCGCTGTACTTTTATTTGCATTGAAGGAGGGGTGCCAGTATAGGTAATGAGCACTTTACAATTCCAGCTCCAATCACCTCAGCCCCGGGTCATCACTGCAGCAGTTGCTCAGGACTGCATCTGAGGCCTCACTATTTTCAATTGCTTCATCATTGACCTTCCCTCCATCAGAAAGTCAGAAGTGGAGGTGTTCGCTGAAGATTGAACAGAATTCAGCTCTATTTGCAACTGTTCAAATCATGAAACAGTCCCCGCCTACATGCAGCAAGACCTGGACAACTCCAAGTCACAAACCATGATGACTTTGAAATGTATCACCATTCCTTCATTGTCTCTGGGTCACAATCCTGGAACTCCCTATCTCACAGCACTATGGTAGCACCACACCACACAGACTACAGTGGTTCACCTTCCCAAGGGCAGTTAGGGATGGACAATAAATGATGGCTTTTCCAGCATTGATCAGATCCCATGGATAACTAAGAAAAGTATGCAATGTCTGTATCAAGCAGTACTAAGTATCACACAGCTCCCTTTACTTTGCACAAAATTGTCTTATCCAACCTTGAGCAACACCCTTTGCTGCACCACCGCGACATTTTGCACTTCCATTATTGACCACCTTGATGTTGCCTTGAGCAAAATTGCTCATTAGTGCTGTATTAGAATCAATGTTGTCCTCTGGCCCATGTGTGCTTGGAATTGAGTTGAAATTGTCCAAACTTGTGCCACAGAAAGCACTTACAGCCAGCAGACCAACAAAAATGTTTTCCTGGGGAAATGATTGAAAATGAGCTAGATAAATACCTGGTTTACATAGATTTACGCAGCAGAGAAACAGGCCATTTGCCCAAGCAGTCCATGCAAATGTATATGATGCACTTGAGCTTCCTCCTATCCTTCACCATCTAACACTATTAGCATCATTATCTATTCATTTCTCCCGTATATGCTTATCTGGCCTCCCCTTAAAGGCATCTATACTATTTGATTCAACCACTCCATGTGATAGCGAGTTCCACAGTCTCACCACTCTTTGGGTAAAGGCGTTTCTTCTGAATTCCCTATTTGATTTCTTGGTCACTATCTTTATATAGATAGCTTCTTGATTTGCGCTTCCCAACAAGTGGAAACATTCTTTCTGTGTCTACTTTATCGAAACCTTTTATAATTTAAAGACCTCCATTGGGTCACCCCTCAGTCTTCTTTCATCTGCCATTCAGATGAAATGTTAAACCACTTCCCCATCTGTCTCCTCAGGTGGATGTAAAAGATCCAACCACACTATTTCAGAGAACACTAGTTCTTTTATCCCAGGTACCCCAACCAATTTTATTCTCAATTAATATCACAAAAACAGATTATCTGGACATTATCCATTGCTGTTTGGTGTGTGCAAATTGGCTGCCATATTTCCTACTTTACAACAGTGGCTACACATCAAAAGTACTTCACTGGCTGTAAAGTACTTTGGGATATTCTGTGTTTGTGAACGGTGCTACATAAATGTGAGAGTTTCTTTTTCCTTTTCAAGAGAAAAGAGACCCAGCCTATGCATTCTTCTCTCTTTGGTATAACCTTACTCTTCTGGTGTCATCCTTGTAAAACATTTTTACACTCTCTCTAGGACCTCGATATCTTTTTAATAATATGGAGGCCAGAACAGTGCAAGGTAATCCAAGTCGCCTAACCAAGGTTCTAAATACGTGTTTAACATAATATATTTGCTTTAGACCAGAATTGGGCATGATGGATTATAGTTTTTAAAAATTCATTCATGAGATCTAGGCGGTGCTGTCTAGGCCAGCACTTATTGCCCATCCCTAATTGCCCTTGAGAATGTGGTGGTGAGCTGCCTTCTTGAACCGCTGCAGCCCATATGGTGTAGGTACACCCACAGTGCTGTTAGGGAGGGAGTTCCAGGATTTTGACCCAGCGACAGTGAAGGAACAGTGACTATTTCCAAGTCAGCATGGTGTGTGACTTGGAGGGGAACCTGCTGGTGGTGGCGTTCCCATGCATCTGTTGCCCTTGTCCTTCTAGATGGTAGCAGCCATGGGTTTGGAAGGTGCTGTCCAAGGAGCCTTGTTGAGTTCCTGCAGTGCACCTTGTAGATGGCACATACTGCTGCCACTGTGCATCGGTGGTGGAGGGTGTGGGTGTTTGTGATGGGGTGCCAATCAAGTGGGCTGCTTGATAGATTGAGATGGTAAAATATTCCATAGCGGTGCTTATGTAATTGTTCATTGTGCCCCAAAACCAACACAAAATATAGTGGACCAGGAAATTGCTAGGAAATCAATTCTGCCTTGTTTGTGTTCAGCTGGATTTCCGGATTGGACCTCAGGTGGGTATTGGTATCTCTTGGCAGAATTGGGAAGGAACTCACCAATATATTGTAATTACAGCAAAATTACATCATTAGAATGTGGACACAGTTTCACATTGTTTGTGCCACCATAACCCCAGTTCTGACCTTGCCCACAAACTGTGCACATTACTCCAATTTAGGTGGCAGATTCAAAAGTGTATTTTCTAAATTGCTCAGTGGCTGCTAGCAGGTGCAGCCCTCAATTCCAGGTCCATCTTGGAATGTAAACCTAACCCTCTGCACTGTCTCCTCCAACAGCAAATGTGAGGAGCATTATGAACATCTGTCTCTACGGCTTTCCTCCCTTCCCCCTACCCCAATGGGCTAGATTTCCTCTAATGTTACCCTTGCCCTTCTCGCCTATCATCTGTCATGCCCTCTCTAAGTCATTTTGCCCAATGACACATGTTAAAGTTGTTGTTATAATCATTCTTTCATTATGTGCACGTTTTACTGATGATTATAGGTATTTGCACGCAAAATGGTGAGTGAAGGGCATTCGCAGTCATAATGCCTGTAAGGCCATTGTTTCTACCCTTTGCACTTAGAGGTGTCATTCAGGTGTAATTATAATTGGCCTAATTGGAGGAGGAGGAAGAGGAGGAAACAGGGATGCTGCTTGAGGTATGGTAACTGAGCGTACAGGTGATTAACCAAAGATTGATTCATAAGGAGGCTATACTTCTCCATGGAGCGAGTGAGAAACACCTTTTATTGCCTGATCCAATTTGATCTGCAACCAATCTCCAGCTCAAACACCACACTGGCTATTGCAGTCAAGGTCTCAACTCTTTATGCCTCCAACAGCTTTGGGGGTCCTATAGATTTCATGCAGGTGATAAATAGCTTGCCTTCAACAGCAAACACCTTCATAACATTTTTTATTTACATGCAGAAGGAACAGGGGAAGATATTGCACAGAATCCTCAGAGTCAATGGACCATAGACTGCACATGCTGCCTCAGTGCTCCTCACCACAGCCCTACATTATTCATGAATCACAAAGTATTTCAGGCCGTCAAAATTCACCTACTCCTGCCACCATCTGCACAGGGCCATGCCAGTCACTGCCTGTTTTTGTGGCAGCTGCCATCATGCCTTTCTCTTATGCCAGTTCTCCATTCTACCACTGTTTTACCCTGGATAATAAATGCATGGTTGGTTCCTTGGAGACTAAGGCTATCTATTGTGGCCTTGGTCAAGACACATTTAGAACATCCACATACACCTGCTGAACACGGGCACAATGAGGGCATAAATACATCTCTGAATTGTTAATTTCACAGATGCTGACTTGTGCTATGAGTTTCCATCATTTTCTGGTTTTGATTCAGATGCCTTTACAGGCTTTCTCCAATACAACACAGCCAGAGTATCATGAATTGTCATAATTTGTTGCATGCACACAACCTTGCTGTGGAATTAAGACTTCATATGTAGCTAACAGGGGAAGCATTGCCTTCAGCCAACTAAAGAGTAAAGACTTACACAACAGGGAAAATGTTAAGAATGATTCTGAGGAAGAATTGTCAACTACCAGAGCTGTTCAGCAAGATCTGATTACTGAAGGAGTCCTTCATATGACTCCCTAGTATTAGCTACCATTGCCAGTTACTACAAAGATGCATCTTCCACACCACATAAAATATCTACTCCATGCTGCCAAGACCATTCCCCCATAGATTTCAATCTTTGCTCACATTGTAGGAGAAATCTCTGTACACAATGCAAAAGAAGTGCCATCTCATTTTATTGCTCCATTTTTCTGTCTTGTTATTGATTTGCATCCATTAATGTTTTGTTGTAGTGTCTAACCTGATGCTTTTAAAGGGTGCTCCCTCAATAAGTGGAGCATGGGAGGGACTGGTTGCTGAATTGCAATCAAAGCTTTTGAGATGGTGATGTGAGGTTGTGATTGTTGATCTCTATGAACACAGTTATCTTGGCAGCAAGTTGCTCGACTTTGTACTGCTGGATAATCTGATGATGCAAAATTTTCTGGCACCTGTACAGACATTGTTTGGAGTACAGAGTAGTTGTCATCCAGAGAGACAGCAATATCATTCAGGCCAGTTACAAACCTGCCCTTGCTGTCTCAGCATATCCACCGATCTATTGGAGAGCAGACTCAAAGACAACATTGTACCCTTATACATATGATCTTCCAGACTATCCGAGGTGAAGGAGATAATAGGACTTGAATGGCTACTATGTGAATAATCCTGACAGATAGTTTTACAAAGTGTTACGGAGTCGGTTATGGTGGACTTTACTGCAGGTGGCCCTGCAGTGATTATGGACACTCGGGCAAACTAGAGAGTTTCAATGTCATACACCAGAACTCCACCACACATAGCACCAACTGCTGAAAGCTCCTGGGCACATTATCCAAAGGTCTTTCCCTGTATCCCAACCTGTGAATCATCTGGTGCACCAGGGAATTAAAAGAGGGACAAGGATCATGATGTAGCGTGGATGGCAAATGCATGCTAAGTCATTTTCAATGCAATGCAAGACAAAGCTTTAATATTCATTGGCTGTTGTAGATAAAGCAAATGAGGCAGCGAATCAAGGAACAGAGCATGAAAACAGAAGGCAGAAATATCCTCTCTCTCCTCCCCATCTCCTACTCCTTGCAGATTCCTGACTATAATTTCTTTTGCAGCCCCTTTAAAAGGGAACCTGGAGTTTGGGGTGGTGTGGGGTGGAGCTTTTCCTTCTATACAACTCTCTCTTAAATGCAGTCTTCTCCTGCAGAAAATTTAAAAGGGGTAAATAAAAGACTTTCTGTCTGAAGCATGTGTTTGTCTGCTGACAAAATTGTGTAAGATTACAGGAACAAGCTTCATGTTATTACAATAGATAAAGAAGTTGTCAGGGGAAAGGAAGTCTTCCTTTCTCCTTAATCATGACTGTTTGAGGGAAAGCAATGGTGTGGGTCATCCTCTGCACAGTTGAAACAATGGGAAATGTTGAGTTGGATTTCCTACCTTAGCAGATCTGTTGTAGTCAGTGGATTTGTCCTGCACTACAGCCAGGTCTGGTGTATTTCTGCAGCAATAGCATGGTAGATGACCAACTGTTTAACCTCTTTTCTAGCTCTCCAGGATGCAGTACCCATCTAAGGGGAAGAGGATATACTTTATCCAGCATAATCTCCTGTGCCCAACTATTGACATCTTGATGAAGCTGGATACCACTTGTTCCTTCTCTCTGTACAAACAAAGTGAAATGTGCCTTTACAATGCTGCAGGGTTTTAAGACCCACTGAACTAGGGTACAGCCACATATGCAGCATTTACCTACCTCTAACCACACACTTGCTTGGGAAAGGCAAAAGAAACCATGCCCAATTAAAGAAAAACTTTAAAGAAAATAATTCTGTAACTCCTTAAGACCAATTATTACTCATTATCATCCCAGCTGCTTTAACTAGACATATTCTTCTCACATCAATCACCCTTTTAAAGGACTACATGGATATCTATTCTATGTTTTAGTAATCTGTTCTATAAGAGAATGCAGCCACTACAAAAAAGAGACACACAAAAAGGGCAAATGCTAACTCATCTCTTATAGAGGACTTTGCTTCTATTATAACTACTTTAAATCAATATAAACAACTTCTAACTCTTTTAAAATGAGTTTCCAAATTGATATCCTTTCACATATTAGATTTCAGGTATTTCAGTACACAATTGAAATGACTGAAGTACCTCAGATTAACGAATATCAATTAAAGTTCATTCTCCTCCTGTACGATATCAAACCAAATAAAACCCTGCTACTAGTTACAACATTGTTATCAACACACTTTTTTAAACACAGATTTTCTAATTGACAGAAAATGTACATTAAAATCAATGTGCTTTCTTTTTCATAAAACTGTCCTTGAAAAATTGATACAGATCATGAGATTTGCCATTTAAATGTAGGCATGGTATCAAAATTGGAAAGATGGTTGGTTACAGGGTACAAAAGCATTTTGATAAAGCTTGGTTTGATTTTATATATACATATAATTAGATACAGGTATGCAATTAGTGGTGATATTTGTGAAGAATACATTTTGCTCCTCTTGTTTTGGCACTGCCAGCAACATTGGCAAATATTGATGCTTCCTAATATATAATGCAAAGAGAACAAATTACAGTGGCGTTTGAAATAAAACAAAATGCAGACTGCAGTGCACAGGTTGTCATTACAGTCAATAACAGCTTTCATTTAGAGTCACGCCTTACGTCTTTAGCAATTCATAGCCAGGTTCGCTGGATCAATGCACTTAAAATGTAGGAAAGTGCAAATTTGTTCAACATTTGTCAAAGATAATTAGAAGTTAAGCTACTTTGTTCCATAGTTACTTTTACATCCCTGCATGCATATTCTGTCTTTGGCATCATATATGTAACAAAACCCTAAATAATGCTGCTACTTGTAAGAGTTAGTTTTGCTTGAAATTTGACAAGGCTTTAATGTTACAGCATTATGGATATTCTATAAAATGCAAGTTACAACTACTGATGCATAATCTATATAGTTTGAGCGAGAAACACTAATGGATAAGTGATATGTTGTGCAATGCGAGTTGCAGATTCTACTAAATATGCTATACTGTACACGTTACCAATACTAATGGATATGTTATAACATACAAATTACAGATACTAATGAGTATGTTATACAGATTAAGTTACAGATACTATTGGATACATTATACAGTATAAGTTACAGATACTAATGAACATATACAGTATAATTACAGATACTAATGGATATGTTGTACAGTATAAATTACAGAGACTAATTGGTATATTATACAGTATAAGTTACATATACTAATAGATATATTATACAGTATAAGTTACAGAGACTAATTGATATATTATACATTATAAATTACACATACTAATGGATATGTTACACAGTATAAGTTACAGAGTCTAATGGATATGTCATACAGTATAATTAATTACATATACTAATGGATACATTGTACAGTATAAATTACAGAGACTAATGGATATGGTCATACAGTATAAATTACATATACTAATGGATATATTATACAGTATAAGTTACAGAGACTAATTGATATATTATACAGTATAATTGCAGATACTAATGGATATGTCATATAGTATAAGTTACCTATACTAATAGATATATTATACAGTATAAGTTAGAGATTAATGAATATACTATACAGTATAAGTTACAGATACTAATGGATATGTTATACAGTTTCACTACTTTGATATGAACACATTTACATTTTCTTTAAAAAAATGAATGAACTATACAGGTTGAATAAAAAACTTGACTATGTTGGCATTTGGGCGATGTTAGCCTTCAGTCGTTTCGCTTCCTTTGCTAAAACCTACCATTATTGAATGGGATTATTTGGAAAACAATATGATTTGATGCGAGATAAATCCGTGTTATTAACCTACTTCGCTTGCGCAATGAAATGTAATAGGTTTATATATCCAGCAGCGTCTACTATTGGTCCAGTACTTAACCCCCTGTTTTCCTGTTTAGTCGCTGAACATTATCATTGTATCTTAGCTTGTTCTTCGAAATGAAATTGAATTGAGCGATGCCAAGGATGTAGTTTGCATTTCTCCACCGGATCCCAAGATGTAATTCAATTCCAATATGAACGACAATTGCTGTTTAGTTCCTGTGTGATGTGTAGTAACACTTGACAAATGTTACAAAAAACTGAAAGAGCTCTGAAACTCTGAAAGAGAAAAAGAAAATTGAAATCTTCAGCAGGCCAAGACTATCTGCGGAAAACAAGAACCTAGTTAACGTTGCAATTACATCAGCCATCAGTTCAGAAAATAACACATTTGATCATTGTGTTTTGTTATAGTATCTATTTAAACGGACTTGCCAAATTTTTGGAAAGTCAAATGAACCTGCCAGTGATTGTCATGTCCAATGCAGTAGACACAAATCCACATACAGTAAAGTCATTGATGTCTCACATTGGCAGAGTCAGATTAACAAATAGAAAAGGGGCCGAATATCACATATAAAAGAGGCATGTAAAATCCAGATCTCATTCGCACAGAACTGCAGAAAGGGGAAATACAGGAAAAGGCAATGTCAATGTTGGTGACGATTATGTCCTGCAATGTCTTAACAGTAAATGAGTTGATAACTGGCTGTATTATTCACTACAACGAGCACACACTGTTCAAAAGATGTGTTGAAGTGGCTGAAAGTACTGTTATCGACCCATGTCAACCCCCCTTACTGTCATCGACCTTGAACAATTGCAGTTCTATTAACTATTCGGTCAGTCTGATTGCATTCCGAGAATAAAAGAATGATCTAACTGGAGGGATATGTTAGTCCGTCCTTTACAAAACAGATCGTTCCATGTATTAAGATTTTTGATTACTGTTGAACTGCGGTGTTTGAAGAAGATTAGAATAAATACGAGCACGTACACCGCTGTCGGTAAAAAATTAATAGATTTACAAATGTTATCTAATACAAAATGTTAGATTACTGATTAGCGGTGAGTTGTTGGACTTCATAATGCCCTTTACTAATGTTGCGCCCGACCGTGTACAGAAACTGGAAACGCACTGTTTGCTTACTGTCCTTAAAACATGCTGCAGTAAAAAGGCGCCGCGCTCAAAAGCAGAGACAACCAAATATTAGACTTATCTCAATAAATTATTCGTTACAATTCCACTAATTTAATGATTTGGTGGGAATGGAGCCACATTTCTGAATGCACGACTTTAGGCAGAATGACCGTGACTAGGAAGTAAGTTTTAGAATATCATGAAATGAAAACATTGCTAGAGAAAAGCATTCACTTCTGTTGAAGATATAGCACCGCAATTCGTATCTATTTATTTTATGTTGCAGTGTATTTCTGTTTATATTTTAGATAGCCAACATTTGCACTTTTTGTGATCGACTTTGTAGCGCGTCCTCTTGTAGCAGTCCTGTTGTAGCATGTCTCGCATGCTTGTTGTAGCATGTCCTCTTGTAGCAGTCCTGTTGTCTGTGACTAAACGAATATTTAAAAAAATTCACTTAGCAGAGAGGTAATCGTGCCACGTGTTACGGGTTTTACTATTTAACCAAAGGAACCTGATCCAATCGCAGCTTCATGTCTTCCAGAGACATTACTAAGGGTGGGTAAGTAATTCAGATTTTCAGGGATCCAGCGAGAATTGAAATTGTTACTTCATCCTTGTCACTTTGGAGTATTGAAATTATATGAAATTATGATAGACATCGAGACAATTCGCATGTTAACTTGCAATTCATCGAATTAATCGTTCATTTTCAAATACGGAGAAGAAAATCCAAAAGTTACCTTTCCTAACTTGCAGTGAACCAAAGACCTTTTGCTCCACCTTGGAAAGCACCCGCCAGCATTTTCCCTGCGATCTCTGCTATTTCGTTGCATCTCGTGTTTCGGTAGAAACATTCTGTCTGGAACTGGGAGACAGTCAGACAACTCCCTCTGGTTCACCTACAGCAACAAGGAAGCCTCCTCGTTAAACTCCCGAACCATTCATTAAGCCATTTTTCATCACTTCCAAATGGTCAAATTTCTGCTTCAGTTTTATTAGACTTAACATTTTAGCGAGCGGTGAACATCTAATTGCTTAACTGCATTGCTGTTGTGTTGGGAGGGCGCAGTTCATCTGCACCAATAATATACTTATCACCTTTAACTCTGCTGCTAACTTCGGTAAAAATCATTGTTAGAGTTACTAAACATAGCTTTGTTAAAAAGAACCATCAGCAGCCATAAGCATTCCTGCTTACCCTGGTCACTTTTCAAAATGTTCTCTAAGTTATCTCCGTTTTTCCCCCATTCCTCTGCCGTCCCAGTGTAGGAATTGTTAACTCTGTCAAAAGCAAGCGGATCTGTGTTTGTTCACTCTTCTTCTCCAATGCAAATCTCTAGGGCTCTGGTAAAGCACCTCCCTCAATTATTCCGTTCTATTGGACCATTTATGGAAATATTCAAAGGTTACGGGGAGAAGGCGGGAGAATAGGGTTGAGAAACTTATCAGCCATGATTGAATGGCGGAGCAGACTCGATGGGCCGAATGGCCTAATTTCTGCTCCTACGTCTTATGGTCTTATGGTCTAAATATCAAGTGTCAGACCCGCCAGCTCTGCCGGATTTTCTCCTCCTGTACTCCAATAAGATCTTTGGTTCCAGTAATGTTCTTCCCACTTTCCCCAGGATGTACGAGCCATGGCTCTTCCATCTCCTTCTCTCAATCCAGCTTACTTCCTTGGAGATTTAGTCATAATCATTTTATCCCTAATCTTGTCGGTATCAGCAGTTTTGACATAATTCATGATTATCAGTATGGTTTGCAGCACTCTTGCTCCCCAATGTTGATTTTTGAACTCTGGTGAATTATCTGTCACTGTCCCTGATGATTTGAGGTAGCCCAGAACTGTGGAATTTTTAACAAATTACATCCATATGACCCTCCACCAAAGCTGTGTTGATGACCATCTCACTTCTTGAATCACTGGACTCAGCAGAGCAACTTGTAGCTCATCCTCTGACTCCTTTGACTTTAATTCCGCGGTGTATGTGAGATCTCTCATCCTATTCCATCTCCATATTAATGATTTCCTCCAAACGTTATATTTTATTGTGGCTCCCAGTCCATATTCATCAACTGCCTTCAGGTCAAATGCCCTGAGCTCACAACCTCTTCTCATCTTATGTAAAATTGCTCAATCATTAAGCGTTCTACACCCTTCAATAATAGAATACAAATCTTGCTTCTTTCAGTGGTTCAATGGTCATTTCTAGATGTCTCTTTTACATCTGACCAGTGCATCCTCTCAGTTTGATGGCTCGCTCTTGGCATGTCGTCATCCATAAGCTTTCTAGAACTCATAGGGGGCAAAATTGGATAGCCCCAGCAAATGGGACATGGGAATTGCAAAGCATGATTAACCCATGCCTAATGCTTCCGATGTAGGTAACATGTAAACTACATGCTGCCTGCTTATTTAACTGATTGCAGCATGCAACCCAGTGTTAAACATATTGTTGATTCGCTGCATGTCTCAGTAGGGGACACAAGTTCATTCGAGGCTTGCATCTCACACTTAAAGCTAGCCTGCACTACTTAAAGCCAGCTTGCACCTCTTAAAGGGGAGATGCATTCTGGCTGGAACAGGTGCTGCAAGTGGCTGAAGTCTGTCAGAAGAGTGACTGATGGAGCATTTTCTCTTCCCTGATGCACTAAGGTACCCAAACACTGCATGGAGGCCTTAATATAAAAGATGGAGAGGAGTGATGTCTAACCTCCTATATTTTGATGTTCTCTATTCACAGTGGGCTAGAAGATCCTCCAAACAGATATTGAAGGTCGAAGACAATGGAAACAGGTAGCTGCCATGTTTGCTGCTGTCAGCCTAGCCTAGGGTCCTGGTAACAGTGCCACAAGGAGTTCA
This sequence comes from Cetorhinus maximus, assembly GCF_964194155.1. Classification (NCBI taxonomy): domain Eukaryota; kingdom Metazoa; phylum Chordata; class Chondrichthyes; order Lamniformes; family Cetorhinidae; genus Cetorhinus; species Cetorhinus maximus. Next base: position 77,309,349 of record NC_135898.1, read on the forward strand.
CAACAGTGGTCAAGGCCAGTAAATGCATCTACAAATGCCAAATCCTATCAACAGATTTGCCAACCTCAGAGACTGCTCCATTCACGACCCTCCCGTCACTCACCTACCAACAAACTCTATCAATCAGGTCTCATACCTAACATTCATAGCTTCATCTCAACCTGAGTCAATCATACTCATACCAGATTTCAACCACGTTAGCCACATCAGCCAAACAGATTGCATCATACACACTCCCATACTTCCCTTTCTCTTGCAGGTCAAGATAATGCATAATCAGAGGCAGCAGCAACTAACTGGTGGGGGACAGGCACAGTTGAATGTCCTTTACCCATGGAAGAGACAGTGCTTGCCATTATTGCAGTGGCCACGATTGAGGCTGTGGCAAGCAGTGGGGTTGAAACCACCAAAGGTAATGTTATGCTCAAACCTAATCCTGTTTCTCACATCCCACTTCATTCTCAACCAACAATCTTTTCTGACTTACAAGCTTCAGATGATGTAAGGACATGCCTCTTCCTTTGCCCCTCTCACTCACTGCAACACAGTGTTGTGCCTTTCTTCTTTCAGATACCCAAGAATTGCAACCTGATCAGGCAGCGGCTCCATGGAGGAGCCTGCAATCCCTGCAAAGTCACATGCTTTCTCTGCCTGCTTCTCTCTGGCAAGACAGAATGAAATGCATTCAGTGTCTTTGCTTACCCAGCCTCAGTGAGCTCCCTTATGTAACAATCAATAACAACCTGAGAGATACTGCAAATACCACCTGTCTGGAAGGAGCTGGATGTATAAAAGCTAATTGCCAGGCTCATTTTCACATTCACTGGCAATGCCGCCCGCCCACACGCTGTTCTGAGGTTGCAGTTGTGGCTGCAGCAGGTGACAGATTTCAATGAGCACCTTCTTAGACAAGTGGAAATATCTGACACACTGTATCCTGCTGAGGTTGAGGTAGGAGAATTGCTTCCTGAGCACTTATTCTTCTTCTGTTCTCGGCCCGAAAGTATGCCCGACCCACAGTGCCACGATCTCCACCATGGGTGGGACAAGGAGGCAGGACCTGAATCCACCCCAGCCAGAACAGGGATCAAACTCCATGCTGTTGGCACCAATCTAATCCACACCGGCAGTCTGTCTTACCCCCACAGCCCAAATCCCCGAAAAGGAGTCCGAGTTGCTGTGGTAACATGCACTTTTACATGCATGTTATAGTCCAAAACTACAAATAGCAATGGTAGAGGCTCCAATTTTCTTTCCATCACATTGGTCGACCAGGAATCTCTCCAGCGCTTACCACCTGCCATTGGTATAAATTGGAAGGATTTTCAGATAGATACTCAATCTGTTTGATAGTATTATGAACACACCTTTCTTGGACATCAAGTCATGGACTTGAATGTAGAGCTTCTGGTTCAAAGGCATGGGTGCTATCAGTGTGCCACAAGACCTCCTTTCAAAACACCTTGAGCAGACAAGGCCTCCTGCTGAGAGCCCTCCTTCTCCTTTTCCTCCTTCTCCCTATTCCAGCAGCTTGAGCTGCTCTATAACACCTCTGTTCATTCTCCCTGCCATGCTGTAGGCCAAAGAGGATGAAAATTACTGCATCCCTGACTGGGAGCAAGTGGTGTAAGCAGCAAGTGGCCAAATGGACTACCCTTGCTCCTGTTTCTTATGAACAAAAAAAAAATCACTGAACACTTCTACAAACTCAAAGAGTCAATAGAAATTAATCAGAAACTAACCTGAAAGCCGCTGATGATCCCTGTAAATAATGCTGGTGGCAGGGGGTTCCTTCCTACTGCTGGTCACATATTCAGCCTTACAAGCTTAAGAGAGAATATTAGCTGGAGCTTTGAGGTCCAAAATGGCAATGCTGGCGCCAAATCAGCATTACACGCTACTGACATCATGATCTGTGTCAGTGATGCACACTGCACACTATCAGTGCATACTCCCTGCGGCCATGCTAATGCCCAACTCAAGATGGCACCCACATGGCCCACACCAGAAGTATACATGTGCACTGGGCATTACATGACTGAACTTCATGACCATTTTCTGACCTCAAATAGAACTCTCATAAAACTCCAATTGTTAAAGCTGCCTCCAAGAAGCTTAGTTTCTTCTCTTGTGCAAACATTAATTCTCCCCTTAGAAACTCTTTCCTCTCTATAAAGTTTAAATCTGTCCAAGACTTGAATACTATTTCCATCAGGTGAGGTGAGTGTGACTGCTCTTGACATCAAGGCAGCATTTGACCGAGTGTGGCATCAAGGAGCCCTAGCAAAACTGGAGTCAATGGGAATCATTGTTCGGAGTTGGAGTCACACTGAGTAAAAGGAGAATGGTTTTGTTTGCGTGAGGTCAATCACTTCAGTTCCAGGACATGTCTGCGGGAGTTCCTCAGGGTAGTGTGCTAGGCCAAACTCTCTTCAGCTACTTCATCAATGACCTTCTCTCCATCATAAGGTTAGAAGTGGGGATGTTCGCTGATGATTGCACCATGTTCAGCGCCATTTGCGACTCCTCAGATACTGAAGCAGTCAGTTCCCACATGCAGCAAGACCTAGACAACAATCAGGCTTGGGCACCACATTAGTGCTAGGCAATGACCATTTCCAGCAAAAGACAATCTAACCATCTACCCTTGACATTCAATAACATTAGCATCACTGAATCCTCAAGTATCAACATCCTGGGAATTAAAATTGACCAGAAACTTAACTGGACCAGGCTTTTAAATACTGTGACTAAAAGGGTAGGTCAGAGGCTGGGAATTCTGCAGCAAGTAAGTCATTTTCTGACTCCCCAAAGCCAGTCCACCATCTTGGAGTGTGATGGAATACTACTCCACTTTCCTGGATGACTGCAACTCCAGAAACACTCAAGAATCTCGTGCCATCCAGGACAAATCAACCCACTTGATCAGTGCCCCATTCACCACTGCACACATTCACGCCATCTACCACCAGTACCTAGTGGCACCAATGTACTGCAGCAACTTGGCAAGGTTCCTTTATCAGCACCTTCCAAACTCATAATCTCAACCATTTAGAAGGACAAGAGCAGCAAATGCATGGCAACACCACCACCTGCAAGTTCCCCTCCAAGTCACACACCATCCTGACTTGGAATTATAAAGCCATTCCTTCCTGTCACTGGGTTAAAATCCTGAAACACCTTTCCTAACTGCACTGTGGGTGTACCTACACCACATGGACCGCAGCAGTTAAGGCGGCTCACTACCACCTTCTAAAGGGCAATTAAGGATGGGCAATAAATGCTGGCCTTTCCAGCATCGCTCACAGGAACAAATATATTAAAAAAACATCTGGGTAAGCACATTGAACCCCTCTCTAAGTCTGTCACTTAATCAGCCATTGCTGTTTTACCTTTCTCTCTGCTGTAATCTTTCTTGACCTTTATTTTATAGATATTAATATCAGGGCCGGTGCAAGAGCATTAAGCACCCTAGGTGAACCTTTAACCTTGTGCCTCTCCCCCCTCCCCCCCCAAAATTAACTTTCAAACATGAATACAATAAAATGGTGCTCAGCCTCGCACTGTTCTGTAGCACCATGTTTCCTCAGCACCACTCATTCGATTTGCACTCTCCCACACACCTCAAGATGCCTCAACACCTGCGTCACCACGAGATCACCCAGCAGCTTTCTGATTGGTTGAAGACACGGAACTCTTAGGTAAGCAGCATGAGCGGTGGCAGAGAGCCAGAAGGTGGGTGGGGGGGGGGGAATTGTGATTGGAGGATCAGTGAGCATGAGCGGGATGGGGCAAGGGAAGGGAAAGCTATGATTGGATGATCAGTGAGCACGCGGAGGGAAATAGGGAGCTGTGATTGAAGAATCAATGAGCACCTGGGGTGGGTGCAGAGCAGGGAAAGGGGAAGCTGTCATTTGTGGATCAGCAAGCATAAAGGACAAAGGGAGATTTTGATTGGTGGATCAGCGAACACAGAGGTGACGGGGTTGCTGTCATTGGAGGTTTAACAAGCATGTGCAGGGGTTGGGTGGGGCCGGGAAAGCTTCAGAAAGTTTCAGAGTTTTGGATTCATCTGTGGAAATTTCAGACACCTGTAGAAAGTTGTTTACATCATTTTAAAGTTCTATGGGGCTCCAGTTCAGTTTTTTGCTGCCGCCAAATATTGCCACCCTAGGCGCCTGCCTAGAATGTCTAGTGGTTGCACTAGCCCTGACTCCTCTAAACTTTCATGTCCTTTTAAACTAAATTACAGCTTCCTGCAAGCTCTTCCTCTTTTCTACATCGTTATTATGTTGAAACCGAGGCACATTAAAGAGTCTCTCCCTCTTAACATATTCTTTCTCTTAAAACTGTGGAACTTTTAAAACTGCAAACTTCAGACTTTTACAGGAAAACTTTGTTTTCACCAGATCTCTATTTCCAAATTTACCTTAACCCTTTTGCTCTTTTCACCCACAACCGTGTCTTACACTTTATAACCCCTCAAGTTGGTTTCTTAATTAAAAAACACAAAGTCTAATAGCATGCCAGATGTATGGAACAAAGAACAGAAAATGGAAGAAAAAAATAAATGAAAGGAAAGGAAATTACATAGTGACTAAAATTTCAGCCATCTATGGCCAGAATTTTACGCTCACTGTGCGGACACGCGGTGGTCCCAATGATTTGTGAAATGGGACGTGATGCTGTCAGGAGGGCACCCTGATGTTATTGCGCCACCTCACGATATTTTGGTTGGCAGGCGTGCGCGGATATCAGAAGTGCGCCTGCCGACAGTTGAAGGTCTAATTAAGCTGATTTAAATGGCAATTGACTGGGATTTTAGGTGGCCCGTGCGCTTTTATGCTCAGTGCACGAGCCACTCGGCCTCCACGTTTTTCATGGATTGTACATCCAGGGTGGGATAAAAGGCCTACAGGCAGATGCAAAGATGAATAGTTTGGCTGTGAGTGGTTTGGAGCTGGTTTATCGATAGCTTCTGGTATTTTTGTGTTGTTCTAGAGAACTCTGCTTTGTTAGCCTTTGCAGAGGCCTTTAGACAATAAGCCCCTTCAGCGCAGAAACCTGTGGAAACATCAGCACAGAAATAGGCATAGTGTACTCTGCTGGAGGGACCCCCTCAGAAGAGGAGAGGGCCAGTTGCCTGCTGGCGGTGACCCAGAGTGGGACCTGTGGATTGAGAGGTGCAGCCAGAAAGGGTGAAGGGCCAGCAGGAAGTGCAAGGCAGAAGGGTCTGGGGAAGGCACCATTATCCAGCAGGAAGAATCTACAGGCAGCGACCATGCTACCTGGACATGTCTGAGGTTCAGTGCCGAAGAAGGCTCTGCCTTTCCAGGGAGACTGTCAACTCCATATGCCAGTTGATTGGTCCAGAGATCGCCTCCAACTGTAGGTGGGCACCCTATGCCAGGGGCTTTTAAGGTGACAGTTGCTCTGAACTTTTACACCTCAGGTTCTTTCCAGGGGTCAGTGGGAGATCTATGTGGTGTGACCCAATTGGCTACCCACAGCTGCATCAAGCTGGTCACTGACACTCTGTTCTGAAGGGCCAGCACCTTCATTCATTTCCAGACCGACAAGGCCAGCCAGGCAGAGTGAGCCAGAGGCATCGCTGCAATTGCAGGATTTCCTTGCATCCAGGGAGCCATTGACCGCATGCATGCGGCCGTAAAGGAGTAGCCAGGTGCTGTCGTCAATAGGAAGGGATTCCACTCCCTTAACGTCCAGATTGTGTGACCACAAGAGTCAAACATTGCAGGATTGCATCAGGTATCCAGGAAGCTGCCATGATGCCTACATCCTCCGTCACTCCCAGGTGCCAAGGCTTTTCATGGCTCCAGCTCGTTTGGATGATTATCTCTTGGGGACAAAGTGTATGCACTGAAAAGGTGACCCATGATGCCGCGGAGCCCCCAGGGACTGATGCCGAGGAGAGCTATAATCACAGTCATGCCTCCACAAGGTTAGTAATTGAGAGGACCATAGGCCTACTCAAGATGAGGTTCCACTGCCTGGGCCGCTCTGGGGGATCACTTCAATATCCTCCTGAGTGCATTTTCCTTATTATTGCTGTTTGCTGTGCACTGCACAATCTGGCTCTGTGAAAGGGGGAGCCATTGGAGGATGAAGACAGTGATCCTGCTCAACAGGCCGCAGAGGATGGCTCAAGTGTTGAGTCTGAGGACCAGCTCAAGGAGCCCCAGGGTGAGGAGCAGGATCCCGATGTGAGAATCCTTATGGGAGGCAGGGAGACCAAGGAGACCTTGATCCAAAGGACTTTCAGCTAGACATCCAAACCAAGATTCAAGGTTATGGCAAAGGGTACGCTACCTTACTGATCTCTCATGATAAGGCAATCATGTCACCCTTAAGTCAAGGTCCAACCGCTGAAATAAACTTTGCAGCCCTTCTTCTGTGTCACTTGCAAGTTCCAGATCTCTTCCCTGTCAAATACATGAAGCACGCTAAGACCATTGCACATAATGAAACATTTTTATAATGAAGGCAAATGTACAAATGAACCAGTGCATACACGCCAAGGAAACATGAATTACCCGTGACAACTCCTTATGTGATCAGAGTGACTTAAACTTCTGTTTGTGAGTGCTACCTCTTGGTGCACCCCCCATCCACCCCCACTCACTGGCAGCTGGATTCGAGACAGCCTGCTGTCTTTGATGCCCTGTCGGCCTTGATGACCTTGGCAGCCATCCTCTGGTCACCGGAGCCTGTGTAGGCTCCGCCTGGGCGGGAGAACCTAGTGCCATGACTGGGCACTGCTCAGTCTTTGTGGTCTCATCAGATGCAACGGGCGCTGGCAGAGGGGTGGAGGAGCTACTGCCTTTATCCGGAGCACCCTGAGAGGAGCCCGCAGCTGGGGCATGCAGTTGGTCTGCCAGGGTGAGGTTGGCTTGAACCTCCTTGCTCACCATTGATGGATGGGCATCTAGCAAAGTTACTAGGTGCCTCATCCATCTCTCACACTGGCAGTGACCTGCTGAGATCACTGCCAGTGTGTGGGCTTGCAGGTCCAAGCACAGCCCCAGGAACCCCTGACTGAGTTCCTGGATCTACCTCTCCATGAGAGTCGCCACACTCTCTATGGAAGAGGCTCTGCGTTCTAAGTTCTGGGTCAACACAGGGTTCATGCTCCACATGGACTCCTCCAAGACACACACAATGGCATGCAGGGCCTCAGATCTTCCAGACCCTCGCGTGCCTCCCGCCGGACCTCAAGCACCAGCCGCCTGATGAACGACTCCGGAGGCTCATCAACTGCCTCGGACTCAGCATCTCCCTGGGCTCCAGCACTCCTCCGCCTTCTGGAGCCCTGTGGATTCCCAGCATCCGCCAGCTCCTCAGCCGAGCATGACGTGCCTTGAGCACTGTGCACTACCATCCAATCCGAGACACTTATGCCCACCGACGTGCCTATATTTGCGCTGGTGTATGGTGTAGAGGGAGGACGTGACATGGGTGCATCTGGCAGATGTTCCTCCTTAAGGGCCAAGGTGGGGTGGGGTGGGTGGGGGGTGGGGGGGGGGGGTGGTCTTCAGGGTTCCGTTGGTGTCATTGTAATGAGGCATCAGGAGGAGGAAGCAAAAATGTCAGCATCGACCATCATTATGGAACCTAAGTGCACACAGTCTGCTTTCTTATTATATTTGCCATCTGGCTGAGCAAATACTTTCAAATGGATGAGCAACGGGAATAAATGAATTTCACATGTCAGTCTTACAACAACAGCCCCACTTCTCTGAGACCCGACACTAATCTCTTCCCTTTCAATTGGACTCTTACCCTGATCCGACACCCCACCTCTCCGTGACCTGTGGACCTGGCTCCATGCTCGCAGGCCATTTCCAAAGCCTGTTCCTCCGCCTGACTGAAGATAAGCAGGTTTGGTATCCCCCGCCAGTCCGTCCTTGCTCCAGCAAATTGTGTATCCTCTTCTCCTGTAAGGGAAAGAAATGCTGCTACTAGTCCCCTGCAAAATGCCGCCACATTACAGCCTCCCCACCCTCAAAACTGCAGAAACAGTTGTCCGTCATATTGTCGCACGTGACCCCGACATGCATGTCAGCCATTATCTATCAGGGCACATGATATGCCACATTGTGCTTTGCATTTCACACCCTGAGCACCAACATGTGTTGCCAGCCACAAAGACATCTACCCAAGGGTCCAACTGGAATCAGTTTTCATCTTATTAGAGTGTAGAAGGTCATTGAACCTTTTGCAGCACTGGTTCCAGGTTTGGCGTACAACGTCATGGCCGCTGACCAGGGCTGCCACCTCCGTCCAGGCTCTCTTGGTGATGGCGGTCATTTACTGCCTCCAGTAAGATCTTCAGGCACTCATCTGAGAAATGGGGGTCAAACTGGATCTGGGCATTCCTGTCACACCTGACATAGGATCCAGGCGTTAATGCCATCTTGCACAGTGAAGCAGCACTTGATTCTGTAAGGGAGCCCAGACATTGCAAAGAAGATCCCTGAGGCTCTAAATGGAGACTTCCAGCCTGCAGAGAGCTGCATTTAAATCCCCCACCCGCACAGTTCCTGTTCCCAGTGCCCGCCCTCTTCCCGCCCCCGCTGGCAGCGCTGAGCCTGCCTCAGCGCGTGTTTCATGCTGGCCAGCAGTTAATTGGCCAGCCAGCATGAAATAACGGTCAACAGCCGATTGCAGTCAGGAGTGGGTTCCACATCCGCTTCCAGTCCTGCCAATCGCGTTTGCACGCAATGTTAAAAATTCAGGCCTGTGATTTTCAAGTGCATTTTACAATGCCCTATACAGGGTAGATAGATTTTATGAATTTCCATTCCTGCTAAGCAATTCATGTGATGATTGTACATAGAACCATAGAAAAGTTACGGTGTAGAAAGAGGCCATTCAGCCCATCATGTCAGCGCCAGCCAAAAAGAGAAAAGATAAACTAGCTGCTAATTTTAATCCCACTTTCCAGCACCTGGTCCATAGCCTTGCAGGTTCCAGCACTTCAGATGCAGATCCAGGTACCTTTTAAATGAGTTGAGCATTTCAACCTCAACCACCAACTTAGGCAGTGAATTCCTCCCTGGCTTCCCTCAACAGCCGGGGATATAATCCATCTGGAATGGCCTCCTTCTGTGCTGTAACTTTTCTATGGTTCTATGGTTCTATGGTTCTATGGTTCTATGGTTCTATGGTGATTTATCCACCTTCAAGGATGCGGGTCCCTCCAGTACTTATTCACTCACTATGTTTATTGTATCTAATATTTCACACTCCTCTCTTTAACTGTACATATTGAGAATTTGCCATGGAGATCAGCACTTCCTAAGTGATTTATTTTAATGTTGAAGACTGTGTTGGGACTGCCAGTCCCCACAGCTGAATTTGTTGCTTACACTTCTGTTCAGTGCAGTTCTGTACTGGACAGACCAATTTATAAAATGCACTATTAAAGCAAGTCGACTTGGAAGCCATTTCCAAGCTCAACCAAAACTACTTTGGCTTCTTAAGTTGATTTAATTTGAGAGTAAGCCACTTATATTAAAAGGTGATGCTGTTATGCATTCAGTAATTGATCTTCCTCTTTCCAATTAAGCTTCATGATTGCCTGGATCTTACCAATACGTTTAACCATGCAATTTACAACATTACCTGATTTTCTAAAAGCAAAATACTGCAGACGCTGGAGATCTGAAATAAAAACAGAAAGTGCCAGAAATACTCAGTAGGCCTGGCAGCATCTGTGGAGAGAAAAACAGAGGTAACGTTTCAAGTTCAATATGACTCATCAGAGCTCTGAAATCCCGAAGAAGAGTCATAGTGGACTTGAAATGTTAACTCTGTTTTTCTCTCCACAGATGCTGCCAGACCTACTGAGCTTTTCTAGCACTTTCTGTTTTTATGTCTGATTTTCCCCCACTTGTTTGCTTCTTAAATGGACATTTTACTTTATCTTACCTTTGCTGTTCAGGGGAATCTCCTCCAGTCTTTCCACTTCATCTCATATCTCCTTGCAATTACATTTTTAAAAACTGATGTACAACTTGGGTGTTTCTGTGGAAGTCAGTTGCATGTTCCCTCCCGGGAATTAAAATTCCCGCCACGTTTACTGTCAATATTCTAAGATTGTCTCAATCTGGATGCAGGGATAATGGAGCGTAGACCCCAGGTGACCAGCATCACCAAATCTGGTTGGACATATTCCCAGAGGTTTCACCGCATGACCTCCTGCTTTTCCAATTAGAAAGTGAATCGACTTTTTATTATCTGATTGGATGACTCTTGAAGCTTAGTCAAACAGATGTTTTCTTTCCTCAGCTATATTTTTATAACCAATAAATGACAGTAGTCAAAGAAAATAAAAAAGAACAGTTTTTATAATGCTCCCAGGTTACTCGCAACAGTGTCCTGGAGATTAATCTTCAATTACTGAAAACTCGAGGACAGTATTGGAGAGTCCACAACCCCACAGGTGACAGTTATTTAAATTCTATAAAAATGTTGTGTTTATTTTATATTTATTATGTAGTATAACAAAGCAAATTAGCAGTAAGTGAAGTAAAATGAAGTGTACAAAGATTAGGAGGGCCTTAGCATATTCAATAATGGTTGAAATGTTTCCTGCCTTAGTGAGCCTTTCCTAGGAAAAACAGGGCAACTCCCTGATGCAGGAGACACTAGCCTCAAAACTGAGCTTGGATTACATTTTCAGGGCTCATCTATAAATATAACCTCAAATCCAAACAAAAACAAAGTTTTAAATCGAAGTGGAAATTCATTTCTGATTCCCCGGTTAGACTAGCCTGTTTTTTGTTTCAAACAGAAATGAACAGGAAGATTTCTTGGCTGGATGAGGGATTAAGTGAGCTGCCTCTGTAACGCAATGTGATGTTGTTATCAGGTAACATTCATCAGATATGGTAACAATTTAGTATAAAACATTCAGTGGGTACAGTAATATTAAGAGATGATGTTGATGCCGGTATAGAACGATAGCATTAACCTTATCGTATGCTTCACTACAAGAAATTGGCTTATTTCCAAAACTGTAATTACCAATGCACCAGTGTGATTAGCAGGTGATAGATTTTAAATTTTAAGCCATATGTTGATGTTTACCAGTTATTTAACACATATGAAAAACAAACAGTATTTTAAATACATGGTAACAACATAACAGCATTAACTACTTGTTACAGGCTTCATTATGTATTTTGCAATACAAAAAGTTTAACCCATTAACTGCTGGTTCTTTGTGAAGCCAGTTCCTTTTTAAAAATTTTTAAAAATAGTTTGCAATAACTTTGACTCAGGATCTTGCCAATGGAAACAAACAAATTTTGGGAAAATGCATTTATCAGAGAATGATGTTGTTTGCTAGCTCCTCGCATAGAGACCATAGAGGAGTGGTCACTTTGTGATAAGCACCTGGCTGTTTTTCATATGATGGAAGGTAAGTCAGAAATGGGAAGACCTTATCTCAGGCACTTCTAGGGTGGTGTAGATCAATGTCTGGGTGAGGTTGCTGTTTTGCTCTTAGCCTGGGAATTGAACTTACTCTCTGGGAGCAAATGGAACACACAAGGGGTGAAATTGATGTGATTTTGTGTTTAACTAACTTTGCCAATTAATTGGTAAATAAAATCTCTTTATTGAGATAATGAGAATATGTAAGAATCACATTAGTATTGCACAGTGGCAAAGGTTGAAAAATGTATCTCTCTCACTGTGATTTTCTTTTTGCCACTTTTTTCGAATTCTTTGTGTGTTCATCTCTGTCTTTCTGCTTCCACATTTTCTGTTTTGTTGTGCTCTCTTTCTTGCTTTGCATGGCTGTCGTACACTTTCTCCTGTTGTTTCCTTGGAAGAGTAGAAACACTGGGCAAACATTTTTTAATCTCTTTAGCCCACGAGTGTTGAGGCCAATCGTAATCTCCACAAATAAATTCAAAAACAAAGACATGTTTCAAAGTTTAATGTTGATTGGTTTTAACATTGAGTGTGAATCTGTGCTCATTCTTGCAATGTTGAACCTTTCACCCCCACAGCTTTTAAAAACACTTTTCCCCATGTACATTTTGCATTTTTCACATACATGGATTACCAAGAGCAGGTACTGAGTACTGTCTTCTTCATGGATTAGGGTAAGATTTATCAGCAGTTGTAGTCCTTGTGAATACTACACCAGTGGTTGCTGGTCAGTGGTGGTAGTTCCAATCAACCAGAGAATAATCACAGAATCACAGAATATTAACGGCACAGAAGGCGGCCATTCGGCCCATCATGTACGCACCAGCTCTCCAAAGGAGCATTATGACCTTGTGCCATTGCCCTGCCTTTTCCCCATAGCCCTGCACATTGTTCCCATTCAAATAATCATCTAATGCCCTCTTGAATGCCTCGATTGAACCTGCCTCCACCACACTTCCAGGCAGTGCATTCCAGACCCGAACCATTCGTTGTGTGAACAAGTTTTTTCTCACGTCACATTTGCTTCTTTTGCAAATCACTTTAAATCTGTGCCCTCTCGTTCTTGATCCTTTCACAAGTGGGAGCAGCTTCTCCCTATCTACTCTGTCCAGCCTCCTCATGATTTTGAACATCTCTATCAAATCTCCTCTTATCCTTCTTCTCTCCAAGGAGAACAGTCCCAAACTCTCCAATCTAACTTTGTAACTGAAGTTTCTCATCCCTGGAATCATTCTTGTAAACCTCTTCTGCACTCTCTCCAATGTGTTCACATCCTTCCTATAATGTGGCGCCCAGAACTGTGCACAATATTCCAGCTGAGGTCTAACGAGTTTCTTACATAAATTCAGCATAACCTCCTTGCTCTTGGACTCTATGCTCCTATTAATAAAGCCCAGGATGCTATATGCTTTATTAACTCCTCTCTCCAACTGCCCTGCCACCTTCTGTGATCTATGAATATAAGGCCATTCTACTCAATTTTTCCTCATGTAACAACCCTCTCATCCTAGGAATCAATTTAGTGAACCTTTGTTGCAGCCCCTCTAAGGTAACAATGCCATTCCTCAAATATGGAGACCAGCGGTAATCCAGGTGTGGTCTCACCGAAGCCCTATATAACTGCAGCAAGACTTCCTTGCCTTTATACTCCAAACCAGTTACAATAAAGGCTAACATACCATTTTCCTTCCTGGTTGATTGCTGCACCTGCATGTTAACATCCTGTAATTTGTGTACAAGGACATCCAAATCCCTCTGAATCCCAACATTTACTAGTCTCTCACCTTTTAAAAAAATATTCTGCTTTTCCATTCTTCCTATGAAAGAGGGTAATTTCACATGGAAATATACTCCATCTGCCAATTTCTTGCCTCATCACTAAATTAGTCTATATTTCTTTGTAACCTCCTTGCACCCTCCTCATAGCTTGCTTCCCCACCGACCTTTGTAGATTCTCCGTAATTTTAACTAACTTCCAGAAACTTGCATTGCAATCTTACATCCTGACTGTTCTGTGCTGTTGTGCCTCGCTTAGGAAATGATGTGAAGATGGGAAACTCCATAGGTGAAATCGTACTGTCAGTCTGCTCTCATTAGTCACCACCTTCTTTCTGGTGGACCTTGTCAGCACTACTTCTAATTGAATGGGTAAGGAGGAATGCTGTGGAATATCTAGGGGTCAACTATGTGGGAATGTAATTCTGCATTTGTTTACACCCATGCTTACCACTTGTGTGTGGGAATGGGGACAAATTATTCTGCCTTCCCAGAAGTTTGAGTTATTATATACAAGGTGTTAATACATCACAATCTGTCACCACAAAATGTCAGATATTAAAAATGTTTTTTAAGGTAAACTAACAGAAAAGACATAGGAGCATAGTAATTGCTAGATGCAAAAAGACCAAGGTGCAATGAAGAGTGCAGGAGGGGATGCAGGAGCAGCACCAGGCATACCTAAAAATGAGATGTCAACCTGGTGAAGCTATAACACAGGATGACTTGCGTGCCAAACAATGTAAGCAGCAAGTGATAGACAGAGCTAAGCAATCCCACAACCAACGGATCAGATCTAAGCTCTGCAGTCCTGCCACATCCAGTTGTGAATGGACAATTAAACAACTCACTGGAGGAGGAGGCTCCACAAATATCCCATCCTCAATGATGGAGGAGCCCAGCACATCAGTGCAAAAGGTAAGGCTGAAGCCTTTGCTACAATCAGCCAGAAGTGCCGAGTGGATGATCCATCTCGGCCTCCTTCAGAGGTCCCCAGTATCACAGACGCCAGTCTTCAGCCAATTTGATTCACTCCATGTGATATCAAGAAACAACTGAAGGCACTGGATACTGCAAAGGCTATGGGCTCTGACAATATTCTGGCAATAGTACTGAAGACTTATGCTGCAGAACTTTCTACGCCCCTAGCCAAATTGTTCGAGCTACAACACTTGCATCTACCCGGCTATGTGGAAAATTGCCCAGGTATGTCCTACACACAAAAAGCACGACAAATCCAACCCGGCCAATTACTGCCCCATCAGTCTACTCTCAATCATTAGTAAATTAATGGAAGGGGTCATCAACAGTGCTATCAAGCGGCACTTGCTTAGCAATAACCTGCTCACTGATGCCCAGTTTGGGTTCCGCCAGGGCCACTCAACTCCTGACCTCATTACAGCCTTGGTTCAAACATGGACAAAAGAGCTGAACGGCCGAGGTGAGGTGAGAGTGACTGCTCTTGACATCAAGGCTGCATTTGACTGAGTGTGGCATCAAGGAGCCCTAGCAAAACTGGGCTCAATAGGAATCAGGGAGAAAACTCTTCACACCTAGCACAAAGGAAGATGGTTGTGGTTGTTGGAGGTCAGTCATCTCAGCTCCAGGAGATCACTGCAGGGGTTCCTCAGGGCAGTCTCCTCAGCCCAATCATCTTCAGCTGCTTCATCAATGACCATCCTTCCATCGTAAAGTCAGACGTAGGGATGTTCGCTGATGATTGCACAGTGTTCAGCACCATTCGCAACGACTCAGATTCTGAAGCAGTCCATGTGCAAATGCAGCAAGACCTGGACAATATCCAGGCTTGGGCTGACAAATGGAAAATAACATTCATGCCACACAAGCCTCAGGCAATGACCATCTCCAACAAGAGAGAATCCAACCATCGCCCCTTGATGTTCAATGGCATTACCATCACTGAATCCCCCACTACCAGCATCCTGGGGGTTACTATTGACCAGAAACTGAACTGGATTAGCCATATAAATTCTGTGGCTACAAGAACAGGTCAGAGGCTAGGAATTATGCGATGAGTAACTCACTCCCTGACTCCCCAAAGTCTGTCCACAATCTACAAGGCACAGGTCAGGAGTGTGATGGAATAGTCTCCACTTGTCTGGATGAGTGCAGTTCCCACAACACTCAAGGAGCTCGACACCATCCAGGATAAAGCAGCCTGCTTGATTGGCACCACATCCACAAACATTCACTCCCTCCATCACCAATGTACAGTAGCAGTGGTGTGTACCATCTACAAGATGCACTGCAGGAATTCACCAAGGCTCCTTCAACAGCACCTTCCAAACCCATGACCACTACCATCTAGAAGGACAAGGGCAGCAGATAGATGGGAACAGCACCACCTGGAAGTTCCCCCTCCAAGTCACTCATCATCCTGACTTGGAAATATATCGCCATTCCTTCACTGTCGCTGGGTCAAAATCCTGGAACTCCCTTCCTAACAGCACTGTGGGTGTACCTACACCACATGGACTGCAGCGGTTCAAGAAGGCAGCTCACCACCACCTTCTCAAGGGCAACTAGGGATGGGTAATAAATGCTGGCCCAGCCAGCGAAGCCCACATCCCATGAATGAAAAAAACTGCACCTTCTACCATCCTCGTAGTTGCATGATACAATGATAATGAGGTTTTTGACTAATCTTGGCAATTAATCTTAATCAATTAGTCCACAACAGATGCAGACATGTGGAAAGGAAAACCACAGTGATGGAAAGCTTTGGGAACCATAGGTCCAAAGTCACGTGTTCCTCCCCGATATGCCGCAATTACCATATGTTAGGTCTCAAATTATTCATATACTGTCTATTGTGATGCCAGGTAATTCCACTGCCATCCACCTGCAGTATAGCAGCCTGTGGTCTCTCATTTCTCGTGCAAGTATCAAGCTATGACCCCTGCCTAGGAGAGAGTTCTGCATATCTGTACTAGTGATAAGAAAACCTACAACCTGAAATGCTTGGTGTAGAAGTGAATTTTTTGATGGAGCGTAAAACATTTACTTTGATTATATTTTGAGTTCATGGCTTAATGTGGAAATATATTGACTTGATCTTGCTGGAAAAATAATGGCATATTAATGACACAAACTATTATTATTGGGCAAATTGGACAGCATATTTAGGGGATTAAGTGCAATGCCATTGGTTATGAATCTCCAGAGCTTGCTGCTTGATTTATGCCACTTCACCATTTGCCTCACATAAACATCATCTTGCCTCCAACCTCCTCTTAATTTTTCACAATGTTCTGGATTTGCAAACTAATTTGATATAAAAGTGCCTCAGAAAGTTAAGTCTAGTAATTGCCAGTGTAAGTACCTTTCACCAATATGATCATTGTTAATCCAATGTCAGTCAAAATTCTTCTAAGGCATTTTTACAGTGTAAAGTTTTAAATTTTAATTTTTCTCTTACTTTTCCTTTCTGTCTCATTTCTCTCTCTCTTAATCCAATCTTTCTTTCCCTCTTTATTTCTCTTTCTGTACCTGATTTGACTCTAATTCACTATTTCTTTCTTCAGCATGCCTCGGTTTCCTTCTCAATCTCTAAATCTCATTGGTTCAGGAGATACATTGTTAGTCCTGTCATTTACTCAGGTCCCAAATGTCCCCTTGTCCTTGCCATGCTCTTACCAACTCACACATTATAACTAACGGTGCATACGAGATGCTCTGCTCCAGCAAGATCTGGAATTGTTTCTAGAAGTTTGTGGGTGTCAATTTTGGATGTGCAGGAAAAACAGGGTATGATCCATGCATCAGAATGGAGAGGTCTGAGTAACATCCAATATTGGCTGTCACGCTTCATTAGCATCGTCAATAAGGCAAAGACTGATGCAAGATAATGCCATTGCTAACAGTGCAGTGGCCTTCAGGTAAATGAAGGCCAGGGGTAGGGTGGGAAGAAGCAGAATCTGGGGAGGGATCTGTGCCCAGAGGCAAGAGATAGGGCTTAAGGGAGAGGGTACATTGGACCTTTTTGGGGGAGGTTAGAGAATTAGCAATCAGTGGTTGGGGGTGATTGTCAGATCACTGATAATTGGTGGAAAGGTGGGATAGTGGCTGTCAGCAGCCAGCAATATGGTTTTGAAATGTGGGATTGAGGGGAACTCCTGCTCCTCTTGGCTCAACATTCAGCTAAGTACTGGGACTTTCCTGCTGGTTAGTATCATGTTATGCTTTGCAAGTTCAGCACTTGGTGAATGAAGTGTGAGGGCATTCAGAAATCAGAACTAGACCCTGAAAGATATGCAGGAACAAAGTTTAAATTAACTATTCTGTAATTAAAATGTTCCTGCCATACAGTCCTACTACGAGCATATCTATTTTATCCAATATGAGGGGTGGAACATTTCCCATTGGGAATATGTGCAAACTTCCTGCTGACTATATTGGAGGCTCAAGACACCATTAGCTCCAAAACCTACCACTATACAGCTGATTTTTCTGGACCACTGTATATTATTGTAATGTTTATACATTTGAACAGTACATCTGTTTTATCATGGATTAAGACACGAGAATGAATCCGACAAAGTTAGATTTTAGAAATAATAGTTGCTCATTTCCTCTTCCTGGAACTTCTTGTTTTGTTTGTGTAAGGATTGGCAGAACAAATGAGTTTGTATTGGGACTTCAAGTGAAACACTTTAAAATTTCTCTGTAAACCAGTTCTTTTCCTTTGTTTGCTTGTTGGCTATTTACTGTTGAATCAGCATCTATATGACCTTTACAATACAACTTTGCTCTTGTCTTTGACTCTTTTATCAGAAATTTGACTTGAAAAAGGTTATCATTTAGCAGAAAGATAAACAGAGAAGAGCTTTTTGGTAAGCAGAATGTTAATGATTGGAAGACCTACACTGAATCCAGTTTGAAAGTGTGTGAGTAATCCATTGTTTATGTACAACTATTTTGATCCTTTCGGTTGGTGACCTTTGAAAATCAGGACATTCTCTGAGTTATAGTTAGGTGATTTACTTTCTTAATTCTGTGACTGGCATTTTGTATGAATTATCCTTTATTTATCAAAATAAGTTACATTTAAATGGAGCTCCCAGAATGATTCAAAACAAATGAAGTTCAGAAGTAATTGATTATGCTCTGTCTTAAAGGGAAGGAATCCTTATCTGAATTGCTGCATTGAGTTGCAATTACTGCAACTCTAAAGTCTAAAAATTGCACTTTGCAACGTTATCACACGAACACATGCAAAATCAAAATCCCCTGACTGCAATTTAACGACTATAAATAATGAATGGGAAACCGCTACCATAATGCACAAAGGGACTGGATACAATTTCTTCAAATGTTCGTACCATAATATTGTACAGCTTAATTTCCAGTTAAATGTAAATGGAAGTATTCAAGTGTACTTTTCAGCACTTGCTTAAAAACTGATCAGACAGCCTTCAATAGCATGATGAATGCCATTTAAAGGTCAAAATGAATTCAACTCTCAAAGGCACATTTTAATTTTAAAGATAATTCTTTGTTATTTATACACCTTCAGTTAGAGCACAGGGTGAATTGGGCCACTTCGCATGCATCATCAAGGCTGCTCCCTGGTAACCAGCAAGTCATGTACAAGTATTTCATGCAGATTTAGTCATATCAGATCTCACTCGATTTCATGAGTTTGCCCTGACTAGTTGAGCCTTGTGAGCAACTGGGCAATGTTGGAACAGCCAGTGAGAACTCACAGATGGGGGAATGGGAAGTAATGCACAGCCATAGTTCTTTCAGGATGCAGCCACTATTAAAAGAGGGCTGCTAACTTCTTGCTAGGTATAAATCTGCAAGTGACTGATCAGGAGTCAGAGCACGTCTGTTTTATGATATTGCTTCAGAGACCCTTCTGGAAGAAATACGGCAAAGGAAAGCTGCAGTGTTTGGGACTCAGAGTATTCTTCCCACAGGAATTCTACCTCAGCTTATTTGGCATGAAGTGATGGACAAGAGTCAGTTCCATATCTAATTGCCAAGGGACATGGAAACAGATGAAAAAAAAAGTTTAACAGCAACAGGAAATCTGCCAAAGTGAGGCCAGCAAATATTGCAACAGCCCAATTTGATGGGCTGATTATGCGTGACACACAAAGCTTCCACTTGCTCTATTAAACCATAACTGAGGCTGCACGCTAAAGCATTACAAAACAGCTGTTTCCAGGCTTTACATGCATGGCCATACTCTAGCAGGGTAAACTTCAAACAACAACTGTTACATTGCCATTTTGATCAGTGAATCCACAAACCAATGTTACAGAACAACCTTCCTGCCTAATGCATCTTCATTTACTCCTATATATTGGCTGGGAAGCAGGTAAACATTTGGGATTCACTCTTCATGTGCTCGTCAAGCTTTCACATCTCAACTACTCTTCTCTTGCAGAACAAGCCAGCAAGCCTGAACTGGTGACGGGCACTGTAATCTTACACCTTTGAGTCAGTTTATGCCTGAGAACATAGAGGGAGTGAGTTAGGACGAATCTAGAGACCTCCCTGAAGCTAGGACAAGGACTTTACTCTGCCTGCTGTGCTTCACTTGCTTAGTTTTGAGCACACCTCACATAATTAACTCACATTCTCATATTTTTTTGTTTTCTGTAGGTGAACCAAAAGAACTAACCATGGAGCTCATGGTACCCAAGAAGCCAGCAACTCACAGGATTACCTTCTTCAGTAGCAAAGTTTACTCTGGGGGACTTAGATAGTCCATTTGAGAAACGACAGTGGGTGAGACACAGAGAATGAGTGAGCAGATGTAGGCAGATGTGGAGGATAATGAGCCTGACTGTTGAGGGCTAAATTTGTTTCTTCCCTTGTTTCGCAATACTGGAACTTGGACCTCATGGGGCCTGCATTTAAGAGAAGGGTGCTGTCTGAATGTCACTATTTCTTGCATGCATTATCAGGCTAAGCATCCCAGTAATTATGGTTCAGAATGTGGAACAGTCCACTACTAACTACCGTGCAGTTGTATATGACTATTTATAGAATTGTAATCCAATATGGACACATTGCAACCACAGGAATATCTGTATTGGAGCCCTAGTAGTAGAGGTCCTAATCCCAGTCAGGGTATCTCTCATGAATGCTGAGACTACAGCTATAGAGGTTGGGCTCCAGTCTGCAATATATTCTTGTGTCCAGCTTCAACAGGCTAGGTGGGCTAGGTGATCAGTTAGATAATGTCGTTCTGCAGGACTGTCCTTGCATTCCTACAGAGCTCAAAGTACAGAATGAGAAAATTCTCAGCAGCATGGAGAATGATTGGAATAATCACAGGTAACTGCTGCTTCTCAAAGTGACCTCACATTTGGTTCATCCAGTCACCCGCCAAATGATAAATTTTCCAGCCAGCCTTGAACAAGCATCTCATTAGCACCAGTCATGGGGACATCTCATGACCCAGCACAAGGAAGCACAATTGCAAGAGCCTTTCACTGACCTTCAGAAACTGTCCACCTCACTTACTCCTGTCATTAGTGAAGTATTGAGAAGATTAGGATGCAGAGCACAAGAAGTGCATACTATCATCAAAGGCCAAAAAGTGCTGGTCATCATTTGTAGGGAATTTTCATTTCAACTGCAATAAGAATTTTCTTCTGAGGCTGTTAGATAAGGCTTCGGTAGATGGATGTTTGGTATCCGTGACAATTAAGTTAGCACAGAGGCCAATGTGACTGAAGGTATGTTAGTCCACTGCACCTGTGATGAGTGTTCGTTCATTGGGTGGATGTGATATTTAGCTAAAGTCCTTCTCTATAAGAGTTTACTGTTTGACTCTAGTTGTCTGTAATGATGTTTTAGTAAGGAAAGCTTCTAGCTGATCATCTGCATCTGGACTCTCAATGTGCCTGGGCCTGTAGATTTGGATTGGGGTAATGGAGGGTGTAGACAATTTAGCAATTAAATCTGGTTCGGATTCTTCCTCTCATCCTCCTCCTTCCTCCTCCAAATAGCGCAAAGACAGAAGGATTTCCATTAAGCGCTCATCCCCAGCAGTGACAAATCTTATTGTGAAAATAATGGGCAAAACCTCCAAAATTAATCAAAAAGCAAAAAATGCAAGTGCTGAAACATTCTGCTCTCACCAAAGGTTCAACTACACTTTTACATATGATCCAAGTAAGGTGCTGTTCATTTAAAGAGACTTCTGCCCTGAATGTGCCTGACTGTTTAATGTGGGCGAACTGAGAACACAATACATTCGCCAAGAATACTCCAGGGGATCGCGTCTGCACTGATTGCATTGTAATTCACATTGTTTGTAATACTAATGTGATACCCTGGCCTATTTTTGCCAAGAACACCATCAGTCTTTCTGAAGGCCCAGCTAGAAAATGATTTGTGTTGCACAGTGAGTGCAGATCTGGTGAAACTGATCCCACCCAATTTCCCAGCACCCACTTGTGCATTACATGCTAGTCATGCAGAATGGAAGATTAGTCCCGGGATGTCTTGCTTCTGCATGGCGCTTGAAACCCTCCCACTTCCCCTATACATCTAGCAAAGTGGTTTCAGCATCACTCAGCTGTGTTAGAGCTTCCCCTACAACTGGGGAAGTAGCTGGAGCAAAGAAATGTATATATAGTCTGTAACAGATTTTAAAATAACTCCGCACAGGCAAGCAGCAGCAGCTTGAGCGCATGCAATTGGTCAAAAATTAGGCTTTGAAATTAGTCTTTCTTAATTGTCTTGATTGTTGGAGAGATTTTGCAGGTTTGAGCAGTGCTGAAGATTGCTGCTGATGGTGGTCTGGGAAATCTTCATTCTAACCCGCAACCTCTACCATCTAGAAGGACAAGGGCAGCAGATGCATAGGAACACCACCACCTGGAAGTTCCCCTCCAAGCCACTCACCATCCTGGCTTGGAAATATATCACCGTTCCTTCACTGTCACTGGGTCAAAATCCTGGATCTCCCTCCCAAACAGCACTGAGGGTGTACCCACACGACATGGACTGCAGTGGTTCAAGAAGGCGGCTCACCACCTCCTTCTCAAGGGCAATTAGGGATGGGCAATAAAAGTGCTAGCTTAGCCAGCGACGCCCATGTCCCGCGATAGAATAAAATAATCAGACCGCTGGTAACATTCCTTTGGCTGTCTGTTCCTGCACTTTCAGTGTTACTTCTTGGCATTTACAAAGATGGATGGTATTGCAGATTTGCATTTCCATCGTGTCAGATTGGCCATATTTCTAACCAATCATCTGCTAATCTTATAATAAATTGGTGATATCTTCAGTTCACTGTAAACATTGTTCAATTTTATTTTCACTATTTAGCATAATTGAAGAATTACAGAATCACAGAGTTTTAATGACACAGAAGGAGGCCATTTGGCCCATCATGTCTGCACTGGCTCTCCAAATGAGCATTATGATCTAGTGCCATTGCCCTACCTTTTCCCTGTACCACTGCACATTGTTTCTATTCAAATAGCCCTCTAATGCCCTCTTGAATGCCTCGATTGAACCTACCTCCACCATACTTCCAGGCAGTATATTCCAGACCCGAACTAATCGTTGTGTGAACAAGTTTTTTCTCATGCCACATTTGCTTCTTTTGCAAATCACTTTAAATCTGCGTTCTTCGACCTTTTCTGTTACCTCCCCAAATAAACTCCAGCAAGGTAGTTAAATACAATTTCCCCTTTAGCAATCCATGCTGGCTCTTCCTTATCAACCCATATTTTTCCATGTGACTACTAATTCTATCCCGAATAATTGGGGAGAATCTTCGGCTCAGGGAGGGGGGTGCGGGGCCCACTCGTCAAGGAGTAAAATGACACGGGGTGACATTGGGTGTGCGTCGCGATGTCACCGCGCGTCATTTAGATTTTCAGTTCGATGGGCACACTCGGCTGCGCGCCCACTGAACTGTCAAAGGCCTATTAAGGCCATTTAACTAACAATTAAAATAATTAATGGAGCTGCTCGTCCAACCCTAAGGTTGGGGGGCAGCCGAAGAGCCCAGGCGGCCTTGGCATTTTTCATGGAACCTCATACACGGGCGGGATGAGGTTTCATGAATGATTTTAAATTTTCTCAAAAGTTTTTATTGAAATTAATGCACATGTGACAGTTTCACATGAGGGGACATGTCACAATTTTTTTTAAACACTTTTTTGAACTGTTAAAACTTAAAACTAATCTCCCTGAGGCACAGAGGTGCCTCAGGGAGATTTCTGTGCTCTTTTGCCCACATGCGCGAAAGAGCGCACTCCTGACTCAGGGAACTCCACCTTCCCCGTGCCTGCACAGGGAGCGCATAGCGCTTCCAGGTGCGTGTCACGCTGGGTGGGCCTTAATTGGCCCGCCCACGTAAATTGGCAGCGCGGACCTGATCTGGGGTGCTGATCGGGTCCGCACCCACCCACACCCACCCCTGCATAACCCCCCCCCATTCTACACATTGTTTCTACAATCTTGCCCACCACTGAAGTTAAACCGACTAGTCTGTAATTACTGGGATTATCCTTACAGCCTTTTTTGAACGAGGGTGTAATGTTTGCAATTCCCCAGTCCTCTGGCACCTTCCCTGAGCCTAGGAAAGACTGAAAAATTATGGCCAGTGCCCCTGCAATTTCTACTCTCACTTCCTTCAATATTCTCGGATGCATCTCGTCCGGTCCTGGTGCCTTGTCAGCTTTATGTACTGACAGTCTGCTCAACACTTTCTCCTTATCAATTTTGAAGGATTGTAACATTCTGACAAAAAAAAACTGCAATAAATGTGCATGCATACTTGCACTGAATCTGTTATCTTTATGGACTTGTTCATATTAAATAAAGGCTGAAATAAAAAAAACTATGATATAGTATAGTAAATAATGGCAC
This sequence comes from Cetorhinus maximus, assembly GCF_964194155.1. NCBI lineage: Eukaryota > Metazoa > Chordata > Chondrichthyes > Lamniformes > Cetorhinidae > Cetorhinus > Cetorhinus maximus. The sequence continues at coordinate 77,333,457 of NC_135898.1, forward strand.
CTGTCTGCTGCAGTCTGTGCTTTATATCATCCTGTAGAAAAGGAATGAATGGGTACTAAATTTATTTAGCCAAAAACTACACAAAATAAATGTCACTGTTATACAGCAACTGATTATGTTATGTTATTAACATAACATTAAATTATGTTACTTTTCTGATTAACATAGAAAATTGTCCAAAGCATTTGGTGGATTTACATTTGGGTTTAAGGAGCCCAGAGTTCTCAAGCAAATATTGGGCCCTTGCCATACAACAATTTCATTTAAGCATAGTATACAAGAAATGATTTGCTTTATTAATGCAGTATGTACATTCTGTGAGCTTATTTCTTCATGCATTTATGACAGGTTTGTGTTTCAATAGATATGGGAGGGGTGCAGGATGTTGTGTGGGTAGAGTCATAGACCTTTGAATGATCTTGGTCCCAGGGCCCCAAGAATTCTTAATCCAGCTCTGGTCGCAAGGTTCTTGACCTAGGTGTAATCAGTGACAAAGCTTGCCAAGGCAAGATTGAGATAATAGGGGCTGTAGTCAAACCTTGATAAAGCAAAACAAATTTTAAGGAAGCTCTTAAATGATATGAGAGTGAGATGGAGAGGCGAAGAGATTGAAGGAGGGAATTTCAGAGACTGAGGTCTTGATGACCGAAGACACACAGCAGCCAACAAGGCGGGAAGGGGGTTGAACAATAGGCTCCTCTCAGAGAAACAGAATTCTGAGGGAGTAGTAGGACTGAAGGATGTTATAGCAACAAGGAAGGGTGAAGTCATAAAGGGATTTGAATAGGATGAAGAGAATTTGAAAATTTGAGGTGTTGAAGACTCAGTGGGATGGTGGAGTAGGATTTTGTGAGATTGGATAATGGCAGCAGAATTTTAAATGAGCTGAAGCTTATGGATCTTGTCCAGGAGCGCACTTCAATAGTTTAGGCTAGAGGTGGAAAAATAATGGATGAGGGGTGTAGTGTATTGGAAATTGCATTGTGCATTTTACCCACTTAAGGCTACCATACACCCATATACCAGCAAAGGGAGTCTAGAAGGTGAATAAAGGAATCCTTGTTTAACAGTACATGCAACTCTGATTCTGAATGCTTCTTACTGAATCTTGCCGAATCTTACTGTTTCTTCTCAAGAACTTCACAATGGCAACAAAGATGCTGAGAAATCGGAAACATTGCTTTCAGGTATGAAACTTTTGGAAGGTCTTTGTCTACTTTCTGCAGTCAGCATTTTAAGTTGGGGATTTAGGGAACACATTGAAGCTATAGCTTGTTGTTAGACACACAAGAGGCACTCCAGCTCAGAATTAGGGACAGGAAAACTGCACTGTGTACACACACACACATACACATATCAATTTCACTAAAATGATCTTCTAAAGGAAAAAGAAATCTATGATCAGCATACAGTAGTTTTTATTTGAAATGAATGCAAACATGGATCCCTGATCACTTACTATCATTACATTGCTGATCAAGATGGCTGATCAACTGGCCTGTGCCCAGTTGACCACATTTTAATATGCATTTGGAGCTATCATCAGTAGATGAAAAAAGGAAAAAGCCCTCATTTCTCCACAATGGAGGTGAAGAATTGGAAGATAGCTTTGAGACACATTTTAGGGATAAATGGGTTTTTTTCGGGTTGGCAAGCTAGAACAAGTAGAGCACCACAGGGATCGGTGCTGGGACCTCAACCATTCACAATCTACATCAATGATTTGGATAAAGGGACCAAATGTATAGTAGCCAAATTTGCCGATCACACCAAGATAGGTAGGATATGTAAGCTGTCCAGAGGAGGTAGAGAGTCTGCAAAGGGATATAGACAGGTTAAATGAGTGGGCAAAAATTTGGCAGATGCAGTATAATGTGAGAAAAAGTGAACTTGTCCACTTTGGCAGGAGGAATAGAAAAGCAGCATATTATTTAAATGAAGAGAGATAGCCGATCCACCATCTACAAGGCACAAGTCAGGAGTGTGATGGGATACTCCCCACTTGCCTGGATGAGTGCAGCTCCTACAACACTCAAGAAGCTTGACACCATCCAGGACAAAGTAGCCCGCATGATTGGCACCCCTTCCACAAACATTCACTCCCTCCACCACTGATGCACAGTGGCAGCAGTGTGTTCCAGCTACAAGATGCGCTGCAGAAACTCACCAAGGATCCTTAAGCAGCGCCTTCCAAACCCATGAACACTACCATTTAGAAGGACAAGGGCAGCAGACCCATGGGAACACCACGAGCTGGAGTTCCCCTCCAAGCCACTCACCACCCTGACTTGGAAAAATATCGCTGTTCCTTCATTGTCACTGGGTCCAAATCCTGGAACTCCCTCCATAATAGCACTGTGGGTGTACCTACACCAGAGGGACTGCAGCAGTTCAAGAAAGTAGCTCACCACACCTTCTTAAGGGATGGGCAATAAATGCAGTCCTATCCAGCAACACCCACACGATGTAAATGAATTTAAAAAAGGAACTCAGTGGTACAGAGGTACCTGGGCGTCCTGATACATGAATCACAAAAAGTCAATATGTGGTACAGCAAGTGATAAGGAAGGCAAATGGAATGTTGGCATTTTTTGCAAGGGGAATGGAATATAAAAGTAGAGAAGTTTTATTGCCACTGTATAGGGCATTGGTGAGACCATATCTGGAGTACGGTGTACATTTTTGATCTCCTTATTTGAAAAAAATATAAAATTGTATTAGAAGCAGTTCAGAGAAGCCTTACACGACTCATTGCTGGGATGAGGGGCCTATTTTATGAAGAAAGGGTGAAGGAATTCTCTTCCCCACAAAGCCGTGGAGGCTGGGTCATTGAATTTATTCAAGGCAGAGTTAGATTTTTGATAGACAAGGGAGTCAAGGGTTATGGGGAGTAGACAGCAAAGTGGAGATGAGACCACAACCAGATCAGCCATGACCTTATTAAATGGCAGAGCAGGTTCGAAGAGATGAATACCCCATTCCTGCTCTTAGTCCTACGTTCCTTCTTATGCCTGCACAAGGTGAGAATTAAAAAAAAAAATTCATTCATGGGATGTGGGCTTCACTGGCTGGGCCAGCATTCATTGCCCATCCCCAGTTGCCCTTGAGAAGGTGGTGGTGAGCTGCCTTCTTGACCCACTGCAGTCCATGTGGTGTGGGCACGCCCACAGTGCTGTTAGGAAGGGGTTTCCAGGATTTTGACCCAGTGACAATGAAGGAACGGTTATATATTTCCAAGTCAGGATGGTGAGTGACTTGGAGGGGAACTTACAGGCGGTGGTGTTCCCATCTGTCTGCTGCCCTTGTCCTTCTAGATGGTAGTGGTTGTGGGTTTGGAAGGTGCTGCCGAAGGAGCCTTGATGAATTCCTGCAGTGCATCTTGTAGATGGTACACACTGCTGCTACTGTGCATCGGTGGTGGAGGGAGCGAATGTTTGTGGATGTGGTGCCAATGAAGTGGGTTGCTTTATCCTGGACGGTGTCAAGCTTCTTGAGTGTTGCGGGAGCTGCACTCATCCAGGAAAGTGGAGAGTATTCCATCACACTCCTGACTTGTGCCTTGTAGATGGTGGATAGGCTTTGGGGATTCAGGAGGTGGGTTACTAGTTGCACTATTCCTAGTCTCTGACCTGCTCCTGTAGCCACAGTATTCATATGGCTAGTCCAATTCAGTTTCTGAATGGCCACAAATCAGGAAAAAATGCACTAACAACCTATTTCATGCCCAAGAAAAATACAATATCCAAAAAAGTTGTCTTCAAGGCAAAAATGAGAGAATTGATCAACGTTACACACAATTGAGGCAACTAGCAACTAAAAGTGACTTCGGTGATGTTGAACATGTCGAATGAAAAATCAAAACACAAATAATAAAAGGTGGGACTTCTGGTCAACTATGCCAAAAATAAGTGGAGAATACAGAAAACTGTCAGAACTGCTGGAGTCAGCAAGATCATTATTGCTTTCAGAGTTTAGAACTACTGAAGTTGAGGCTGCCGACTGCCAAACTCCAAGGTGAATTCCTGGGAACACTGTTCATCGCTCACATGCCAAGAAACCACCTGCAAAGCAATAACAGCCGCCAACAAAGCAGAGTTGTGATTTGTCCAAAGAATGACTGTGGCAGTGCTTACCCACTCCAGACAGAGTGTCCTGCTACTGGTAAACAGTGTAAAGCCTGTGGAAAATCCAACCACTTTGCTCATGTTTGTTGCTCATCAGAAAAATCAACTACTAAGACCAATACCATCAGAAGGCTGCCATGTGTGCATACCACAGCAAAACAGGTGAGAGAATGTAGCCACGGTAGAGGCGGATGACCCTGAATACACCAAATACCATGATGGAATAGTGAAAAATTATGATATCAACAAGATAATTTTGCACCACAAGAAGGATCATATTGGCCAGCGCTGCCTGCCTGTGAAGCTCTGGTGTCTTGTCTGGAGCCAGCACTTGTCTGCGGGTCTTATCAGCCTTGTCTGCAGCAAGAACAGCCTGTTCATGATGCTCTGGGACCTTTATATAGCCAGCACCACCTCTCCCGCGGGGTATTGTCTGCAGCTAGCACTGTCTATCTATGAGGTGAAAATTTAGCACAAATTGCAGATCCCAATTGTGTCCAGTTTAACCCTGAGATGGGCTTCAAACCCCACACCCAGTCTATCACCAAGACAGATCATTCCAACCTCCAGAATATCATTCATTTAAGCCTCAGTCCCTTCAATGGTAACAGTCTTACATATATCAATGTCACCTTCAGGTTCCATTTCCTGAATGCTCTTTTCATCAGCCTTCCCAGTTCCACCCTATGCAATCACCAACTCAACTAAAGTCCTGTCCTTTCTATCCTAGCTTGTACAAGATCTCCCACATCTATCACAACTACTCTAGCCAATTACCACTAGTCCCCTTTCGCAGTACATTGGGCTAAAAATTGGATTTTGCCCGTTTGTGGGCATGGAGGTTGCAATACACAGTCACCTTGTGTCCAATTGAGGTGATGTAGGGAGAACGCAAACGCGCTTTCTGGCCATCTCCATGATTATGGCATGCTGCCCAGTGCTAAACGCGTTGCTGACTGTCTGCATGCTCAGCAGGGGGCCCAGATTTGTGTGAGGCTAGCATGACTTAAAGCTAGTTGGCACTTCACTAAACCAGCCTGTACCTCTTAAAGGGAAGGTGTAGTCTGGTTGCAACAAGTGCTGGAACTACTTCAAAAAGTATTTCTCACAAGCAAAAAAGCAATGTGTGAGGGGAGAGCAGGCCAGAGAGAGGGCAATCAGGTTCTCCAACGCAGCACTTAGGGAAGGAGGAAATGTTCTGTTTCCACAGGGAGCATGAGGTCCTCTTGGCATGCATTGTAAAGGCAATGGGCTTATGGGTAGATGGCCACAGTGGTCAATGCAAGCAGTCTGGCCCCAAGCACCGAATTACTGGCACAGCTGTCACTGAGGCTGTTGCAACTGGCATTGCTGAAACCATCCAGGTTGATGGTATGCTTATGCACCTTCTCAAACTCTAAATCAATCTCATCCTGCAATCTGTTGTGAATTACAAGTTGCAGATGGTGTGACTGTGGACAATCCACCCACTCCTTCCCTCACCCCAGCACTCCACTTCCTCAAGAGCTGCCACCTGACCTCCCAGTGCAGCCTGACAATGAAGGGTGAGGAGAGAGAGGTCAGACGAAGAAGCATCGCCTCTTGACCTGAAACTCGCAGTCACAGCTCAAATAGTGGCACTGTATGTACTTCAGCAAGCAATAGTATGAAGGTTCCAGCATGTGGTGAGTCATCAGGCACAAGCAAGGCTAGGGATAAGGATAGTGTGTGTACCAGCTCCCTGGAGGGTGAAGTCACAGACATTTTCTGCTACAGAGGACTCAGATGAGGACTTTGATGCGAGGGGACTGTATAGGAAAAGACTGATGGGCATCCACATTGAAATGCTTAGTGCATTGACAAGCCTGCCACAGAACCTGTTGGCACTGTCAAAGAGTCCAGCTTCAACCTGGTACAGGGTTAGGTGTAGATCTTGGAGCTCATCCTTTCCAGCTTGGAGATGGTGGTCAACTCCATGACAGCAATTGCAGATCCAGCTGTGACACAGCATCTGGCAGCTGTTGCCTCAGCTTTTATTGCAGCACAGGCAGAAGCCACCCACCATCTCGTTGCTGCAGTGGAAACTCTGACTGATGTCATGAGACCTCAGCGTGTTGCCATGCAGGCTCAGAATGCTGCCATCATGGCTGCAGATACCAGTGCTCTAAGGGACATAAAGACTCTCACAGCAGACAGCAATGAGTGATTCAGCATTATTCGAATTGCTGAGTTTCCACACTGGGAGAGTGGCGGTTGCTCCCTGGAGCATGAACCTGCTGTCCTCTCCCAGGATGACAACACTTGTGCTCCCACCTTTGCCACTCCTCCAGTGCCCTTGCTGATTCCTCCCAGCCAGCCAGCCCAGACTGTCCACCCATGTTGAGGTGGTACAGTCTGAAGCCAGGCCCTCAAGACCTAGAACTGCCCGTGGGTGTCCTGCAAGGCCATCTAGGGTCTCCCCCAGTGAAAGTTAGCAGCCTTCCTCCAGCTATGCTGCAGCCACTAGGCTAGCTTTGCATAAATGTACTAGGCAAAGGCACTCACAAGGCATGCACTATGTGAATTCACAAGGGTGAATAATTGAGTTATGTATGTATTATTGGACGTGTTATTGGATAAAGTTGTTATGAAATCGTTTTTTTTTTTGTTGATGTCTTTCATTTCATGATTTTGGCCAAGAGGATTCTGAGATGGTCTGCAATGGTGGAATGGTGGGGAATTAGACCATAAGACCATAAGACATAGGAGCAGAAATTATGCTATTCGGCCCATCGAGTCTGCTCCGCCATTCAATCATGGCTGATACGTTTCTCAACTTCTGGAGTGAATTCTGGAGTGATACTGATGTGAGGATGTTTTCAAGGGAACCAGAGTCTGATAAGCCACTCATGGACACCTTGTCTGGAACAACAATGTCCCAGATGCCTCATCCCTCCCTTCCTCCTCCTGAGCTGCTTGTTGAAGGCTTGGTGGCAATAGCGGTGCTCTCATGATGGCCAGGCTGTGTAGGGCAAGGCAGACCACCATAATTCTAGAGACGTCCTTCAATGAGTATTGTAGCTTTCCCCCGCCGAGAGGCCCAGGCAATGGAATTGGTGTTTGCGAATGCCGATGGCTTACTCCACACATTCCTCGTCGCAGAATGGCTCTCGTTGTAGGAGTGCTGTCCACATGTGATTAGGTGGGAGGAGAGTCATGGGCCAGGTATAGAGTGGATAGCCCTTGTTGCTAAGCAGCTTCATTGTGGCAATTCAAAGATGGCGGGAGCGGCTGATTGGTGCAGGATAAAAGCACCATGACTGCTGCCAAGATGGTGTGAATTCACCAACAAGGTGTTCTGTGCTTGGCCACGCACCAACTATATATTAAAGGAATGGAACCCTTTGCAGTTTCGGAACACCTCTCTGTTGAGATGTGATATCCACAGAGCCATGTGTGCAGTCAAAGGCTCCCTGCACCACTGGGAATCCATAACCCTGGAAAAGACACAGGCCTGCTCATCCTGCTTCTCTCTGGTTAGACAGAAAACCATGAAGTCCCCTCTCCTCATGTACAGGGTCTCTGAGCCTCCCTGAGGCAACAGTGCACAGTGATGCTGATGATATCGCTGCTCCAATCTGGATGAATCCTGAGGCGTAGAGATTGAGGGAGGCGGTAGAGTTGGCAGCCAGTGACAGCGTCATCCTTGCTCTGCTTTGCTGCTGCTGGTCAGATTGGAGGAGGTGGCACAGTTCAGTGACCACTTCCTTGGTGAAGCATGGCTGAGGTAGAGGTGGGAGCATATCCTGGGTGTATTGAGAGCCTTCCTTCCTCTGCAGACAACTTCCCTTCTCTGCAGCCTGCGCTTCATATCCCTCTTATGTTGCAACACTAACCCCCATGACTGAGAGCAAGCTTTCTGCGCAGAGACCTTCAAACTCCACTCAACTCCTTGCAAAGGTCCAGCACCTCTCCCTTCTGGCTGAAAGAACTTGGGGGTTACCATTGACCAGAAACTGAATTGGACTAGCCATATAAATACTGTGGCTACAAGAGCAGGCCAGAGGCTAGGAATCCTGCAGCGAGTAACTCACCTCCTGACTCCCCAAAGCCTGTCTATCTACAAGGCACAAGTCACGAATGTGATGGAATACTCCCCACTTGCCTGGATGAGGGCAGCTCCCACAACGCTCAAGAAGCTTGACACCATCCAGGACAAAGCAGCCTGCTTGATTAGCACCCCATCCACGAACAATCACTCCCTCCACCACTGACGCACAGTGGCAGCAGTGTGTACCAGCTACAAGATGCACTGCAGGAACTCACCAAGGCTCCAAAGACAGCACCTTCCAAACCCATGACCACTACCATCTAAAAGAACAAGGGCAGAAGACGCATGGGAACACCATGAGTTGGAAGTTCCCCTCCAAGTCACACACCATCCTGACTTGGAAATATATCGCCATTCCTTCACTGTCACTGGATCAAAATCCTGGAACTCCCTCCCTAACAGCACTGTGGGTGCACCTACACCATATGGACTGCAGCGGTTCAAGAAGGCAGCCCACCACCACTTTCTCAAGGGCAATTAAGGATGGGCAATAAATGCTGGCCTAGCCAGTGACACCCACATCCCATGAATGAACAAAACAAAATTTATGTGGGCTCCTTCAACAACATAGTACACAGTACATCTACTAGTTCTTCAGCAGCAAAAGAAAGTCAAAAGCATCTCACCTGACAGTTCCAAGCCGACCCCTTTGAAAGCGTTGTTGGTGACTCCCTCTTGCAGCTGATTGTTCATGTTTAAGAGAGGGTGTTAACGGGACCTTTGAGACCTGAAGTGGTAGATCGGAAGCCTGATCAGTGTTAGACATTGACTGATGTTATGATCTGCCCAGTCTGCATGCTTCTGATGCATGGATTGCATGCTTTCGCCACCGTCCTTGCAAGCATGCTGATTGGTGGGAGCTGTGCCGCAAGATGCGATGCCATTTTAATCCCCTTCAGGCTCCTGTACCAAAACCAAGCTGAATTTTGTGGCCTTTAAATCCTTGACCTTGTTTTAAAATCCCTTTAATGGTTTTACTCCATTCTGACTCTGCAACTGATCTAACCCCATCCAGCAAATGCCATCCACTCTTCTGATTCTGCTCTACTGAGCAACGCAACCCCCACCACCCTTTCCATCTTTATCTCCAACCACCATGCCTTTGGGTTCTAGAATTCTGTTCATGAAGCTTCCCTCCTTTCTCTTTATTCCTACTTCGTAATGCCTGTCACATCGCTCATGAACTGCCTTGGGATGTTTTGTTTTTCAAAAGTTCTTTATAAATGTAAGTTACCATTTAATTTGCGTCAAGATTTCCAATTAATAATGGCATTGGATCAATAACTTATATAAAGCATTTTGAAAGCTAAGAAGTCACTTCTCGAGGTGCTGTAACTGCCCAAACTGTAAACATATAATGGTAATGTTAAGTAATTGAAGAATAAAACATCACTCACCTAATGTACACAGAAACATCCTCCCAAGTGCCAGTGTTTTGTTAATTCTATTATATACTTATCTAATTCAGCTTTGTTTGAAGTTATCAAAATAGGGAATTCGAGCAGAAAATTCTGTAATTTTTTTAAGTGACAGAAGAACCCGGCTGGTTCATCACAACACCGAGTGGAAGATGTCTAATTGCAGGACAAATAATGATGTTAAGTGCACAATGAATCAAAGCCTTACTTTTCCTTAGCTGCTTGTGGAATCTACTTTAGTGAAGGAGTTCCATTATTTGCAAATTACACCAGACTAATTGAATTAATGATATAGAGAGTGGGCCCTGACTGCCTGTCCAGGAGTGTAGAGGAAGTGGTTACCGTGACAACAGTTGATCAAATATTGACTTGATAGCTGGAATAGAAGCATGTAAGGATGACTGTATTTAATGCTTGACTGTGTTGATTGTTTAATTGAAGATAAAACTTTGTGCTTCGCTGGCCAATTACCTGGTCTACATTTGCCTTACATTGTAGAATGTAATGATCACAAATCACAATCCTGGTTGTGCACTATTTTGCTGCAGGAGATTGTCAGAGACCTAAACTTGTTGGCAGGTAGTATGGAAAATCAGTAAATCATGATAGGTACTTAGTAACATTCCTTTCACACTTGTCAAGTAGATAAGTAGTAACAATATTAATTGAAGAAAAGATCTGCATTCCAGCTATGTAGACTTCTGATTATTGACTCCATGCTGAACATTTCCGAAATGCCAATTTATGCGCAAGTCTTTATATTGGGTCAATTCAGCGTCAATTCTATTGGCCCAGTAAAACAGGTTCAAACTAGAAGCCCTCTGCTCCGCAAGGCATTCTAGACACTTAGAATAACACTCTGGGACTGGTAAGGCTATGTTTGTTTTTCTTGGTTTATTTTAAGTATTTTAGTTTCATTGGATCACTTGTTTCATTATTATATGAGTGATGCCCTTTCAAGGGGCACTTGCAGAACTGATTCCTGTCAGGTGAATCCCTACTGGCCCAGCCTTTCATAAAAAGAAAATCCCAGGTCTAAAAGAGATTACAATCTCCCAGGTTTAACTTTTCTAGGTAGGACGGACTTGGGGACAATTTTAATCCAACATGCTATTTGGGAAATTTATAGGATTTGGTACGTCACTAGATTTACACTTGGTCCCATTTTACTCTCCGTTGAAGTCTGCCCAATCACGGGGTTTCTGTCCTGCAAGTTAGGTTAAAATTACTCCCTCATGTGTAACTTCCATGCCGTGCCTATAGCAAGCTGTCTTTTTTTTCCCTGTAAATCTTCGTATGTTTTGGATGTTTATAAGTGAAATCAAGGTGAGATTCTACTGTTCACTATTAAGTGTGGATGTGAAGTGTCCAAGCCAGGTTGTATCAAGGTTACTCTATGAATGAGCATGTCATCTCTCATCATGTGGTCCTCCTTTGTTGTCAGCATCTTCTACCAAAGCCCACAGTGCATGCTCTAACCCCTAGAGCAGATGAGAGATGGAGAGACACAAAGGCTTGTCCTTTTCTGAGTGAATGAGATTGCATACAGCTCCAGACCCTGGGGAATTCTCCTGGGAAAAGGGCAAATCTCCAAAATTGGCAACTCAAACTTTCAGAAAAGTGAAAGGAAATTTCTCAGTCCCCCCACCCCCCCCATAACACCTGAGTCCAGCTGATATCACAGAACATCTGCCTGCCAACAACTGAAATTCAACATTTAGTGCAGACTATTGTCCACAGGTAAACAGAAAGCTGTGAGAGTCATAAAAAGCTAATATTCTTTAACGGTCTCCATCAAAGTATGGTTGTTGTGCCAGTTCAGGTTGAGTGATGTAGTGTTTGATTTGTTTTAACAATATTACATTGCATTGGTTACTGTGCCCAACTATTGAAACCTCCTCTGCACAGCTTAGTTCAAATTCAAATTTACTTTTGTTAGGAGACACCCTTTTATTCTGATCTACATATTTCCAACAGATTGGAATAAACACTCCAGCACTAAGTAAATTGTGAATTTTGTTGCAAATGAACTGCCAATTTTCTAAACAAACGTGCTTTAGCGTAAATGAGGTGTCAGACTATGAAGGAAAATACAACTTCTGAAAGGTTGTGAATGTGACATATGCTATTCACCCGATCACCCGTGATCACACAGCATACTCCAAAGTCTGCATCAGCACCAAGTACGTATGAGCAACACAACGTTTTACAACTGCAAACTACCACAAGTTTGTGCTCATGAGCCACTGTGCTTCACTCTAAGGAGGAAGAGCTAATTTGGGGACGAGGGGTAGGTGGCGGGGGTGGGGATCATCCCGGGCTCAAAACCAGTTTATGACTAGACTTCCTAAAATAAAGCTTAACAGACAATGGCAGAACCTGAAAGGAGATAAACTGTATTTCCTCTGGTCGGAAAAAGATCTGTGGAGAAATGAGTCGATAAAAACTGGTCCCCATCAAAGTGAAAGTTAGGGGAGATTATTTTTTTTGCCCCACAGTGGCCCTGTTTTACAGCACTAACAGGGGCGGTAGCAAGATATGAATTCAAGGAACAAGCTTACTGCCGAGTTTACGCCTAAGAGCTGTCTGTTGCCACCCTTTCAAGCGAGTCTTGAGTTTGGCAGCTGGAAAAGGGCGGGGTTCTCATGCACATATTTAAATCGGGGTCATCTAACACGTAATTTTGGGCTTCAGCTAGGCATAGCAAACACACTGCCTATCTCCTGTCCAGTGGAACTGAAAGGAGAGCAGTCAGACTAGTTGTCCTAAAGTGGCCGCTCAGTAAACATACTGCAAAGATTTTTGCTACTTTTCTTTTTGACCAGGAGCATAAATGCTCTTCGTGGGCATTTATCATGCACCCGCTGTCTGTCCTTCCATAGCCTCCCCTCTCCTCTTCCCCTTGCTGCCTGCTTCACTGAGGGCACTGCTGAATAACCCGTCCCCCACCAACTGGTGGCCGCGGTGTTCGTGCTTGTTTTGCGCTGGCGGCTCCTTAGTATTTTTAAATAAGACGCTATTGTCAAAATCGATCCGGTCTCCAGTCGATGGCATCAGCTGACGGTGCGATAGCATCACTCGAATGTATGTGTGAAATAAAAAAAAATCATCCCAGGGGAGCAGAATATTTTTGATCCTTACTGATGTACAATGAAAGTTTACCATCAAATGTGCCCTTTCAAGCATCTCACACAAATGTCATGAGCAAAATTTGTCGAGCAGCAGGAACTCAGCATAATAAAATGGTTATTCTTGCAAGAATATTTGAGATGTAGTACAACATTTTCAAATTAATAAGAAATAATAAATTATCCTCAACATTTGTCAATATATACAGTCAGCTCCATGTCCTTTAAAAGCTAAAAAAATTATAAGAGCTGATATAACTTGAGGTCCTCTTAAACCCTCCATGTATATCACATCAACCCTTTCTCAGTGTGCATTGCAAAAGTGATTTTATAAGACAACTTAAATTGAATTAAGCACTTTAAACTTACTGTTAAAAAACAGCGGTTAACGGCATTTATATAGCACCTTTTAATGCTGAAAATTGTCCTCAGGTGCTTCTCAGAACTGTACAGAAAGTCAACTTCAAGCCAAAGAAGGGAAAGCTATGAGGGGTGACCAAAGATTTTATCAAAGAGGTGGGTTTTACTGAGGTTCTTTAAGGAGGAGAGGGATGTGGGAAGGTTGAGAGAGGGAAATCGTGAGTATGAGATCTAGGTGGTAGACGGCACAGCTGCCAATGATAAGCAGAAGTGGGTGGTCATTGAGGAGGTGGCGTGGTGTATACACAAGAGGCCAGAGTCACAGAAGGTGTGCTGTAGAGCTGGAGAAGATTATAGAGATATATTGAATGCTGAGACCTAGAAGAGAATTAAACATGAGGATGAGAATTTTAGATTTGAAACATTGCTGGACTGAGAGCCAATGCTGGTCAATGAGGATGATTGTGAAAAGCTGTGGATGGTCAGATTAGGATACATACATACAGCAAAGTTTTGGATGAACTGAAGTTTATGGAGGCTGTTGGGTGGCAGGGTGAACCAGGAAACACTATACTAATTGAATCTTAAGGTGACAAAGGCTTCAATCGTATTTGGTCTGAGGTGGGGAGTGGGGGGTGGGGGGTGGGGGGGGGGGTGGGAGCATGGTGGACAATGTCAATCTCTACTCTGATATTGCTCCTTTAAGCTCCTCTGCTGATGATAGGATTCATGTTGCTGATAACCCTTCAGTACCTTGGCATTCTTCAAGGATAGGACTAGGACCAAGACTTTCACTCCTATGCAAACTTAGTGCCAACCCATGTCCCCACCTACCACCTTTTCCCTTATGCCCTCCATGCCAACACACCCAGTACCTAACATGGGCAGACCTCAGGAGTCATGCTGAGATGAAATAAAATAAAGTTCTAAATATCTATTAGACTTTACTATATAAAAACACACTCATTGACAAAAGCCTATTCAATACATTTAAATCCCCTCAATTACTTACTCCCTTATAAAAACAAACATTTGTATTCATAATCCCACATCAAAGACAGTCCAGCCTTTAATAACCTGATTGAGCTGTGAATCAAACTGTGAACTTACAGCCCCCCACTGTGATAATGACAGGTTGTGGAATAATAGTAATAATACTATAACGATGACTCTTAGGGTTATGTCAACAAACAGCTGTTGAAACTGCAAGCACTATTTTTTTTTCAACTCTGAGACAGAAGCAGGCTGTTTTCCCCCCCAAAATTTAAAGGGCAGTGGATTTAAATAACTTGACAGCTTCACAGTTCTACAGACCTTATCCACCTTTTAAGATCATTTATGTCTACTTTAAAAAAATTATAGGTCACACACTGTGGGATAAGGCCCTTACTCCAGCAAAAATGGGCTCTGTTTGAATTCAGCGCTGAGTTCAAATGGCTTCAAATAGCGAATTCTGGCCCCACCTTGGATAAGCCCAGCGTCTCCATGGTTCTGTAAAAATCTAGGCCATATATATATATTCTGAGCTTCTTGCTGTATCCAAAATAAGACATTCCAAATCCAGGATTGTGAAATATAATCTCTGTTCCCTAATTTAGGGCCCAATTTCAGAATAGATTTGACTTAGATTTTATTTAGTTCAAATGACTAGTCAGCAAATGAGTGTACACCATCACGTCCTCTGGAATATGCAACCAGCAAAGGCTACATTCACCCCCATAGCTTCAATCCCATTCATATTCAGCCACTTATGTCTCTTTTTTGAAGAAATTAATCTTCATTCCATCAAGTGCTTTTGCATTGAGGGAAATTTAATGGGTAAGAGGAGACGGGTTGGGTGCTCACGGAGTTAAATCCCCTAAAAGTGATGTTGGACTGGAATCCTCACATCACCCCTTCCACTTCCAGGTTTCACCCAGGCAGGCTTGCAGGTGAGTGGAGAACTCCTCTGGAGCTGTGGGGTAAGTAATTGTCATATGCAAGTATGTCATTGACTGTCGTTCTAACCAACCATTCTGGCTTTAACAGCAGTGCACCTATTTCCCAAGCTGTCAGCAACCTGCCAGGGTCAACCAGGTGAGGTGCAGTGGGGAGTGCTTCTTCAATGAAACTGACAGGCTGGGAAGTCTTTGAACAGTATAACGGAACAGATGCAGCCATGCCCCAGGTGAGAGGCTGCTACTCACAGCACTTCTTCTGAGAGTGTGCCCTTATTGCTTGACAGATGTTGCTTGAATGACTTCATGAAAGTCATTTAACCTGCCTTGCACTTTGTTCACCTTGAGCTGCACTTCCCTTGTTGTCAGTCTTCACTATGGCATGGGAGCAGCTTCTGCAACTCTACCTTGGACTTCTGAAGAGGAACAAAAGGAGCAGCAACACTAGCAGCTCCAGGAGCAACACCAGCAAAAGAACCAGCTGCTTTCTCCTCAGCCACACGCCGGTCCACAGAATAGAGAGGACAGACACAGAGATCCAGCTGGAAGGAGGCATAGGTTCTACAAACAGAGGATCAGCTCACTCCACATGCTTGAGCACAGTGCCTTCAGGAGGCTCGGGCTCTCATGGCAGGTCACTGCTGCCACCTGCAGCCTCCTCGAACAAGACCTCCTTCCAGTGGAACTGGTGGGCACCCATTGCCATTACATGTCAAAAACAAAAACAGAATTACCTGGAAAAACTCAGCAGGTCTGGCAGCATCGGCGGAGAAGAAATCAGTTAACGTTTTGAGCCTTCATGGCCCTTCGGCAGAACTGGAGCATAGTTAGAAGAAGGGAGAAATATAAATTGGTTTAAGGTGGGTGGGGGGTGGGGGGGGGTGGAGAGACACATTGAGGGTGTGGTGTGGTGATTGTGGAGATGAGCAGATAATCAAAAGATGTCACAGACAAAAGGGTCAAAGAGGTGTTGAAGGTGGTGGTATTTGTCTGAGAAAAGTGCAATTAAGAATGGAAGACAGGATATTCAAAGTACAGCTCTAGTGGGGGTGGGGTGGAAAGACTAAAGGTTTTAGTTTTAGATTTAAAAATAATGGAAATAGGTGGGGGAAGAAGAATCTATATAAATTATTGAAAAAAAAAAGCGGGGGGGGGGGGAAGAAACGGGGTGGGGATGGGGGGAGGGGGAGTTTAAGATCTAAAGTTGTTGAATTCAATATTCAGCCCGGAGGGCTGTAAAGTGCCTAGTCGGAAGATGAGGTGCTGTTCCTCCAGTTTGCATTGGGCTTCACTGGAACAATGCAGCAAGCCAAGGACAGACATGTTGGCAAGAGAACAGGGTGGAGTGTTAAAATGGCAAGCGACAGGGAGGTTTGGGTCTTTCTTGCGGACAGACCGCAGGTGTTCCGCAAAACGGTCGCCCAGTTTGCGTTTGGTCTCTCCAATGTAGAGGAGACCGCATTGGGAGCAACGAATGCAGTAGACTAAGTTAGGGGAAATGCAAGTGAAATGCTGCTTCACTTGAAAGGAGTGTTTGGGCCCTTGGACGGTGAGGAGAGAGGAAGTGAAGGGGCAGGTGTTGCATCTTCTGCGTGGGCATGGGGAGGTGCCATAAGTGGGGGTTGAGGAGTAGGGGGTGATGGAGGAGTGGACCAGGGTGTCCCGGAGGGAACGATCCCTACGGAATGCCGTCAGGGGGGGTGAAGGGAAGATGTGTTTGGTGGTGGCATCATGCTGGAGTTGGTGGAAATGGCGGAGGATGATCCTTTGAATGCGGAGGCTGGTGGGGTGATAAGTGAGGACAAGGGGGACCCTATCATGTTTCTGAGAAGGAGGAGAAGGCGTGAGGGAGGATGCGCGGGATATGGGCCGGACACGGTTGAGGGGCCCAAACACTCCTTTCAAGTGAAGCAGCATTTCACTTGCATTTCCCCTAACTTAGTCTACTGCATTCGTTGCTCCCAATGCGGTCTCCTCTACATTGGAGAGACCAAACGCAAACTGGGCGACCGTTTTGCGGAACACCTGCGGTCTGTCCGCAAGAAAGACCCAAACCTCCCTGTCGCTTGCCATTTTAACACTCCACCCTGTTCTCTTGCCAACATGTCTGTCCTTGGCTTGCTGCATTGTTCCAGTGAAGCCCAACGCAAACTGGAGGAACAGCACCTCATCTTCCGACTAGGCACTTTACAGCCCTCTGGGCTGAATATTGAATTCAACAACTTTAGATCTTAAACTCCCCCTCCCCCCATCCCCACCCCGTTTCTTTCCCCCCCCCCCGCTTTTTTTTTTCAATAATTTATATAGATTCTTCTTCCCCCACCTATTTCCATTATTTTTAAATCTAAAACTAAAACCTTTAGTCTTTCCACCCCACCCCCACTAGAGCTGTACTTTGAATATCCTGTCTTCCATTCTTAATTGCACTTTTCTCAGACAAATACCACCACCTTCAACACCTCTTTGACCCTTTTGTCTGTGACATCTTTTGATTATCTGCTCATCTCCACAATCACCACACCACACCCTCAATGTGTCTCTCCACCCCCCCACCCACCTTAAACCAATTTATATTTCTCCCTTCTTCTAACTATGCTCCAGTTCTGCCGAAGGGCCATGAAGGCTCGAAACGTTAACTGATTTCTTCTCCGCCGATGCTGCCAGACCTGCTGAGTTTTTCCAGGTAATTCTGTTTTTGTTTTGGATTTCCAGCATCCGCAGTAGCTTTTAGCTTTTTGTTTTTGCCATTACATGTCAAGTGGCCTGCCTCCCCCTGAGGTTGTGTGCTCTCTTATTCTGCAAGGAGTGAAAGCAGGATTATGAGTGCAGGGAATGCATTGTGTGGTGAGGATCGAATGACAACGTTTGTGCAGGGCGACTGTGTGGCATGGGTGCAAGAGGACAATAGGCTGAGGTTGAGTGTGAATGTTGACTGTTCAGATGGAAATGTGAGGTGTCTGTAGAGAGAGGAATGAGTGAAAATGCAAGGTGTGTTGAATCTCCATGCATGATGACATCATCTCCATGCACAATGATGTAATCTCTGTGCATGGTGCCATCTTTCCCCCACCGATGTCTTGTATTTTTGGCCTCCATCAGTGGCCACCCTAGGCTGACCTAGTCCTTAACACCTCAGGGGACCTGGAGGTTGTCTGCAAAATTCGAGTTGACCCCTGACACTAGGCCTTAATAGGGCTTTAACTGCTGTTACTTGGCTACCTACCACTTATGGATAGGTAACCCTGCCAACTCCAATCCCACTTTTCCGATCCCAACGTTGGGATGGAGCCAGCAAATCAGCATTTTGGCCAGTGGCGTGAACTTTCATACCAACCTGCCTCTGCACTCAGCAACCCGCCCCTCACCACCACCCGCTCCAACAGGGCCTAAAAGCCTGCTCAATATTTCAGGTTGATGTTCTTTCATCATTTCTATTGAAAGGTCACTGACCTGTAACAGGTCTTGCCACAAATGCTGCCCAACCTGCTGAGTATTTCCAGCATTTTCTGTTTTTACTCCTTAAAACCTAACGTTTGCCCTCAAACCTCCTTAGGTGACTTAGTGTCATATTTTGTTTTATAACCGCCCCCCCTGTGATGCACTTTGGGATCTTTTATTACGTGAAAGATGCTATATCAATACAAGTTGTTGTTGTTGTTTAGAATTACAAACTGGTTCTGTGGTGTGTTCAGAATTAATATTTAGTTTGTGAAAATTAGTGACTTCTGTAAGGATGTGTGTAGGGAGTGGATAGCAGCCGATGGGCAATATTAAATGGAGATGACTAGTCTCACCCCCCAGTCGGAGAGTTGGCGAGAGCCCCACGTCACCTCTTTTAGGAAAAACCCACCATATTAAGTGCCATTCAGGCACCTATCTGTACATAGGCGAGCCTTCCCCAGGATCTAGCACCGATTGAACAGCAGCGCCACTGGAAAGGTGGTGGCGGCTGATGGTACTACATCCACCCAAGGCCTAGTATTGCCTCTGGATTTCAGGCCATGGGTGAGTGAAAATTAGATCTGAGTATCTGGAGAGACTTCTTGGTTTTGATTGGGATCAATCAATCCTGGCCTGAAGGATTTATGCTAAATGGAGAGAAATAGCAGCCAACAGGAGAGGATAGGCACCATGTGAGGAGTCAAACCAGCGTTAGTAAATAGAAGAAGCCCAGACAGGGGCTTTTGTTGACCATTTTAAAGCATTTCTTCCCTTTTCCAACAGTCTCTCCATACCATGCACATCCTCTAGAGAGGCATTTGTCCATTAGAATGTACTAATTACAAAAAAAATGAGTGGGACAGAGTGGCTATTCCTTTTTCTTTATGGGTTAAGTGCATGGCTTTATCTCAGGTCTTTGTCACAGTGATATGTATAAGACAAAAGGGGCTATTTTTGAAATGCAATTATATTCAAGCTCCCAGCATACCCTTTCACAAGGCAAATATTAATTTCAAAACACAATTTTCTTAAATTATACTTTGTGGTGAACAAGGCTGAGTCTCAGGTCCTATCAATGGCCCTCTTTCTCTCTGTTAATCTGTAAAACTATCCTATGGTATAACTGGTGGTGTTTCCCAACCAACCAAAAGTAATACATCAGATTTATGTCTTTTTCTTTGGTGTAAATATTACATTAGACGGCTCTATCCAAACTGAATTAGGTGCCATCTAGTCTGGTGCTGAGAAGCTGTGGGATTTCATTTGACTGAACAGTGGTTATAACTGAATATGATAATTCCTCTTAATTATACCCAGAAAATTGCAAGTTCACTTTCCTTTAGAACAATTTTAACTTTGTTTGCTTAAAATCACGAAATAAATGCTTTATTATAAATCCTCTGACATTAAAATATACATTCCATATTTGTACAATATAATGTACCTGAAGTTCACACTAATTACATCCTGCATTTATCATACTCTAATTTTAGTATCTGATTGATTCAATTGCTGCAAATAAATACAAAGACCAAACTTCATGGATTAAAAGGTAGATATACAGATAATGTCACTTCATTTTACTGCTACCTGTCAGCACTTTTGTTTTATCTCTGCTGTACAAACAAGGAAAATTTAATAGCTTATTTATAGTCCTGGGCCAGGATTTTTAAGATGGCGGGGTTTCCCTTCCCATCCTCCAAGGAGTTGGTGGTCAATGCATTGCTGCCGATACTGACGGCCCTGCAGCCATTTCATGCTCCAATGAGTGTTAATTGGCTGGAGATGGCAGTTCCGCCCCTCACTCAGGAGGAAGCCCTGCCCCAGAGAGCTGCTGGTCAATCTGATTGGTTGGCAGCACCAGATGCTGCAGTGGACAGGACTAGGACTGGAAGCAGTTCACAGACACTAAGTCCTGGGAGTCCAGGACCAAGCCAGTGTGGGGTCTCAGGGCAGGGAGGAGAGGTAAGGCCAAGGGGGTTTGGCGGGGATGGGAGGGAGTGGTGGGGGTATTGGTGAAGAGGCCGGGGGTGTTAGAGCACCCACAGGGGCAGGACCTTTTTGGAGGGACGCTCGATTTTGAAAGGAGGTTGTTGATAGAGGGGCCCCCTCCTTCACAGCGAGGCCTGAGCAGGGTCTCTTTTCGGACTTCCCCTGCCCCTGAACTCCTGCTGTCAGCCTGAAAATTGAGGCTGGGTGGGAAATGGCCCTTAATTGGTCCATAATTGGCCACTTAATGCCTTCAACTGGGGCAAGGGTGGGCAGGACGGCCTAGGCCTTGCCCGTCCCACTCTAAAATTGTTCGGGGTGGGCAGGAGCCTGGCGGGAAGGCCATTCGAGGAATTT
This sequence comes from Cetorhinus maximus, assembly GCF_964194155.1. NCBI lineage: Eukaryota > Metazoa > Chordata > Chondrichthyes > Lamniformes > Cetorhinidae > Cetorhinus > Cetorhinus maximus. The sequence goes on from NC_135898.1 coordinate 77,354,280, forward strand.
TACCAGCCCCCACTGCCTACAAACCTGCCAGTGGGCAATCTAAAGTTCTGCCCGTGGAGTTGGTCATCTAAAACTAAACAAGCATTATGTCACTTTACAATTTTTAAAATCTTTTCTGCACAACTTTTAATTGTGCCCATCCTTTATGTGCCTCTCTCACCACACACACAGACAATATGCTCCCTTCAAATCTTTCTCCATTTCTCAGGGGAAGTGCTTCACTTCTATTCACCTTTACCTATAACTGACTGCCCTGAGAAATGAGCTGATTGAAGGAGACGATGGACGTCTATGCGCGGAATTTTAACCGTGGCGTGAACGTGTCTGATGGTGGAGCAGGAAGTGGGTGCCACTTCAGCTCTCTTGCTTTTTCTTGTTTCCTGTGCGATTCCAATTAAAAGTTTAAAGTGCCGACGGAGTGCAAAGGAGGCACGTACAATCACGTGGCGAGGAAGCTTTTCAGTGGTGAAACCCGCCATTAGCTGATGATGCTGCAGATATGGGCGGGCTATAGAAGAGCCTCCTGGACAAATAGGGAGACTCTTCATCATGACCACGACTTTCCTGCCCAACTCCATTGCCATTAACATAAGACTTAACGAGAACACAAAGGTGGCATCGGTGTTTTTCAAATTTAAATTTCACTTATAAATATTTTACATTACATTGGGGGGGTGGGGGATGGCGGTGTCGTTTTGGACTAGTAATCTGGAGGCCCAGTTTAATGCTCTGAGGACCTGGGTTCAAATCCCACCATGGCAGCTGGTGAAATTTAAATTCAATTAATTAATCTGGAATATAAAGTTAGCCTCAGTAATGGTGACCATGAAACTATTATTGATTGTTGGTTAAAATTCCATCTGGTTCACTAACGTGATTTAGGGAAATAAATCTGCCGTCCTTACCTGGTCTGGCCTACATGTGACTCCAGACCCACCGTAATGTGGTTGACTCTTAAATGCCCTCTGAATGACCTGGCAAGGTCAATTCAAGGGCAATTAGGGATGGGCAACAAATGCTGACTTTGCCTGTGATACCCACAGCCCATGAAAGAATAAAGGAAAAACCATCACCTTATTCATATGTGCATCATCATTATTTGTTGAGACCAGCTTAGCCAGAGAGCTAAATATACTGGCACACGTTATGATTGGCACAAATTAACGGTTACAGGGGAGTTAGGAATATTTCTTTATTGCGGAAGTATCAATGTTGTATTTTTGCATTCACTCTTTATTGAATGTTCATGTTAGTGTCCGGTGTTGTACTCACCACTGTATTGGACATGGCTGAACCTGCAGGCTCAGCGCCCTACCATCTATGCATTGTAAAGGACATTGTCTGACCTCACTCTCAGCGTGGATAATTGAAATGTTGTAGGTGAACTCGAAGCCCTGTATGGACTCTGCTTGAGATGGACCCATATGTGGACAGTACTGACACTGTCCTTTAAGCCCCTCATTTTCTTACCTTGACAGACAGTCCCCAACATACCCAGGATGCCAGGCCCTTTCTACTTCATTGCTTCATGCTTCAATCCTGCCCTCTGTCCTCCCTTGGATCCTCTTCCACTCTTCCATGGCCATGACCCCACTCCACACCCACTTTGCCCCCTCACCACTGACTCACCGAGCCTACAAGCAAGCTGCCATTCTCCTGCTCCCCTCCCTTGCGCCACAGAATTCAACAAGGGAAAGCATTGATCTCAGACACAACTGCACCAAGCTGACTGGTGCATGCCACTTTTAAATGAATGTGAACTGGATACCACAAGATTTTCATGCGCTGATGACTTTACCTTGAAGGGAGGATATAATTAAAAAAAACTTTTATGCTAATGAATATTCATGGAATGCAATTATATTACAAGCGGGAACCCGTCACAGGACAGCAAGAGGCCAGAAACACCACAATCACGCCACTAACTTAATCTCTGTATCTTAACATGCCTAGGGAAATCAAAATTTTTGGATCCTGCCTAATTCAGTCACCCTGCATGTTACGTTATCCGCTCTTGCAGGCCCCATAAAACCTACCCCACCACCGCACTGCCCATCCCCTGTGGGGATCCACAGTAAAGAGTTTTGCATTATGTAGTCTTCACTACAGTGAACAATTTCCCAGAGACCACTGATATAATATTTAAAGGACGAATATGTTTCAGTTATCCTGAGTTACCTGAACAACAAGGAAATCACATTAACGTTGGCTTTTCAGTTTATGTGATGTATTTTCTTCTGATATAGGTGGAATATCACTTTGTCTTTCAAAATTAAGAAAGTTATTCACTCATGACTCTATTACATGAACCTGTTTTGAAGGCTTATTAGTGTTAGGATGATTATAACTATATAGCCAGCAACTTGCTTCTCTTCTCAGTACCGTGCCTACACTTTCACTATTTGGAATTTTACAAGCATTTCCAAATGTACCGTTGATGCTGTTTCATAGGTCAATCACTAGGAAGCAGTCTTTGGTACTATGGGAAGTCATTCCTTCTTCACTAGTTTTCTTTTCCTCTTAAACAACATAGATAAAACTGGCAATCATGGCCTCATGAGAAGTATCACGATTCAAACTTGGCTTTTCTAGTTGAACAACATGTACTATAGCATCCTGGTTATTGAGCATCCAGTTCAAAATACATTTTGAAAAAAAATAGATCAAATAATTATAACATTTCAAAAATGGACTGCGATTTTCCATTAACAGATTTTCTATGCTGACTTCTAAAAGACCTGAGGAAAAAAAACAACAGTGCAGCATTAACCCTGCAACTATCAAACTTTTCTGTTGCCAAAGAAACTGTGTCCTCTAAATGGTGACTTATGTGAGCTATTAGTGGGGTGAGTATTGGTATTTTATGGCTAGAAATAGTTTTTTCTCAATCCTTTTTTGTCAAAAGGATAGTACCACTAATGCCAAGACATTTAAAAAAAAAATGCAGCCACCATATTTTACCACAGAAAGTTAATACTCAGCAAATAAAGTTTTGATAAATTATTTCCCCTTCATACTTAATATTATCATGCTAGTGATCAGCTGTTTCAAATTACAATTCAGCTTTTAATGGAAGGACTGCAGGAGGTGAATAGTTCAGTGATCAAATGTTCAATTGCCAGTCTAACTCACTGCTGGATAAAAGGTCGTCTCGAGCTATTAATGTCCTGATCAGTTAGCAAGGACAATGATTTATACTACTTTTAACAAAAATATTTTCATTTATTAAGCTCTGGTGCAGTTGGCATTAACTCCATCCTGTTGACTCATATCCACTGTGAGTAGACTGAGACTGCCAGAAATTCCTGCTGCTGATTATCCATAATAGCCATCAGTGAAGAATAATGTTTAATGCCAAGCCCTAGGTTGGGTTTTAACTCAGGGTCTCTAAGAAGTGAACAGTTGTAGTTTGCAGCAATACAGTCTTTGAGCTCTTACTGTTCTTATTTGGAGGTTTCTATTAAATGTGGCTGATGTGTTTCAGAAGCTCAATCACAAATTGAAAATGGACACAGAAAGGCAGTGTAAAGACTGCACTGACAGATGAACAGAGCTGGTACACACCTGTGATCTCCCTGCTTTCTGCTGTAACCTTGGCAATGCATAGTGTGTGATTCAACCAATTTATTTCTTAAGTGTTTGTTAATACATTTGTGATGTCAGAGAGAGACGTAGAATTCTGGGCACAAGCTGAAAGTGGGCACTGGAGCATAAAGACAGAGCCCAGACTGTACTCCAGGATATGGCAGGAAATTCTCTTTCTGATGTTGAAAACAAATTTAATGTGAAATTAAATATTTGACTCCCTGTATTTCATGCTACCAAATTGGCCAACATTTGCTACTTTTTTCAAAAGTAATTGTTCAATGCCTCATTTGTCATGATGTTCTCAATTATAGATACAAATTGATAAAGGTGCATTTACCATGTTATAGTTGGACAATTTACAGAGCCAGGATCTACTGTACTCAATCAGTTTCCTCTGTTTGCCACATGTGACATTAGAGTCATTGACAGGAGTTTGAGAAACAGTAAAAGATATAGTATCAAGGTAAACATTCCCTTTCACTAATTTATCAAACTAACACTACATAATGGTGCCTGGTTACTCAAGGTCAACAGCTAGTGCAGTTACGTTCCTCAGTTGTTCGATTATTACAACACATTAACAAATGGTCATTAAGACTATTTGAATTAATCACTCTAAAACTGTTCCTTCCCAGTGATTTTTATAGTGAGAACGTATTGCCTGTTTTCCTTCTGTAGTTAACCTATAATTGCAAGATTTTAATGTGCGCTAACGTAAGGCACTCAGCAATTTTTTTTACTATGAAAGTGTCTCAAAAACATTTAACCTATAAATCTGGTAAAGCAGTTTAATATTCAATTTAACCTTTCCCTTGCTTTGATGAACCATGAAAATAGAAGAAAAATAGCTCCTGAAATATGGGCAATTGTGTGACATATTTTCCTGAAAATACATACTTTGTTATTAATCTAAAACTTAATGGTAAATGTAAAGCTTGTGCAACAATTTAACCACTTTTAAAATATCTATTAACCATTTAAGATTTCTGTCAATGAAAGGGCAGACTTGAGTGGTTTGGGGTTGCGTTCACATACCTCTTTCTTCACCAAGGTTACAATGAAAGTACAGATTAAAATAGCCTTTTGGTTCTTCCCATCTCTTCCACCCGGAAAGAAGCTATCACTATTCTCAGTTGTTTCTCATGTGATTTCATAGCCTTTTGGCCTCCATTACTCTACCCGCATCTTGGTCATGTTTTATGTGAAGAAGAACTTGGCATTAGTTCTAATTTGAAAGTCTTTGGTTTGCCTCTATTAATGGAGATTCTATATTGGCACAATGAGAGTGGTGTTTAGGGACAGTTTTCCATAATTGGAGAACTTTTCCCCCTAGAGATTGGCATAGTAAATAGCTATATTGCAGTGGTATGTGCCCTATATTCCATGTACCACATTAATATTAAAGCTGAAATGCTGAAGGAAAATTAACAAAATTAAGTAACAAAGATTGAAAAAAAATTGAAAACAGAGCTGTATGTTTTGAACATATGAACTCTAAAATGTTCCTTTACATATCAATGGATGTTAGAAGGCCAATTCTCAATGGAAACCAATAGAAGCTTCAGCTGACTCAATTACTTATTCAGTGATAACTTTATGGTCCATATTTTGTGTTCAGTGGTGAAGCAATGGCACTTGCCACTGACCTCAAATAAAGCAGCCCAGAAGATGTAGCAGTCTCTGCGGCCTTGATTTCCTCTTTCCCAACATTAGTTCAAATCTGGGGCCAAGTCAAGGGAATCTTCAACTGTATGTGTTGAGCAGACAGCAAACCAGGAAGTAAAACAAACTGATTAACAATTACGTTTAATTACATTTTACAGCGAGCAAAATAAGTGATTGCCTCACACACACACACACACACACACATGATTAAGGTTGAAGTTGAAACATCATAAATACTTTATAAAGAAATTGTTATTTTTAAATATGTCTTTTTATCATAATGGAGAAATTTGATATTCCACAAATATAAAATTAGTTTTTCAGGACTACCGAGGTTTGCCAGTCGTAATTATGAACTCAGTACCCATTAAAAACTCAGTTACACCTCAGTCAACAAGGTGTAACAATTTCAAGGGTTTTCTTTACAATGAGACTAATAGTACAAAAGGGCATGTTCAGTTCAGTGATTTCTAATTGATTGCAACATGAGGTTACATCAACAATTCACCCTATGTAGAAATATAGAATCACTGACAGTAACTTCTGGATTCCCGCAATTAACTACGAATGAGTGGTCTCCAGATGTTGCTGTCAGTTACAGAGAAGTAATGACGGTGAATGCTGACTGTTTTTCTGTCATAACTACCACAAAATTTGGGCATTTTGTCAGGTATGCTAAGGTAGATTACTAGTAGGCAAGTTTTAATATTCTTCTGATATACATTTTTAATATTTGACAATATGGAAGGTCTCTCAAGGACCATGGATTTTGCTATGGTAAAAGATCTCCTGAAAAACTAACATAGACAACTTACTACTGTGTTAAAGGATAAGTACATGATTAATTTTGGATAGATTGGAGAATATATTTTCTAATTTTAGGAGCATTTTTGTTTGTAAATAGCCAGCAGGATTGGATTCATTTAAATGCATCTTTTGCTGTAAGATTTACATCCATTTCACATAACTGCATTGTTCACCTGAATTCAATAACCAGTATGCAAGATGTACTAAGCCATATAACATTACTTTGTTGTCAGTTAGTGATCTGTAAAACACAATAAACTTGAGTATGAATACTTCTGGTAATTACTGCATAAAGAAATTTTGGATCTTTTGTGTTATTTGGAGACATTTTCATTGGTGTGAACTTTGATAATTTAATGTTCAAACAGTGGTGGAATACATATTCCCTCTGTGAAACCCTGGCAGAATACAGGAAAAGCAACCATTACACACCACACAACCAATTTGTTTTGCACAATCGCATTGGTTGGAATGTTGTTCAGCCCTTTTAATTTCAAGTTACAGAACGGTTACAGAACTGTTACAGGAAAAATGTATCATTATTTGTAAAAGTTGATTGCTTTTGAAGTTGTTTTCTTAGCAAATTGAGACTTTATTTCACAATTAATAATGCAAACAATATATTTAAAAAGGAAGCAGTTTATTCAAAATGTGTTTTCAAGAAACTGTCTACAAACTAATCTATATTCATTCAACAAAAAAGCTTCAACTGTTACTTTGTCAACTTGGTCCTGGGTTTAAACCATGCACTTGAACACATAGGGGGGAGTTTTCTGTGCCTGCTGGCATTGGGCATCATGGCGGACGTGAGCGGGCAATATGGCGGGAAGGCAAAAATCGGTTTCACAACATCGTGAAACCAGTTTGCAATCGTCCACGCCATCTGTTTTCCGTGGGCCATGTTTCCTGCCGCCGCACATTGAGAACTTCATTGTAATACATCTGCATAAGCCCAGCTTGCCGGAATCATCCCTCCATGCTGGATCATGCAGGCATCACGCCGACATGCTTCACAACTGTACATAAGCGACGTGCACCTGGCGAGCTGCACTTCACCACTGCCATTACCTCCCAAGCTGGAGTGGTGACACTGATGGACCTACTGCAGCCAGGGCGAGAGGAGAGGACATTGTGGTGGGCTCCAACGGTGTCCAGAAGATGTCCCAGGGATGCGTCACTGAATTGGGGGAGGCTGCAGTCTTCTTGCCTTTTGGGGCCATATCTTCCGTACAGCGGCCCTGGGCTGGAAGCACTGAGAGGTGTGTACACGGCTGCACTTAAAATATGGCACTCGGCATGAGGAAGCGGCGAGGTGATGGGGTGGCAGCTGAATTAGAGGCCGCCTGCCAGAGAAACGGCGTGTTTCCCGGGGATGCATGATTAATGAGGCAGAATGGGGACAATATGACGTGAAAACCCGCCATTGCGGCCAGCGGGTAAAATGTCCTCTTTCCCGCCCTCTACCACACTTAGTGCAAATCTGGGACAATTCCACCATAACCTAGGCTGTCATTTAATACAGTGCAGAGAGATGCTGTCCATCACATAACCATTTAAACCAATGTCCTGTCCACCTGTTCTGGTGGTTCAGCTGGATATTAAAGATTGCTTGACACTATTTGAAAAAGAGCAGGGAGTTCTCCTTTGGTTCTGATCAACATTCTTCCCTCAATTTACACCACAGAAGAATAAATTATTGGGTCATTCATCTCATTGCTGTTTGTGGGATATTGCTATATATAAAATGGCTCACTCTTTCCTATATATCAAGCAACTGCACCTAAAAAAGTACTGCTTTGACATTTTTCTGTGACAAGCGATGAGATATACAAGTTCACTGTATCCCCCTGAGTTCGCTCAACCCTGTGGGGGTTTGAGGATTAGAGGAATTTCAACTTTCATCAAGCCACAAAAAAGACCAGAAAGTGTACAGAGAAGGGCAGTCTGGGGATCTTTGTCTTCTTCACTTATGCCACCATAGTAACACAGTGCGCTCTCCCAATGCACCTTAAAGATATATAAGCAGCTGTGGCAACAACAAAGGGCAATTTCTTCATGTGCTACCAGCAGAGATTTTTCTTGCAGAAAGTTGGATAATGTTGAAGTAACTTCCCATTATCAAACCCGGGTCACAGCAGACCGAAAGAAAAGAAGAAAGGAGCTACAACAACAAATTGCATTTATATAACACCCATTAACATAGTAAAAGCATATCAAGGTGCGTCACAGGGTTAATTATAAAAGAAAATTTGTCACCAAGTTACTCCAGGAAATATTAGGACAGGCAACCAAAAGCTTAAACAAAGTGCTAGGTTTCAAGGACCGTCTTGAAGCATTTAACAGAAACATTAGGCAGGGAGAATTTCCCCTGATTATTTTATATGGCATCATCAAGCTTGTGGAAATTTCCTATGAACCATGCTGCTAGGGGAATCAAACACATTTTCTAAAAAGCACCAGAGAAAATCTTCACAAACAAATTTACAATGTTATTACATAAGGTGACCTGTGGATTTCCTGCACCAGATTGTTTCTTGTTCTATAGTTTAGCTAACTCTTTTACTGTAATCTGTAATTGTTCTTGGTAGTGGCTAGTTTAAATGGGACTGTGTAAGATATCATGGAATGGACTGTAGCATCGTGCAATGTTACAGCAATGGAGTGCTAACAATGCATGTTTGTGAATGACCTCTTATCTGTCTCTGCACCTTTGTCTCTGTATATTGTTTGAGGCTAATCTCTTGGCCTTGTGTTATGGCTATGCTGCTGGAGAGGCACCCATGTTACAGAAACCCGGGACAGAATTTTACGGCAGCGGGATTTTACGTTCCCACTGAAGTCAATGGGGTTTATAATGGCTCGCCGCATTTTACGGCCCCATCCCCGCCGAAAACAGGGCCGTAAAATTCTGCCCCTGAAGTCCAAATTTACGCAAATGTTTCTCACTCATACTGCTTTCACTTGGCATTAGGATTGCATGGCAAAATTATTCCAAACTGTGAGTTATGGATTCTGGCAAGATATCTACTCATAACAAGGGATTATTATAGGGATGGCTAAAGCTGGACAAGCTGTTAAAATAGCGAAAGTGATTTTTCTAATAATCATGATTAAAAAAGATCCATTGCTAGGCTTATTTTGAGTCGAGATCCGAACAGTTTGATTGGAGAAGCACTTGGAGATGGTTCATGCAAGTGAAGCAGAAGTATGAAATTTGTGTTATTTAATATATTATTACAGTTCATATCTTACAGGCATTAACTTGTCTAAGTACTTGCTTTAAAACAAATTGTTTTTTATTTCTTCTACCTGCACTGATACAGTAATATTCTTCTGTAGATTGTCTGTCCATTGAAAACTGCTATGTAAGCATTCTCTATGGAGATTCCTTTGTTGAAAAACAATGATTACATTTGTCTGTTGAATTACCTTTTTTGTCTTTTAATGCCTCAATTAAAGTTTTAACCTGAAGGTTACACCCTTTCCCAAAAGTTAGTTTTGGACTAACGTTGCTCAATTCTGTGACTGCCTTAAATTGAATACAAATTGTCTAGTCTAAATATGTGCAGTGTATCAGTACATTTTAACATCCGGCTTTAGCGATGAGCAGTTGTTTTTTAAAAAAATTAATTGAAGTCAAGCTAGAGAACAATTTCAAAAGCTTTATTCAGATAAAGTTTATTTGGAATTAATTTTAAACAGTATGTGTAATGACACTGGTTACACAGCTTCTAACTGCTTTTGATTTGTATTACATTAAGTTCAGAAAGGATATTCAGCTGAGAGAGAGGGTAGCTAAGATTTTCTGCTTCTCTCCTTTTTGGGATTTTATGTCCTTTCTTCTTAAAATGGGAATAAAATCATAAGCCTATATATATACACAGAGTTGGAAAGAGTTTGATTATATGCTGCTTTAATCCTCTCCCCATCAGAAAATAAGGCCTACACTTTGCACAATTAAACAAAGTTGGGTTGACATACATTTCAAATGAAATGCAAAAGCTTGTGCTCAACAGAACCATTGAAGGTGACTAATACTATATTGATCAGCCATTTAATCTGAAAAGAAATCATGGTAGTTCCTGAAAGTGGTGGTTTGTATTGAGGTATACTTCAAAGAAACTGGTAGCAATCTCATCTCAGTGGCTATCCTTCAATGTGTCGATATACATATACTTCAGAACAACTGGGAGTAGATCCATTGTTTGAGAAGATTGAGGTGAAATGTAATGTCATACGTCACTGACCCAGCTGTGGACTTCTCACTCATCGGAAGTCAAATGTTGAATCTGGAACTTGAGCTCATAAAGAAGAAAATCAAATATTACCCAGACTGAAATGAATAAAGGTCAATTTTAGGCATACTTGATTATTCCAATTAACTTTATAAATGAGAAATGTTAACCCTAATATGAACCCAGCCTACCCAATAATATCGAGTAAGGTTGAGTCATCTTTGCCTGGTCCCCAGTGTTCATTAAAGTACAAGTGTATGTATCCCTGTTATTCTTGTTGCCTGTTGTGTATTACCAGTCCTCAGCACTAAAGTGTGATGAGCTAATGTTAGTCAGTCTGCAGTTCAAAAGGATGCAATCCTGTTTGTGAATTCAAATGATTTATGTATTGATTATGCATTGAAACAGCACAATAGAGCATATTTATTGTCTGTTATGTCACACTCTCTGTACCACACTCTGGGGGTCACAATGTTTAATTAACTTGAATAGAAAGAACAATTCCCAACTCTGTACTATAAGTCCTGAGGAAAATTTACAAAAAAAAGAAACAAAAACTAAATCAAGCAACTCAGTCAAGAGTGTCAACTTATAATAAAAATCTACCAGTAAAAATAACAAAAGTCAAACTGTTCAAATGTATTTTTCCCCCCATTTGCCCCCCATTTTCTGCCTCAAATTCAAATATACATGACCCTAAAAACGGTTCCTACATGATGAAAACATAAAAATATTTGATGGGGTAGATTTTAAACTTATTGCCCAGGTATAAAACTGTTGTTGAGGATTGGCTTTCATTGTAGAAGCCACTGGAGTTTCATTTTTAAAGTGATGGCAGGCATAACCAAACACAAAATTGAGGCTGGCTTAACGATGAATTCTTGCAGGTTTCACTCAAGCCTATGTAGCTATATGGTCATCAATACTTTTTCTGTCATTCACTACTGCTATTAAATGCTAACTATAAGTGGTAGTGAAAGTCATAGGTCAGGAGACAAGATTTAGCACTGGTATGATGAGATCAATGTCTCTTATGTTTATCTCAGTCACCAATGGTGACCAAAGTCTTATCAAAGTTACCCTTGCTACATGGGGTTTACTTCAACTGTGAGGTCGGCAGACATTTCTTAATAATTACCACAGTACTTCATAGACACACTTATCTGGCCTTCAGTAAAATACACTGAGAACTGAAGCCAGATTTCAGGTGAAACTTGTTCAGAGTGGATCAATTGTGTGACTGCAAAGCAATGATAACAAGCCAGTTATGATTAATTACATCAGAATTGAGAAGTCAATACTATTGATTGCTATAGAGGCTTGAGGATAGGGCTAGTGCCAAAAACTCATTAATGATTAACTTAAATTTGTATTTGACAGGGAACTATTTTTTAAGCTTTTTAAATGAAATTGTAGCTGGCATTATTGGTAAAAAATATTAAGTTCGGGGACACAAATTCTGATGTTCTAAATACTGACCTGGTTAAAAACAGTAACTTACATTTTTAAAAAGTATCTTTTGAGTCCTAAGCTGCTTCACATGCGGTAGGATAGATGCTAAGTAGGAAGCAGGGAATAAGTCAGAAGAGGTAGTCAGTGCAGAGTTAAAAAGATAAGCTTGAGAAGGCTTTTGAAAGAGAGAGGTAGGAAGGTGAAGTGGTTTGGGAGAATTCAAGATTGGGGATTTAGTGGCAGACAGCTCTGCCCCCAATAGTTGATGAGGATGCACAGCAGACCTGAGCGGGTAAAATGGAAGGTGTCATCTGGTACATAGAGTTAGAAACTGTTACAGATTGGGTGAAACTCAATGGAGAGAGTTGAAGCCAAAAATGAGGATACAAAGTCAATGCATCAGGAGTGTGATGGAATATTCTTCACTTGCCTGGATGAGTGCAGCTCCAACAACACTCAAGAAGCTTAACACCATCCAAGACAAAGCAGCCCGCTTGACTTGCACCCTATCCACCACCTTAAACATTCACTTCCTCCACCACCAACACACAGTGGCAGCAGTAAGTACCATCTCCAAGGTGCACTGCAGCAACTCATCAAGGCTCCTTTGACCGCACCTTCCAAACACTCTTCCACTTCAAAGGACAAGGGCAGGTGATGCATGGGAACACTGCAACCTGCAACTTCCCCTCCAAGCCACTCACCATCCCAACTTGAAACTCTATCACATTCCTTCAGTGTCACTAGGTCAAGATCCTGGAACTCTCTTCCTAATAGCACTGTGGATGTACCTACACCACATGAACTGCAGTGGTTCAAGAAGATGGCTCACCTCCACCTTCTCAAGGGCAATTAGGGATGGGCAATAATGCTGGCCTAGGCAGCGACACTCACATCCCATGAAAGAACACGTTTTTAAAAAAGGAGGCTGTTTGGAAAGTTAGTGAAAATGGAGTGATAATGTAAGAAAGACTTACATTTTTATAGCACCTTTCACAACCTCAGAACATCCCAGAGCTAATGGAGTACTCTGAAATGTGGTTAGTGTTATATTGTAGGCAGCTGAACTGTGCTTAGCAAAATCCCATAAACTGCTACAACATATTGGTCAGATCACCTGTTTTAGACATGATGGTTGAAGGGAAAATATTGGCAAGGATCCTGAGTAGAATTCCCCTGATCCTCCTCAAAATGGTCTATAGGATCTTTTACATCCACAGGAGAAGGCAGCCAGGACCTCAGTTTAACAGCTGATGTGAAAGACACACTTCCAACAGTACAGTGCTTCCTTAGTACTGCATTGAAGTGCCCGCCTAGGTTTTGTGTCATGTCTCTGGAGTGGGACTTGAAACAGCCATTTTGGGCAGGAAGTTGGCATATTACTGATGCCTAGTCATAAAAATCAGCCTGCCTGTCAGTTCTGGATGGACATGCAGTTTGATTTGTCATGTTCCGGCTCTGGAGTTAAAATCGAGCCCTGTATATCTAAAGAAAATGGAAGTTGTCACTTCTTCTAAGGCCAATGATAGTTCCCTTTTGGATCTCAGATCCCCAAACCCCATTTAACAGTTGAGGGAAACCTCCTTATATGCTCTCTATGACCAGTGGTTGGTGGAGGGGTGAAGCAACAGGAACCAAGTATCTTTTACTTCCTGACATCACAGGGATTTTCCTATTCTGATTCTGCTTTCCCCTTTCCACTATTGACAATTTATAATATTTGTGTTAGTTTAATGCATTAGATGCTTGAGTGATATACTGAACTATTTCCATTTTATTAACCATGGTTCCATAAAACATTATAAAATGATCTTACGGATGCGGTTTATTATTGTAAATTTGACCCATGCAAACTTGAACTACTGCTCATACTGGGTGGTGATTAAAAAAACAAAGAGCGCAAGGTTGGAAAAACAACTATTATACAATATTTTATTTCTATGGCGTGTTTTCTTTCTAAATGAAGACTTAGTTACGTGAGTGTACAATAGAATTACTTCTATAAACAATGCATAATCCATGATCCAATGATCACAAGATAGGAACACCTCATAACAAATAAATTACACAGAAATGGTTTAGTGTGATAAAGCACAGTTCATAGATAATAATATTGACACAATTAATCCTTCAGTTGCTGATATGAATGGTTATTGATCTTGGGAGTACTCTCACCTATATTCCAAAGTCTTATTAAATGTCATAAATAATGTACTGCTTTGAGGTTTCTATGAATTTTAGATACTATACACAAATCTGTGATAATGATTTCTTGCATACATACTGCATTTGAAAAATATGCTACCTTCTTTACATTTGCCTTTAAACATAAAATGCTTGTTAAAATTAATTCTAAAGGTAGAGCTGTTGTTACTGATGGAGAGTTATTAATGTACAATATAACATACATTCTCAGAAAAACATGATTGCACTCCAGGACTTAAATGCATAATTTAGAAATGCCACATCAGGGCAGTTCTGAGGGACTGCTTCTTTGTCGGAGATACTATCATTTGGATGACCCTGCTTTTCCAGCAGTTCAGGTAAATGTTAAAGATCCATTGGCACTATTGGAAATAGAGTAAGGAGTTCTCCTGTGTCCCAAACAACATTCTTCCCTCAAGTAACACCACCAATACAAGCTGGCTAGCCATCACCTTATTGTTATTTGTGGGATTTTGCTTTGTGCAAAATGGCTGCTGTGTTTGCTCACAAAGTCAATAATTGAGGTGTTCCTGAAAGTTAAAAAGAGACATATAAATAAAAAACAAAAACAGAATTACCTGGAAAAACTCAGCAGGTCTGGCAGCATCGGCGGAGAAGAAAATAAAAACCTTTCTTTTGCATTCAACTTTGAACAATAAAGATCTATTAGCATGTTCATATGACTTTCAGCTTCTCCAATTCAAATAATGCCGGAATAGAATTGCTTTACATTTATTCATGCATATTTTTATATGTAGATCTTAACTTTTTAAACAGTTTTTTTTATTGTGCTAATTATCTAATATGAAGTACAATACAGTTCAGGAATACTTCCGTATGCTCTTAGGATCAGCTAGAGCTCTACATTGTGTTTGCTGTTGAATCTTGAGCTATTGATTATCAATGTTTCATGTTTAGTTGGATAAATAACTAAGGATGTGAATATCTCCTCTTTTGATGTAGTATGTTAGAATATGGATAAAATCTATATCTATTCCATAGAATTGAATAAAAACTTATTTGTGTTATTTTAGAAAACTGATGGAGGTAGATTCAGGAACACAGTCAAACTTTAATTTCAGTAACTTCTCCTGTTTGAATCATTATACAAGTTGAATTCATTGTGAAACTAGTCCTAAATGAGTCTTTTTTAGATTCAGATTCTAATATGTTGAAATAGTGAATTAAAAAAAAGACCCAACAAGCAAAGTTGTAACTAAGGCCCAGATTTTTGCACCTGGGTCAGTTGTGCAGAGACGGGTGAACTCTTGGCTTTGCGAACCCAACCTTTAAAAATGGCTAAAAACAAAAAACTACTGCGGATGCTGGAAATCCAAAACAAGAACAGAATTACCTGGAAAAACTCAGCAGATCTAGCAGCATCGGCGGAGAAGAAAAGAAGGGTCATGTTGAAGGGTCATGAGGACTCGAAACGTCAACTCTTTTCTTCTCTGCCGATGCTGCCAGACCTGTTGAGTTTTTCCAGGTAATTCTGTTTTTGTTTTAAAAATGGCTGCCTGGATGTCAGACTTTCAGTCCAGGGAGGGCAGGCTGGATTAGAAATTGGGGTGGGCAACCTAGGAAGAACTGAGGAGGATGCCGGGTGCAGAGGTGGGCTTGGTGAAAGACCTGACTCAGGGCTTTGGCACTGTGTCCAAAGTTTAAAAATAAAGATTAAAATGTGAAACATCTCTCTAGCCCTCACCCCTCAGCCTCTCACTCCCTCTACACACTCCCATTCCCCATCCATGCCACTTCATGTCCCCCACCCCCATAACCTCTCATACCCTCCATGGCAACCTATGCCGCTCCACCCATGGCTTTATAGCCCCTATGCCAACTAAGTGCCACCCAATGCCCACCAGCCTTTGCCCTAACACCTACTATACCAACTCATCTAAGGTCCATAATGGGCAGACCTCAGAACCCATGCAGAGATGAGATAAAATAATGTTCTATAAAATAAAGTTCTAAGTGTCTATTGCAAACTTAACTATATTGAAGAAAGCACTGATTCATAAAAAAAGCCATTTATCACAATTACATTCCTTCAACTAAATAAATCCTTATAACAACAAACATTTAATCCAATCCCTTATACCAACAAGTATTGGAATTCATAGCCCCACATCAAGGAATCTGTAACCATTTGTAGTCATCAATCAAATTGTGAAATGGCAGGCATCCTACTGTGATAATGGATGGTTGTGAAATAAGTTATGCAACACTAATTCAGTAATGGAAACCCTCAGGCTTATGCCAAAAGACAGAGTGAAATGGCAAGCAATTATTCTTTTCAACACTCCAGACAACTTAAGAAAAGATTTGAAGGACTTTTAAATGCAATGACAGCTTGACCGCTCTCTTTGACAGGCCTCTTTAGTTGGTCCCTTTGACAAGTTCTTTTGACAGGTGCTTCTGACAGTTTTGACAGTTGATTTTGACAGGTCTGTGGACAGTTTCAATGAGCTTGACAGTAATGTGTTTATGCACTTTTTAGTGCACATTTATGCCTAATTTTAACAATTCCAAAGGCACTTGACCTCCACCAAAGGGCACCTTACCCCCTCAAAGGTGTCCCAGGACTAGGCCCAAAGGGGTGCCTTACCTCACCAAAGGGGTACCCTAGCTATCCAAACGAATCCACAAAGTTCATAAAAGAAGTTGGAGCAAATGCTTTTCATTACTGTGAATAAGAGGCAATAATTATCAGTACCAATTATTGTACTGGAAATTTGTAGTTCATTACACAATGGCAAACAAGTTTCCTGAAATTATATACTATTGGATGACTATTGAAATATTATTTTCAGGATTCATTTAGGCTCTGCTATTGTAGGGGTACAGTGAGGGGCAATTTGTGTAATGAATAGATTTTATGGGAAAAATTGGTAGTAATGTCAGGAATGCTTTTATGAATCTCTGTCCAATATTAGCATAAATGTAACTAACTTACATGGTGTCTCTCTAATTCTTTACCACACTATAAATCCTCCTTTAGCTTTTCACGAAAGTGTCTCAAATTTTAATGTAACAATCAGAGATAAAGCAGAATGTTTACAGCTGTGTTTATGATAGTTATCAACATATTTAACTACTTTCTTTCCAAATGTTTTAAATATTTAACCTTTACTCAGGTAAGGGGAACACTTTTTGTTTCTGGATTAATGTATATTTTTTTATTTTTCCCTGCCTTGTTTTAAAGATTATTTGTTCAAAATTCGTACATGGAGCAATGATATATGACCTCTGTCAGAAAAATTTTGGGTCCCTTCATCTGCTAAATACATCAGGATTGAAATGAGCTATTTTGAGCACAAACTGTGATTGGGATTTAATAATAACACTATTTACAAGGATAAGGATCTTTAAGGTGTTCCTGACAAGAAAAACTTCACCAAAGTCTTCCACTGAGAGTGGAAGAAATTGCTCTCTGTTCCTAACAAGTACAAATCCTACTTTAATTCGCAAGAGTCTGCTTATCTGACTGTTAAAATTCCAGATTTGAGTCAATCTAGTCAAGAATGGCAGCCAATGACAAAATATTCCATCCAAGAGGATATTTATTTTATTTATGCATGTGTATGAAAATGAAAAAACACTGTCAACTACTGTCACAACCAACAAAATATACATTTTCTTTACCTGCTGAATATGCAGACATGCCAACCCCACTGCCTCATAAATGAAGAGACAAAGGCCACTGGATGTGGTGCTATGGAAGCCAATCAATCTTTGGGGGCGGTACAGTTTGCTGGCAGCCACATCTGGCACATACAGTGCATCACCTTCAGGAGGATGTCTCCTGCATGCACTGGAAGCAGCTGAACTGGTGCTAGCCTGATGTTACATAGCCCTACTGGCTGATGTGATGCCCATTGCCCAAATTTGGACTGCACAGGTCTATTGTATGAATCTGTATGTCACTCAAAAAGGACCATGTGTTAAGCTGCAAAAAGGGGTCCAGCACTAGTATTACTTAAAAGAACTTCTGCTCTTGAAAAGTGTCTGGAAGTACATTGCAGTGTTGTTGGAGGTGTTGTGGAGTTCCTGGATTTGGCACTGAGTATTGCTGCATTCTCACAGGAGGGCAGATGATTAGATGACCTGTCTACCCAAACACTGCAACACGTACAGGCACTGCATTTGCAATGCCTCTGGATTCCCAGCCCAACAGGGAGAGGAGGCAAAGGCTATGGAGAAAGCAAGCTCTGTGCGACGCTCTCTGCCAACTTGGAGCCAGACTCCTCCATTCTCCTTGACAGTAAGAGGAGGATGTCTGGCTGACAAGCCAATCCATCCATCATCTTGATGTGCATTCCCGCCAGAATTCTTCTATATGCTGTAACCTGTATGAAGGCCGTGATCTGAGTCCTCTTCAGCAAAACTTGTCTCTGGCAAGCTGAAAAATCCTTTACTCCTGGCTTGGCTGCAGCTCACTCATGCCCAGTGACTTAGGATGTGCTGACCCCCAACTCTATACTAGTATCCAAGGTATGTGCAGGGTCAGTATGTAAGCTGGTGGCTATGAGTGTCAGATTAAGTGACTGGGCTATTATATCAGTGGTGTGGTGCTGCTGTAACTCATCATGCTGTGGTTGCTATGGCTGGGCAGGCATGGTGTCTGAAAGCAAAAAATCAGAACGGGAAAGCCGGGATGAGGGAAGTGGGGTGGAGTGGAAAAGAAGAGGAAAATGGTCATATCATCAGCTTGTTCATCATGGTAGAAAGCAGGGTGAGGGTGAGCTGGGAGCTGAGAAGGGGCATGGAAGGCAGGAAGAAGCATCATGCTCCATGTGCTTGGTGATGTCAGATGATATGCACTCCATTGGAGATGGCCCCATGATGTGGAAAGTCATCTCCTACATGGGGATCAGGAGGTGCAGGCATCCTTGACTCCCACCAGCTTGACTCATCCCTTCTATTGTGTTCCATCTTGTCTTGCAAGAAAGAGGGCAGAATGTCAGTCGTTGTGTTGCTCTATGTTTTGATGATGTGCCTGCAATAGCTGAATAACTGAAGGAATGTGGACGCAGCAACAGGTGGATGGGTGAGGCTAGCAGCATTGGAGGGTGTATGAGGGTGAGGTGTAGTATTTGTATGTTAAGTGTGAGTCCAGAGTGCTGTGAAGTACTGATGGATGAGTGATGGGGATACAATGCATTGAGCAGCATGATAGGTTGAAGGTGTGATGGGTTGGAGATGTCACATGGAGATGCTTTAATTGACCTTGACCACTTGCTTGCAGTCATTAAACTTCTTGAAACACTGTTGTCATGTCCTTAGGGCCAGACGCCAGGAGGGTTTTAGATTCCTGGGACATTGGGACTGGTTGGGTGGGTTGCATCTCAAGAGAGCTAGGACCAATGGCCTCCTGGGGCAGTTTGTTAATGCTGTTGGGTAGAATTTAACCTAACTTGGCAGGGGTATGGAAACCAGGGTGTAACATTAGGAAGGAGAAACAAGGTGTGCAAAGGATTGGGAGAGACAGATAGCATTAGAGTAAGAAATAGTAATAGAGTAGATGGAATCAGACTCAGGGAGAATGGAATAAAGTCTAAACTAGGTTTACAGTGCATGTATGTGAAAGCACGAAACATGATAAATAAGTTTGGTGAGCTACATGTGCACCACATGAGAATATGATGTTTTGCTGATAATGGTAACCAGGCTCAAAATAAGGCAGGACAGGGTATTAAATAATCCTGAATATAAGTGTTCAGCAAAGATAGGGAAGGAAAGAAAAGCAGAGTGGTGGCAGCATTAATTAAGGAGAGAGGATGTCCTGGAAAAGTCAGTGACAGGATCTATTTTGTTGGTGTTGATGTATCGTTACATTGCTGGATGTATTCTATAGGTTCCCAACTAGTGGGAAAGATATAGAGGAGCAAATATGCAGAGAAATTATAATGAAGGACAAAACCTATAGGATATTGATAGTGGGGTATTTTAATTATTCTAATATAAACAGGGGCAGTAGTAGTGTAAAGGGCAGAGGGGGGCATGAATTTCTAAAGTGTGTTCAGGAGAATTTTCTAGATCAGTCTGTTTCAAACTCAGTGAGGAAGGAGGCATTGCTGGATCTGATTCTGGGGAAGGAGATGGGTCAGTAGGGGAAGATACAGTATCATAATGGTTAGGTTAGCTACGGAAAAGGACAAGGAGAAATCTAGAGTAAAAATATTTAAATGGAGGAGAGCCAATTTCTGTAGGATGACAACAGACCTGTCCCAGGTAAATTGGAATCAGAGGTTGGCAGGCAAAATTGTAATTTAACAATGGGCTGCCTTTAAAGAGCAGATAGATCAGGTACAGGCAAGACACATCCCCAGTAAGGGAAAGGTAGGGCAGCCAAAGCCAGAACTCCCTGGATGATGAAAGAGATAGAGAGTAAGATGAAGCCAAAAATATGCATATGACAGATGTCAGTGCATAATACAAGTGGGAACCAGGCTGAATATAGAAAGTTCAGAGTGGAAGCAAAAAAGGAAATAAGAGAGGCAAAGAGAGAGTATGAGAAGAGACTGGTATTTAACCTAAAGGGCATGCAAAGGTTTTCTATAGGCTTATAAATAGTAAAAGGTTAGTAGGAAGATGAGTGTGGGCTGATTAGGGACCAAAAGGGTGATTTATGCATGGATAGAGCACATGGCTGAGTACTAAATTAGTACATTGTATCTATCAAAGAAGAAGGTTTTGCCAAAGTCATAATGGAAATAGAGATACTGGAAGGGCTAAAAATTGATAAAGAGGAGGTATTATAAATGCTGTCTGTACTTAAGGTTGATAAGTCACCAGATTCAGATGGGATGTATCTGAGGGTGCTCAAGGAGCTAAGGGTGGAAATTGCACATGTACTGGCCATAATCTTCCAATTCTCCTTAGATGTGATGTTATGATCTCAGTAGAGAAAAGTAAATGTTTTTTTTAAAAAAAGAAGAAATATGAAATCCCAGTTATTTACGAAAAGAAACGAAGCCACAAGATTCCATGGTTTAAAATGGAAGAATTTTTACTATACAAAGGACAAACGAAGCAAACACTAAATATTATCTTAGATAACCTCCTATATTCTAACATCCAGAATCAACATAAGTTAAACATGAATTAACTTGCAAATTGTGGTCAATTATAAACTATAAATTACACATTAAGTGGCAGGTACAACTAAGATAGATCTTATGAATTGGCTCAGCAATCCAATCAGATTTTGGTGATCACACTCAAGTCACAAGTCTCTCAAAACTCTGTCTTCCTCATGAAGAATTTCAACTCCTCTTCTTCTAGGAGCTACTCTGATCCCCTGCCGACAGAAGCACATAGCCAACCTGAGTTCCATGGGCATGGTCTTCACCACATGGCACACGTTTGCAGAACTTGCTCAACTCATTATGGATGGGGTAGATCCATCAAAGTTATCTTCAAATAACAGAAACAACTGCAGCTTCTGCAAGCTTCAGGATCTGGAATCTAACCTTTCTTTAGCTTACACCACTGGACTCACCACTGCTACTAACCTGTTTGGATTGACCTGTGTCCTTTTATATCTTTCAACCAGGTTCAGTTTGCCCAGAAGTTCTAGTTTCCAAATCTCGGTTTGGTTTTGTTTTCTTAGAAACTGGGAGGCTCAGTTTCCTTTTCTGTTCAACCTCAAAAAATACAAACTTTAAAAACACAGATCCCCTCACAATGGGGTGATGTTCGAGGGCTGGAGAATTGAAAATGTTTCACCCTTGTTCAAAAAGTACTAGTCAGTTTCATATTGGTGGCAGAAAGCTTTTAGAAATGATAATTCAGGACAACATTTGCAGTCCCCAAGTGTGGATTAATGAAGGGAAAGCCTGCCAGGATTTGTCAAAGGCAAATCATATTTAACTAAATTGATTGAGTTTTTTGATGAGGTAACAAAGAGGGTTGATGATGGGAATGCAATTGATTAGCAGTACTTGGACTTCCTTAAATCATTTGATCAAATGCCAGATAATAGGCTTGCCAGCAAAATTGCAGTCCATGGAATGTAAGGGAAAGTGGCAGCATGGATACGAAGTTGACTGAGTGACAGGAAACAGAGAGTAGAGGTAATGGTTTTTTTTTGGACTGCAGGAGGCCCACGTTGGGTGGGGACTAGGACCACTGATTTTCTTGATATATATTAATGACCTAGACTTGGGTATACAGGACACAAAATCAAAATTTGCAGATTTCGCAAAAATTGGAAGTATTGTGAACTGTGGGGAGGGTAGTGATAGACCTCAAGGGGACATAGACAGATTGTTTAAATTGTGGACATCTGGCAGACAAAATTTGATGCAGTGAAGTGTGAATTGATATATATTGGTAGGAAGAATGAGGAAAGGCAATGTAAAATAAAAGGTACAATTCTAAAGGGGGAGCAGAGAAACTTAGGGATCTATGTGTACCAATCATTGAAGGTGACAGGACAGGTTGAGAAAGTGGTCAAAAAGGCCCATGGGATTCTGGGCTTTATGAATCAAGGTGTAGAGTACAAAAGAAGGAAGTTATGGTTAATCTTTATAAAACTCCAGTTTGATCTCAACAGGAGTATTGAATCCAGTTCTGGGCATTGCTCTTTAGGAAGGATATGAAGGATTTAGAAGGTGCAGAAAAGATTTGTGTTTTTGAACATTTCATCCACAGGCGGGATGAGGTTTCCTGAAGGCTTTATTAAATAAATAAATCATTTTTGCACAATTCATAAACATGTCCCAGCTCATGTGACACTGTCACATGAGGGGACATGTCTAAATAATTTTTAACTTAATTATTTATGAACTTTTTATTATGTACTTAATCTCCCTGAGGCAGCTCTGGGCCCTCTTTTGCGTGCATATGCAGAACAGCGCAGGCCCCGACTCTCTCTTCTCCCCCTGCCTGCTCCCAACTGGCCCGCCCGACATGCAGAAAATTCTCCCCTGGGACAATGCACGTGTAGGCAGTCATTATTATCCAGCTGACTACCTTCAATGATAGGTGGAGATGCAAGTCTAAACAACTGGGATCAGTATTTGCAAGTTAAACAAAAGGCATGCAGCCCTGGTCATTTATAATTTTAATTTTAGTAGCAGGACCTCTCATGTTGCTAAGGGAGATTTGTGTGGCAGGAAGTCAGGAGGTCACAAGTGTGATCTGACCTGAATTACATCACTTCCTATCCTAACTTATATTACATCATTTCTGGTTTCAGGTGGGCTATTAGGGAGTTTGTTGACATCTGCCTTCAATACTTTCTCCTCTTTGTTTGTGTTTGATAGCTTTTGAATCTTTAATATTCTGTCAAGGAACACAGTTTAAACTTTAATCAAGAGAGGAAGAGTCAAGCTGCTTTAGTAGTAGAATTATAGTTTGAACCTTGGATCTGCTGGACTCTTAACACCAAGCTGAAGAAACGAATGATTATAAACATGTCACCAACAAGGATAATAAACTGGCAAGGATATTTCACAGGTGGTTACTGATTCATATCAGCATTTCATTTATATTGGCATAAAATCTTATGTATTAAGAACAGCGTAATATAGAGTGTGACATATATCTGCCTCTCTACCTCACTTTCTTCCATTAAGATACTCCTTAAAACCCAACCTCTTTCCCTAAGGTTTTGGTCATCTGATGTGGCTAGATATCATACTTTGTAGTATAACGCTCCTGTGGAGCACCTTGAGATGTTTCATTATGTTAAAGGTGTTATATAAATATAAGTTGTTGTTGTAATTGTTAAAAAAAGAGAGAATTGCCAAAGTACAGTGAGAAATGAACGTAATGTCAATTTGGATTTTATAGAAATGCATACGACATAAGTGAAATAAGGCCTGTTAACTATTCAGGATTGTGTGTTTTTCATTAAATTAAATTGATTGTAAGTTTAATTTCACTGACAAAATTTCAGTAGGAGTAAAGGAATTAATTTAATATTTTCAGTCAGCTAGCAAAATAAAAGATTCAATCTAGAGTACATTTTAGGAGTCACATTTAACAGTACAATAATGAAGAACTATTAAAGTATTATATATTTTTAAAAAAATTCGTGATGGAGCCATAACACGTGTACTTGTATGTCGGTGTGTGCTACAGAGGGGGCCGTTTGTAGAGCCTCAAATTTATACGATCAAAAGAAAAAAATGTCTCTTAATAACTGGGTGCAGTTCCATTATTTGGAATGAATAATAACCTTTTTTCAAACAAATTTAAATGGAGTATATTGGTAACAAAATAACGATGCATATAGCTTATTTTATTTTTTCCTGTTTTGTTTGAAAGACTAAACAAAGCTTAATGTGTGAAAGAAAACAGGATACAGAAAATTCTGACTTAAACTGATTAACCAGATCGTTAACCTTCAGCTACAACTGCTGAATTTGACAGAATAAGCACGAAATACTTAGCAAAAATGAATTGAGGTTCCAAAATGCATTTAATCTTTTTCACTCAGGAAGTTATTCTTGTGTGTATGTTTCCACAAATAATGTTATCAGAAAAACTCAAGGGTTTTAACAATGCAGTCTAATTTGACTTGTTTCCTTTCTGCAATACCGAAGACTGAAAAAACAAAGATGAAAATGTTAAGGGAACTCCCTCAGTTGGAACCAACATGGTGCTGAGAGAGATTCCTCATGTGATGTGCAACAGTGTTATTGTGCCTTCTTTACCAGGATTAACATTGTTACTGGAAGGAAAGAATCATTTTGTAAAGCAACTTTTAGTTTTCGTTGCTGCTTCACGTAGGAGAAGTTGCCGGGTGTCTAGACTCAAGTTAATTAGAAACCACTTGTTTATTAATTAGTTATCATGTTTAGTAATATAAATCTAAGCACTGTATTGAATTAAAGATAAATTTGGGAGACATTGAAAAATGCACATTTGGTGGGCCTGTATTAATCATTTACATTATTTTTTAATCATCTAATATGCATAAAGTACAATTACTGCTCCTGCCAGGGAAAATTTCTGCATTTATATTATGTTCCCTTGTAAAATTATTGTGCAATTTTTCTTTTGAGTACAAGACCACTCACAAATTAATCTGATTAATGAACTCTGGTCCTGTCAGAAGGATCAAGAGTAAGTTTCTAATCAGTTCCTATTGCAGACAACAGCAGTGACAATGGCAGTGCTGTGGTATTATATCGGCAATTATTGACCCCCCTTTGAAAGGGGATATGTCCTGATTTAACATGAATAAAAATGGGAAATGTCCACTTAACGTCACTTCCTCTTTAATACTGGTCCTTGTTTATCCCCTATGTAGAATCCCAGGAAAATTGGAACCTGCTATGATAAAATCCTTCTGGTGAGCTGGGGCTGATCTTGTCCAGAGCTACCTCTATGGGTTTTGACACAGTGGAGTTTTGCTCTATGTTGTTTTCAACAGTTGCACCATAAGTCCTCCATCACCTTATCTTCCTCCTCATCAGTTTACGTGTCTATGGGAACTATTTAGAATATGTAACAACAAATAAAGAGCTGCTTCAAGCTGAACTCATTCAAGGGACGGAATTCTCCCATGCCCCTGATGGTGGGATCAAGGGCAGGTTGCGGGGGGGGGTAGAATTCGGTGGGAGGTCTAAAAATTGGTTTCACCCACGTGTGAAATGACAGCGGGATCTTCCAATACTGCCTGCCATGGTGGATCGCAATTCCCACTGGAGGTCGGTGTGAGATCGATTTGCATCCCACTAATGGATGCAAATGAAGGGCCAACTGGAATCTCCACCCCCCCCCCCCCCCCCCCCCCCCCACCCCCCACCCCCAACACACACCCGATTCTCCGCGACGCCAGTGGGAAAACACGCCTGTCCAGAACAATGTGGCGTGCAAAAGTTGGGACCTACCTTAAGGACCTGGGTGAGCTTGTAGGACATCTGATGAGAAGAAGATGGAGGCTTCCATCTACCAGACCCTGGAGTACCACGTGCAGCACAGGGTGGGTGGAGCCTCATTGATGTGGCTCCTCCGCAAAGCAGCTTTTGGAAGGTGGGAGTCCTCCACACACCAACTTCTCTCAAACTTAGGACCTCTTCCAGGGACTTCTCTCAGCTTCAGACATTCTTCGATGGACTTTGACCGGGGGTACAGACATTCTTCCAGTGACGTGAGAGTTCAGATCCTTGAGCTGTGATGGATGGAAGGCAGCAGGAGGTTCTGATGGATGGTGAAGAAAGGTTTGAAGGGGGGGGTGTAAGGAAGGCTAGGAGGACTGCAGATGTAGTTAGGGTGTGGGGGCCTAAAGGGGGGAGTTTGGGGGTACAGGAAGGGGTTTCACAGGGGTGTAGCAATGCAGTACAGAGAATGGAGGGGGAATTCGGGAAAGGCCCATGGTGGTAGCTGGGTGGGGTGGTGAATGTCCAGGTTTGTGAAGTGCGGTGGGCGGATGTCCAGGTGAATGTGCTCACAGGGAGGAGTTGGTGGAGTCAATTGTTGACTCCTGGGGAGTGAACTCGGGATGGTAAGGTTAAGGCTTCGGGGGTAGATGAAGCCGGTAGGGTGAGAGGATGAGAGTTCAACGATGTCAGTTGATGGGTGGTGAGGGTCGTTGGTGGGCAGAGGTAGACACAGACTCGGGGCGGTGGGGGGAAGGGTGGGGTCGACAGGAGTAGGTTGGGCAGGTCAATGTATACAGGGGTGGGATTTTCAGGTAGGAAGGGAACATGCATGTTCATCTGGACATCCTCTCAAAGAAAAAGGGTTCAGATTGGATGGTTACAGTGGGGAGGTCGAAGGTAATGCTGGGGTGGGGGTAGGGTCAATGGTGATGGAAGAAAGGGTGTGGGTGACTCGGGGAGGGGAAATGGTGGGGGAGTGCAGACAACAAACATGCTGGTCAATTCGAAAATGAGCAGAGGCTCCTATTGGACGGATACTGGTGCTGCATGGGTGTCGGATCAGTGCGTGAATGGAGATGCAGATCATCTCAGCTGGACAACTGAAAGGGAATCCCAGCAGGCAGTATAGACTATGCCAGGGACCAGTGATATGAGTTTGACTGATGAAGACTCTCTGTGCATGGGAGGGTGCTTGCACATGGCTTGAAAGGCCCTGCCACATACCCTGCAGACTCACTCAGGGGGTCGGCTGCGTGCAGGAGAGGCTTTTGGGGTTGGGAGGGTGTGCTTGCTAAGCATTAAGAACAACGCTGAAAAACAACAGTACACGTTATGCAATAGGGCATAACTGCGCCGCAAGTTGTCCAGTAGGGTTGTGGGCCAGCTCCCTCCAGGGCGCTGAGCCTACCCACGCGCCAGGAGACAGGCATCTGATTTGCGGAGGTTGCTGGTGCCCTCTGCACCTAAGCCCCATTTTCCCATCCCCAACCACCTCCCGGCACCCCCAGCCTTCCAATCACTGTTCTCTGTATGTTGAAGGGCGCAGGAGGCACAGTGATCACTCCAACCAGCTGGATGCACTGCATTGTGACTATGAGGCTCGACTATGCTATTGCCACTGAGGCCCATGTACCCTGACATATTGGTCTCATTGTGTCTTATGCGGCCAGCCGAGGAGTTATTTACCCTGGCGGAGCGAATGAGCTCATTCATCCTCTTGTGGCATTGTGTTGCTGACCTCTTCTGCACAGCCTGGGCACTGAGAGTATCGGCCACCTGCACCCATGTAGAGTAAAGTATATTCCTCCGGATCTGGACCTGGTCCAGGGGGACACACAGGGAAGAGTCACTAAACTTCGGCCCTGGGCCTTCACCTCCCCTTCCAGACATCTCTATCATTCATATTGACAGTGAGGGTGTCTGGGCGCTTTTTAATTATGGCACCTGGATATGATGGCCGGGCATGCTCTATCGCCCCCACCCCGCCATGGAAGACGTCGCGAACACCCAGCTGCATAATTAATGACGCCGAGGCTGGAAATTCCAGCGGGATTTCCCTTCGGCTTCCGCAGCGAGAAACACTCCACGTCCCTGTCCCCACCATGGGGCTTAGTCCCGGACGGGAGAATTCCGCCCAGGGTCTTTTCCCACGCATTGATTTTTCTCCTCATCTGTACTGTCTGTGTTCAATTCTCTTATTGTTGATTATAGTTGCTGGTGACCAGCGAGTTTGGAATTTCACTTTCAATGTTACCTCAGGAAAAGTTAAAATATTTGAGAGCCAATTTTCACCCACCCTTCTCAACCTGGCATAAGTCAGGAAGAGCACTTCTTGCATGCACGTGACATGACTTTGACTGGCACCAGATAGTTTGTAAGGTTCAGCCTGTGTTAAGTGAGCACTGGGTGAGACGAGTAGTTTGTAATAAGCATCTGTCTCAAACCGGGGCAGGGGGTTGTGTGCTGCAGGCCTGCAGCTACATTTTGTACAGGTAGAATCTTCCCCTGCCGATTGAACTCCTGCTGTCCCAAACGGTTTAGTTCCATGGAACCCCTACTCCCACTCATCTACTGGTAAGAAATTGGCTTACTCATTCCAGATCTTTATTGTGAAGAAACAGCCCACCAACTTCTACCACCCGATTTGCAATATGAGTCCTTCTTTTGAGGCAGCTATTGAGTGAAGTCTCTAGATATGGTAGGTGCTGTGACTGTACTCCTGTGTTATTTACATACCACTTAAATACTCCTGCCTGTTTGAGTTGAAAACTTCCTGCCCCCCATCCAATAGGTAAAACATGCCAAGGTCAAATGGGGAGAAGACCCCATAACACAAGCCTCTGCTGTTGTTTCCTCTGGCTCATTCTCCAGGCAATGGTGCACTCATGAGTTTTAGTTAGAGGAAACCTGGCTTCCCTTCACCTTTTACCTGTTTTTTGATGGCTTTCTCTGCAGTTCACCAATATTCCATCAATACACAGGGGTTCAGGATGGAGCTAGACTTACAAGCACCAGGTACACGGGAACACTCTATGAATGGACAGTCTTCTACCAATCATTAAAACAAACTGCAAGTTGTAGGCATCAACTCTTGTTAGGAACTGTAGCTTACAACGTTGTAAGTTTAATTAGCCGAGACTAACAGTTCTGGGAATCCCCATGAACTCCAGCTGGTGGTTTCATTTGGCATCCAACTTGCAAACATGACTACAGCTATTTCAAACACAAAATATTACTGTGTGAATAAGTTTAATCATCATGTTGTAAATGTTCTAATTCTTATGCCTAAGTTAGAAACCTTATTTCCCATAAAAGTCCTCAGCTAGAAAAACCAAGATGATAACTGAAAAAAAAAATTGAAAGTATTGTCAGTGAATTTTTTTGCTGATGGAT
Organism: Cetorhinus maximus; assembly: GCF_964194155.1. NCBI lineage: Eukaryota > Metazoa > Chordata > Chondrichthyes > Lamniformes > Cetorhinidae > Cetorhinus > Cetorhinus maximus. The sequence continues at coordinate 77,383,465 of NC_135898.1, forward strand.
GTTTTATGACTGCTAGTTTTGGCTGGTTTCTCATTCTGGTTGGCAGCTTTCATACATCCTTTAGCAGTATTTCATTGGAAATTTATACCAGCTTTGCCAGTCTATTAAGGTGCAGCCTGTCTATTAAGGTGCATGTTGTTTCTGTGTTTATGAATACAAAATTTTCATTCAATCAAGCAATGTAATATAAGTGCGTGTATGATTTAGAAATCTGCATGTAGACACAATGTGATTCCAAACTCCAAATGTAACGATTGAAACACACAGGTGAAATGCAGGTGTATTTTATACTTGAGAGTGTGGAAAAAAGATATTCAAAGGAGAATTTGAGATAATGAAATGGACGGTGGTTAGCTAGAATTAGATTATTAGCTTAAGAAGTGATGACAAGGGTAGTTTACAAAATTGACAAGCTTCAAGCAACCCTATCTACTCAAAAGAAATTTCCCCCTATAGAATAATGAATATATGGCCTGGATTTCTGTTAAAATTCGAAGGGTTGCAGGGGTAAGTATAGAAATGGCAGATTAAATGCTCTATGGAATACTGTAGTTCCAGTCATTTTGGTTGGGAGAGGGGCGGTGGGTGGGGGGGGGGGGGGGGGGGGTGCAATAGAAATTGGTTTTTGGATTCTGACTAATCAGGAGTGAATAAAGTGGATCCTTATATTGATCATGAGTTTTTGCCTGGCCATCTTTCGATCTTAGAGAAAAATCCAAGAGCTTCCTCTTCTTGGAAGCTGGGCACTTCACTATGCATCTCTCTCCAGAAATTAAATGAATTTGAGACAGCCCATGACAAAGCAAGTTATAAACAGTCAGTGGCAGGAGCAGGCTTGATAGACTGAATTGCCTCTCATTCTAAACCTCCTTAAATTCTAATCTGAATCCACTGTGTCCAGTGAGCTGGTGAGGGCCCGATAGTTGCTTGGCTGTACCACCACCACCACTACTTTGGTTCATGCCCTTTGCCTCATATAAACGTCGGTCTCTTGGGAATGGGATGTGGAATTCAAATTTGAAGGCATTATCCTCCTACGTCCCATTTCTCATCGTCCATTACTGCCTTGAGTTTTCCTGCTACAGTATTGTTCTGCATCCTGTGTTCTTTACCATTTCCGTGGGTTTTTATAGTCGATTCAACGACACAAACCAGTCCAGGTGTCATTTGCAAAAACTGTATTAGTGATGAGATAGGCCAGCTGTAAGCTGAACTGTAGCGGCCTTCTCTGAAAGGGAATGTTAGTAAAATGTTATTGACAAAGCTAAAGTGCAACACATTTGGGATTGGAATTCAGAAGTGCCGGCATTTGTTTCAAATTGGCTTAAAAAAAACTCCTAATGGGAACTAACACACCAAAAGTTATCTTTAATGACCAACTTTAGAACTTGTTGGAGGAAGCAGGCAGTCTGCCTACACAGATTTAAATCTGGACAATGAATACATTGGTAGGATTGATGTTAGGCAGTCATTATACACAAGTGGTCTCTCCAGACAGTTGGTCTACAAAACATGTTTAACTTTATACAACGTGCCCTCAGTGTTGTTAATTGTAAATGGAAAATTCTAATCTTTCAGTCCTTTAGATGTTATGGAGAAATACCACAGTTTTCACAAAGTGTTCACATATTTCTGTTTTCAAATATGCAGTTTAATCCTATTACTATTCTCGTTGAACAAAAATGTGAACAATTGTATCTGTTACAAAGATATTCAAAGTCACTTCCACAACTTACCCTGTCCAATGTGTGGTTTGTACAAATGCTGGCAAAGGCCTTTGTTCTAAAGTGCTGTAAATTGTTCAGGCCTCTTTTCTCAAACATAATAAAAAGGTTTATATGTTTTAACAATAAATGTGAAAACTGTATCAAAATCTTCACTTTTAACTTAGTTTTGTTCCAATACAACATGGAGCAGTTTTTAATTTTCACATACTTGTATTTAATTTTGTTGTACTTCCATATTCTATAAGTAGAACATCTTTTTAGAAGGAGGTGGTTCAAAATTTAAAGAAATTGATTATTGATACTTTGTTTCCAGGTTAAGTCAACATTATTGAATAGAATAATTAGGATTCTAAACTTAGAAGAGGACCTTGTGTTAGTAACAGGCTTGTTTCAACCTTGGTTAAATTATAATTCTTTAATAATGAAAAGAAAACTTGTATCATACAATCCAGATGAATAATTTTTAAGATAAATCTCTGAATATTGTTCTTAAAATGTGCTACTTATAATTAAGTGAAATATTTCATTAAAAACTTATACTAAATGCAAGGTTTCCGACTTTACTTAAAATAATTTTGTAATCCTAATCTACATCAAAACAGCCTTTTACCGGTATCTTGAAATTAATATGAGTGCAAGATTTGACTGTATGACAAAGCAATTGCAACTTTGCCAAGATAGATCCAATTCTTATCATATCAAGAGATCTAGGTTGAGAAATTGAACAGGGCTGAGAAACAGGCTTGGTCATCACAAAGTGTAATTAACTTGTGGCTGTTGCTTCCAATGCAGGCAGTGCAAGAACTGCGAGCTGCTTGCTGATTTGCAAGATTGCTGCATGCAACCAACACTAAACATGCTGCTGCGCAGCTGTAAACCTCAGCAGGGGGCACATGTTTGTGTGACGCTAGCACCACTTAAAGCGAGCCCACACTACTTAAAGGCAGCCTACACCTCTTAAAAGGGAGGTGCATCCTGGCTTGAGAAGGTGATGGAACCAGTTGCAGAAGAGAGTGCGAGTAAGAAGAATACTGAATTAAGTTGCAACAGGGTAGAGCATGTGCTCCAAGCTTCTCTGATGTTGTGCTGGGTGAGGAGGTGGACAGGAGGAGAGAGATTCTCTATCCGTGGATGGCCAGGAGGACCTCCGGACTTTGTGTGATGACAGTTGGAGCATTTAGCTGTGGTGGTCAATGCCAGGAGTCTGGCCCTGAGGACCTGGATGCAGTGCTGCAGCAAGTTCAATGACCTTACATGAGTTGTCATGGTCAGAGAATTCATCTTCAAATGATATATCGCACCAGAAGCACCATTAGCATCACATACTGCTCAATGCATCACTCTCCCATGAATAAACTATCAATCAGATCTGACATTCATAGCTTCACCTCACCCACTGTTGCAAGCCTCACACCCACATCTCACAGCTTGATATTCTTGCTAGCTATTCATGACAGGCGCATCATTCAAAGACATTGCACTGCACTCATTGGCGCCCTTTGCTCTCTCTCTTGCAGGACAAGGTGGCATATAACCAGAGGCACCAGAACTTAACAGGTGGGGGTAGGTACACCTGCATGCCCTTACACCAATGGAGGAGATAATGCCCACCATTATTGGAATGGCCATGAATGAGGCTGTGGCTTGCATTGGGCTGAAACCATTAGAGATGACGGTATGCTCATACCTAATCCTCCTCCTCCTCACCTCCCACTTCTCCTTCTTCCTATAATCGCTTCTGATTCACAAGCAGCACATGGTGTGAGCATGAGCCTCTTGCTTCCCCCCCACTCTGCCCCGCTTTCTTAATCACGTCCCTATATACCCTTGTAACTTTCTCCTTTTGGATACTCAAGAGCTGCACCTGTGCAGGCCATGTTGGAAAAGAAAGAGGTGAAGGAGTAGGAAGACAGTGATGAAGAAGAAAAATTATCACCCACTCTCTCACCAGCAGCCACCAGCTCAGATACTGACCATGCCCTTACTTTAGAAGATAGATTAGATGTGGCATCTGCATGTGGTGAGTCACTGGCCATGAGTGGCCTGAAGCCAGAGCAAGGGACAGGGTACTACAGGTATCAGTTCTCTCGAGGGTGAGGTAGCACATGAGTCTTGCTGCAGAGGACTCAGATGAGGACTTTGATGACTGGGCTACAGAAGAAGGCTGATGGGTGTGCACAATGAAATACTTGGTGCATTGGTGGTCCTGCCAGAAAGCTGTCCGGTAAATGTCAAGAAACATGGAGGAGTCAGGTGGCAGTTTGGCACATGGCTTTGCACATGCAGAGCTTAGAGTCCATTCTTTGCAGCATGGAAGTGGTGCTCAGCTGCATAAGAACACTTCCAGACCCATCCATGATGCAGTGTCTAATGGCCGATGTCTCAGCTACCATTGCAGCCTAAGCAGAAGCCACACAACATCTAGCTGGTGTAGTGGAAGCTCAGACTGAAGACAAGTGGGCTCAGCTTTCTGCCATGCAAGCTCAGATTGCTGCCATTATAGCTACAGATGCCAGTGTTCAAAGCAGCTCACAGGGTATCACAGCAGTTCAGCAATCTGTCCACCAGCGCATTATTAGGATTGCTGAGGCCTACCCCAGCAAAAGGACATTGTTTCCATGGAGCATGAACCTGCTGTCCTCTCTTTGGGTGACATTGAGTCCTCCCACCACTGCCACTCTGCCAGTGCCCTTATATTGTTGCCTGTCAGCCAGTCAACCCAGACTGCTGTCACTGGGGTACTATTGCAAAGGACAGGCAAAGACACATTAGACGGGCACTAAGGGGGTGCACAAGTGTTGTTAATTGATTTATATGCAATATGGCATAGGTTGATTTACAAATTTAGAATGTTTGTTTTGTGTTGGCTTTAATTTTAGCATTATGGCCACGCAGACACTCTGATGGTCAGTGACAGAGGGATGATAAGGTATGGAAGTGTTGTTGAACGGGGAATTGGGGTTATGGTCACTGGTACCACAGTCAGCTGAGTTGACCACAGACAGCTTGGCCAGAAAAGGGGTGTGTTGGTTGCTTTCCTCCCATCGTGGAGGAAAGGGCTGTGCCCTCGTGATGTAGGGATTTATCAGTATGCAGCAGACAACAATGAATCTTGACACACATTCTGCTGAGTACTGCAAGGCTCCTCCAGAGCAGTCCAGTTACAGGAAGGGTTATTTCAGCATGTCAGTAGTCTGCTCCATCACATTTTATGTGCTAGTGTTACTTTCATTATATGCATGCTGCCCATATGTGTGTAGATTGTGCACTGGAATCATGAGCCAAGCAGTCAGTGGATAGCCCTGTTCACCCAGGTTTGTTGTACTGGCACAGGTGATCCAGTGGCTGCTGCAGAATGAATGCATCATGACTGTTGACAGAACACTGGGTGTGACCTGGATGCTGTGGGGCGTATGGGTGCCACCAGCTGAGCGTTGAGGGAGTGAAATTCCTTCCAGTCATGATATATTTCGAGAGTTCAGTGGCTGCAAAACAATGTTTGTGAGTCAATGGCATCCTGCAGCATGAGGAAGCCTGAAATATTTGTGAAGCTGTGTGCTTGCTCTGCCTGCTTCTCTCTGGTATGAGAGAATGAATACAGAGCTTCAGTGACCTCTCTTCTACAACAGCGGATGACCAAACTGGAAGATGTTGCAAAAATCACCTGCTCCAGCCTGGAAGGGTCGAAACGCATAAACGGTCTTGGCCACAGTCACCTACACAGACAATGGCAATGCTGTCCTCACTCTGCTCGGAGGTTGCAGTTGTAGCTGCAGCAGGTGGCAGTTTTCAGTGAACATCTCCTTGATGAAGCAGTGATATCTGTATGCTGTTCCTCATAGAGGTTCATGTCAGAGTATTGCCCCCTAAGCAGCCTGGGTGGCCATGGCCTTCTGCTGAGAGTCTCCTTCCTTTTCCAACAGTTTGTCCTGCTCTGTGTCATCACTGCTTATTCTCCCTGCCATGCTGTTGTCTTTGAAATAAGGACAAAGTCCTTCAGCACATGCACATCACTCCCTGTAGATATTAGCAAATTTAAACAATTCTGGAAACCACTAAAACCCTTCTGCAATTGCAGCAAGAACTTGCAGCAACCAATGAAAAACTAACCTGGAAATCCTTGATGGACCCTGATGCTTCTTCCTGCTGCTGAATTGCATTTTCAGCTGAGTAAAGTTGAGAGAGGCCATTAGCTGGAGCTTTGAGATCCAAAATAGCAGCACTGCAGTAAAATTTGACACACTGATTGATGTTTTGATCCACCTGCTTCCGTTGAATGCTCCTGGCCTGCACCTCCGGCAAAATGGCGTCCCGCATGGCTCAAACCAGAAGCGTGTACATGTGGCAGATGCCATTTGAAGGCAAAACGATTCCTGTGGCTCCAAAAAAACGCATGCTACGGAGTCAAATTTCACAGCCCTAAACTTCACTTGGGCTTGACAGCAGCAGATGCTATCTAATGTTTAATGCACCACATTCCATCAAAGCAGCTCTGGTTTGACATTAGCTCAAAGCCTTGATTTAGTCAAAAATGTACTCAGTATTGGCCAAAAATTTAAAAAGCTTTGATAGATAGAAAGCTCAGATAACTGATGTGAAGCAGTCACATGTGATCCCTTTAAGGACTGTTGGTTAGGTCTCTCATTGCCTGATATAAATAGTAAAAAGTGTATGTGCACACTTTGCATATTTTTACTTCAATATTGCAATCAGGTCCTGCAATACATTTTTAAACAGTCCCTTGTTTGAAACAGGCAGATGTGAAAATTGTACCAGGTGGGCCTTGGACATCCAAGATACAGTTGAGGTTCTCATTTTCTGAATTTTCCTCTGTCAGCCTCCTGTTGGAAAGTTGAATATAGGCTGTCATGTTGCCAGAGAAACAAGGGCAGGATTAACATCATGATTCCATGATGTGCAGGGTTGAGGACCAATGGAAAATCATCATATTTAACTCCAACATTGGACTTAATCAGAATATTTCTCCAGTTGAAAAAAAAGTCATGTACATGATGCCTGCATAAAACAGAGATGTTTCACAATAATTGCTGAAAATCTGTTCCAAGAGTGCAATGCAAGCAGCCAAATCATAGTTTCACACAAGAAATGAAATCATCTCATGGGTAAAAACATGATTCTCCAAAAGATATTGGGTTAGATATCATAAGTGCTTATGGTTCCAAGGGGACCAGTTGCTCCACTTGCTCTTCCATCATCTGTTCCTGTCAACTGATTTTATCTCCTATTGTTTAAGGAAGAAAAGATTTGTGCCACTTTAAACACAGTCCTATCAGAAGGTGATTTTTGAAAACTAATGATACCACTCTCCAAAGAATGGCTAACTTCACACATGAAAGACAAGAGACTAAATTACTGATTTAGGCTTTAAGCTAATGATAGAGGGAGAATCGAAAAGTAGGCTGACAAGTGTTGAGCCTTTAGTATTTAGAGTGTCTGGGAGAGGAGAAAACTGGACTTAAGATAAATGGATTGATCCCTCTGTTAACAAAAAAATAAGACTAAGGCATGTCATATGTACGGGTTCAGTTATTGTTTGTTATTACTGCTAATAGTAATTCCTTGGCTTTGCAGTAGTTAAGAGATGCCCCACTGCTCATTTTCCATGTATTTCACAATATGTGACTTTGCGAATGGATGTGTGTGGAACTGGCCTGCCCCATTTAAGACCAGAAGGCATTGAATGAATCACTTTACAGACCACTGCACATGCCGCATTTTGGTAATCCAGGGAGAAGCAAACAAGATGTGCATCCTCATTCCATGGTTGAGGAGCAAGAAGGAATGTTTATATGCAACTTGTATCCAGGAAGACTCATAAGCATGAATCTTTGATTGACAGGATATTCAAATAAGTCTATTATAAGTCTTTGTTAATATTCCCATCCTACAATACACCATAGAATTGACTTGACAAAAGCATACAATCCATTACAATCATCTGTATCTCATGTACCATGCCCAGTAGCTAATTGTTTGCTCCTTTACTGTGATCTTTAAAAGAATCTCAGGACTACATGAAATAAAATATAACCAGGCTATTTCTTGACCAGTATCCTGTTTAGGTCCCATTCCCGTGTTTCTCTCCCCTGTGCTTTCCTTGATGGTCGTGTATAATGTCTATCACACCAGAATCTACTGCACCTTCCTTAGTAGGAGAAGTGTAATGTCAATTTGCTATACATCAATAAAACCCTCATGAGACGGTTGTGGCCCTATAATTCTTTATGATTGGTCATGAGATAGCCCTGCAACTACCGCAGCAAGTCAGATCCAATCCTACCTGGATGCTCCTTCTGACGTTTCTTGAAACTTTTGGACAGGCTGGTTGGCTTGGATGGATGGGACATTTCATCTGCATCTCCTCTTGTCATTTGTAGTCCATTGGCATTCATTCTGGATGACCTAGGATCTACCTGAGATCAGACCATTAGTGGTCTCTGCCATCAGAACTCTGTCGATCTGTTCTCTTGATTTCATCCAATCCAACACTGAAACTTTCTGTTAATTGGAGCCGCAGGTTTCTGTAGCTATAATTCCAACATTCATGAGAAATGCAGAATCTACTCTGCAGACCTAAGACCTCAAGGGCTCCCCCTAATGTGCCAATGCAATTGGATTTCTCACTGTGGTTATATATATATTCCTGGAGGTTTCATCACATGACTTGCCTCCATGATCTTGCCATTAGTCGGCCAACATAACCATCCTTGTAATGCACTGCCCTCCTAAGCCAATTAGAAAGCAAAAAGACTCATTACCTGATTGGATGTTGCTTAACCGTCAACCAAACAGCCTTTTTTCCCCCCATTTTCAATGTTTTTATATCCGGTGAAGAGAATTTTTTTTTTTGCCAATCTTTTCTAATGTCCGAATGATTTTTCTCCAAGGTTGCACATAGCAGCATCCTGGAGATTGATCTTCCATTCCTGGACACTCCAGGCCAATCCTGGAGGGTTGGAAACCCTAAATGAAGTTGTCATTTACTCCCTGGTAGTTTCTGAATCTCTTGCTGACCCGATGTTGGAGCTGTATTTTTGCAGATTTTCAGAAATACCAAGCAGGCTACTCTACTCCAACTATTTTGAGGGCTGCCTGCTTTTGTTGCTGAATCTTTTCAGATTGGTAGGTTCACCATCAGTGCTTCTTATCTCCTTGAGTAACCTTCTTCTTCAAAATGATAAGCATAAACTCAACATAAGCCATAGGACAAGACTGGGTATCTTAATATGTGTGGCTCAGCAAAACATTATGCAGTGCCTTTAGCCACCAGAGCTGTAGGAGAAAGCCTAGCCTAGTTTAACATTTAGCCAATTAGTTACTAAAAGCAGCGGTAGATGTTAAATTAATTTTGGAGCTCTTCCAGTGGGACATTTAGTAAAATCAACATTGTAACTGAGGCAGACAGACCAGAAGGCTCCAGTTTTGGTTCCTGAGTAATGCTAAGTTAGCTGAACCTCAGACAAGATGGCAATAAAAATGTTATAATTGGTCTCAGAAGCTCTGGACTAGGGAGGGGAAAATCATTCAGATTTTCCACTCTTGATTGCTATCTATTACCAGTTGCTGGAAGGTGTGCTGTGTGGACATTGGGTGAAGACGAGATTGTATTCTCTGTGATGTGAAAGGTGAAATAGCCTGCCAGCAGTTTCATTGGCATGAAGAATGATCTGTGCGGGTGAGATACTGGCGGCTGCTCGATGCTTATGGGATCCGCACCTTCTCCTGAGTCACTGCCTTCAGGAGAGGAAGGTGAAATTTAAAAAGATACACAGATAAATGCAAGGTACCAATTAAACAATTAGAAGAAACTTTAATGTATCAATCAAACCATTAGAAAAACTTCTAATGTACCATTTAATAACCTTCCAGAAAAAAAAGTTTCATTGTAACAATTGTAATTTTTACCTGACATTAAATAAGCCTTCACAATTATCAACAGTTGGAAGATAGACATCTTTTTCGAACCATTAATTCACGTTATACACAAAGAGTTCTTGTTCTATTTCCTTCCCTATTCTTCATTGTGTGCATAGATATTCACTGCTGTATACTCAGCATTATTAGAATCTAACCAAAGATTACAATCACAATGAACAAACAGTTTCAGAGCTCACTGTTAGTTATTAGGTGTAGAGACTGCTGTGATATCACTGCTATAATAATGTTATATCTGGTATAGGAGATCACCACAGTCATTATTTCACCTTGTTGTGTATAATGGGTCTATTATAAGCAGCCTCCACCCACCCTCGAGTTTTGCACTGTGTAACTATTCCCTGTACTTTTATACCTCTTCTGTACTTTATATGGCAGTAACTCTTTCAGAACACACACTAAATGCTGCACCTGGTGTCCTTCAACTTCCTGGAAGATTAAAAATTAAAAAGAACAAGAGTAAACAGCATTTTTCTTTGCTGCTGATTTGAAGGTGGAATTAAAAGGCTACTTGACAAGATAACGTATTCAGATAACAATGTCAGAAGCAGTTTATAGCAAAGATAATGTTACATATCAATTATTTCCACTAGTTGTAGAGGGCAGCAAATGCATAAAAATAACATCCAGTATTGATGGTAAAGCTCATTATTTCCACTAACTTTCTACATGCGCCTCTGTGAAAATTGGGGGGCAAAAACATCAAAATGATGCAAATTTTGAACTGTGTGGGAAGAAAGACAAACATTTTAATGTTTAGCTGCAGCAAACTAAGTTATGCTGTAAATACTTTATAGTTGTTTTCCCAAAAGTACTTAAGACTGTTGTTACAAGTAAAGTGACCCAGGAACAATTTGCTCTGTTTTTGCTTTTAATGTATTTGAAAATGTTTACTTCATATTTTTAGTACAACAGGCAAGTTTAATGCTTTCAGTTTGTTTACCTGCACACTCCCTTTTTTGAGCTAAATATCCTTATCACTGAAAGCCAATGCTCCAGTATTTATTTTCTTACCCTGAGCAATGCACACGTTATAATTTAGTATTGATATTTAAAATACTAAAGGTATACAATATTTTAAGTCTACAAATAAATGCTTGGTTTTAGATTCACTAAGGGCCTATCAAAGCCTTACTGCTGTAGTTAATACTTTTACAAAATATGTCAAAATTGAGTGTGTTGTGAAAAAAGTAACTGTTAATTGCATCACTTTGTACGTTTAAAGTCAATTATCTTCAGCAGAGATACGTGGCTTACTATTTCCTGAAACTACTGTGTTGAAAGAAGCTTTTCAAAGTCCAGGGGCCGAGACATAATTTCACAATATGTGCTAAAATGTCTAATAACTGTATTATAAAGCAATGGTGCTTTCTTATATTTCTATCATGTGTTTTGTTTCTCATGTAACTCGGAACTGGATTTTCGCTACTGAGGCAGGTAGCTCGAGTCGGGAAATTTCCCGACTTGGCAGATCTGCCTTGGTTTAAAGAGTCCTGTTACTCCCAAATTTTTCTCCCAAAAGCAGATTGAAGATGGCCACAGGAGGGTGGGAAAGTGTCAAGGTGGGCTGGTTAGAAGGCCTGTCTTGGTTCTCTGGGACTTGGTTCCAGTCACCTTAGAAGCTGTTAGGCCCTCTTGCGCTTACCCTCCACATTCTGCACATACCCCCTCAAACCACCATGCCTCCTCCTAACCCCACACCCCCTCCATGCCAACCCATGCCCCCTCCATGGCACTTCCATTGCCACTCACCCAGTATCACTATGAGCAGACCTCAGGAAACAAGTGGAGATTTAAAAAAATAAACTTCTAACAACCCAACCTAATAGAGCTCCCAGTCATATACATTTAATATTTAAAAAACTCTTATTCATGAAATCCATTCACAGATTTAAAATCCCCTCAGTTGTTCAATCCATTATAAAAACAGAAACTTCTATCCAGTAATCACATCAAATACAGCTAATCCTTTAGTAGCCTTTTTAAAATGTCAATCAAAATGTGAACTCAATCCCCTGCTGAGATAAGTGCTTTTGTAGCTTTAGCAACTCAGTCAAGCACTCATAACAATCTCAGCTGTAATAACAACCCTTGGGAAATGTTAACAAAGAGCTCTATTGAAACTGCAGGAACAGATACTAGCGGTTTTTTTCTAACTGACACCAGATGGCCTGTCAAAGCATTCCAGCAGACAGTGTTTCCAGCTTCGGCCTGTTTTTTTAATGTTTAAAGAGTTGGAGATTTAAAAATTTAAGTTCATGACAATTAAACAGACCTTATCCAGCCTTCTCATGTTTGCATCTACTCCATAAATTTGTGACTCCCAAATGGTGGGTAAGGACCTTGGAACAGCAAAAATAGGGTCTGCTTGGACTTAGCACTAGTTTCAAATGGCCCTACTGAGTTCAGGTTTCCTGCCTTTGTGTTCGCGCCCTGCCCCCTGCTGGCAAAAATGGTATCGGGCTGAAATTGGGGCAGGACTTCCACATCTGGATCCCACCCGCCATTTTTAAAGGCCTCCTTAGTCCTGACTCTGTGAAAATTCAGCAATAGCTATCAGCTGTGGCTCACTGGTAGCTTCAGTCCAGGCACTGGAGAACAAGATCTAAATTAACCGTACAGTACTCAGGGTGTGCTACACTGTCAGAGATGCTGTCTTTCAGGTGACACATGAAACTGAGGTGGATACAAATCACCAAATGGCATTATTTTGAGGAAAAGTGGGGAAATTCTCCCTAGTGTTCTGGTCAAATATATTCCTCATCCAACATCATTTTGCATAGGTTATCACATTGCTGTCTGTGGGACTTTTGTTATATTCAAATTGGTTCCTGTGTTTCCTACATTACAATAGTGATTTTTTTTTAAAGAGACACTTCATGGGCTGAACAGCATTTTGGACATCCTGAGGTTGTGAAAGCTGTTGTATAAATGGAAGTGAATGTGTTTGCTTCTTCTTTCCCTTTCTAAATTTGGCTGCAGCATCATTGAAAGAATTATCAGTTGCTTATTGGACATTGGGTGGTCCCTCTGAAGGTAGTTGATCAATAAAACCAATTGTATGCTCGAAAGCAAGTTGAAAATTTACCTCATTTATCATTTGGGCTTGTCTAGGTAGAGATGGTCTAAAATTTCTCCTATTAACCTAATGTACAACCTATGTGATTTAGAGTCAGTTTTGGTAAATGTAATGCATGATCAGTTTGGACACAGTGCAACAAAGAGACAATGTTCATCTGGATCTGGTATTTGTTGAAGACCCAGAAAAAGTAAATGAAATTGAAGTTTTAGCAACTCTGGGAAAAATCAATCATAGGATGGAAATGTTGAACGTGCTCTGGAAATCGGAAATGCCTCAAATCATGAGCCAGTTAGATGAAAAATAGAAGAAATTACAGCACAGTAGGAGGCCATTCGGCCCATCATGTCCATGCCAGCCAGAATCCAGCTAATCCCATTTTCCAGCACTTAGTCCATAGCCCTATACATTATGAAACTTCAAGCGCTTATCTAAGTGTTTTTTAAAAATGCACTGAGGGCCTCTGCCTCTCATATATCCTTTCAGTCAGTGACTTCCAGACCCCCACCACCCCTGGGTGAAAAAATGCTCCTCAGCCGCTTTCTAAATTCTTCTGCCAATTACTTTAAATTTATGCTCCCGGTTATTGACCTCTCTACCAATGAGAATAGATCCTTTCTGCCATGCTCAAAGTTACACACCTTAATTAAATCTCCCCTCAGCCTCCTCTGTTCCAAAGAAAACAAGCCCACCCAATCCAATCTTTCCTCATAGCTAAAATTCATAATTCCCGACAACAATGTTGTAAATCTCCCCTGCACCTGCTCTAGTGCGATCGCATACTTCCTGTAATGTGGTGATCAGAATTGTATGCAGCACTCTAGCTGTGGCCTAACTAGTGTTCTATACAGTCCTAGTTTAACCTCCCTGCTCTTATACTCTAAGGTTCGGCCAATAATGGAAAGTATCCTGTTTGTCTTCTTAAATACCTTATCTGCCTATTCTGCTACTTTTAGGAACCTGTAGACATGCACTCCAAGGTCCCTCTATTCCTCTACTCTTCTCAACACCCTACCATTTATTGTGTATTGCCTTGCCTTGTTTGTCCTCTCCAAAGCATTATATATTACTTTAAAGAGGCTAGGTATGATGGAATGAAGAAACAACCAAAGCAAATAGATTAAGGGAAGTTATTCAATAATTATTCAGCTGAAGAGAAGTGGAACACCTTTAAAAGTGGAATTCTGGGCATGCGGGCCAAATCCATTCCCAAAACCAGCACGTTCAGACTAAGCCAATTTATGAATAAATGAATAGTAAGATAAAGAAAGCAAATGGCCAACACAAATCCTGTTTGGAAAAAGGATAAGGGACTCAATTGGATGAATACAAGAAAATCGACTGCATGTGACATAGACCTGTGTCAGAATTTACAAAAATTAATACATGATGATACAAATTTTTCCCATGTGCAGGAGTGAATAAATTGATTCTTGGCACCAAGTTCTTATAAGTTTCCTTCATTGTCAGTAGCACTTGTGCAGAATGTGCAAATAAGACCAACCCTATCAATACGACGCAATTAGACACATCCCGAAAAAAATGTTTCTGTTTTTATTTAGGTTGCATTTAAAAGAAAATACCACAACATAAGATACAATTATTTATTCCTCCCATTTTCTTCCCTTACTTATCCTCCTGAAGACTTTGACTCATGCTGAGATACAGTTCCAGGGTATTAGCAGTACATCTTAATCTCACCCAAGTGGTTGTTCTTTACATATCATCCAAGACATCAAGTGGTAGTAGGCCATTCAACCATGGAGAAGAATCACAACTAAGGTTAAATATAGCTCTTACTCAGCAACTATAAACAATCAAAAAGTCAGTATGCAGGTACAGAAAGCAATTAGGAAGTGTTATAAAACACATATTTTACATCAAAAATGACTATATTCCCTTATTGGGCTAAAACCACTAGTTGAGTTTTAAAAGACTGAATAACAGCATTTCAGTGATTTAACACAGCAGCTTCTTTGCATAACTGTACCTTACAAATTCCAAAACCATTAAAAATGGAGTCAGGCTTCTGGACAATCACCTTAGAGGAATTTGAATGACCTCAACCCCTGATCCAGTAACAAAACATCCAGACAATCGCCTGTGTATTCAACCTGGTATGGAACAAGCCATTAGAATCAATCACTTTGGACAATTGATCCTGGCTGAGAAAGGAACTTGTCCAGCTATAATTAATTAAGTATAAACCAAGGACATGGAAGCAACTTGCTATGACCATGTTTGTGTAACTGCTCAGCTGTTGAGAGGAGATCATGTGATGAACCAACTCTTTTGTGTTTAAACAACTGTACAACTGTTTTTTTTCAGGCCAGAGAACAGAAGATATGCTGAAGAAGGAGGTCCATGATTGGGCATTCTCTCTCTTTGCATCCTGCAAGCTCAAGCCCTGCCTAATGTTTGACCAGTTATATGCCATTGGAAGAAAAACCAACCCAGCAGCTTGTGACGCCAGGAGACCAAATAGAAACTGTCCATCAACATCTTTAAATGGTCCTACCGCAGAATTCGGAAAGAGTACTAGGCCGAGTCTGAAACCACCCAAGGCTTCTATTTACCAAATCCATATAGAACTGACTTTTTTGGACTTTTAAAACTTCTTAATCCATCCTCCCACTTTGTAACTGCATGTGAGTGCGCATGTGTGTGTGAGAGTTGAAGTGTTTTTTTTTTATTTTTATTTAGATCAGTTGTTAAGTACAATAAACACAATTCTCTTTTCTTATAAAAAAAAGTTACAAGAAAACCTGTATGTGTGTGCCTTTTGTTGTCACAGCACTGAAACAGTTAAACATTCACTGAATTGGCAAGTGTACTCAATGTAAAAACCCGGCTGTGGTCAGGTGAGTAGTAGGAATAGAGGAGAGCCATTCTATTGCTTCTCGCCTGACCATAACAGAAGGAAAATGGATGTTGGCCTTTATTGCAAGGGGGATGAAGTATAAAAGTAGCAAACTCTTTCTACAGCTGTCTAAGGCATTGGTAAGACCATACAAGAGTACTAGGGACCATACTGATTTCTTTACTTAAGGAGGGATTTGCATTGGAAGATCAGGGAAAGTTCACTAGGCTGATTCCTGGGATGAAGGCTCTTTCTCATGAAGAAAGGTTGAGCCTTGGCCCATTGGAGTTTAGAAGAATGAGAGGTGAGCTTATCAAAGCTTATAAGATTCTGACGGGGCTTGACAGGGTAGATGCAGAGAGGATATTTCCCCTCATGGAGCAATCTAGAATTGGGGCACAGTTTAAAGGTAAGGGTTTTCCCATTCAGGATGTAGATGAGGAATTTCTTTTCTCAGAGTGTCGTTAGTCTTTAGAATGCTCTTCCACAGAGAGCAATGGAAGCTGGGTCATTTAATGTATTTGAGGGCGAATTGGACAGATTTTTGATCGACAAAGGAATTGAGAGTTAGGGGGATAAGCAGGAAAGTGGAGCCACTCATGTCCAGCATGGATGAAAATTGCAATTATGATCCAAAGGGACTCCAGCTAATATATGGACAGAACTCCTGCTTGATTCATTCAAACAGAGTTTCTTAAATTCATATGTTATACTTGGTGATGAAAGGTCAACAAGCTGAAACATTGATGCTGCTTGACCTGCTGACTATTTCCAGCATTTTCTATTTTTATTTCAGATTTCCAGCATTGGCAGTATTCTCCCTTTTTCCACTAAAATGAATAGTTCAGAAAATTAGAAAAGAACAGTTCTGTTGTTGTGGTAAATTTTTTCACCCAAATGTGTAGTAGATTTTTGGAGCAAGTTACCAGGGAGGACCATTGAGTGGGTAGTAAAATGGGTTCAAAAGAAGATTAGATGTATTCCTGGCAAAACGGAATGGAGAGGTCTGATGATGAGGCAAACAGGTAGTCTGATCCATGAATAATATTTTTTTCAATCCTATAACACTTTCTCACACTGAGGTCTCAAGGGCATTTCAAACAATGAATTTTGAAGTGCAATGAGTGTTACATAGACGATGTGGTAATAAATGACATAAATGACATAACTGACCAGTTCATGTTTTTGGTGGTGTTTGTTTTGGGAGGAATGTTGGTCACCACATTAAGAAAACTCTCTATTGTTCTTAGTTGAATAGTGCCATGGAATTTTTGACATCCATCAGAAACACTGGCACAGGTTGATGGGGACTTGATTCAACTATCCAAAGCTCTGATGATGCAGCGCTATTGCAGTGTTGTACTGGAGCATCCATCTTAATTATGGGTTCATACTTTTGATAGGGGGCCTTTTAATCTAAATGTGAGAGTGGTACTAATTGAGGGAAGTTGAGAGGAGAGAAAATAGAAAATAGAAGAGGCTTGTTGGGCATTCAGTTTCTTCTCCTCCAGGTATCATGCCCCTAAGAGGGCATTGGCAACCATGGGTTTCCAATGGATTGGTCCATGATTATACTTGGCAAAGCACTGCCTTTGCCTTCCACAATATAACTGACCAAGAAACTCTCCTGCCCTTACTACCTGCCAACAGGGTATTGGAAGGATTTACAGGCTGATAATCAACCTTTTGTCCACCTTCCGTGGCCATCAGGTCCCAGAATGGGACTGGAACTTCTGGCCCAGAGGCAGGGAATGCTACCCATTGTGCCACAAAACCTCCTCTTTCAGTTTCTACAAATTCTTAAACTTTTATAGAGGAAACTTCCTGTTTTGCAACCTGTTTATTAGCCTGTTTCACCTTCCATTTGACTAAGGGTCCTAATCAAAGGGTAGCATTTTCAAATTTCTGCGCAAACATCTGAAAACCAAAGATCGTGATGCATGACCAAATTTCATGATTTTTCACTCCATCGAGAAGCATTATTCTCTCCTGTAAATAGTACGAACAACGAAGTAGTAACGTTTGCATAACTGAGTAAACAACAGTATGCTGTTTTCCAAACTGTAGTTCCTGAAAAAAATGACTCCGATTCCTCCTAGTAAATTTCCACTAGTCCTTTCTTTGGGCTGAGATTTGCTCTGTAGTGAAATAACTCTCCTTTTTTTTAAGCCCGAGGGGAATGGGACAGCTTGTTGTCTTTCACGTAAAGAAAATCATTTGCTTTGGATTTGTTCACAGAATAAGCTAACCTTTTCTGTCCTGTTAATCTGTTTTTGCTCAATGAGAAAACCTTGATCGTTGTGCAATTTTTCAGTGTAAATTTGAATTGTTGACACCTGTAACCTTGCTATTTCAACAGAATTAGACTTTTGGAGACACGATGAGATCACCAACTCATGACTCAACATCCTATGGATGGGAGGAAAGAAAGTGTATCCAAAAGCTCCCTGCTTTATTAAACATATAAAGCTTAAAATGAAACAGCAAAAGGAAGCATATACTAAATGTAATGTTCATAATTCAGTAGAGAACCTGAAGTTCATTACAGAGAAGATACAGAAAAGGAAATAAGAGGTATAGGGAGTGTGTATGAAAATAGATGAGTGGGCAACATAGAAGGGAACGCATATCTTTTAGAAACATATAAATAGTAAAAGGCTCGTCAAAGGAAGGATAGTATTGATTCGGGGGCAAAAAAGATCATTCTGTGAAAGCAAATTGCATGGCTGAGGTACCAAATGGGTACTTTCCACCTGTCTTCACTAAAGAGGACATTCAATAGCACCATAAAGGAAGAGGTAGTAAAGAAATTGATTAGGATAAAAAATAAATAGGATGCAATTTAAAGGTTGGCATCGCTCAAAGTAGAAAAGCCACCCGGTCTGGATAGATGCATCCACGGTTGCTGAAGGAAGTAAGGGAGAAAATTGTAGAGGCTCTGGCCCCAGCATTCCAATCCTCCTTAGGTATGGGAATGGTGTCAGGGGACTGCGGGTTGCAAATGTTACACCCTTGTTGAAGAACAGGTAGAGGGATAACCAGGGCCCGAAAGAGGGGAGCGTACACGGTGCTAGTCACCGGGGCTGATGCCTTTCGGGGGCCTGGACTCGGGCAGCACCAACCCCCTCTCTCAAGTAGCTACCTCTCGCCCATGCACATGGTGGGCGCTCTGCTCTGAGACTATGTTCTGTACTATACGGGGTTAATGGAGTGAGAGCCTGAATCCGGGTGGCCATTTGTTTTGACAGCCATGGTGCATTCTGGGTGATGTGGTCTAGCCTTGGCCATGCTGTCGTCCTCCCGTGCCGGCGCTGGCCCACTAAAGGATTACATCAGTCAAGATGATGAAGTGGACTGGGGAGCCTGGGCGGAGCGGCGGTTTCAGCAACAGCGAGACCCAGGGCAGCTGGAGTGTAAGACGGCCCAGAGGAAGCACGTCCTGCTACCTTCACAGCCAACTTGAACTCCTCCTTAGCAAGAAAATCTCAAAACCTCCTAGGCCGGGGTGTGAGCGAGTGAGTGCCAGTTGTGAAAGACCATCGAAAGACAAAGACTGTGTGGTTTTGAGCAATCTCAAAAACAAAGGATATATGAGTAAAAAGGTTCATTGTAGGTGTTCACCAGGGCTATTATGAAGGGCGAGGAGGCAGAGTGATAGGGTTTACAACCCTCCAGGATTGGCCTGGAGACTCTAGGATCTGAAGATCAATCTCCAGGACACTGCTGTGTGCAACCCCGAAGAAAAATCATCGGGACATTAAAAAAGATTTGTTTTTGTCATTTTCTTTGAACATTTCTCTTTACTAGATATAAAAATATTGCAAATGGGGAAAAAAGGCTGTTTGGCTGACTGTCAAGCATCATCCAATTGGGTAATGAGTCTTTTTGCTTTTCACTTGGTGTATGAAGGCAGTACACCACAAGGATAGATGTGTTGGCTGACTAATGGCTGGAGAGTGGGGACAGGTCATGTGATGAAACCTCCAGGAATATATTTAAACACAGTTGGCCACCCAACAGAGTTAGGAAGAGAAACTTGAGAACTTTTGATCTTTTTCACTAAAGCTGCAAAGAGTGAGTGTTTGAGTGAGTGACTGAGTGTGTGAGAGGGAGAGAGAGAGAGCCTGGAGACTGGAATGAGCATGACACACACACATGGACGGAGGCTACTCGGTGGCAGGACATACACTACACTCTGCTCCTCATCTTTCCTGGGCAAAATCCCATCCACACAACAGGCTGGGAGAGGAAGAAAACCAGGCTGAAAGGCAACCCACTTTTGTATGAATTCCACCGAGGCTAGCTCTAAGTGTGCGACTCCAGAGGTGAACGCAATGCCAGTGTTAGTTAAACCCATCTCCTTATCTTGGCTCTGGTCCCCTCCCCCTTCCCTTGTGACCAGAACTTGGGCCGAGTCTGTCTGTCTCTCTAGCTCTGTTTCTCTGCTGCCTGGCCTGCTGAGTATTTCTGGCATTTTCTGTTTATATTTCAGCATCTGCAGCATTTTGCACTCCTACTATATGCTCCGTGTTGGACATTTAAGTGTGATATGTTTCAATTTAAAATAAAATATCTATCACTCAAAGCAAAGTGCAATTTTTCTGTTAACAAAGCCCATTTGTGTGGATAGAAATAGCACATTATTGCAGGTGAATTGATGGTAATTTACTGGAACGCTTTGCCATTTTAAAACTTGGAAGTGAAACCAGAGTCAGGCACCAATAGAATATGTCACTGTTACTTCAAGATATTCTCGTATGTACATACAATTGTTGTTTTCAGTGCTTGAGTTTCAAGTCTTTTGGATGTAGCTATCCGGATATTGCATAGGATCAGGTTCAAAAAAGCAGAGCTGGTTACATAATATGAACGACGAAGTTGTGTGTAATCATTTAACAAAGCAGTGTTTGTAAAAGTGTACCATACTGAAACCTGAGCTTTTGATGGGTTTATAAATAGAGGCAAAGAGTATAAAAGCCAAGATGTTTTGCTAAACCTATATAAAAACTGTTCAACCGCGCTGTGACTATGGTTCCCAAATATTGGCACCCGAAGGATGTGAGGGGGAAGTTTAAAATGGGAGGGTGGGTGGGATAAGGGGACCAGAAACAGGAGAAGCACGAGAGCCCATGATTCCTCTCCCTGGCCCTGGGGATATCTCAGCAACTACAGTCTAGTTAGACTGATGATGGTGGTGGGGAAAGTTTGAGGCTTTAGGGGAATTTTAACATGGAAGAGCATCTGGCTTTGGGAGAGGGTGAGGGTTGAAAGCCAATGGAATTGACAGCATGTTGAGAAGTAGCTCCAACCCTCTGAGCTCACTTCACTCCGTTAGGTTGTGTGCAGGCAACCCCCTCAGGGGAGGCAGGTCACGACATAAAATATGTTAATTGCCCAATTGGAGCAATATTAATAGAGATTTCTAAGTTCAACATGTGATCCATGGGTTTCCAGGGCCTCCTGAAAATTTCCATTAAAAGCAAGGCAAAATCACGGTGACAATTGAGGAGGCCAGTCAATGCTAGGGAAATATGGCACCACATACTCGGTACTTGCAGCTGCTTTCCTGCTAGTTGGATAGGGTGTTCACAGGACTTTTCCTAAGAGTTAACTTTCTACACTGTGGAGGTTTCTTATATTTTGAAGGTTTGATCTGTCAGAGATCAAGATGGGAGCCACTTACACTACTCGAGATTGGACCTCAGATGGGCACCAAGATGACCAGCAACAGTGGCACCCTGCTGCTCACAGACCTGCAGCTGTACTAGAGAGGGGAGTGGCAGAAATGTGCAGTTCGCAGGAGGCCATACCCATCATACAGATTCTACAGGTAGAGGATCAGCTTCCTTGACATGTTGGAACAGTGTCTCAGGAGGCACAGTTTGTCATGTCAGGCGGTGACAGGCATCTGAAGTCTGCTGGAAAAAGATTTATTGACATCTGGACCTGGTCGTCGTACTTTACCAGTGGCTGTCAAAGACACCACCGCCCTCAACCTTTTTGCCTCTGCATCCATCTAGGGCTCTGCTGGAGCCTTATGCAGGATCTTGCCGTCAGCAGCACACAAATGCACAAGACCAGTCACTGATGGCTTGTTCACCAGGGTTGCCAATTATGTCAACTTTACCTGCGATGATGCCAGTCTGAATGAGTAGGGGCTTGAGTTTGCGTCTCTAATTGGCTTTCCTACAGGCGCAATGGCCAGTGCAATCAGTTGGCTTGATGGCTAGCATGAATAACCCGAACAGCATGGGTTCGATTCCTGTTCCAGCTGAGGTAGACTTGGGACCTACCTCCTCACCCTGCCCCTGAAAGGGAAAGGCAATGCCAAACCACCACTGACAAAAAAAAACTGTCAGTGAATCGGTTCAGGTTGAAGTATCAGCAGACAATAAGCCAAGGACCTGCCTGCAGGCAGAGCGCACGTGATGATGGTGGTGACAGGTGCAGTATCGACAAGTGGCATTTACTCACCAATATCCTGTTCACTGATGCTCAGTTTGTGTTCATCAGGAGTGCTGGATGACTCAACTCAGAAAGTTACTATTGAATCTGTTTCCACCACCCTTTCAGGCAGTGCATTCCAGATCAAAACAACTCGCTGCATAAATATTTTTCCTTATGTTATTTCTGGTTCTTCTGCCAAATACCTAAACCTGCGTCCTTTGGTTACTGGCCCTTCTGCTGCTGGAAACAGTTGCTCCTTATTTACTTTACCAAAATCCTTCATGACTTTGAACACCTCTACAAAGCCTTCCATTAACCTTCTCTTTTCTAGGGAGAACAATCCCAGCTTCTCTAATCTCTCCGAATAACTTAAGTCCCACATCGCTGCCACCATTCTTGTAAATAAAAACAGAAAATGCTGGAAATACTTAGCAGGTGTGGCAGTATCTGTGGAGAGAGAAACAGAGTTAACGTTTTGGGTCAAAGACATTTCATCAGAACCAATCTCGTAAAATCTGCTCTGCACAAAGACCTTGACATCTTTCTTAAACTGTAGTGCCCAGAATTGGCCAGTTGAGGGTCTAATCAGTGTTTTTATAGGCAGGATTCTCCTCCCCACCCCTGTCGGGGGTGAAATTGAATGGCGGGCGCGCATAGGTGCCCCCCTGATTGGTGCCCCTGATCAGGGATGTGGCGCCATTTTATGTGGGTGGGCCAATTAAGGCCCCGCCCCCCCGCTCACCGATGGGAATATCCTGCCCTATAAAACTTTAGCATAACTTTCTTCCTTTTGTATTCTATGCCTCCATTTATAAAGACAAGGAACCTGCATTACCTCTTAACAGCTTCCTCAACTTGCCCTGTCACCTTCAAAGATTTGTACATATACACTCCCTTTAAAAGTCATCACCACCCTCAACCTTTTTGCTTCTGCATCCAACTAGGGCTCTGCTGGGGCCTTCTGCAGCATCTTGCAGTCAGCAGCACACAAATGCATAAGACAGGTCACTGGTGAAAGACTCAGGTGACTTTGTCGTAGGCCCAACCATCTTCAGCTGCTTCATCAATGACCTTCCTTCCATCATGAGGTCCGAAGTGGAGATGTTCACTGATGATTGCACAATGTTCAGCACCATTTGCAACTCCTCAGGTACTGAAGCAGTCCATGTCCAAATTCAGCAAGACATGGACAATATACAGGCTTGGGCTGACAAGTGGCAAGTAACATTCACGTCACACAAGTGGCAGGCAATGACCATCTCCAACAAGAGAGAATCTAACCATCACCTCTTCACATTCAATGGCATTACCATCACTGAATCTCTCACTATCAACATCCTGGAGGTTACCATTGACCAGAAACTGAACTGGACTAGCCATATAAATAATATGGCTACAAGAACAGGTCAGAGGCTAGGAATCCTATGGCGAGTAACTCATCTCCTGACACTCCAAACCCTGTCCACCATCTACAAGGCACAAGTCAGGAGGGTGATGAAATACTCCCTACCTACCTGGATGAGTACAGCTCCCATAACACTCAAGAAGCTTGACACCATCTAGGACAAAGCAACACACTTGATTGGCACCCCATCTACAAACAATCACTCCCTCCACTACCGATGCACAGTGGCAGCAGTGTGTACCATCTACAAGATGCACTGCAGAAACTCACCAAGGCTCTGTAGACAGCATCTTCCAAACCCACGACCGCTACCATCTGAAAGGACAAGGGCAGCAGACACATGGGAACACCACCACCTGGAAGTTCCCCTCCAAGCTACTCACCACCCTGACTTATAAATATATTACAGTTCCTTCACTGTTGCTGGGTCAAAATCCTGGAACTCCGTCTCCAACAGTACTGTGGGTGTACCTACACCACATGGACTGTAGCGGTTCAAGAAGGCAGCTCACTACCACCACCTTCTCAGGGGCAAGTAGGGATGGGCAATAAAGTCTGGCCTAGCCAGTGATACTCACAACCCATGAATGAATAAAAAAAATTCTACTATTTAGTTTATGTTGCTTCTTCTCATTCTTCATACCAACATGAATCACTTCTCTGCATTAAATTTCATCTGTCAAGTGCCTACTTATTGTACCAGTCAATGTCCTTTTGAAATCTGTTGTTATCCACCTCACTGCGCACTACATTTCTGAGTTTTCATTTCCATGTCAAATATCGATTCCTGGGGTATGGCAGTACACACCCCTCTCCACCCACTTTGCTTTCTGTCCCTTTGTCAATTTCATGTCCACATCCCATGGCCTTCAATTTTGATAATTTTATTATGTGGTACTTTATAAAATGCCTTTTGAAAGTCCTTATACATAATATCAACTAAACTACCCTTATCAACTCTCTCCGTTACTTCATCAAAGAACTGAACCAAGTTAGTCAAGCATGATTTGCTTTTAGCAAACCAATACTGGCTTTCATTTACTGCCTCATATTTTTCCAAGTGCCAATTAATTTTGTTCCAGATTATTGGCCCTGACATTAATTTGGAGAAATGACATCAGATCCCCACTCCCAGCCTGTGGGAAACCCAGAAAGTAAGTTCAGCCATCTATCAGTGGCAGCTTACCACAGCCACCTCATTACAATTTTACTTCCAGATTTCCCAGCCAATCAGTGGCAGTAGGCATGATGAAGAATAGCATGAGGTGATCGCAACTCCACTACTTAGAGGGCCAGAGATGCAATTTCTAGGAGCTTGGAGTTGGAAGCAAGAGAGAAAGAATTCGCAGCATGAAATCGGGACATTTAAAGGCTGTGCCTCACTTTAATGATGCCATTCTTGATGAGCTGCCTAGGGTTGTGAGGACTCGGAGAAAGGTACCATCCCCTAACCTTAGTCCAAACATGGATAAAAGAATTGAATTCCAGAGCTGAGATGAAAGTGACTGCCCTTGACATTAAATTTTACATTTAAATCCTTCCGTGGCTTTGTACCCTTCCTATTTCCCTAACGTCCTCTAACCTTACGAACACTTATCCCCCCCACCCCAACCAAACACTCTCTTCTTCTGATTCTGGCATTTTGCATATCCCCCTCCTCTACTCCACTATTGGCAGCCACACTTTCAGCTGTCTAAGCCCCATACTCTAAATATCTCTATCTAAACGCTTAAGTCTCCCAACTTTAAGACGCTCCTTAGTATTTTTCTCTTTGACCAATCTTTTTGTCACTTCTCCTAATATTATCTTCTTTGGCTCAGCCATTCATTCTTATCCCTCTATTAAAATGCCTGAGGACAATTTTCTACATTAAAGATGCTATATAAATGCATGTGAGAAATTAGGTAAAACTTCTTACTGCTTTATGACCTAATTTTGGAGTTAATTAAAGAGAACTGGAAGATATATTACTTCATCTGTTGTAGAACCATTTATTGGTTCTTTAGTCACTTATTATCTTTGTTAGCAGACAATTTATGTTGGCAAGAAATGTGCTGTCCCTTTCCTGTGAATGATAAACACTGAGAGAAACCTGTTGTATTTCACAAATTACTAACCCATTCAGTTCTTGGCAGGAAGCACTGGCAGCTTAAAGGCCAACAAACTTCAAAGAAGGGCAGCTTTGTGCAACCTTTATTGTTACAAGGCAGGCATTTTGTGAACACCATACGTGTATTAACAAGATGTACTAAAGGGATTTTTGTGTGTCTTCAACACCACTACTGCATGTGTGTTTCCTGATTAAGGGAAAATCTGATCTAGCCTAGTGATAATTCATACACAAATTGTCTGTCCTATGTACTTGGGCTAAAAAATTGCAAATAAAATTAACCATGAAAATGCATTGCTACAGGCGGGCGAGTACAACCTGAAATAAATGTTTGGAAAATAATTGAGATAATTGGTTGTTTTTCTTCGCAATTTACAAACTAATGATTTTAAATATGTTCCAAAAATATCAACCAATCGTGGTGCACCTGTGATGATACAACATCTTGCGCTTAAAGTAGGAGAGGGCACGCACTTTCTAGGACTGTTATCGAAAATGGGTGCATTCCCTTTCTTATCATAGCTTGAATAATATAACCCCCATCATTTGTTTCACTTCTACATCACTTGTAATATCCTTGTTAGCATTTCTGTATTACATATTTTAAAGAACCACTACTCTCCTTCATGCACACGTTATTCATGCCGTATATTTGTTTTTTTTTTAAATGGTTCAACTTCTTCTTGGTTTCTCTCAGCAGTGTCCAAGTCTTTGGGACCACAGTGATTGTTTCTGTCACACCACTAAGTGTGCCAATTAGTTATTGTAAGGGGTCTTGATGCAGTATGAGTGCCACCAATGGGGCCTGCACTTCGAGAAAGCCAAATAAAAGTGCCTTCTTTCCTACATGTTTTTCCTGGCAAACAAAACTGTATGACTTGTCTAACGTTGCAGTGGACTGAAGTCTGACTAATATGGCAAATAGTCCAATTGGTAGCTCGAAAGGACCTGGTTGTATTATTGCTCATGTTGAGTTTCACGGTGAAGGGCAAGCCTGTTCCTGCGTCAGATCTTGCCTATCAGTCATGAATCTAATGTTAGATCCAAAAATTGAGCACAAGTTCTCCTTCCTGAATAATTCAATGTTACTCTTCCTAATAAATTGTGAATAATTTACCTTACTTGTTTTTCAAAGGGTTGAGACCACATATCACTTTAAAGCTTGAGCTCTATTCTCTCAAGGGCCTCTCCCATATGCCCATCCTCAGGATCAATATGAGCGGGGAACATTAGTCAATAAGAAGCAACATCAGGGAATATCAAAAGGTTGGCCTGTATGCGACAAATGCTTAGTTCACTGTTTCAGAGCTCAGGTCAGAAAATTAATCCTTCCATTTTTGAAATGTTATCTAAGTACTGCATTACTATCCTCGTGGCATTTTAAGGCTTGCGCTCAGTTTTGGGTTTCAGGATCTCTAGATTCAATACAAGGAATCTGCTTTGCTAAAGAGTAAATAACATTTTTAAAAAAACAAATCATAAAAATAACAGACACGTTAACCAAAGGTTAAAGTTTTACTTACCAGACACCTACTCAATGCATTTTTAAAAACTTATCCAGGATTAGCATTGACATAACAAATCATGGTGCAGCCAATATAATTGACACATGCTGTGCTCGTGACTTTACATACCTCTTACACATTGGTAGATAAAAGACTGACCTGTTACAGTAGATATACATATTTGCCTCATTGCATATGGTTACAGTCAATTAATACACTTACTGGAGAAATCAGAAATGGTAAGAATACCTTTTTAGCTCCAGGTTATGCAATAGAAATGTTAGGAAGCCGAAAAGGTCTCCTGTTGAAAAGTGACTGTACATTGCTGACTAACTATGGTAGTAATCGCTGAGGAACGATGGGTGTTGTCAGTCATGAAGGTGAACTTGTGATTACCCTCACATGATGCTCATTCAGCAATCATCTTGTGACTCTCCACATAAGTCAGGGAGTATTAGCCTATTAAATCTAACTGTACAAAAACGGTGTGAATCAGACAACCAATAAAGCTGTAACATGTAGAAAGTGCTGAATGAGGAAGAAATGAGACTAGGTTCAAGTTATCTCTGCATTTTCAATGTGTCCCTTCTTACTAACCCAGAACTTTGGAAGTTATCACAAGGACCTGGTAATGACAAGAAGATGTTTACACACTGTATTATTCAGTAATTGAAATTTACAAAAGGATTCAATATACAAAATGGGAAAAGAATGTTTAAGCATTAGGAATATCAAGTTTAGCAACGTTTAAGCTTTGAAAAACATGTGAAAATGTACAAGTAGGTGCAGTATAAATGCTACTGTTTTAAAGCTGCCTTTAATAGGACAGACTAGTTCCTTTTGTGTAGCAATCACATTTCTTTGTTGCAACTACTGGGAAGTGTTATCATAGGCAACCTTGTGCAGGAAATTCTGTTTATCACTTCCTCCCAGTTGCAGTTTCTTTGGGACGCAAATAAGCACCATCAGATTAGTATCTTGATGCATACACTTTGCAGTCTGCTCATCAAAACCCTGTCTTCTGTTGGAATCTGACACCATGGGATTGCTACCACTTGACTACATTTCCTTTCAGAAAAGCAAAATGAAGGAAAATTACCGCTCTTCACTATGGATTGAGTAATTGTAAACACGAGCCTATGGAATGCATTCATGATTCTGCCAGTAATAGAAAACAGACCAATTTTTCCCTTGATAGATCAAGTATCAGCACAGCCCACCATCTCTACTCTTCAACTGTTAAAAGGATGAAGAAATACATTTCTCAACTTCATAATTTCAACAATAAAAGCAATTTAAAAAGTAATAAATTAGATTGCATAAACGAGGGAATTAAAACAAATGTCACCTGTATTCAAACTGTAAAAGTCCTTATTTGTGTCTTTCATTGGGAATATATTAATATTCATGATATAATGAAAAATGTAAAGTTTGGTACCCATCATTTGGTAAGGGTGATGAGAACATGACCGAATATCTGGGGAACAGGAGAAAAGCTCTGGAAGACAGGGGTATGAAGATCAGTAGACCATACACCCAATTTATGGATTTTCTGTTTGAACCCAGGTAAGAGGATCAGAGTGAAGGTTTAAGGATTTTGGGTGAAGAGAAAGTGAGTAGTTTCAAGTAGCTGTGGTCAGTTGTGGCAGAAGATGGAAGTATGGAAATGGAAGTTAAATTATGGATTAGCTCTGGTTGGTGTACTTGGAAGAAGTGCACTGAAGTGTTGTGCAATAGAAAAATATCACTGAAACTGGAAGGAATAATCTACAGCACAGCTGTGAGGCCAGCCTTGTAATATAGTGCACTAACTTGGGAAACATCAAGAAGAGAGGACAATGACAGGATACTAATGAGATATGGATGTGGAGATGGATGTGTGGAGTAAAGGACAAGATCAGGAACCAGCACATCAGGGAGATCAATGAAGATTGTGGGAACATCAAAGAAAGT
Source organism: Cetorhinus maximus (assembly GCF_964194155.1). Taxonomy (NCBI): domain Eukaryota; kingdom Metazoa; phylum Chordata; class Chondrichthyes; order Lamniformes; family Cetorhinidae; genus Cetorhinus; species Cetorhinus maximus. Next base: position 77,412,507 of record NC_135898.1, read on the forward strand.
AGCTGAGAAGAAATTAGCATTGTATGGTCATCTGTTGCAGAAAGAGAGAGAGGAAATGTGGTGAGGTGAGTGATGGAAATGGGATTGCCAAGAAGGCCTAAGACAAGATGAAAAGATGTGAGGGACTTAAGCGCAGCATTTCTGGAAGAGGAATAGGTGACCTACAGAAGGAGATGGAGGAGAGTGATCAACCAGCAATGTGGCGGCTCCTAAGTAAAATGGAAGAGGCTGAAAGAATAGTAATAAGAAGAAGTAGTGTTTGGTATCTATTTGAATGGAAAGGCATTGGAAATGTCCATAATTGACAGGAAATACCTATCGATCACAATGTAAGGCAATTGGATCCAATTTCCCACTATAAATCATCCAATCAGCAAGGACTATCTGTAGAAATAAACCTAAATTTCCTTATTAAAAATTTCCATTCACTCGAGCAACTAATGCACAATCAGCAACCAGCACAAAAGTAATAATCAAATCCTGATTTTTATTTGTCAAAGTCTTTTGAGTGGCCATGTTTGTTTCCCATTTGATCCAGCAAAAATCCTATAAATAAGAATTCTAACATTACAGATGCATTGAAAAATGAGCAGTTCAGAACAAATAACCACAAAATTTATCCATGAACTTGCTCCGTCCCCAATCTCTCTAATAACTTACAAAAGGCTTCTTTCATTCAAAGGCCATAGGCTTGACTTTTGCTTCATCCTTATGGGCCTTATATTTCTAGGCCTCTGCATGAGTGACCTAAATACTCTCCCTCACCCAGCACTAGCCCTCCTACTGACTCGCTTTATGAAACAGATTGTATTTTCAATTGATAGGTTACATTCTTTGGACCCAGGGCTGTTTTGGAACGGATCCTGCACCAGAGTCTTTACTCTTGTTACTTTATCACTTTGGTAACTGCTTGCTTCCTTGGCCAAAAATGTTAATTCTACCTTTCCTAACCACAGTCAGCTGGCAACTTATCCATTCCTGTTAACTGTCCACTTCCATGCTCACAGGCAATGCAAGGGACACAGGGGAAGGGGTTCACAACATTTCTGCCACTGTATTATTTTACATGGATATTGAACATTTCTTCATTGTAAATGTTCTCACAATGGAACATTTAAAGAAATCTGTGAATTTTCTGCTGCAGCAGAGACTTGTAATGAATTGTAAGAAAGCCGATTGATGGGAATTTCCAAAAGGGAGAAAATAAGCAAAAGCCATTGCAATTGTATTAAATATTATATTACAACATTCAGCACATAGCATGTAATGTGCAACAATATATGTTTGTCATAATAAACAAAATGCAGTTAATGAAACAATATTAATAATTATAAGGTAGAGTATACAACACCTGATATTTCCAATATATATTTAATAAAACACAAAATATGCCTTCTATTGTTATTAATGCAACAGTCTCAAATTCCTCAAGGGTGCTGCTGGTCTCTTCTAGCTTCAGTGGACAACTGCCAAAACCCTCCAGAAAAAGAGCAGAGATCCAGTTCCATCTGCCTCTGACTTGCACATTCATGTCAAAGAGGGTTGGAACTGAGGACAGCGACTCCCAATGCTTTGAGACCCAAGCTTTTGGGCCTGAGAATCACCAGGCATAACATCCAAGGCTGTTGTGTTGAGGGTGAAGGGGGATGCAGATCTCCAACGCAGTCAAGTGAGCTCCTGTAGGGGTGGTGGTGGTGGTGGTCAATACCAGAAAGGATCAAAGGTAAAGGTGTAGAGTTGGAAACATGTTCTTTGAACAAGTGAATGTACAGGTTCTTAGCATGCACAGCAGTTTGCAATGTTCTGGGTCTTCCAAAATGCAAATTGGAAACACAGTCAGCAGCATCTTATTGGATTGTTGCAAAGTCACTAGCAAAATCTACTCCAGCATTCTAAATGAAACATGAGATATTGCAATATAAAAACAAAACACTGCAGATGTTGGAAATATGAAATAAAAACAAAGTGCTGGAAATACTCAGCAGGTCTGGCAGTATCTGTGGAGAAAGAAACAGAATTAATGGGCTGAATAATATAGGGGGGGCGGCAGACGACTTGCCCCCCCTTACCTGTCGCATCCCCCGCCCCCCCACACCCCCCCCAACGCCGCCCCCTCCCCTCCACCCCCACCCCACCCTCCGCCCCCGGAAGCTGACTCCTCTATTCAAGAAAGGAAGGAGACAAAAGCAGGAAACTACAGGCCAGTTAGCTTAATATCTGTCATAGGGAAATTGCTGGAATCTGTTATTAAGGAGGTTATAACGGACACTTAGAAAATCTCATTGCAATCAAACAGAGTCAACATGGTTTTGTGAAAGGGAAACCGTGTTTAACTAATTTATTGGATTCCTTTGGGGAAGTAACAAGCAAAGTGGATAAAGGGGAACCAGTGGATGTGCTGTACTTAGATTCCAGAAGGCATTTGACAAGGTACCACATTAAAGGTCACTATGCAAAATAAGAGCTCATGGTGTAGGGGGTAACATTTTAGTATGGATAGAGGATTGGTTAGCTGGCAGGAAGCAGAGAGTAGGGTTACATGGTTCTTTTTAGGTTGGCAAGATTTGACGAGTGGAGTGCCACAAAGATAGGTAGGAAAGTAAGTTGTGAAAAGGACATAAGGAGTCTGCAAAGATCATAGATAGGTTAAGTGAGTGGGCAAAAATTTGGCAGATGGAGTATCTATCTTTGTGCCATCAGCAAATTTAGCAACCATACATTCGGTCACTTCAGCTAAGTCATTGATATAAATTGTAAATAGCTGAGGCCCCAGCACTGATCCCTGAGGCACTCCACTTGAGGTCATGCTTGCAGACTGAGCTGAGGTCTTCCTCAAAGCTATCACCCGATCTGCATCTGGGTCTCCCCAATGTAGAGGAGCCGCTTTGTAAGCAGCAAATACCTTTGCCTTTTGTTACATGACATCCTTGTCATGTAATTTCTCCTGCCCTCTACCCTAACACAGACCTTCCCTTTTGTCCTTCCTCCCCCTTTCAACATCACATAAAACCCATCATATTTCCACCTTCCTTCAGTTCTGAAGAAGAGCCATAATGAACTCGAAACATTGGGCTGTATTTTATGTGCCCCACTGGCTGTGTTTTGGGTGGGGTGGGCAAGTAAAATAGGGCAGGTGCCCAGCCCACCATCTTCCCACCCACCACCGAGTCCGCCTCCAAAATACAGGGGCGGATGTGTGCCAAAATCAGTAGCCCACCTCCCATATTCAAATGAGTAATCAACGGTCAATTAGGCTTGTTATCAAGCCAATTGACCCTGATAATACACTGTCTACTCCATAAAATATTTGGCGTAGGCAGCTGAGCAGATGTGGGCAGCCCGATTATTTTTTTAAGTCTTTAAAGGGCAGGATTGAAGTCGGGGGGGGGTGGGTTCACTCTTCAGGGGCTGTCCTTTGCCAATCATGGGGCAGTCCCGCTAAGAGCGAACCCCTTTCCTTCCTACCTGCCCACAGCCTTAAACTCACCCCTTTCCCCTGTAAGTGGACAATATGACGAGAAGGCCAGAAATCAGTTTCACAACATTGTGAAACCAGGTTGTGATTGTCCACTCAGCCCGTCGATGGGAGACCACATTTCCCGCTGTTGGATGTTGGGAACCTCATTGTAATACATCTATATATATTATAAGGACAGCCTGCCGGAATCATCCACACCGCTGAATCATCCACCCCGCGGAATCATCCACCCCGCGGAATCATCCACCCCGCCGGAATCATCCACCCCGCCGGAATCATCCACCCCGCCGGAATCATCCACCCCACTGAATCATCCACCCCGCCGGAATCATCCACCCCGCCGGAATCATCCACCCCACTGAATCATCCACCCCACTGAATCATCCACCACGCTGAATCATCCACCCCGCCGGAATCATCCACCCCGCCGGAATCATCCACCCCGCCGGAATCATCCACCCCGCCGGAATCATCCACCCCGCCGGAATCATCCATCCCGCTGAATCATCCACCCCACTGAATCATCCACCCCGCTGATCATCCACCCCGCCGGAATCATCCACCCCGCCGGAATCATCCACCCCGCTGAATCATCCACCCCGCCGGAATCATCCACCCCGCCGGAATCATCCACCCCGCTGAATCATCCACCCCGCCGGAATCATCCACCCCGCCGGAATCATCCACCCCACTGAATCATCCACCCCGCCGGAATCATCCACCCCACTGAATCATCCACCCCGCCGGAATCATCCACCCCACTGAATCATCCACCCCGCCGGAATCATCCACCCCGCCGCAATCATCCACCCCGCCGCAATCATCCACCCCGCCGCAATCATCCACCCCGCCGCAATCATCCACCCCGCCGCAATCATCCACCCCGCCGCAATCATCCACCCCGCCGCAATCATCCACCCCACTGAATCATCCACCCCGCCGGAATCATCCACCCCGCCGGAATCATCCACCCCGCCGGAATCATCCACCCTGCCGGAATCATCCACCCCGCCGGAATCATCCACCCCACTGAATCATCCACCCCACTGAATCATCCATCCCGCCTGAATCATCCACCCCACTGAATCATCCACCCCGCCTGAATCATCCACCCCACTGAATCATCCACCCCGCCTGAATCATCCACCCCACTGAATCATCCACCCCACTGAATCATCCACCCCACTGAATCATCCACCCCGCCTGAATCATCCACCCCACTGAATCATCCACCCCGCCGGAATCATCCACCCCGCCGGAATCATCCACCCCGCCGGAATCATCCACCCCGCCGCAATCATCCAGCCCGCCGCAATCATCCAGCCCGCCGCAATCATCCACCCCGCGGAACCATCCACCCCGCCGGAATCATCCACCCCGCCGGAATCATCCACCCCGCCGGAATCATCCACCCCGCCGGAATCATCCACCCCACTGAATCATCCACCCCACCGGAATCATCCACCCCGCCGGAATCATCCACCCCACTGAATCATCCACCCCGCCTGAATCATCCACCCCACTGAATCATCCACCCCACCTGAATCATCCACCCCGCCTGAATCATCCACCCCGCCGGAATCATCCACCCCACTGAATCATCCACCCCACTGAATCATCCACCCCACTGAATCATCCACCCCGCCGGAATCATCTGCCCACATCGGTGTGATTGCACGCTGATGCCGAACACGCCTTGACAAGTGTGACGTACAGAAGTTGGGACTTACCGCCAGGGCTCTGCTCACATCGCAGGCATCTGAGGAACAGAAAATGCTGGAGTCCTACAGCAACGGCACACTGGAGGAAGGTCCATGGCATGCTGGGTGGATTCTCATGGACATGGCTCCGCCGCAAAGCAGCTCACAGAAGGTGGAAAGGCATCGTTGAGGGTCTGCTCAAAATGGATGATGGTCAAGGGGGTGGAGAGGAAGACACCAGCTATGTTTGGGAGAGGAAGATGTACCGGGGGTGGGAGAGGAAGGTCTATGATCGACTGGGAGAGGAAGAGCTGTCAAGTGTGGGTGAGGTTGGGAGGAGAGGGAAACGAAGGTGTCGGAGGGGAGGGTGAGGTGGTGGGGAGGGAGTATTAGGGGAGGTAACAGGGGAGAAGACAGCAACTGGGGAGGTAGGTGTAAGGGGGGGGGTGGGTGTTAGGTGTAAGAGAAGGAGCGCAGAGAGGGAAGGGAGTCTGGGGGGAGGAATGGGTGCAGAGCGGGAAGGGAGTCCGGGGGAGGAAGGAGTGCAGAGAGGGAAGGGAGTCCGTGGGAGGAGCGGGTGTAGAGAGGGAAGGGAGTCCGAGGGAGGAAGGAGTGCAGAGAGGGAAGGGAGACTGGGGGAGGAAGGAGTGCAGAGAGGGGATGTAGTAAGGGTGGAGAAAGGAGTCAGGAAAGGGGAAGGAGTAAGGCTGGAGGAAGAAGTAAGGCTGGATGAAAGAGTCTGGAAGGACTAAGGGTGGTGGAAGATGTAAGGTTGGCTGGAGGAGTCAGGAAGGGGGATGGACTAAGCAGGGGGGTGTCTGGGGGGGTTGGGTGGGTGGAGACCGCAGGGGGAAGGGGTTCCAACAGGGGAAGGGGTCCCTAGGTTGTTGGGGGGTGATGTCCAGGTGAATGTGCAAGGGAGGGCTCTAATGAGTCCGTGACTGCCTCCTGCCTCCTGGGGAGTGAACTGAGGGTGGGTGTGGTACAAGGGGATGTTGAGAATGGCCCAGGGCAGAGTGGGACAATAGGGTGGGAGGGTGGGGGTTTGATGGTAGCAGTAGAAAGGACGGTGAGGGTGGTTGGTGGGGAATTGGAGGCAGATGCGGACCCTGGAGATGGGAAGGAGGAGGTCGTGGAGATCACTTTGGATGGGGTGGGATTTTCGGGAAGGTAGGGAATGCGCAAGTTCATCTGGACCTCCCAGAAGGAAAAGGGTTGTGGCTGGTAGGTCACAGAGGGGAGGTGGAAGGTGATGCCAGGAGGGTCAACAGTGATGGGGGTGAGGAATGGGTGACTAGAGATGTGATAGAGATGTGAGGGTGTGTGTGACAGTTAGTGGTGTGGTCCCTTGAAGTGTGAGATCCCTGTGGATGTGTGATAGGTTTGTGAGTATGTGAGTTGAGAGTGATGAGAAGAGTGACTTATCCTGGCAGAATGGGTGAGACCATTCATTCTGTTGCGGCACCGGGTGGCTGTCCTCTTTTGCAGGGCATTGGCACTGACCACCACTGCCACTGCCTCCCATGCTAGATTGGTGATGCCTCTACCCCCAAAGTGGGGGTAGAGGACATCATGTGGGCCCCACAGTGTCCAAAAGGCACTCGAGGGATGCATCACTAAATTGGGGGGCTGCAGTCTTTTTGCCTCTTGGGGCCATCCTGTCTTCTGTGCAGCAGTCCTGGGCAGGGAGCACTGAGAGATGCATGTGCGGCTGCACTTTAAGTGTGCTGCCTGGTGTGATGAAGCAGTGAGGTGATGGCTTGGCAGGCGAATGACGGCCTGCCTGCCATCGAAACAGCGTGATTCCCGGGAATGCATAGCTAATGCAGCGAGTTTGGGATGATACGACGTGAGAAGCAGCCATTGCCACCGGCGGTTAAAACATCACTTTCCCCGCCCACTACTGCACAGTACAAATCTGGGACGTTTCCGCACCTGGACATACCTGCTCTGGGGATCCATGGGCCTTCTTCCTTCTTCTCCTGCAGCCCTGGCAACTGCTGGGACTGATAGAGCTGCTGGCCAATCGGATTGATCAGCAGCTCCAGAGGGTGGGACTTCCTCACCAGCAAGGGGTGGAAGTCCCACTTGGCCCTCGTTTAGCCGGCCCCCATTGCAGACTGTCCCTTAATTTTCTCCGTGAGAGTTAGTCGCCCTGCTTTCAATGCCACAAAACCCATTTCTGCCTTCCTTTAGGTCTGAGGAAGGGTCAATGTTCGACTTGAAATGTTAACTCTGTTTCTCTCTTCACAGTTGCTGCCAGACCTGCTGAGTATTTCCAGCACTTTCTGTTTATATAAGTTTTTCATTAAGGGTTTTAAAACATAAAGATCAAAATTTCAACTACTGACCTGTAATCCTCATCTTCACACTCTTCACAGGCAATTATTCTGCTACAAGGTGTGAAAGCATCGACATATCAAATTCTTCTAAAACTGGGAGAGGGAGGGAAGCTGGCACTCTCTGTCACTCTCTGTCACACAGGCCAATTAACACACTGAAAGAATAAACAACAATGTGCTATAATCACACTGAATTAAACATATTTTAAGTATAACATGGGATAGGATTGACCAGAAAAATACGCGACTGCAAATCTTTAGCACCTCTTCAGCGATGTTATATTTACTGCAAGGACTCCAGTATGCAAAGATTGCCCACTGAGAAATAAGATTGAATAAGCAAACAGCAAGGTAAACTGTTCATACTAACGATGCCCAAGTTTGGGCAAGGATATTTACCTCATCCAACAGGAGTTAGTTTTAAACTGTTCTCAGTCTATTTTCAAATTTCATCGATGGCACTTGGTGTGTGCAGTTGAAAACATTAGAAACTTGCACTTTTACATTGAATATAAATTCTCCATCAGCAGACTGAATGGAGTAAGAGTGTGAAACCTTCCCCAGAGGTGGGTTACTTTATGCCAGATCTAATTTAAAATGCAGATTTGGCAACTTACCGTCATTTGGGGGTTGAATGGGACGAGTGTGGGTGCCAAAATAAGTGAGGTGTTAGACACAAGGGTCATCAGAGCTTTTCATCACGTATTCTAAACTCTGCAGTGATGCACAATCTTTAGAAAATAAAATCACCTCGCTTTAATATGTTTCTTTCTCCTTGTTTGTTAAGATAAATATTACCCTGAAACCCACTGAGCAAATTGCTTACCTTGCTGGTGACCCTTTATCCAAATTAAAACAGAAAAAGCTGGAAACACTCAGCAGATCTGGCAGCATTTGTGAAGAGAGAAACAGAGTCAATGGAAGGAATGTTGGATAGCCCCCCACCCCCCAAAAACAAGTGTGTGATTAAGCCACGCCTGTACTTTCCAATGCAGGCAGCAAGCAAACTTCATGCTGTTTGCTCATTACCAGGAATGCAATGTGCAGCTAACACTTAATACATTGCCTGAGCAGAGTCTCAAGTTCGTGCAAGGTTAGCAACACTTAAAGCAAACCTACACTACTTAAAGCCAGTCCCTCTTAAAAGGGAGGTGTATTCTGTCTGCAGCAGGTGTGGCTGGGGAGGAATGTCCAAACAGAAAGAACTCAGAATGATATGCAACAGGGAACAATGTGGGCTGCAAGGTTCTATAATACAGTGCTAAAGGTCTTGATGCAGGAGATGGAGAGAAGGAGAGAAGGCCTTTTTTGGCAGGTGACCAGGAGGCCCACCAGACAGACACTGCAGATAGGAGCAGATAGCCTTCATGGGCAATGCAAGAATTGTAGCACTGAGTACTTGGATGTTGTGCTACAAGAAGTTCAATGACCTCACGTGAGTGATTGAGGTCAGTGAATGTAACTTCAAATGCCATCTCCTTACAACTGGACCATTAGCCTCACACACTGTTTAATTTTCTACACCCACTTCACCCACCCATTAACAATTTCTAAGAGCCATGACTCATGCCTAACAATCCTAGCTTCATCTCACCTTCGCATACTTCACACTCACGCCCATCTCTCTCAACTTGCTCACTTTGCCAGTTATTCAACCACGACAGGCACACCACCCAAACCACACTGCACCACAGTGATTGACACATCTCGCTTTCTCTTGAAGGACAAGACGGTGCCCAACCAAAGGTAGTAGCACCTAACTGGCATAGGTCAGGCTTGGCTACATGTCCTTACCCCCATGGAGGAGATAATGCTCACCATCTTTGGACAGCCATGACTGAGGCCATGTCTAGTGGCAGGGCTGAAAGTATCTGTCATGCTCAGTAGAAGCCTGAGGATATTGGGTATTACAGACTGTAAGGTTATACTTTGTGAAAGTGGCCACAAAAACCCGTTAAAGTGGCTACAACTTATCACGTATCTGTGGACATTTAAACTGTGGACAGTATTCGATTCTGTGACCAATATTTACTTAAACATAGACCTGGATGAGGATACTTCGCAGCCACCTGTGAAGTTTACACACCTCATTGTTTAAGGATGAACCAACATTTGAGGACTATGGAATTTCTAGACTTTGTCTCCGAGTGTCGAAGCAGAATATTTGGCTCAAGTTGAAGCAGAGATAAGAGTGAATGCCCATTGTCAGCTGCCATTGTATCATGGTGGTCTAGACTCCAGAAGTGTTAATCCTGCAGTCATGTGACTGAAACTAACTTTCAGGGGCTGCAGTATAACACCACCTGAACAAAGCAAATCTGGCAGGAGAAACACTTGAAACACCAGAAACATCTGAACCATTATAGCACCAATGCAGCCAAAGTTCTGTACTTGTTCCAGGTTCCAACTCCACCTGAGAACTAATCTCCTGGCTGTTTGTCTATAAGAAGCTTCATGACAATCCTTTGTTTCTAAAAGACCTTCATTCCAACTAAGAAGACATTAGGCCTGCATCGACATAGAGACTGAGGTATAAATTTCATTTTTATAATTATGGCTTTAACTTCATCTGTATCCAATCTTTGCGTGTGTGATAGTGTGAGTGAGGTGAGTGATTGAGGTGTCATGTTTTAAACATCCGTGACAAGTGTGTGATAATAAATAACCTTCCTTATTTTTAATAGGGCCAAAAAGGCTGCTGCTGGAAATTAGGAAAAATTACTCGGAGGGTATGGAAATGCATACACCTTACATACAAACACCCTGATTATGGATTGGAAGGAACCACACAAATTCTGCCCATAACATTTTGAAGATGATGGTATCCCATTCCTAATCCTCCTGCTCACTTCCCACTTCCTTCTCATCCAATAATCTCTTCTGATTTACAAGCTGCAGATGGTCTAATGATGCACCCCTTGCTTTCCACCACACCTCCCATTCCCACCCACCCCCATCCCCTACCCTTATGTCTCCCTCCTTTCAGTTATCCAAGCACTACAACCTAGCCAGCTTGCTGGAGGGTGAGGTCACACACGAGTTCTGCTGCAGAAGACTCGGATGAGGCAGCGTACAGAGAAAGGCTGATGATTATGTGCACTGAATACTTGGAGCATTGACAGGCCTACTGGAAAGCCCGTGGTCACTGTCAATGAACATGGAGGAGTCCAGCACCGATCTAACACATGATTTTGCACAGAAATTGATGCCCATCCTTTTTAGTGTGAAAATGATGATGGTCAACTCCATTAGTGCACTTGTGGATACAGCCATGTTGCAGTTGCTGATGGCCAATGCCTCAGCTTCTATTGCAGCACAAGCAGAAGACACTAATGTCTGTGTGCTGCAGTCACAGCTGAAACGGAAGTCATGCAAGCTCAGTTTGTTGTCATGCATGCACTTTGATGCCATGCAAGCTCAGATTACTGCCATTGTGATTGTGGAAACCAGTGCTCAATGAGGCTTCGCCTGCCGACAATAAGGCTTTGCTTGCTGGCAATTAAGCGGGCAATTAAGCCCATTAACAGCAGAATTGTAAGCGATTTTTCGTGGTACGTCCCACATTATGGTTGGCGGACAGGCCAATTGGCCATATGGCCTTTACATTTTGATGAAATCATATCCAAGGATATAAAATTAAAAAAATATCTGGGGCAACATTTTTATGAGGTATGCTTTCAGGTGCTTGATTGTGCTGCATGGACATTTTTTGGAGCACCTTAGTGCTTTCTTTTATTATGTGGAGGCCTGCAGTTCCCTGAGGCATCTGTCTGCCTCCAGGGAGCGCAGCGGAAGCGCTCCCCCGCATCCGTGGTGATGCCACCGCCCAGCATCTTCCCGCCCCCCACCCTGGCAACGCTGAGCTTTTCAGCCAGCGCAGTCAGGGGCTGATCGCGGTCGGGGGCCTGTTTCCTGAATGCTCCCGGGCCTGCCGAACGCATGCGCCCCATGAGCACAAAATTCAGGCCATGAAGTCAGAACTAAGGCCTCCACCAAGCGCTACACCATTGCCTGTAGACTTCATCAACTTTAAATAGCAGCACAAGTCTACATACACTTCTACTAACTGAGCAACAGCCAGTGGAAATCAATCAACATTGCACCTGAGAAAGGGTGATTGTTTTAAGTAGCACTGGTTAGTGATCCTTCCTGCTACTGAACGCACTTTTTGCTGTATGAGGTTAAGAGAAGGTAGCCAAGAGTGTGAAGTTGAAAGTAAACTAGAGTCAAATCAGTGCAATCTGGTGGACACAATGATTTGCCTACTCTGCATTCTTCTAATGCACAGTCTCTGCGCAAGCTATACTAGAAGTGTGCGTACCTGCCACAGTTTTCAATTTGGAGGAAAAATGCACTGATAGCATCAAAAATACAGGTGCTACGTAAATGAATTTTGTGGCCAATATTTCAAGCCAATGACCTTTCTTCAACCTGAAATGTTAACTCTGTTTTTCTCTCCACAGGTGCTGCCTGAGGACTTGAAGGATATGTGCGTAGAGCATAAGTAAATATGGAAAATGCCAGAAATACACAGCAGTCAGCCAGGAATTATACACATTATCATAGAATAGAAAAAGAAAGACTAACATTTATCTAACACCTTTAATGACAACTGGACACCTCATAGCACTATACAGCTGATGAAAGACGGTTGAAGTGTATTCACTGTTGTAATGTAGGAAACAGAACAGCCAATTTGCGCAGTGCAAACTCCCACAAACAGCAATGTGATAATGACCCAATAACCTGCTTTTGTGATGTGGATTGAGGGATAAATATTGGCCAGGACACAAGGAGAACCCCCAAGCTCTTCTCTGCAATAGTGCAATTGGATTTTTTAGGTCCATTTGAGAGGTTAATGAGGGCCTTGGTTCAAGTCTCATCCGAAAGGCAGTACCTCCAACAGTGCAGCACTCTCTCAGTACTGCACCGGAGTGTCACCTTGACTTTTGTGTTCCTGGTGTGTGACTTGAACCAAACAACTTTCTCAGTCAGAGGCGTGAGTGCTATCAACTGAGGCACAGCTGTGTTTTAGATAACTTGAAATGTGAATAACAAACTGAATGTTGACAACTTATGTGTTATTACTTTGTTTTATGAGTGATGCAGTTGCTGAGGAATGATTCACTTTCCATGTTGGCATCAAGTACTCTCAGGTCAGGTACAGCATGGATAAACTGTAGGGTAAACCTACTTCTGCTTGCCGCAATCTCAGAGGTGATATTTGTTCATTTCATATCTAATCATCCCCATGGCCTCTACAATTAAGGTTGCCAATTGTACCAGTTTAGGGCCAGCTTTGTACTGTAGGCCTATGCCCCTAGGAACTGGATTGAGGCTTTCTGCAATCATTCTCTATGTAACATGCTTACAGCCAGCAGAGAGAGGGATCTTCATTCAGCCATCTGTGCTGGATTTAAAAATAAGGCAGATCCCTAAAGAAAAAGGCCAGTGTCTCAACTACTTTTTTCTTTACTGCAAGTAATTTAAAAATGAATATTGTTATTTCACGGCACTCTCACTTGCCACTTGATGAGAAATGGTTTCTAGCTTGGCTGAACTGAAACTTGCTGCAAAGCATCCAGTAAGTCAAAAAACTTACTTCTTATTTAGAGCTTGATTTATAAATAGTGATTGCAGTTTTCTATTTACCATACTTAATACTCACTCTTTATGAAATATTTGAGAAACAAATCATTGTATTTATATAACAATTGTTATTAAATTATTATAACAATTTGAGACATATTATTGAGCTTGGACAATTCACCCACTGAATCTTCCTGCCATCCCTGCCCCAACCCTGCCCCACCCCACGCTACCCCACCCCACCCCATGCCACCCCTCCCCAACCCCACCCCACACCACCTGTGGGAATCTGCCTCATGGCTACTTGCTACCTTTGCCATTTGGCACAGCTAAGAATCCCACCACTCCACTGAGCCCCAGGTTACAGAAGTTACACAGTCTCAGATAAATATTCTGATACAATTCTGTGGTAGATGGATTTTTCACTTTATAGGAGTAACACAGGATAAATATTTAATTTTATTAAGGACAAGATGTATCCAGATAAAACAAAGGCATGGATTAAATGACTAATATTCTAGGTTTGCTTTTAGTTGTCACTAAACAACATCTATAAGTCGAGTTTGTCATAATGTGTTTTATGATATCCTGATAAAACGCTCACTAGACTTTAAGGGGAAAAGGACAACTAATCAGCCACTCTTAACTCCCTAATAACTAACATCTTTGTTTAGGAACAGGGATACAGAGTACAATGTTGCACATTTAGCTCTATTATTAAGTCTAAATTGGGATAGAGAAGCAACATATAAATCTCAGAAGGCTTTCCTTCACTGTGTTTAAAAGCTTATTTTTGACACAGGCTAGCTAGAAAATGAGACTTTTAAGTAATCAATGCACTGTAGCAGAAAATCCCTCAATTACCATAACTCAATTAAAGTAAAGTTAAACATTTTAGCTAGGAACCAAACCCTAATCCAGTGAAACCTATTCCTGACTTAATGCAGTTCTATTGCCAACAAACAGATGTTTGAGAACTCACTAAAGCAGGAAAAGTATTGTATAACAATCCGTAAGGGCCCATAAATATTGTCTGGATAGCATTAGCACTTTGAATGATTTTATGGTCAAATATTTGTTGGGTGCTTCTATGTACAACAAAGCAATTAAAATGATTGAATTCTCTGATTCCTATCCAGCTCTTCTTTCAGACTTAGTGTTTTCCTCTTGCAGGTGCCATCAATAAGTTGAAATAAAAACTATTTTCCTAGTTCCTTCTAATGGAATTGACAGTTCAAATTGATGTAGTAAATTGAAGGGGCGGGCGGGTGGGGGGGAGACAACTTAAATGTAAATAAAATGGCCTTGAATGCCCAATTGTTTTTGAAGTTGATACAAGGAGTTTTTCTTTTTAATTGCTTTAATTTCCAGAGAATACATGTTTTACCCTATTAAGTGTGAGATGTTTCAACCAGAAAGACAGCAACATCACCAGAAGTGTTCAGTTAAAACCTATTATTTAGTTCATGGTGTTAGAATCTTATCATTGCTTTGGAAATGTTTTTGAAGCAGGATCAGGGTTTTGGGCCTATGTATGAACTAGATAGTCTGACTAGTTGATTCACAACTGGGAAGTCACCTTGAGGGATGTGAGGCACTCAAGGACATGTGCCACTATTGGGCGAGTTTCATCAGTTCCTCGTCAAGTTCAAAAACAAAGCTTTGCAGCAAGAGGAAGAAAAACTGATATCAACTCAGCTGACACTTCCTGCTGGCCAAATATATAACGTTGAAGGCTGGTTTGCAAAAATCTACAGCCTACTTCAGCCAGTCACCTGGATAGAGAAGGATGTATAGCAGCAAGTGACAAGTGGCAAGCAGTTTACAACAAAAAAATGTGGATAAGAAAGCCTCAAAAATAATTTATATCCAAATGTTATGATATGGCAGGTGGTATTTGATAGGCTGACCAAATCCCAAAGGGAAACTTGGCCATACTATGACAAGTATTTTGCAATTTGTTTTTATCACGAGAAGGTTTATACACTGAAATCAGAAGTAATGAGTCCTCTACCATCTTTAAATATTTTAAAGATTAAATTAAAACATTTATTAACAAAAGAAAGGAAAACTTAAACGCACAAGACTGCAATTACATAGTTACAGTTCTCACAAGATATCCACTTAATTAGACTCCCAACTACATACCCCCTCCAGGTAACCATCCAAATAGAATCTTAATCTATAAAACATCCAGCAATAATACCTCAAGCATCCAATGTTGCCGTAAGGGAGAGATTTCACAGATTCTTTCTCCCTCTCGCTCGACAATAGAATTCCAATTGCTTTTAACAAAACCTTGGTTATTGGAACAGCAAACTTCTAAAGGCTAGAGGCTTTATCCACAAGTCTGTTTCACACAGTGCACCTTCCATGATCTCACATGTCCACTCTACACACAGCTTTCCATCTTTAGAACTATAGAACCATAGAAAAGTTACAGCACAGAAGGAGGCCATTTGGCCCATCTTGTCCATGCCAGCCTGAGGACACCCAGGTGCCCTTTCTAATCCTACCTTCCTGCACCTGTCTCATAGCCCTGCAGTTTACAGCACTTAAGGTGCAGATCCAGGTACTTTTTAACAGAGTTTAGAGTTTCTGCCTCTACCACCAACTTGGGCAGCGAATTCCAGACACCCACTACCCTCTGCATAAAAACGTTCTTCTTCTTTTCTCCCCTACACTTTCTGTCACTTATCTTGAATCTATGTCCCCTGGTTCTAGAATTCTCCACCAAGGGAAACAATTTTATCCTGTCCACTCTATCTATTCCCCACATAATTTTGTTTAAATATATTTCCTCCCTTTTGATCTTTAAATCTCATTGTTTCACCTTAACTTTGAAAGTTACTTTTTCTCAGAATATAAAAATCTTTCATTATTTGTCATTATTTTTCCTGCAAGTGCTGGCCATAAAGTTAATAACTTTGCCTTATTTATCTTGCCAGTTGTAAACATCTTATCATGTCCCTCAAACAACCTCTCAAAATGCAAATTCCATTCACAATGATCTGCTAAGACTTCATCCTAGCTTATCCATCTCCATTTCAAATGCCTGTTTTACACCTAACCCCTTTTGATTCAAACCTTGCAATCTGACTGTCGGCAGTTTAATTAAACTAGACACACACACCCACGCAAACATACATACACACAATCCCTATAAGCCTGCTTCAGTATCCCACAGTAATATTGGGGAAAAAATGATATTCCCTTTACACTAAAATGAGCTATACCAAGAGGCGGAAATTGATGTAATCATCTATATTTGCCAAAATCAAGCACCGTTTTGCATTGTATTTTCTTGGCATCTTCTCCAACAGATACTTCTGTAGTCAATAATGTGATACTCTTTGTGCCATCAAAATCACTAATTTTGACAGCAATCTTGATTCTAGGTGAAGTAGGAATGTTGCGCGCCAGTCTTGAGTCAATTGACACTAAACTCCAATGTTGAGTATTGTGATATTCATGCACTATTGCAACAATTCCGTCTAGTCATAGAAATAAGAAAATATTTCACCTTTGTCACTTGGCGTTTACACCAATAAGACTTATCCTGCAATTTCAAGCAGCATTATCATATTGCAGGTAATGTAATGGTCCTTAGTTGTCTTCTGTCCATCCTTGTGATCTCCCTCTCATCCCTCTTGCATTAAGTATAAAGCATGGTAAGTGCCAAGCTGTAATCATAGTTGTATTTAATACTTTAATGAAGGGAGGGATCATTAAATATTCCAGCATAATACTAGGCTATGCTAAACGCATGTCCCTTACAAGCAGGCAATAAGTCATTATTATCAGTTTGGCTTTTGTTGGTGGTACTCTGATGTCTGAGTTAGAAGGCTGTCAGTTCAAACACCATTCCAAAACTTGAGCACCTAACTCGAGACTGACACTTCAGTGCAATACTGTGACAGTATTGGTGGTAATGTCTTAACCATAAGACCATGAGTTGTAGGAGCAGGAGTAGGCCATTTGGCCCATCGAGCCTGCTCTGCCATTCAATGAGATCATGGCTGATCTGATAATCCTCAACTTCACTTTCCTGCCTTTTCCCCATAACCCCTGATTTCCTTACTGATTAAAAATCTGTCTATCTCAGCCTTGAATATGCTTAATGACACAGCCTCTACAGCCCTCTGCGGTAAAGAATTCCATAGGTTCCTACTCTCTGAGAGAAGAAATTCCTCCTCATCTCTGTCTTAAATGGGTGACTGCTCACTCTGAGACTATGCCCTCTGGCCCTAGACTCCCCCACAAGGAGAAACAGCCTCGCAGCATCTGCTCTGTCAAGCCCCCTTAAGAATCTTACATGTTTCATTAAGGTTGCTTCTCATTCTTCTAAACTCCAAAGAGTACAAACCCAACCTACTCAACCTCTCCTCATAAGAAAATCCCTCCATACCCGGGATCAACCTAGTGAACTTTGGACTGCCTCCAATGCCAGTATATATTTCCTTAGATAAAGGGACCAAAACTGTTCACAGTATTCTAGGTGTGGTCTAACTAGTGCCTTTTATAGTTTTAGCAAGACTTCCCTATTTTTATACTTCATTCCCTTTGAAATAAAGGCCAACATTCCATTTGCCTTCCCTATTACCTGCTGAACTTGAATGCTAGCTTTTTGTGATTCATGCACAAGGTCCCCCAAATCCCTCTGTGCTGCAGATTTCTGCAGTCTTTCTCCATTTAAATAATATTCAGCTCCTCTATTCTTCCTGCCAAAATGCACAACCTCACATTTTCCCACATTATATTCCATCTGCCAAATTTTTGCCCACATCCTTAACCTGTCTATATCCCTCTGTAGACTCTTTGTGTCATCCTCACCATTTGCCTTCCCACTGTTTTAGTGTCATCCCCAAACTTGGTGATAGTACATTCACTTCCCTCGTTTAAGTCATTAATATATATTGTAAATAATTGTGGCCCCAGCATGGATCCCTGTGGCACTCCACTAGTTACAGGTTGCCATCCTGAAAATGCTCCCCTTATCCCAACTCTCTGTCTTCTATTAGTTAGCCAATCCTCTAACCATGCTAATATACTACCCCCAACACCAGGAGCTCTTATCTTATTAAGTAACCTTATGTGCGGTACCTTACTGAATGCCTTTTGGAAATCCAAATATATTACATCTACTGGTTCCCCTTTATCTATCCTGCTTGTTACCTCCTCAAGGAGTTCTAATAAATTTGTCAGGCATTATTTCCCCTTTATGAAGCCTTGCTGACTCTGTTTGATTATATTATGAATTGCTAAATGTTCTGCTATTACATCCTTTACAATAGACTCTAGCATTTTCCCAATGACAGATGTTAACCTAACTGGCTTATGTTTTTTGACTCCCTCCCTTTTTGAACAAGGGTGTTACATTCTTCCTTTACTATCCTAGGATGCAATCCTTCAGGTCCAGGAGACTTATCGGCCTTAAGCCCCATTAGTTTCCCTAGTCCTTTTTCTCTAGTGATAGTTATTGTATTTATTTCCTCCCCAATTTTGCCCCTTGATTATTGAGTATTTTTGGAATGCTATTAGTGTCTTCTACCATGAAGACTGATGCAAAGTATTTATTCAGCTCCTCTGTCATTTCCTAGTTCCCCATTATTATTTCTCCAGCCTCATTCTCTAAGGGGCTTATGTTCACTTTGGTCTCTCTTTTCCTTTTTATTTATTTAAAGAAGCTCTTACTGTCCATTTTTATATTACTTGCTAGTTTACCCTCAAAGTTTATTTTCTCCCTCTTTATTACTTGTTGGTCATCTTTTGTTGGTTTTTAAAACTTTCCCAATCATCTGGCTTACCACTAATCTTTGCCACATTGTATGTTTTTTCTTTCAACTTGATACTATTTTTAATTTCCTTGGTTAACCGTGGTTGGTTTATCCCCTTCCTAGAATCCTTCTTCCTTACTGAGACATAACTTTGTTGTGAGTCATGAGCTATTTTCTTATACTTCTGCCATTGTTCATCAACCCGTCTTTTCTGCTAAACCCCTCTCCCAGCCCACTCCAGCCAACTCTGCCCGCATTCCTTTGTAATTACCCTTATTTAAGTTTAGCACAGTTGTTTCTGACCCAAGTTTCTCACTCTCCATCTGGAAACTAAATTCTAACATGTTATGGTCACTGTTTTCTAGGGGATCTTTTACTCTGAGATCATTTATTAAACCTGCCTCATTACACATTACCAGATCCAAAATAGCCCGATCCCTGGTTGGATCCACAACATATTGTTCTAGGAAACTGTCCTGAATACACTCTGAATTCTTGCTCATGGCTACCTCTGCCAATTTGGTTTTCCGAATCTACATGAAGATTAAAGTCACCTATCTGGATAAACTGGTGTCCCATTTTCCCATTCAGGTGTCCATTAAGGATTCCACAGCTTTCTTGAGTAAGTATAGGGAATTCTCCCAGTGTCCTGAACTAATACCAGATAAAACAGATAAATTGGTCTTATGCAATCTATGGCATTTTCCCATGTGTAAACTGGCTACCACATCTGTCAACATAACAGACAATGCCTCAGTATTGCTCTGCTAAGGTATTGCAGTCAAGGGCTGGAGTGGGTCTTGAACCACCAGCCATCTCATTCATAAGCGTAAGTGAAACTCTTGAACCAGCAAAGTGCTTGATACCATCCTATGCTAGTGATTAGTTCATATGGGAACATGGGGTTGGAAAAAAATGCAAGCCTCTATGGTGAGTTGAAAACCGTGGAATTAAAAGTAGCTGTAGATGGAATTGTTGCCACATCAAAGGTTCACTATGAGGCCATAGGACAAGTGTTAGGGGCAGCATTGTTATTCACGGTGTCTATCAATGATTTGGAGCTTAGGTCAAAAACAAACCTTTCCAAGTTTGCCTGGATTCATACAAATGGAACAGGAAAGCCAGAAACAAAGTAATGTGGATTTGGGAAGATGGTCTGATGAACAGCAAATGGTATTTAATATGGACAAGTGCAAGGTAATGAAAGTAAGGAATGAAAATAAACAGTGGAAATACAAGATATTGCAAGGCCTGCACCTACAGATGGACTTCGCAAACAGCCAGAGCATATCAGATCATCTTACTGCTTCTAAAGGCAGAATCTTCTGTTTGGCATGCGGGGGCAGGGCCCGCACACCGACACATAAAACGATGCCGAGCGTGCATCCCGACATCACCACGCGTCATTCTGATCTTCAGTTCGGCGTGTGCGCACTGGAGTCGGCTGCGCGCCTGATGAACTGTCAAAGGCCTGTTAAGGCCATTTATGAACTAAATAAAGTACATGTCAGGGCTGCCATCCATTTTTCATGGAATCTCATCCATGGGCGAGATGAGGTTTCATGAAGGGTTTATTAATTAAATAAAATGTTTGATGAAAATTCATAAACATGTCCCAGCTCATGTGGCAATGTCACATGAGGGAACATGTCTGAATAATTTTATTTTTTTATTTTTCCCATCTTTATGATTGAACTTAATCTCCCTGAGGCAACTCTGTGCCTTGGGGAGATTTCTGTGTTCTTTCATGCACTTGCATGAAAGAGCGCAGGCCCCTACTCTCCCTCTTCCCCCCGCCCGCACAGGTAGCGCTGAGTGCTTCTGGGTGCGCATCACGCTGGATGGGCTATAATTAGGCCGCCGACGTGAAATTGCAGCACATAGCCGATCGTGGGTGGTGATTGGCTCCATGCCCGCCCCAACTGGCCCACCCAACAGGGAGAAAATTCTCCCCTAAGGGTTGACTGGCTGCTTCACAATATTCACTCTCCGTCTTAAATAACTGGAGGCTACATCACAATGTGTGGCAGCAGTAATAAGTTATCTGGATCTTGGGATGCCCAGCCTGTGGTATGGAGTGCAAATCTTTGGGAGATAATGATAAATCTGTACAAGACGCTGGTGCAGCCACACCTGGAGTACCTGAAATTAAACCAGAAACAGCTGGAATTACTCAGCAGATCTGGCAGCATCTGTGGCGGGAGAAACAGAGCTAAAGTTTCAAGTCAAATACGCCTCTTCTTCAGAGCTAGCTTTTGCTTTTATTTTACTGGAGTAATTGATATCCAGGCACTTAGGCAATGTCACAAAGGACAACCAAACTGATGCCGAACTGAATGCACTTGAACCGTGAGGAGAGTTGCAAAGCCTAGGATTATTTACTGTGAAGAGAGAGTATCAGGGGAGATGTTATTCAAGTATTTAAGATTATTAAATAAATAAATAGATACATTGAATGCTGATAATGGGACTGACTTTAATTCTGTGTAAGTGGCTGCATTTTAAATGAGTTAAAAATCTTACACAATAAGTTTGCAATTGCCATGAAATCTGGAATTGGGGGCAAAGACTCAAGCGAATGGGGGGAAAGGACAGTTTCCTTTGAAACTATTTTATGCAGAGGATAATGAATGAGTGGAATTATTTATGTAGGAAGACAATGAAGGCAGATACTATGGAAAGAAACATTGGAGATATTTGAAGGATTTGGTGATTGATGTGTTTTGACTTTTTTAGGTCCTGTACTTTCCATGTTCCAATATAACTGGAAATTGGTCTCTGTCTAAGATGGGGTTGTTAAAGTCCATTTTTACAGATGCACATACTGATCTTAACATTTTCTTCTCATGCTTGTATTACCAACATTTTAAAACAGATTATTTGATCATCATTGTATTGCTGTACTTGGAACCTAGTTATGTGCAAACTGGCTGTTGCATTTTCTACAATACAACAGTGACAACACTTCAAGAGTATTTTATTGGCCGTAAAGTGCATTGGGACATCTGAGGTTGCGAAAAACAGTGTACAAAAATACATTTTTCTTTACTACATTGGTGGAGAATAAACTAAGCTATTGAGAGAACCAGTATTAAGCTTTTTAAATAGTCTCCAATTGCTTTTAGAACATTTTAACATTTCATCACAGCGCCATCTGCTGTAAAGGACAGAAGAGCACTACAGGGAAATTGACAGTTAATAGAATTACAGATGTTGTAAGACTTATCAGAAACACAAAAATAATGAGTTCAATGTTTGCAAGGTGCCAATTACTTTGAGAGTTTGATAATGACTCCAGACGTAAATAAATACATAGGATTTGCTACACTGTGAGGAGCCAGATCAAACTTCCTAATCTTTGGAGTGACAGGGAACACAATGAGCTCTGACCTAAACCCATTCAAAGTAAAACAGAAGCCGCTCAATACTATTCTGATAATCAAATGTCTTTCATTAGGTTTTGATCATAGCCCAAGATTTGTTGAGCAGAGGCTTTTAGTAAGCACCAAGTGGCTCCAACATACCTGTGTTTACATAACTAGCACACCAATGTATGGTTAGTTCAAGGATTTTGTTAGACAAGAAAAACCTGTTAGAGATAGCAAATAAACACTATGGCTATTCTTTCTTTGTCTGATAAACAACAATGTTTTATGCTGCATTATGTAGACTTTTAATGGTCAATCAAAGGGCGACTGATCATGATTTTCTTGCAGTTATTTTCATGAAAC